>NC_136744.1:26563660-27765327 GCF_936440315.1 Barbus barbus | reverse complement strand
CAAAGGAATTTTGGTTTGTCTTTGTCTTGTATGGGGGAAGACCTGCCCAAGAGAGTCTGTAGCTCGTGATTTTACATGCGACGGCCATCTCTTTGACCATCAGTCTTGATTACTTGCCCAAAATTTGACAGTCTCTTTCCTGAATTGGAATTATCAATAAGTGTTCTTTTGTCTCAATGTTGCAAGCTGTTTTGTGAAAGAGGCTTGCTGGTTGCTTCAGACTAGATGGAGCCAGGAATCCGATTTATGTTGTCCTGTTACAACTTTGAGGCCCCTCTTTCTGGAATCTCAGCTTCTCATGTTTCGATGTTCTGATGGTTTCTTAACTTTGTCTGATTCAGTCTCTGATATCTTACAAGACATAAATATGAGCGAGTTAATTTAATTAAATGAAAAAAGTCATATTTATGAGATGAAAATTTATTTTTTTTGGCATGAAGTCATACTTTTGCCATTGTCATAATCATGAGATAATTAATTGGATAACTTATTGAATTAATTGCATGTCAAAAAAATCTAATGGGGAAAAATATTTTTGCATTAGAAAAATACATACCATAGAGGGCTTATAAAGCAATCAAAACGAAAGGCCTTTGTGTTCTTTGTTTCTGCTAGTATGAATCTCTTTCAAGACAGATTAAAGATTTATTTTATCATCATTTTAGATACATGAGTTCAAAAGAAACTCAACATAACAACAATAAAATTCCCCCCTCAAAATTGATTGCAGGGCTATGTTGAGTTTCAGCATGCCAGAAACATTTATCCAACACTTGGCCTGAAATACTTCATTATATTAAACAAATTCATCTGATATTTTCACTGTGTATTCATAAAGGATCTGAACAGCTGTGAACTTATTTCTTATGAAGAAAATATTATTTTCATTTATGCAGTGATAAGGAACTTGACAGATTACTGAAATACTCATTACTGTACTTATTGAAGAATGTCTTACACACACTCAATTATTTACTGTTGTACTTTCTGTTCAACACATCAAGCCTAAGAAAACACAACCTCTGTTCCAGCATCACATGTGTCCTTAGCAAAGGTGATTCCACAAGGCATTGTGCCAAGCACATACACTGACGGCAGATGAACTGAAAATGAACCGATAAAAACATATTTGTCTCTGCTATAGCTTAGCAACATGCCAACAACAAACTATTGGAATTGAGTCTACAGCCCTATAGAGTGCTGTAGGAATTAATCCGTAAATCCCAAAAAACAAAACAAAACATGAATTTCCGGTTCCTTCGTCCCAAAGTCAGTGTTTTTTGGTTAAATGTCTGACACGAAGGTCGGTGGTGGACAAAAACTCAATATATTTTCACATTTTATTCTATGACATATATAGTAATAACCTTTCTTAAACTTTTACTTGTCTTGAAAAAAAGTAGTAGGCCTAGTTGGGGACTCACAAGTCCACTTTTAAAGCCTCATTGTTTTAATAAATGCATACATGAAACTATTCTAACTCAAACTTTACAAATGACAGATTTTAAGTAAAGCGTGATAGAGTCATTGGAAGCATAATGGTGATGATGACGTTGAAGTTGTGCCACTGAGTTTGTTTATAGTCTAACTTTAGCTTTTACTTCTGCCGGTTGTATTTAGGTATCAAAATTCATAAACTATGTATTCATTTGTGAAGGTCATCTTTATGGTGAAAACACAAAAATTTAACTGCGAGGTGTAAACTAAAAATTCAGAGAAAAAATAAAGCCAAAATTATGAGATCTAGGGCCTCATAAAGCGTAATTATGCACAGATTTGATCTTAGAGTGTGCGTACTGCGCAACATTTTATGAGGCCCATAAAAAAAAATTCAGAATTGGGAGATGTAAACTCAGAATGACGAATTTATAACTTGCAATTGAGATAAAAAAGTTGCTATTTTTTATATTTTTACTCCACGGTGGAAATAATCTATCATAGTAAATTTATCACCAATACGTTTTTGTTATTTCTAAAAGCAGTCAGGATAGATAATGTTTTGACCATTAAAAGAAGAATTTATTCAAAATGAAAATTATGATTATTAACTCACCCTCATGTCTTTTTTTTTTTTTTAAGGAATATCATCTCACTCTTCTCATTTTTTATTCACAGTTACCCCTGGCTGTCAAACAAGAACCAAAAACTCCATGAAAGAGCCATAAAAGTAGTTCATGGAGCCTGACAGGACGCGGTCACTATGAAGTGTTGTTGTATGAAAAGTGGAGCATGTACATCTGTAAGAGCTGTCATAACATCACACCGTGCACACAGCGCTGGAGGCTCACGGAGAGAAGATTTTCCACTACACTTCACTTCCAGACCCTAGATGGATGCGGAGAGAAACATCGTGGCCTTCATACGTTCCTCCATTGATTTATTTTCATTTTTACGCACACTGCACATCACCACATAAGTTTACAGACTCATGGCTGTATGGGAAAGATGTCTATACTGTTTCAGATACGTTTGGAATGATGCAAGTATCTCTGGAACGATTTGCAAAGTTTTAAAGATGACACAGGGCTACACGATATTGGGGGGTGGGGTTGGGGGGGGTCTGACATTGCAATGTTTTTTTAGGAGATGACTTGAATAACTTTAATAAATTAATTATTCTAGAAAAAGTGGGATGCTTTTTTTTTTTTTTTTTTTTTTTTTTTTAGACTGCATCTACATAGAAAATAAAACGTACAATTTTGTACAAATATACTTAGGTTTAACCTATAAAATTAAAAAAATGTCTTTACACTTGAATTTTTATAGGCCACATTCCCACTGTTTTCAGTCAATGCATATGACTATAAAATGATGATATTTATGCAGATTTTTAATTAAAGATAATTATTAAATAAAATATTTTTAAAAATATATAACACTGTGTTTTTAATAAAAATAAATATATTTTTGTAATTTACGTATTAACTTCTTTATTTTCAAATGTAAACCATCAAGCATTTATTTAGGCAGTTTGCCAGGTTTCAGATTGAAGTGTGGCACTGTGACACATAAGAAAAAAACATGCTTTGTTAAATCATAAATTTACATAAAAAGTTGAATTTATGACATATAATAAGATAAAAAGACAAATGAGAGAAAGTTGAAATTATAAGATAAAAGTCTAAATTATGAGATACAAAGTCTAAATTTGGTCATATTTATAAAATGAAAAAATAACATTTTGATAATTAATAAAATATTAAACAAAATAAATGTATTGTATTAATCAAGTCTTTAATACAAATACTTTTATTTTATAGTACACTGTAACATTACTTTACTAATATCTACATCTTAATTTCTTTACTTTCAAACGTCAAACCATCACGCATTTATTTTTACGAGTTGCCAGGTTTTAGAGTGAAGCACTGTGTTCATTTACACCCGTATCTCATGATACAGTGTTTTAGCATCTCTTGCAGTAAATGAACCAAGCGTTCTGAGAAACTGAAATACTATACACAGTGCTGCACTTCACTCTGAAACCGTAAAAAATGCATATGTTTCTTTAATTGATTGCTTCAGCTAAAGGTTAAACGCCAGAATAAGATGCAACGTGGACTAAACTTACTAACAGCTGGAGCTGCTACCATGAATGCTCAGTAAGGAGACATTCTACCTTTTATGAGAGTTTTGAACTCTTGAGGACTCTTGGGTTTTGGATATTGATATAGTGACTCGAGACGTGCAGTGTGTTTACAGTGAAAAGAGTGAACGGCTGGTCAGGGTGAAGGTTTCTCGCAGCAGCGATGCAGATGCCTGATTGTGACGTCACAGACGCCTGAGGAACCGACTGTTGACTGCATTCCAGTTGTGCGGTGGTTTATGTCCCCCTCTCTCTCTGGCAGCTGTGAGATCTGGCAGCGTGCTGCCTCGCAGACACAAACTCTGGGCGTAACAGATGTTGAAAAGAAGTAAAAAAAAAAAAAAAAAGCACAGGAAAGAGGAGCAGAGCGTTTCAGAGAGAGGTGTAAAACAAAAGGCTCTGCTCCAAAACCTAGTGTGATGCTTTTGAAGGCACTTGCATAAGGCACATAAGTAGAACCTTATCTGGAGCACGCTACATATGTAGCATGTCCGTCTGATATGCAAACAGAAAAGTCAGTGTGTGGGCAGCATCTAAAAGAAATTATCATTCCAAAGAAATCTTCATTCCATCATTCCTCATTCCAAACCTGCATATTGTTATTTATATCCCCCCCCCCTGTGAAACACACTTTAGTCTCCTAAAGTGACTCCTTTTATTTTTATACTGTGACGTAGTTACCACTCATTGTTAAGAAAAGTACAAACACTTTTTTTTTCATTTATTTGAATACTTTCTCATTCATATATATACTCCTAGTCATTAATTTAGAAAATCATATTATTATGACGTAGGAATAGGAGTCATATTTATAAAATAAAAAGTAAAAATGATCATATACTATATATTTATGGGATATAACTTTGAATTTATGAGAAAGTAATGTTTATAAAATGAAAAGTAAAAATTATGATATACTATGATATACTATTCATTATTTATGAGTTGATGTCAGATTTATGAGATGAAAGTTGAAATTAGGAGATAATAAAATCATAATTATGATACAATTAAGCCACACTTTTGGCAATAAAAAGTCGAAATTATAAGATCAAAAAGGCATAATCATTATATAATTAAGTTGCACTTGCGACATAAAAAGTCATAATTATGACATAAGTCATATTTTGGATGAAGTCAAATATAAGATATTATGAGATAAAGTCATAATCATAACACTAATGTTGCACTTATGACATAAATTGAAATTATGAAGTCATAATTTTTAAGTTTAATCTCATAATAATAAATTCAGTCTCACAATTTCAATCTTTAAAAGTCATAATTATGAAAAAGCTGGACTTTTTATGCCATAATAATGACTGGTTTTATTATAATTATGTTTTTTTTTTATCTCCTAGACTTTTAATGACATGATTTGCCAAAGCATGTTTGTTTTTCTTGTGGCAGGAATGGGCTTTGAACGTTTCTAATGTATCATAAGGACTAAAACGCACCCATTTTGAAATGTGACTATCTTGGTGCCTTTTTCTTGCCTTACAGACTGACTGTAACATGTAAAAGTAGCATCACACAGTGCACTGTGAAGGAGCTGTTCATGATTGGACAGCCTTACTTGATGATTTCAGTGAACCAGTCTGTGGTTTTAGTCTGAACGAGTGACGCTGAATGAGACAGACATCTCATCTGTGAATGAACTGAACAGGTGTCTTCATAAACAAACTGAGAGAACGGGGCGTGTTGTTCACGAATGAGGCGGAAATAAAACAATAGATCCTTTATGAAGCTATTTCCCTCAGGATTTGCCTCCACATTTGTCATTTGCTACATTTGCTTGATTGACTCGACTATCAGGAGTGGAGGATGTAGGCTATATAGAGGTGTATTGAGCACATGGATGCCTGTAGTATCCCACAGGAAGGTTTGGATGGCCACTAACTGTCTAACTGTAGGCGATTAAAACCGATGCATTGTGGGATACAGAACCAATACTGCCCACATGGGGTCCATCCATTTGACACTGAAGAAGAAAAGTGAGTACTCTAGGGTCTCGTGTGTCTGTAATTTGTGTATTTGTGGGTAGCAATCTCTTTATTTATGGCTAAAGTTGGCTGTAGCAGTGCTGTGATTAGCTTGCATCTCATGATGAATCTTTTATTGATCTGTAGGACGAAAAATGGCTCCATTATAATACTGATACTCACCCAGAGCTACTGTGGAGTTTCTGATGGCGTTGAATGATGAGGAATAAACAGTGAGTGGGTGCTGACAGACTCTTTCCTTTTCTCGCTTTCTTCTCATTCACGCTGACATCAATTTTATTGCTGGAGGTCACGGAGTCCTTGTAAAGAGAAGTGGATTTATTGACAATGTATTATTTAACTGTGATGTATAAACTTTCCCAGTACCTATACCATCTACCGATCCATCTACCATGAGTGGCAAGATTGAGTTATATATTAAGCAATTTTATATATGCTGCTGTTCATTTTTAGACACTATTATTCAAAAAAAAAAAGAAAACAAAAATTAAATGAATAGAACTATTTTGTAAGATTGCAAATGTCTGTTTCAAATTAATGCTGTACTTTTGAACTTTCTATTCATCAAAGAATGCTGAAAAAAAAGTTTCCTTTAGGAAATTAATTTTCAATAAAATGTAAAATAAATAAAACATTAAGTAGCACAACAGTTTTCAAAATGAATAATAATAAGAAATATTTCTTGAGCAGCAAATCAGCATATTAGAATGATTTCTGGAGTAATGATGCTGAAAATTTTGCTTTGCATCGCCGGAATAAATTACATTTGAAAATATACTCATAATAGAAAGGAGTTTTAATATTTCATGTAATGAATTCACAATATTACTGTTTTTACTTACTTCTTACTCAAACAACAACAAAAATGCAGCCATGGTAAATATTAGAAATTGTATGTATAATTTATTTATAAATACATTTCACCTAAATGTTTTATATTACCGTAATTCTATATTAGTATATTAAATGTTTTATATAATCATATAATTAATGTATATTTAAAATATTATATACAAATACTGTATATTTGCATTCATTTTATATCAATAAAAATACTTTATAACAATTGTTGAATCATTATAAGAATGATAAAATATATAAATAATATATAATAAATTAAAGTAAAAGCACACTATCTTTTAATTAATGTAGATGTTCAGACACTTGTGTGTGCTGCAGTGTACAGCTGCATGCATGTTTTGGCTCTCTGGACATTAGTGCTGTGAGCGGTGAACAGCTGTTGATGTGTGCTGCATCAGGAGGAGGCAGATGGGAGCTTTTGGGACCGGTCCAGTACCCAATCTTACTCTGGTACTCACTCAGTCCAGAAACAGGTAATGACATCAGGTCTGTCACTGTCTGCCCTACTGTCTGCTCAGGCAGCTACATACTAAGTCTCTGTTTACACCTGGTAAAAACAAAAAAATAAATTAAAATATGGTTTCATTGAATGCATTACAAATGTAATTTGTATTAAAGGAATATTTCACTCAAAAAATTTTAATTTACTGAAAATGTACTCATCCTCAGTCATCCAATATGTAGATGAGTTTGTTTCTTCATCACAACAGATTTGGAAAAATGTAGCATTACATCACTTCCTCACCAATGGATCCTCTGCAGTGAATGGGTGCCGTCAGAATGAGAGTCCAAACAGCTGATAAACCATCACAACAATCCACAGCACTCCAGTCCATCAGTTAACATCTTGTGAAGCTGTGTTTGTAAAAAACAAATGGAACATACAATGGAAGTCAATGGGACCCCAAACCATTTGGTTACCAACATTCTTCAGAATATCTTCTTTTAAGTTACACAGAATAAAAAAAAGGTCATACAAGTTTATAATGACGCGAGGGTGAATAAATGACAGAACTTTCATTTTAGGTGGATTATTTCTTTAACAACAGGTGTAAACCAAATGTTGTGCAGTTCTCATGTGCTTTTTATTACACTATAGCTGAATGAGGAAAAAATAAGACCTTCTAAATCTAAAAGTTCATGAAGAAGAGAAATAACAGGGATTGTTTAATTCTCAAGCTGCATGTTGAAATAATGGCCAAATAATGGCGTCAGTGGTAAAATTTGTTTCCATGCGTTGCGGGACTGGGATTGCCTCATCAAGAATTACACACACACACACACACACACACACACACAGAGAGAGCTGTGTATTGAGTGATTTACTGCAGCAGTACATTTCTTTTAAATTGTGGAGGGATTTGAGGAGCGCCAGGGGGAGTGGATGCAATCATGAAGTCTGAAGACAAACATGCAAAGAGCATCAAAGAGGGACAGATAGAGAGAAGATGAACACAGCCACGTGTTCTGTTCTGTGTTGGGACAGTTGTGGCCTAATGGTTAGAGAGTCGGACTTGTAACCCAAAGGTCGCGGGTTTGAGTCTCAGGTCCGGCAAGGATTGTAGGTGGGGGGAGTGAATGTCCAGCACTCTCTCCACCCTCAACTTCAGCTTTTGGTGCATTGCAGGAAGAAATGTCCATGTTTTAAAAATGACTGAACATTATTTATTGACATTAATTCTTTGCTGAGGGTAACAGGGCCGTGCTGTCGCAAGGTATCAGCCAAGTGTCGTATCAGCGTGCTCTGAAACACCTGCACCACTATCATAACTGAACCACGCAAACAGGTACAACACAGACGGTTTACAACGCAGATACAAAACAGCACGGTATTTAACCATACAATGAAGCAATATAAAGCATTCACTAGTTTAGATGTGATGAGCCGCTGGCACTGAGACGCTCTGGGTTATTTTACACAGAGCCTGTCTTGCCGAGTTAGTTTTCAGTGTCCTCTGATGCACTGCAGACTATTTCAACGGTGGATTATCATCGAGAAAACCAGGGGAAATTATTTAAAAAAATCATTTTTTTAAAGGAAACTGCATTCAACAGAGCACAAAGTGGAACATAATACAGGAGTCTTGAAATTGGTTGTCAAAGCTATATATGAATATATAGTGTGAATCACTCCATCTAAAGATACAGTGGGGGAAAAATAAATATTTAATCCCCTGCTGATTTTGTATGTTTGCCCACTGACACAGAAATGATCAGTCTATAATTTTAATGGTAGGTTTATTTGAACAGTGAGAGACAGAATAACAACAAAAAAATCCAGAAAAATCATTTTAAAAAGTTATAAATTGATTTGCATTTTAATGAGTCAAATAAGTATTTGACCCCTTCGCAAAACATGACTTAGTACTTGGTAGCAAAACCCTTGTTGGCAATCACAGAGGTCAGACATTTCTTGTAGTTGGCCACCAGGTTTGCACACATCTCAGGGGGGATTTTGTCCCACTCCTCTTTGCAGATCCTCTCCAAATCATTAAGGTTTCGAGGCTGATGTTTGGCAACTCAAACCTTCAACTCCCTCCACAGATTTTCTATGGGATTATCTGTGGGATTTCTATGGGAGCAGAATGTCCAGGTAAGCAGGCAGGGAATGGGAATGTCTCTAGAGGCTTATCTGAGTCTGAATGTCCTTTTTCCTTTTCCAGGGGTTTATATATATAAACTTGAGCATATTTGCTAATACAGAAAGAAGAACTATCCAGACAGACAGAAAGACAATGTGATACTGCAAGGAAAGAAAGGGGAAGTTGAACTATTAGACAAGTCCATCTGGAACGCAGACAGTACCTTAGAAACAGTTTAATCTGTCTCTAAAGCAGAGATTAAAATGAGGAATTGACATTTACTTTCATCAATGTTTTATGAGAGAACAGAACTTATTAAACAAACCCTGACATCAAATGCCCTCTCTAACCTCTCCTATCACTCTCTAAATTCAATTGTCAAGCCGTGTTTGAACTGAACATGACAGCAAATGATATTTGAAATCTTTGGCAGAGGGGAAGATCTTCAGTAAACGACGACTTAATTTGGCCCTGTTCGTCATGACGTATGATGTCAGAAGACTATATTTATGGTACGTTTTGTCATTAGCGCCCCCACTTAAAAGCAGTACTCTAAATATACTGATGTAAGTCATCTTTTGTGATTAATGGAAGAAAAAAAGTCATACAAGTTAGGACAACAAAGCTGCACGTTTCATTTTGAAGTGAACTGTTCCTTTAAGTATTCACACAAGTCTATTTTGAGTGGTTGGTGTATCCAACACCTTAACCCTGTGTGTGTGTGTGTGTGTGTGTGGATTAGTGGTATTGAGTAGGATGTTTTCTTTTCTTTGAAAGAGTCACCATAATTGTTTGAGCTCCAGCTGATGATGTCACCGGCTGTGATCTTTGCAGCTGGTCAGCAGATTCAGCATAACCAGCCAATGACAGCACAGGTATGTGAGCGGCCCTGGTGATGTCATAGAGGAGACAATGCAAACAGAGTAGGAATCGAGTGATCTGATTGGTCGTGAGACTAACTGTGCCTCCACAAGAGAAAACAACCACCCAAGTGTCCTAATCCTGCTGTCCCACAAATCTGTGTGTGTGTGTGTGTGTGTGTCCTAGTACAGTGCATATTGCATTGTGATTTTTGTATGATGTCCCTCTGTGATATATACACACTTTTGCCATTCCATTACAGTTAAATAAACATTAGAAACCATGAAGTGATTTATATTCAACAAGAAATCAAAGCTGACCTTACGGTTTTTATATTCTTATTAACATTTGATGTTGTACTGTGAACAATTTATTAAGTGCAGGTTATCCTGTATTTGTAATCATTCATTAAAACCCTCTGGCGCTCTTCGTTTAGGAGTCACACTTGCCTCTTTCGCGATCAAAAGTGACCGAAGCCTTGAAATTTAACTTTTTGTTTTTCAGGAAAATCAATGTAATATATTTTTGTTCAATAATATTTTTTTATTATTATTTATGATTTTGAGGGAATTTTATGATACTATGCAATATTTACACAATTTTACAATGAGCTATTATACAATGAGCTATTTTCTCCATTAGAATTAATTAATTAATTAATTTTTTTCGGACCAGTGGCTGATTTGTAGTTTGTACCACCAAAAGATTCACTGACTTTTCACATTTTTTCGTATTTCCCATTCATTTCCTATGTCGGTCATTTTTGACCGCGAAGAAGTCAAGTGTGACTATTTTTTTTTTTTTACCCTTAAACATATCCAAATCATGTCCATGATTTTTTGTGTGTTCATATTGCTAATATGCCAAAAGTTACCAAGTGTCATCTCATTCTGATGAAGCTAGGATTTTTAAAATGTCAAAATATATATTTTTTTTGGTCAAAAATGACCGAAGAGGGCCGTTACTACCGTTCAAAGGTTTGGTGACAGTGAGGGTTTTTTAATGTTCTTAAATGAAGTCTCTTGTGCTCACTAATGCTGCATTTAATTGATTAAAAATAAAGTACATTTTTTTAAAGTATTATTACAATTAAAAAAATATATTTTTTCTGTTTGAATATATTTTAAAATGTAATTTATTCCTGTGATGACAAAGCTGAATTTTCAGCATCATTAATCCATTATCACTTTTGATCAATTTAATGTATCCTTGCTAAATAAAAGTAATAATTTCTTTAAAAAAATAAATAAAAAATTCTAAAATGTTGGTAGTGTTTTAACCTGTCTCACCTTTAAAACAACAATACTTTTTGCCTGACTTCTCAAATACTTATTTTTCAACCCCACTTGACTGCACTTTATATCATAATTGTCCACTTTTCACAATGCAAACGATTCCCAATGGATAAAATTAAGTCCTCCACCATATTATTTTGTGCTAAATATCCCTTTTCCCTAAAACAGTACAAAAGGCTGCAAAAATAATGAGACATTGTGTCTTACATCATATATGATAAAATAGCATTTAAAACTGGCATAATATGAGTCATTCTCATGTCTAAGTCTTTCTGAGGTGATTGCACAAGTGTGCGGTGTACTATGGAATTTTATACGTTTTATATTTGGAAACCATTTTCTAAAGTTGCTAATTTCAGACTTGCCTGTGTCAGTCATGGCACAAGAGCTGACACTTATGGGCACCACATGAGCATGTTATTTTAGAGCGTCTCCATGTGTCACTTCCTCATAGCTCTCTCTCTTTCTCTCTCTCACAGACACACACACACAGTGCTCACCCACAGTAAGCGCGGGCTGGCAACCAACATGCACAACTCAAGAAACTTCCCCATCGCCACTGCCATTTTAGTGCGCACTATGACTGAGTCAAATCATGCAAATACACCCTCAGATAGAGAAAAAGAAAAAGAGGGAGGATGAATGACAGAAAAATTGAGTGATGCAAATCATTGAGTTGAGCACACACACAGTCACTCAAAAAGAGAGAGAGTGGGACTTGTTTACTGACAGAGGAAATCCCCTTCACAATATCTCACATCTGTGGCACTAAGCGATGGGCTGTTGCTACCAGACTGCAGCAACGCAGCGCAGCACAGTGTAGCAGAAGCAGCACTGCAGGCAGAGTTCTGCAGCGGAGCCTATTTTTGCTGCAAGTTGCATGCTCGGTTGTGCAGAAAATGCACATGCAACACAATCTTTTGAAATATAGACTATTATAAGCAATGCAAGATCATTCAAGACTATTATAAGCAATGCAAGAATCATTCACCACTCTGTTGAGCAAGTTCTGCAAAAGTGACCCTGCAGTGAAGAGTTCAGACGTGAGCATACAATGCATGTCATAATCTAGAGAAACAAATGTTATGTGTTCATATTTTGACCACTTTGTGAATATTAAATACATCACTACACAATTCTGTTCAAAAGTTGGGGTAGGTAAGATTTTTGAAGCCTATTTTACACCAAGGCTGCATTTATTTGATCAAAAATGCACTAAAATCAGTAATGTTGTGAGATATTATTACAACTTAAAATGAGTAAAGTTTGTAAATAAACTTTGAAGCTGGATTAATTGACAAGGCTTGTTTGAAATAACTTTGAAAAGCTTGAAGTTTGAAGATTACTTGAAGCCAATAAAATTTATAATTTTAACATTATTAACATGTTGCAAGTATTAGCAAGTTGATAACACAATTTAACATGCTGTTAACATATTGTAACGTTAGTTTGTAGTTAGTATGATTTAGCACTTTGCTGGCATGAATTAGCATGTTGCTAGCATGATTTAATGTGCTTCTAGCATGTTTTAACATGTTTCTAACCTGTTTCATTAATGCCCTCTGACAATTCTCAGACAACCTGCTTAGATCTGGGTAGTTTATCAGTGTTTAGATCTTCACCCGTATGGAACCTAGGCGTTTTGTTAGATGAGTCCTTACACTTTGACAAACATATCTCTTCTGTAATAGGTTCTAGTTTCTATCAACTTTGCCTGCTATCAAAAATTAAACCTTTCTTAAATCATAAAACTTTAGAGATGGCTGTTCATGCTTTTATCACCTCACGCTTAGAGCTACCACAGTATAATGAATTGCAGTTGTCTAAGTCATTAATTGATCGTCTTCAACTAGTTCAAAATGCTGCTGCTAGATTCCTTAATAATAGCCGTAAAAGCGCTCACATCACTCCAAATCTGCAGACGCTCCATTGGCTGCCTATTAAATTCAGAACTTACTTTAAAATCCTTTTATTCGTATATAAACTTTACACGATCTAGCTCCTATTTATTTATTTGAATTGCTGTACCCGTATACTCCCTCCAGACCCAGTGATCTGAACCTTCTTCTAGTCCCACAATCCAGACTCAAACGTAGAGGGGATCGAGCTTTTTCAGTGGTTGGGCCACGGTTGTGGAATAGCCTCCCTTTAGAGATTAGACTTGTCCCCCTTAGTCACTCTGTTCACTTTTAAATCTTTCCTAAAAACATAGCCTATCTGTTTTCTCTGGCTTATAAATTATTTTCTATTACGGTTTTTGCCTATTTTGTATGGGTTCATATTTTTTTATATATTTACTTATTTTATAGGGCGAGAGCCTGTTCAATTGTTTAGTTGTGCTGATTTTTATATTCTTTTTACTATTTTTGATTCTCTGTGCAGCACTTTGGTCAGCCGTGTGGCTGTTTTATATGTGCTAGGCTATATAAATAAATTGAAAATTGAACTTTTATCGTGATTAGCATGTTTTTACAAGTTTTTAGAATGATTAGTATGTAGCTAACATGTTTTAGCACATTGCTAGCATGAATTAACATGTTTAAACATATTGCTAACATAGCATGTTGCTAGCATTTTAACGCATTGTTGACATGATTAGCATGTTACTAGCATGTTTTAACACATTGTTAACATTATTAGCACATTGCTAGCATGAATTAACATGCTAGTAACACATTTTAAAATATTGCTAAGATGTCTTAGCATGTTTTAACACATTGTTGGCATGATTAGCCTGTTGCTAGCAAGTGTTACATTATTAGCATGTTGCTAGCATGAATGAACAAGTTAACATGTTTTAATATGTCTTATATGTTACTGACATGATTTAATATGATTTTTATTGTTACTTTTGATCACTTTAATGCATCCTTGCTGAATAAAAGTATTGATTGCAAATGTTGTACTCCTTGTTTTGCACATTTACTATAGCCTGCTATTTATTCTCTTACTTTATTAATCTGCAACTTACTGTGGCTGTAACCTACTTACTGTTTTTGCATATTTTAATTACTATTTTATCTTAATCTAATATTTAAGTATTTAATGTACACTCTGAGTACATTTTACTGCAAGTGGTATTCTGTATAACTGAATTTGACAAAAAAAATAAAAATAAATAATAATAATAATCTTGAATCTTTTATACAGTAGTATATACATGTTCTCTTCTTGTCTAGTGTTCACACAGTATGCATGCTGGTGTTTCTGCAGATGCAGGGCACACTGGCTCTGTTGAACTGTAGTCTCTTTGTTCAGTGTGTCGAGATAATAATGGATAATTGAATCTCTCTTATGAACATGCCGCTGAATGATTAACTATCAAATCATGGCTGAAAGATAGACTGTGTTTAACAACAGGTTGAACGTTCAAATATTCATGCAGAGAGAGAGAGTGATTTAACTGAACTTGAGGGAAGTGCATTTGTGTGCGTGACGAACTTAAACATCACATTTGCTATTCTTACACTGAACACCTTTTGTGAAGAATTGGAAAAGTGAATCAGACTCCATTACCATTTAGGGGTAAATAAGGTAGAAATATGTGCCTTAAGCTTTTGTACCTTTTTTTTCTGAGGGTGCAGAAAAAACTATTTTCTAAACTGTTTCTACAAATTTGAAAGCCCACGATGTCATTGCACAGTGTAGCATTGAGATTTAGGATCTGGATTACTGGAATTTTCTAACCCGTTAATTAGAAGGGGTGTTCACATACTTTTGGCCTGCAGATCCTACCGATACTGTTTTGAATGACATTTTTTGATTACTCAACAAGTTGTGTATTTACTTCTGTTGAAATACATCTTTAGTGTTTACACACATCCAAACCAGGAAAGATATCAAAGATGATTGTTTCATGAGTCACTTTTTCCACATTTCCTGCACTGATTTTAGGATAAAATCTGCAGTGATTTTAAATATGGCGAGATCAAGGGTTCGATTCCAAGGGAAAGCAAGAACTGATAAAATGTAAATGTGTACATTGAATGCAATGGATTTTCCTTAAAAAACAAATTCAAATTCAGACTGTTCTTCAAAAAGAAAAAAAAAAAAGAAAAAAGTCCATGCCGTGTTGTACTCTGGCATCAGAATCCAGCGACCTATTTGTTTAGAGCTGTTTTTGGACTGTTTTAGCTTGTAACGGTGCTTGATCTGTGCATATTTCTCTCCTGATTCAGACAAACTTTTCCCTGGAGAAAACAATATTACAGATTATGGACTATGATATTTTACCTGGAAGCAACGGTTTGAAGTTAAATGTGACTTAATGATGATGTTAATTGATAGACTGGAGAGGTGTGGATTACTTGTGGATTATTGTAATGTTTTTATCAGCTGTTTGGACTCTCATTCTGACGGCACCCATTCACTGCAGAGCATCCATTGGTGAGCAAGCGATGTAATGCTACACTTCTCCAAATCTGATGAAGAAACAAACTCATCTACATTTTTGAAGGCCTGAGGGTGAGTACATTTTCATTTTTGGGTAAACTATTCCTTGAAGAAATTTGTTTTGGACTGACTTTAGAAATAGTTGCGGGATTCTAACATTCTAAAATTGTATTCACACCACAGTGTAAGGCTGTAAATATAGTTAAACTGATTCTTGTCTCTCTCTCTGTAAACATTCCCAAGATGATTATTAACATTTTCTCAGTATACAGAGATTAATTTCAAGTATATTAACTGTGACACTCTTCTGTCACAGTCTTATAATTATCTCTCTCTATAATTGGCCACAGCAGTGAGTATCTAAACCCATTTAAATGAGCGTGTAAATCTTTACGGACACACAGTAAACCTTGCTGATGAAGCTGAGCTGACATTAGTTTCACTGGTACATGAAGCTCCACGCTCACCGCAGCCCACTGCATTATGATGAAGCAGCATTCCAGCAGGTCTCACCCCGGCAACCAGAATCTGCAGCGAGCTGTTAGCTGTTTTTACAAGGGCTCGTAAAGACCCCCACTTCCTGTTTTAAAGCCCTGTGCCGGATCAGAGAGCTATGGCATCCCTCTGATTAATGTTTCATAGCATCTAACATTTGTTAACATGGTTGAAAACATCAAAGTCAAGCTTTCTGTATGCATCATGTTTAAAAATGGAAAATATGACAGTTAGAGAGTTTTATGGACTGTCTATGGAAGTTTATTTCCACCATGGAATAAAAATGCGATTGCAACTTTTTAATCTCCCAATTTAGCCGTTTGTCCTCACAATTCAGACTTTTTTTCTTGCAACTGTGAGTTATAAACTTGTAACTACATGTTTATCTTTTGCAACTTTTTTTCTTAGAATTTTTTATTCGATAGTTTTCAGTCACGTGACCGGCTCGAAGACTTGGAGGTCAAAACATCCATAGAACTGCAGCACAAGCCTGTCAATTTTTCATCTGTTTCCCAGCCGCAAATATTTAGATAACCTCTCAAAAAACAAGCAAAATGCAAGTTTTGGCTATTTGCAATCCATATTAAGCACCCGCGGCAATATTTCAATCAAACAGTGCAACAAAGCGTTGTAAAAACACTTAAAGTGCCTTCATATATTAAAACTGTAATATTAAAAGATCAAATTCAGTAATCACCATATCAATGATGCATAGTTTGCAAACAGATGAGAATATTTGCACATTGGGTTTATATTCTGGCTTCATGTTCTTGCCTGTACAAAATATACATCATCAATAAGGTGTCCACTGAATCTCGCCTTTTAATATGTGTTTTACTACATTATTACTGGATACAATCTGCATAAAAATAGCTGGCAGTCAGTGGAGCAAAGATTCATTTTGCCCACCAGGTGGGCGTTCCTATAAGAGTGTGAGGTCACGTGAAAACTATCAATTGACCGTTCGCAAAGAGTTTGATTGACAGGCGATCTGACCAATCAGAACGCGGATATTATGTGCAGCCACTGCTATCCGCCATCTTGCCCGACAGCTACGACAGGTCTTCATAGAAATCCATGTTAAAACGGGGTAAAAAAGATAGACTGAATTGAAACTTTTTCTCTAAATATAAAAATGTGCAGAGGGTTAAGCTGTGCTGTTGTTGGTTGCCACGGTAACGGTAATAAGCTATCATGTCCGGCGCTGTATGCATGGCTTGCAGTGCTTAAGTTAAATACAGAGTGTTAAATAAAAAAAGTAATATGTTAAAACGTGTGCTCTTATCATTCTGTGGACAAAATCCTGTGAACTTCACTCCGAATGGGAGTTTTATCTGCACTCATCTGTTTTCAATGCAGCTCTTGATTGCGTCGCTTCATGTCATCTTCCTATTCATTAAACTATGACAAGTCCTTTACTGCAAAAAGATGGTCACTGCGACACTCTAAAATGACGAAACTATGGCGCTATGTGCTTTTTTAAAACCATTTTCATAGGTTTCATGTCGGCTTGGAAAATATGTAAATGCTCATGCCCAGTAGCTGCAGCTGTATCCCTTTTAACCTTAACCACAAATCAGACAGGAGAGGAGGTTAAAGAGATACTCCACCCCAAAATGCTAATTTTGTCATTAATCACTTACCCCCATGTCATTTCCAAATTTCCAAACCCATAAAAGCTTCGTTCGTCCTCGGAACACAATTTAAGATATTTTGGATGAAAACCGGGAGGCTTGTGACTGTCCCATTGACTGCCAAGTAAATTATACTGTCCAGGCACAGAAAAGTATGAAAAGCATCGTCAGGATAGTCCATCTGCCATCAGTGGTTCAATCTGAATTTCATGAAGTGACGAGAATACTTTTTGTATGCAAAGAAAATAAAAATAACATTTATTCAACAATTTGTCTCCTCTCTGTCTCTCTGTGTCAGCGTAGCGCCATTTTGGAGAGCATCCGATGGACGCAAAGTGCGTATGCTATTCTCTGTCATCAGTTACGCATGGACAGGTATTGTACGTTTATTTACACTTTGATCTGAACGGAAACAAACCACCCCCTGATCCCTAAACCTACCCATCTCCACCCCCTAGATGTAGATCCAACCCCACCCCCTGGATCTTTGTTTTGCAGTGAAGGGCTACTACCCCAAAATATCTTAAATTGTGTTCAGAAGACTAACGAAGCTTTAACGGTTTGGAACGACATGGGGGTAAGTGATTAATGACAAAATTTACATTTTGGGGTGGAGTATCCCTTTAACTTCGGTGGACTTAAACTTGAAAAATGGTGTGTTCCGCGGGTGAAATAAGACACTTTCTGATGTTTATTCATGTTAATTTCGTGCTTTAAGTAAATATGAAAAGATGATCGGTTCACGTGTTTGTCATGACACACTGAAGAGCCACAAAACGGTATTTATTGTTTGAATTTCTTTAAAAATGACTCAATTTAAAAGCTGAGGGTGCTGAGACCTTGTTTCATATCAGAAGTAACTTGCTCTGTCGGTGTGTTGTCAGTTTCCTCTTCGCTGAGTTGCCACTTTGTTGTCAGTGTGTAGTGTGAGAGCGGCATTGTTTGTCGGTCATGGAACAGTAACTAACGGTGGGCGGGTTTTGCGAACGGTCAATTCTGCCTTTTTTCTAAATAATTCTGTCTCTACATCTCACAGTTATGACTGTTTCTTGGAATCCTGACTCTACATTTTACAATTATGACTGTTTTTTGGAATTCTGAGTTTACAATTTGGAATTCTGACTTTTCCCTTAGAATTCTGATCTCACAATTATGACTTTTATCTCTCTCACAATTCAGACTTGCGAGTTCATATCTTGCCATTGAAAGTTGTAAACTCGCAATTCCTACTTTTTTCCTCAGAATTGTCCGTTTATATTTCACAATTTTGAGTGAAACTCGGAATTGTGAAATGTAAAAAGCAGAAATATGCTTCCATAAGTGTCATTGTATGTATTTATTCTTTACACTAGTTCACTATAAATTATTTTAAGTATGAGAGCTGCCGATCATGATATGCTTAATAGCATCAAAAATGGCATCAGAGTTGATCAATTTGATTCAATTCTATGAATCAGACTGTCCAGTTCAATGAAAACATGATTCAAAACACACACACACATACAAATGTTTTTAGAGAGGTCTGTATGGATTTTTACATTTACATTTAGCCATTTAGCAGATACTTTTATCCAATCGAAATTAGGATTTTTTTTTTTGTGTTCGTATTAAAATAAAAATCTAGCACAATTATAGTAAACAAACTACATAGTAGTTGTTAAAAATGGGTATGGGGTAGGATTAAGGGATTTAAAATATGGTCATGCAGAATAAGGCATAATATGTGCTTTATAAATACTAATAAATGGTTAGCATGCAAATAAACTACTTTAAGGACTAATTCTTACTATTATCTAGTAAATTAAAAAAAATAAAAAAATTTTTTTTTACCTAAATATCATCACTCCTTATGTTTATTTAGTAAAAAGCAATGTGGGAAAACAAGCTTGGATTATTTTTAACTAGATTTTTCCTGTATTTTACTTGCATATACATTTTGCATCTACTAGCAACTATGGCTGATTGGTTGAAATGATGTTCCTCTGTTTTCATGAACATACACAAACATACAAACCACAACCATCTGTTTCAAAACACTAGGTTATGGTGACAGAACTCAAATAAAACTGACATATACATACAAGAACATTGTGATCTTTATCTTCTCCAGATGTGTACTAACAGTGCTGAAAATATGTTTATTTTCCACTGGAGCTCAGCGAAGCTATAATTCCTTGTCTTTGCCTACATGGATGACTGCAAAGAGAACGTTACAAGATCCCAAAGTCAACATGGGCCCAAATACCACAGAAGATTTCATTTTCTCTCTATCTACCGCTGGCTTCTTAACAAATGTTTGTATGAGCTGCATTAAGTGTGTGTAGCAGCCAACCTCAGTATTATACATATTACTGTATGAATTTGCTCTGAAATTTATTTGCCAATTTGATACAAATATTTAATGTAAGAAGTAAAAATAATCAAGGAATATCTTCCACATTGGGTTTCTTTGGAGGGGCTTAATAAAACAACAAGAATATTTAATAATTTATATGCACAAATATAACTCTACATACTCGCAAACTCCATTATTTGCATACAAATATCTTAATACATTCAAAATTTCAAATTTTTAAGTGATGTTGCAAACAAATTGCTGCGCTTAAAAGAAAAAAAATATTTAAATTTTTTTTTTTTTATTCTCAATCTTTTATGGCTTTTTTATCTTGCAATTGTTTTTTTGTTTTTTTGTACAAAAGTGTTTATTTTTTGTAATTTTGCCTTTTTAAACTTATAATTATGACTTTACATCTTGCAATTTAGACCTTTTTTTATACATATAATTATGAGTTTACATCTCGAAATTCTGTTTTTTTCCTGATGTAATTGCGACTTTTCCCCCCGGTTTCACAAACAAGGCTTAAGCCTAGTCCTGGACTAAAATGTAAATCTGAGCTGTTTCAACTGAAATAAACTTGCAATGACTGATCTTAAAACATGTCAGTGCCTTTTTTTGTCTCAAGATGCACACCAGTAATTTTTTTTTTCTATGGCACATTTATAAAAATTACTTAAATGTCCTAATTGAACAATGGCCTAATCCTGGTTTAGTCTAAGCCCAGTCTGTGAAACCGGGCCTTGATCTCACAATTTCACCATTTTAATTTTTTTCCTCGCAATTGCAAATTTACATCTTACAATTCTAACTTTTCTCCTCAGAATTCCAAGTTGACATCTAGCAGTTTTCTTTTTTTCTTCAAAACTGCTAATTAATATCTCACACTTCTGAGTTCAGACAGTTTGAACTCTAACAACATTTGTGCTGCTGAAGTTTAATGTAATGCTTGCATACTCACAAGACACTCCTAGTGAAACAACACAACCTTTAGCAAGTGTAGAGGACAAAACAAGTGTTAAAGTCATAAGAAATATATTGTGAATGTTCAGTATAGCTCTAGTTGTGTGTGTGTGTGTCTGTATGAGAGTTGTAGAGCATCAGACACTCCACTAATCCTGTATAAATTCCCACAATCCCTTTCAGCTGTGTCCTGCCAAGAGCCTCTTCTTCCAGCAGAGCTCTGACCCCGCATTCCCACACCCAACTACACAACTAAATCTCCTTTTTTCCTCTCAGTCCCCCCATTTTCTTGCCCTCTATCATTCCCACACCCCCCTTTTTAAAGGGCTCTTTCTCTCTCTGAACCTCCTACTGCACTGCACTTTCTCTTTTGCTTACTTTCTTCTTACTTTCCCACCATTCACTCGTTTCCAACCTCTGCTCTCTCCATACCTCTCTTGTATTGTTCATATTGCTCTTTCACCCTGCTGAAAAGACCGGCTTAGACCAGAATGAATTCCCATGCTGGTCCAGACCGGCTAGTCTGACTCCACTTTGTAGTTTATTCAAGCCAAGAACCACCCATTTAGACAGGAAGAGACTGGCTTACTGACATATAAAGAGACCAACCCCAAATAATTGTTTATGCACATTGTCTGTTCCTTCAAAATTAATATTCAGGTCTAAATTTTAGGATTTACTATATGTATTTGAATTGCATATAATTTTCCATCCTTTTTTATTACTTAAAAAAAAAAAATCACAACAATAAAACCAGAAATTTAAAAACATTTAAAATGATTTAAAAATGTATTTAAAATGAATTTAGAACAGTTAGAAACAAAAATGATTATACATAAAATACAGTGCAGTCAGTTCGGACGTAGCACAGTGCTCATTCAACAAATGCACAGCTAAACAGATGAGTTTTGAGTCTGGATTTAAATGTGGCTAATGTTTTAGCACATCTGATCTCTTCTGGAAGCTGGTTCCAACTGCGGGCGGCATAATAGCTAAAAGCGGACTGCCCTTGTTTCGTGTGAACCCTTGGTATTTCTAACTGACTCGATCCTAATGATCTGAGTGGTCTGTTCGGTTTATATTCAGTGAGCATATCAGCAATATATTTAGGTCCTGGGCCATTGAGTGACTTATAAACAAGTAAAAGTACTTTTAAATCAATCCTAAATGTAACTGGAAGCCAGTGTAAGGACCTGAGGACTGGTGTGATATGCTCAGATTTTCTGGTTCTAGTCAGAATCCTGGCAGCAGCATTCTGGATGAGCTGCAGCTGTCTAATGGTCTTCTTGGGAAGGCCGGTGAGGAGACCATTACAGTAATCCACCCTGCTGGTGATAAAGGCATGAACAAGTTTCTCCAAGTCTTGACTGGAAACAAAACATCTAATTCTTGCAATGTTTTTGAGATGATAGTATGCTGATTTAGTTACTGCTTTGACATGACTACTGAAACTAAGGTCTGTCTCCAGAATCACCCCTAGATTCTTGACTTGGTTTTTAGTTGTTTGACCCCTAGAATAAAGGTATGCATTCGCCTTGAGAACTTCATCTTTGTTTCCAAATGCAATAACTTCAGTTTTCTCCTTGTTTAACTGAAGAAAGTTCTGGCACATCCAACTGTTGATTTCATCAATGCATTGGCAGAGGGTGTCAATGGGGCTGTAGTCATTTGGAGATAAGGCTAGGTAAATCTGGGTATCATCAGCATAGCTGTGATAGGCAATGTGGTTCTTTCTCATTATTTGACTTAGTGGGAGCATATACAGGCTAAACAAGAGCGGTGCAAGAATTGAGCCTTGTGGGACTCCGCATGTCATAGACGTCCACTTAGACTTATGCTCTCCTATACTCACATAATAACCTCTCCCTTCCAAGTATGATCTGAACCATTTGAGTACCATCCCAGAAAGCCCGACCCAGTTTTCCAGTCTCTCTAGAAGTATGTTATGATCGACAGTGTCAAACGCAGAACTAAGATCTAGTAGTACCAGCACTGATATTTTGCCAGAATCAGAATTAAAGCAAATATAATTTCTTATCTTAATGAGTGCTGTCTCTGTGCTGTGATGCGCTCGGAAACCAGACTGAAAATTGTCCAGGTATCCATTTGAGTTTATGTAATTTTTCAGCTGATTAAAAACTACCTTTTCATTAATCTTACCTATGAAAGGAAGATTTAATATTGGTCTATAGTTGCTCAATATGGTGTTATCAAGATATCAGGATAGATGTTATCAAGATATGTTATCGCTTTTTCAGAAGGGGCTTAACAACTGCAGTTTTCAGTTTTTAGGTAGATCGGGGGACGCATTCCCTTCATAAACAAACATAATCCACTGCGTCTTCAGCAGCTCAGATGTCGGGAGTAAATGACGACTGCTATGTTCATTATTACATCCAACAACAAAATACCTCAATCGCTTAGGAGTCATTCTTTTCTACATCTGCTCTGGCGGTGAAACAATGGTGGACTGATGACAGCTCACTCAGGGCGGGTCTAAAGTAAGACACCAGTCCAGTCTGTGCTGAAACGTTAGTCAATCAACAATCGTGGGAGGGCCTTGGTCTGTATGACGTCACACAGACAAGAAGCTGAGAACAGCTTGATTTGAGAAAGGGGTAATGATTTAGTAGATCATCAAAAAAAAAAAAAAAAAAACACTTGGTGGATCTTTATCATTATAGGGTGGATGTGTACACACACTGCCAATACACATTTATGTTCAAACAACATGTAAAAGTGCATTTCGCATTCGATGACCCCTGCTGACCCCCCATTACATGTTTAGTTTATTAGTACAACTACATAAATCTGACCTGATTCTTACCTGTTTCATTTATATATGACTGACAAATATGCATCACATTAATTTATTAGTTAAATATTAATTAAAAGAGAAAGATAAATATTAGTTAAAACTGGATAAATATTATCATCACTGTATTTGTTATATTATTTGTTTATATTATTAAGTATTATAATTAGTTTTGCAATTCAAATACATAAATCTTAAATTTAGTCATACATATTGTTTCAGTATTGATCTTGTGACAGATACATTTTTTAAAATCCTGTCATAATTTACCCATCTTTATTTTGATCCAAACCTGCATGTGATTTTTTTCAATGGAATTGAATTTATAAAGATAATTTTCCATACAATGAATGAAAGTTCATGGAAAAGCTACTCAAATCACAATGAAAGCTCTACATATCAGTTATCCCTATATATTATATAACAAAAAAAAAATTATGCACTGATAATATTCCACTCAGCTAAAGCTCTCAAAACTAATTTGCAATCACATTCTGATATAAAAAACAAAACAAACAAACAAACAAAAAAACAGTACATTAATAAATTTAACTTCTCAAGACTATAGGAGCAAGTGATGCAATATATCAGCATCATTTTAGTGGAAAAGGGCTTTCTCCAGCCCAAAACAAGAACAGACCCAACTTACAGTCTACTAAGGCAATATCTTTAACCATATGATTATGCATTAGTAGAACAGAATAATTCAGTTGCAGTAGCAGTGGAAGTATGCAAGTATGCATATTTTTTTATAGTGTTTGTGTATATTAGTTGTTTGTGTGAGAGTGTGTTGTGTTTTGAGTGCGAAAGCAGCAACATGCTGGCTTTAAACAGCTTCACTGCTGTAAATATAACCCTTACACTCACACTCACTCTCTCTCTCTCTCTCTCTCTCTCTCTCTCTCTCTCTCTCTCACACACACACACACGGTTGCTTTTCTATCATGGTGAGGACTTTCCTTCAACTATTGTTGTTATAAAAAGCTAATAACATTTTCTGTTCCCTAAACATAGCCCTGCACCTAAACCTGATCCTCACATAGATTAAAAATATATTGCAAAGAAATAAAACAATGCAAATCTAGCTAAAATAATGTTTGCACAAAATTATTAGGCAGCACAACTGTTTTTAACATTGATAATAAGAAATGTTTCTTAGGCAGCAGAATGGTTTCTGAAGGATCATGTGACACTGAAGGCTGGAGAAATGATGCTGAAAAATCATTCTTGCATCACAGGAATACATAAAATTTTACAATATATTTAAATAGAAAACAGTAATAACATTTCACAATATTACTGTTTTTACTCTATTTTACAACTACTTTCATTTATGGGGACAAATAAAAATGATGTATGCCATAATGCAATTTAACAGGAACTTTGGTGCCATATCTCATTAAATTATGATTTAACCAAATGTTTGACAGCTCTGGGTAGTAATAAAGTAGCCATCAACCAAAACTACCTTAAGTATATCAGAAGAGGAAGTTTTATTTCACATCACAAGGTTTAGTGGAAGTCTAAGCACTATTTAAAGGTCAAAACAAAGGTCTTCAGGAAGTTCACAAAAAAGTTTTCTCATTTCCTCTTGGCTCTGTTTCATCAGCTGGAAGATGAAAATGCAAGTGCTGATGGTTGCGTTGCGGTTCAGGGTTTGGAATGGTAAGTCAAAGTTTGTTTCTAGAAAGATTATAATACACACTGAGTAGGACTGAACATGTCCTACTGAAGGAATAGTTCACCCATAAAAGAAAAATTGTTTTCCAACCCTCATGTTGTTCCAAACCTGTATGACTTTCTTCCATGGAACACAGAAGATGCAACTGCATTTTAAGTGATTATGAGGAAGAATGTCTATTTGCAATTGCATGCAAAAAATAAATAAAAATAGTGAATTTTTGTGTTTTGTGCACAAGATTTGTTGTCATTGGATTTGATGTGCATTGCAGCTTAACTCGACATGCCGGTTCATATGCATGACTGCAAATTGAGATTTTCCGTGAGTAGCGATTTATCAAATGTAGGCATCTGACACAACCTAGATGTCTAATCTCTAATTTCTAACAAAACATGAAAGTTTTAAATGACATTGAGATATTTTCAAAAATATCTCTATAAGAACTGCAAACGTTTCCTCTATCGATCAATGATCTTTGAGACACAAAGATACAGTGGGCACGACTGTACCCTTTAACTGTAGCAGAAAGTGGTGGGGAACCATCTCGAAATGTCATATTCTTAGATCTAAGGGGAACGTAAGCCACCAACACACAACCCCCTTGAGAAGTCGATTCATTCCTCTTCAAATGATTCATTTCAAAATATTCAAACCATATTTCCCCCACACATGCAGAATGTTCCACGTGTGAATCGCCCTGTGAAAATATGCCAGCACTTCACCCGTGACCCCATTTGGCAGACTTTAAAATGCAAACAACACCACAAACATATTTACAGGGCACTTTAAATTTGACTGCAGCACATTCTCAGCAGTCCGTCTGTCTGAGTGTCTCATTCACGCAGGTAACAAAACACAGCTTATTCACAGCTAAACACAGTTAAGTGACGTTTTTCTGATGGTGAAATGACTCTAGGGGAAGTGAATCACACTGCATGTTGTGTTAATCTGAGACTAAACATTTCATTTTATCTGTCCTTGTAGGAAAGAAAATTCACAAATTAAATCAGACTTTCAGAAGAGAACTCAGCAAAAATGATTGTGACTCTTAACGGTAAAAGACTGTAAATGTGCTACAGTAAAAACCTTCCCTGAATGGTACGTTCAGTATTAAACTGTAGATCTAATGGGACTTTTCATGTAATTTTACAATAAAATGCCGTTATATGTACAGTTTTTGGAAGTGAAAAAGAACAAGTCATCTTAATTTACTGTGAAAATCCGACATTTCCAGAATTCTTCCCATTTGATGGTTTCTCATTGAAATAGTTTCTTCTTAGTTTTCATTTATGTACATCAGGATTTTGTTACACATTATGTTGTTAAATTAATGTTATGAGCATTATTTTAGTGTAGTGGTTTATCATATTTGTGTGTATGATTACATGCACCTTTCATATATTAGCATTTACCTCAGCTTGTGGAAAAGCTACTTGTGATGAACTTTGATTCATCACGTGACTTTCTCTTACCTGTGTTTTTAAGGTAATTGTCAGTATATTATAAAGGTAAATATAGATTTGTAATTTGGTATATTTACATTATTTCTGGTAGTGAAACTGTCCACATTAGTTTATAGTGCAATCCCCAACACAAGTACACTTCACATTCTTAGTGTTTCCACAAGGGGTGCTATAGCAGGTATTAAAGCCTGTTCACCCAAAGAATGATAACTATGAATATAAAGTTATCCAACAGATGACAAAGTTCTGTTTGATAGTGCTTCTGCAGGTTTTATGAAGGTCTTCTCAAGCAAATGTATGTTGATTTAAGGAAGTGTAGATATCTGTATTGGAATAAAAGACAAAAATATTTATAAATATTTTTTTTTTTTGCAGTGCATGGAATATTTAATGCCATAACTTTATGAATTTAAGACTTTTTCCTAGGATTTAAGATCTTTTTAAGTCCTTAATTTGTGGAAAGGCAAATTACGACTTTAAGACCCGCAGAAACCCTTATCTGGATTCCGATTGGCTGTCAATGTTTTTATCTTTCCTTTTATCATTATCATTATAGTTATCGTTCCTGCTGTGAATGGGCTTTTATCGTCTTCTACAGTTTTCTCTTTCAGCTCAACTCTTGTTAGGGCAGAGCAATAGTTTGAAGAGAAGAGAAACTAACCATATTGACCTTAACTAACTTAGCTTAGAGCAACTTCCCAGAATAATCACATCTGCTTTAATAGCACAGACAAAGGGAAACTGGTTCACCCCCTTGAGTACTGAGATTTGTTACCGTCAGACCAGTGCAAGAGCGCATGTTAGCCATGTTCAAACGGACTAGGCGATGACAGTCTGTGTGTTTCAAGAACATCGCAAAAACATCTGCCACATGCCATTCTAACGTTCAACAGGGAATGTATTGCAGATGAGCAAAATTATCTTCCAGATGAAAAAGCACACTTGGGATAGATGTAAGTGTATCTTTTCTAGACTCCTCCAGTGGCATTAGGCCAACTCCAACCTTAATGGACCACTGAATCAGCATCTCCCATGGAAAACCCAAAGGAAGAAAGACAAACAATTTCCTGTTTCATCCGTCAATCAAAAGCTTTACTGCGCCTAGACTCCACCGATGCAGGAATGAACGCAGTGAGCCCAGAGCTACTAAACACCAGACCTTAGCCAAGCTCTTTAAGAGCGGGTCGACTTCCCCTGGGATGGAGCCAGATGGGAACATATGGTGAAACACACACACACGCACGCACACACACAGCTGTAATCATATAGCTCCAAAGCATCCAGCATGACTGAGAGGACTATTAGAAACAGCTGGAGACGCCAGGACCATAAGAAAGATTGAGAAGGAGAAAAACTGAGAATGTACAGAAGAATGTTCTCACGCTGGGTGGCACATGTGTGAGAGAGAGACTGGGCTTCAGGTGAAGAATTTATGCGGTTTGAGTTCTTTTCTGTCATATATTCTTCAGTACTCACACAATCACAATCATCTAAGACAGTGCTTCCCAAACCTGTCCTGGAGGCCCCCCTGCTCCGCATCTTTTGTATATCTCCCTTATCTAACACACCTGATTCCACTCATCAACTCATTAGTAGAGACTGCGAGAACTAAATTGGGTGTGTCTGACTAGGGAGACTTACAAAATGTGCAGGCCAGGGGGTCCTCCAGGACAGGTTTGGGAAGCACTGATCTAAGAGATTAGTCACACACAGTCATTTGCGATAAAAATACAAGTGGAAGTCAAGGTAGTTGGAGTAAATGGGAATAAAATCTCACCAAGCACCAGATGTGAGTCAAAAGTTATCTTTGGTGGTTAAAAGTAAATAGTAAACTCTGTAAGGAACTGCAACATAATAGATAAAACATCTGTTGCGACTCAAGAATCTTCTGAGTTTTAAATCAGCGGAAAACTGACCATCATATGTTTATTTTTATACTTTAGACTTTTTATTCAACAAACTAAAGATATAAAAGGAATCTGTCTTGCTGCAGATGGGAAAAAAACTAAACAGTACAAAACAATCATTGTCACTGTCATAATTAAAAAAATGACTAGAAAAAAATATTTTGACACATATTTTGTTTGTTTGTTTTTTATGCTATTATTATTTGTTTGTTTTATCCAAATACCTTTTTAAAATATCTTTAAAAAAAAAAACACAAATTAATGGCCAGAAATTTTAACAGAGCTCACCATCAGATTAATTTCTTTCCAAATAAATAAATAATAAACTAAATAACCATACTGACCCCAAACTTTTGTACATTAGTGTACATTGTTGTATTTTTTTGTACACTTTTAATTTCCCTTTTCTTTATTTTCCCTTTTATTTATTTATCAATCATGTCATGTCTATTTTTTTTAAAGAAATGAATACTTTTGATAAATGTAATGCATCCTTGTAAATTAAAAGTCACAGTTTGCTACATTTACCTTTGCCAGGCATAAAATACATTTTAAAATACATACAAATATACACTTTTATACTAGAACACTATTTCATAACATTACCGTTTTTACTGTATTTTTGAGCAAATAAAGTCTTGTTTAAAAAAAATAAAAAAATAAAATAAAATCTTACTGACCCCAAATTTGGGAAGAGTTTTTATACCTAATGCTGGAAAAACTAGTTAATGTAATTTATTTTCATTTGTAAAACACCTATATTAATTAAAGTATAACAGGTTACAGCCACATTTGCCTAACCCATGGTTAATCTTATCCTTTGTGATGTGCTCGTGTACAGTCGTCGTGAATGAAGGAATAGGACATTATATCTTGAGCTGTATTGAGGAGGAAAGGAAATCTTCAGAGAGCTTTTTGAATGCAAATGTAAGTAGACAGATTTTGGTAGTGAAGTTTACTTGCAAGTAAAGGCTAATGTTTATGTATTTGCTCAGCGTGAAGTCTGTCCAAACTATTTTTTTTTCAACTTTATCTGTTTTTCTGCACAAACAGTTCTCCACTCTTCAGTGGTTACAAACTGAAGAACGAGAGACTGTTTTGAGCCACGGGATTATCTGGAGAGTGATCAAACCATTTCATGACACGCTCAGTTTCTCTCTCTCTCTATGGTGTGTTTGACTGGGATCCTGTCCTTGTTTATGCTGGAAGTGAAATCTAGTGACCTGGCCCGACCGTCCATGTCCACTGGTGCAGAAGAAATCTGCTCAGTAAAATCTGTGCTCTCTGTCACTTTAGGGGTGTGTCTGTAAATGTACAACAGCATGTTTGTCAGTATGCTCTATTATTGCTTTCAATACAGTCATTAAAGCCATCATTTAAGTTTGGGGTCGATAAGCTTTTTTAATGGTTTTGAAAGATGACTCCTGCCCACCAATACCACATTTATTTGACCAATGTACAGTAAAATAGTAATACTGTAAAATATTATTACAATTCAAAATAACTGCTTTCTATTTGAATATATTGCTAAATGCAATTATTTGCTGTGATCAAAGCTCAATTTTCAGCGTGCTTACTCCAGTCTTCAGTGTGACATGATACTTCAGAAATCATTCTAATATGCTTTGCTGCTCAGGAAACATTTCCTATTATTATCGATGTTAAAACCTTTTTTTTTTTTTTTTATAGAAATCTTTCTGTAACATTATAAATGCCTTTTACAGTCATTTTTGATCAAATGAATGCCTCCAAACTGCACTTGACATCTCAATTAAATATTTTAATATGTAACAACATGATTTAAATTGGCTACCGTTCACTTTATAAGCATCAAGTTGAAAAATGTTCAAGCCTGATGCATAGCTCAAAGAGAATGAGTTATAAAAGCCCACTCAGCTCTACGCCTATATGAATATGTACTGTATGGTGAGGGTTAATCTAACATCACTGAATCATTCAGACCCCCCACTCACACACTCTTTGTGCTAATATATTCTGATATTATTCTGTAATCGTGTCATTAATCTCACTGAAAGCTTGTAATGATATATATATATAAAAAAACATTTAACATCTGAAAGACTAAGTCCTTAAATTATCTAAATTATATACTGCTGCCAAAGAGACTGTGGGTGATAAACTCTGAAAGAAAGAAAGAAAGAAAGAAAGAAAGAAAGAAAGAAAGAAAGAAAGAAAGAAAGCAGCCCTAACAATGGAAAAATACAGTGGTCTGGGTGTTATTTCCACTCTACGGTCAAGGGTCAATCTTAAAGAAGAATCAGAATCAGAATGAGCTTTATTGGCCAAGTATGTTTACACATATGAGGAATTTGTTGTAGTGACAGAAGCTCCACAGTGCAGCAGAAAGTTAGCAACAGGACAGGACACAGATAATAAAATAATAATATACAAATATCCAAATAGGCAATGTACAAAGCAGCACAATATATAATACACAATATATAATATAGACAACTATGTATGTACAGGTCTGTATGTGCAAATTAGAAATGAGAAAATAAAGATAAAATTAGTGAGTGTGGTGAATGGATAGTGTATTATAGTTGTGTGTTCCATGTTTATTGTCAAGTGTTCATGAGATGGATTGCCTGAGGGAAGAAACTGTTCCTGTGTCTGGTCGTTCTGGTGCTCGGGGCTCTGTAGCGTCGACCAGATGGTAACAGTTCAAAGAGGGAGTGTGCTGGATGTGAGGGGTCCATTTTTTTACCAGCCCTTTTGCTCACTCTGGATAAGTACAGTTCTTGGAGAGTGGGGAGGGTTGTACCAATGATTCGCTCAGCAGTCCGGACTACCCTCCGTAGTCTTCTGAGGTCAGATTTGGTAGCTGAGCTGAACCAGACAGTTATTGAAGTGCAGAGGGTGGATTCAATGATGGCAGAGTAGAACTGTTTCAGTAGCTCCTGTGGCAGGTTGAACTTCCTCAGCTGGCGAAGATAGTACAGCCTCTGCTGGGCCTTCCTGACAATGGAGTCTATGTGAATATCCCACTTCAGGTCCTGAGAAATGGTAGTGCCCAGGAATCTGAATGACTCCACTGCAGTCACAGTGCTGTTCATGATGGTGAGTGGGGGGAGAGCATGGGGGGTTTCTCCTGAAGTCCACAATCAACTCCACAGTTTTGAGCATATTAAGCTCCAGGTTGTTAAGACTGCACCAGACAGCCAGCTCCTTAACCTCCTGTCTGTAAGCAGACTCGTCACCGTCCTGGATGAGGCCGATCAGTGTGGTGTCGTCTGCAAACTTCAGGAGCTTGACAGAGGGGTCTTTAGATGTGCAGTCGTTGGTGTAGAGGGAGAAGAGCAGAGGGGAGAGTACGCAGCCCTGAGGAGCTCCAGTGCTGATGGTACGAGTGCCGGATGTGATGGTACGAGTGCCGGATTTACCAAGCTTTACTAACTGCTGTCTGTCTGTCAGGAAGCTGTTGATCCACTGACAGACAGAGGTGGGGACGGAGAGCTGGGTTAGTTTATTCTGAAGGGTTTCCGTGATGATGGTGTTAAAAGCGGAGCTGAAGTCCACAAACAGGATCCTCACATAAGTCCCTGGTCTGTCCAGATGCTTCAGGATGAAGTGCAGTCCCATGTTGACTGCATCACCCACAGACCTGTTTGCTCTGTAGGCAAACTGCAGGGGGTCCAGTAAGGGTCCAATGATGTCCTTCAGATAAGCCAAAACCAGTCTTTCAAATGATTTCATGGCTACAGACGTTAGAGCCACAGGTTTGTAGTCATTAAAGTGTTAACCTGTTAACTGTCACCCGTCCCCTCAGCGGGACACCTAAATTTACTTCACTATTTTACAATTAAATCCTAATCTAATCAATCTATACAAACGATATATCATTGGAAAGGTCTAGGACTCCTAAATAGATATTTTTCCACCTTTTTTGTTAACAAATTATGTAGGAAACTAATAGATTAATTTATGACAAGAGTGCACCTGAAAAATCTACATCATAACAGGAGTTCTGACATTTTTCCTAGTTGCCTTTTTCCCTATCACGCTTTAGAAATCATAAGAAATGATGTAGTTGAAAATTTAAAATCTCAAAATTCATCCTTTGAAACCCATTTTAAAATCAGACATTGCATTACCATGGAAATGGTACATAAAAATCATGTTACAAAATGTTTTCGTTCATGAATTATAAACATTTAAGTTTGAATAGTGCTCTATAATCTCTATGTTCAAAACTGTGAGTGACAGTTAAGGGGTTTTAAAGTCTAAGAGTTTTTAAGACATTACAGATAAAATTAATACTGTGTATCCTTTTTCATCTAGTAGTATACTTATGGATCCCTTCTTCTAACATTCAAGATATTTCAGGTTTTTTTATGAACTCACATTTGATCAAAGTGAATGTAAGACTTTTAGGGGCCGACGGAGAGCCTGGAGAGCAATTAACTGCAGTGATAGAGATTGACTGCATTCTGACACAGAAGAACAGATCAGATACAGTACAGTCTACAGTGAGAGAGAGAGGGAGAGAGAGGAGAGCCATTACAGGAAAACAGGAAATAGCTGCTCCAGTGAAAGGGGGATGTGTGAATGACAGATGGAAGGAGAGGGAAAGTGTACATTCAACAGATGCTGTTTTCAGAGCGTGCGCTTCTTCAGACCAGGGCAACAGTATGTTTGATGCTCCAGCTGAGATTTACAGCCACCTCAGCAGATTCTAACGCTAGATCGGACAGCTGTCTATCATCTGTCTCTCTATCAATCTATCTATTATATCCTTCTATCGATCGATCTATCCTTCTATCTACTGTCTTATTGATCATTTATTACCTATCATGTCTGTCTGTCTTTTATTCTATCTATCCATCCATCCATCTATCTATCATTTTATTGATCATTCAGTTAATTATAGTTTATCTATAAGGATTTACATTTGAGATGTTGACATGTTGCCATTAAACATGAACAGATTGAATTCTGATGTGTGTGTGGGTGGGTGTGAGTTGAAATGTGTTCCAGCAATCTTTGGGTGGGTGGGTGTATGTGTGTGTGTGTGTTAAGGATCCATCTTTGACTGTTTTCCAATGAAAAGAGCACATGTAATCATCTAAAACCTCTCCATCGCTGTCCAGTGTGTTTATGTGAGTGTGACCCACTGTAAGGGTGTAGACAGACTAACAAATCTGCTTCTGATTAACCCACCACCCCAAAACAGGCTCCAAGCAGGGTGTGTAAGAAGGACGTTTGGGAGTGGGATCGGTCACATTTGGAATTGGTTATGAAAGCGAGAGAGGAATAAGAATGGAATGGACACTCTGATCCAACATGTTCTCAGAGGAAATCCAAAGACCTCCGCAGCCAAGAAACCACACTAAATTATAGCAAACTCGTACAGACGTGGATATATAATCAGATTAAACGCCTGGAGAAATACGATTGGCGATTTAGAAGCAGTTTATGGCATGTAATACAGCGTGCATTTACACTTTGAGAAAACGAAAGCAGGTTTTCTTTACTCGTGACCCGTGGAAGATCGTTGTCCTTTTAGCCATTCCAAACACAACCAGGATTTAAGCCGGACCAAAAGCTTGGGAGGGTTTTGATTCTGCAAGAGTTTGCTGAAATCGGTTGGACTCAGCTGTACTCTGGACCAGAATGACGTGACTTCATTCGAAAAAATCTGAAACTGAGAATTAAAATTTCACTCGAGAGAGCAGTCCAGAAGATTACAGCAACATCCACAGGCTTACATTAAAAACACCAATCCATGACTGCTTCTCTCTGTCGAGATCGATGAAGTAACATTTTAAGTGTTCCGTTAACCAAATCATTGAACCAAACCAACTTATCAGCACCTGAGGCTTAAGACAGCATTACACAGCTAACGTTAACTGCTAAAAAGAGCAGCTAAATTCAAGCTTACATTTTTACTGAAGTGAAAAAGAGAAGAGTGAAATGTACTAACCTTTAGGGTAAAAAGCAAATTAAAGAAAGTGAAAACTATTAAGCAGGTTACAAGTAATATGCAAATAATGGTGTGGTTAAATATCCTGATATAGCTACTAAATTTAGTACACATATGCAAAATCAGGCCCATTTACTTGCATCAATGCGACGGCAGGCAGACCAAAAGAATAACGAAACTAGATTTGCATTTCCAAAAGGAAATAGAAGTGCTTGAAAAGCATAGTGTTAGGTAAGCTGACTTTGGTTCTGATAAAATGAAAAGTAAAAGTTGCATAAGATCTGCCATCATGACGCTTGTGTGCACATTGTTTTCTGTCTTCTGGTTATGCTAATCAATATATAATGTGACACCTATTTGCAGTGTAAAGGCAGTTATAGACAGCTATATATTGATTAAAAAGATGTGCTGTTATGTAAATAAATGCGAGAAAGAAGACCAATCAGAATTCAGGATGCAAATGTTACACTTTTGAATAACAATTCTAACAATGTAATTCACTGAGTGATTTTAAACATGTTTAATAACAATAATAATAATAAATACATGTAATACAGTGGTAATAATAATATTACTGTTTTTGTTAGTATTTTAAGTTAAGTCAATATGCTAAAAAAATAACTACGCTGGCTAATTTTTCACAACTGAAAATGAACCTGGGACTTTTAAAAATTAGATTTTAAAGCTAAAACAATATGAGAGATCTTGGAGACCTTCTGTTTTGTGCCACAAACTCCAAATATGTTCTGATTTGCGTATGCTCCCATAGCATAATAATTCAAGGCATCAGAATAATTATGAGCAGAAATTTTCAGTGGACATCTATGTGGATATTTGATCTTCAGCTACATTTCCAATCAGCAAATATATTGCTGAAGGTCCATACAGAGGTTGGTGGACATTGCTTGAAAGCTTTAGGAGGAGTTACAGTACAGACATTTGGCTTTGGGTTAGGAAGTTTGAACAAAAAAAGGAACAGTAATGATTTATGATAAATTACTTATGCTTTCATCATTTGTAAGTCACTTTGGACTTTTGAAAAAAAAAACAACAACAAAAAAAAACATCTGTTAAATAAACGTAAACTTTAAAAATTAAATTTCAATGTCTATTTACATAATATTTGTGATCAATGTTTTGTTTTAAAAACTGTTGCAATGTAATGTAATATATACAGTACGAATGGACAAAGAGAAGGAGGGAAAGTTAGGGCGTATGAGTATGAACGTTAGTCTCAGTGTCTCCAGCGTTTTATAAACGGCCCCCAAGACTCGCTGTGTGCAGATGGGTCACAGATGCCTGTGTGCGCGTATGTTTCGCAGCTGGCCGACCCATCCGAACGCCGATGAGGCCAAGCCATGATGAATAGTTGAACTAGTTCAGAGGTCACAACTTCAGCTTGCTGGTATGTGAGCGAGTAGTGTTTCTGTGTGTATGCTGCGCTCCAGAATCCAGTCGCCTGACTTTCAGTACTTCTGTCATCATAAGAAACCCAAGGAGAGTGCTGCGGGATATTCCTACTACTTCATCTTCAACCATAAGGATAATCCGGTTCCTGATGCTCAGGAAATGACATATAAAGAAACAAAATGCAACTGCAGTCTATGCCATGTTCAATTATCAGAGACATTAAAATGTGGTTTATTACAATGCAGATCTGCATTTTGCAAAATCAGGGTTTTAGGTTTCCAAACGAGTTTCCAAGTTAGAAGTCTGAATTGTGAATAAGTGGTGTGTTACTACACTGTTCCAACGAGGAAGTTGGACATTCCAACTTTCCGAGTTGAATGGAATGTGCATGAGAGTTCCATGCTGGGGAAAAAACCCCAATAGATTAAACTACCCTAAAGAGGTTTGCTGGTGTTAGCTAACCAGCAGGCTGGTCTTCACTTGTCGGGCAGGTTTAGTTTGATGATTTTAGAGCAGTGAATTTCCACCAGAGGGGCTTAAATGACAAAACAAGCTTTAAAATAAGCTAAAACAGCTGACATTGTGTTTCTCAGTTTAATTCCCTCAACAACTATCATTTTATATAATAAATCCAGGAATCTCACAGTCTCGAGAAACCTGGATATGTAAGGGAATTTTGATTTCTAGTCCTGTAAAAGTTTTTAATCAAATCTTTAAAAAGTCATGGACATTTTAATAGTTATGTCAAGCCCTAAAATAGTTTACTCAGTAGAAATGGCTGAGAAATTTCTTTAAAAAAATTAATTATTAGAAAAGTAATTTAAATTAATTGGCAATTACAAGTGTAAGGGCTGAAGAATATTCAGTAAATAAAACCTCTGGAATTGTATTAATGTACTACTACTAATAATAATATCTGTTGTTGTTTTGTTGTTGTTAATATTTAATTTAATTTCATGTCATGTCATTTCATTGCCACTCCTTGTTTTTTGGACATAAAAAAGCTAAAACAAACAGCTTCATCATTCATCATCGTCAAAAAAGTTGACAATTTTGGCTTACTGAAAACCTAAAGCAGCTTAAACCAGCAAGCCACTTTAGCTCAGTTTAAACAGGGTTAACGTACATGTGTGTGTTGGCAGTGGCCCGAGTTTCATTAATGTCCATTGTGAGTTTAGAGGGAAAAAGTGTATATGAAAGATTTCACGGCTGTCTTCCAGAAAGAATGTAGAGTAAGGGATCTGACTACTGTCCACAGGGTCCACAGCCATCACACACATTTGCCATTAAAGCCTGTCCACACCCTGTCACAGGGCCCCTCTGGCCCACAGCCTGGATGTGATTTCCTTTGTGTGCAAGTGTGAGTGAGTGTGTGTGTTTGGCTACTCTTGTGGATGTTATTTCATTTAAATACCCAGTCTCAGACAGAAGGGCCAACAGGGGGTGACATGAGGGGCCCGGGGTGACAGCATGTATGTTTGCATTTGTGGGTGTTACGGTCCGTATGTCTTTATATACTGTGCAGAGGCAGAAATGTGTCAGCCCGTAGATTTTGCTACATAATTTATAGCTATATTTGCACAGTTATCGTGGGTAAGATTGCACTTTATTCATCCATATAATGTACAATATGTGTGTACTGTGTTTGTAAAAATATCTATCCCAAGCAGTGTTATTTTTGTATCACTGAAATATATATATTATAAAATATATATATGTTGACGTCAACATGACACATTAGCATATCGCCCGCCCAGAACTGAGAAAACTTGATTTTCGTGTTGGTCTGAATGAAAATGCAAATTCATTCTTTGCCACTAGGTGCTGCTTTTGGAGCGTTAAAAGCTCACAAACACTGCTTTAAATGAAATCGGCCAATCACCGCAGATTAGCGTCACGCAAAGGAAAGGTTTGGAAAAATGAATCGTTGAGCGAATCATTTGGGATTTTTTAAGTTTTTAGTTATAATTATCTATAATAACTCTGATCCCTAAATAACTGTAAACACTAAGAAAACTGTCTGAAAAACAATAATTATTTCTGCAATTCTGGAAAAAAATTACACACTTCACCTTTATGTATTTGCTGTTTCGTTCTAAAACAAGATATTAATTTACAAGTGAATCAGAACCAGTAGCAGACAAAATTATGGAAAAATCTATTAAATATGCTCTTTTGAAATAGTCTGATATACTAAAAGCATGTGTATGGCCCCTATAAAAAAACATGGGTGATATAGAGAGAGGGAGATTGAGAGAGAATAATAAGTTAATGGTGTGTGTCCTGAAAAACTCAATAACATTTACGGACTATTTGAAACGGCATCCATTCATCTTCCTAACATAAAATATCTATCGACCACTATAAGGTATGATTATGAGTGATGTATACTCCTGCTCAATCCATAATGGCCTGCATTACCCCGCTGCCCAAAGGCGACACGCTAAGCTCTGAAATACTACTGCTCTAAAGTGACGCTCAAATACAGACAGATATATTTGACTTCACACACGTCATTCAGCCTGCAGGCGCTGTAAATTACAGACAGTGAGTGTGTGAGAGAGAAATCTCATTTACAGCTAATCAATGAATTACCAAAGCATGCTTTCATTATGTAATGAAGCCACATTTCATAAACTGATTGAGTTTCATTAGTCTAAATACTAGAAAATCAAATGAATCATATACAGAAATGTAATATTATATGACATTTACTGCCCTATAAGAGTGATATTTCCACATATGTTACCTATAAAGCCATATATAATTTTGTTAAAGATTTAACAACACATTAGTGTGATACCCAGACTGAAAGATTGTTAAATGTCTTTAAATGGGTCAGATGATATTTCTTTTGGTAGTATATGTTTGGTACATCTACATATATAAAGTGTTACTTATAGGTAGTCATGACCTAAATAGAGTTAACTTGTAATTGAGAATCAAAATTATTCAGAATGTTTTAATATTAAAATCTTTAACAATGTATTTATACATGTATACAAGTATTTAGCTTAGAGTAATAAATGATTTCTGCCCTAAAACATGTGTCTGCTGGCCTGGAGAGGTCTATGCTTTCCTCGCATTTCCCACACAAGCACCTATGAATCAAAAACGTGTTTATCTCTCTCTCCTGCGGTGATAAGAAACCACTATCACGTAACGTTAGTGTGGGATATTAATGAGTGTGACATGCCTGATCAACGCTTATTAGTTTCTATTACTGGTAGTATCAATACTAGCATAGCTATTGCCTGATTACATTAGCTAACGTGTGTATATCTGTAAGCTAACACTGATCTCTCAGCAAACACCTGCCCTGTTCTCCTCACATCAACTCAATTTGTCTTCTCTGACCGTTGTTCTGTCTAATCCTGGCCTGTACTGCTCTCATAACTGTATCTGTGGTCCGTCATACGAGTTTTCCTCAGCGTCCGAACTGTCATTGCGATCCATTGTTTTCCTGTGGTTTAAATGGACCGCTCTCCCTTTTGATGCGTCACTTCCGGTTTTGCCGCGTTTCAGATGCGGAAGTAAAATTCTCTCACAAAAACGACTCCAGAAGCCGTAATAGCGTATTTGAAAGTATATTTGAAAGAAAATCTAGTTCCTTCAGTATTTTCCTATACATCGACTCACTGGAGTCTCTAACCTGCAATATGCCCTTTAACATCCATGGAAACTTTCAGTTCCACAAAAGGCTCTTTAAAGTGGAAAAGGGGGATTTCTTGTTTTTTTTTTCAGAGATTATTAAAATGCTAGTCACTGAGAAAATAATGATTCTGAAGAACTGTTTGATGAAAATGGTTCTTCAATGGCATTGCTACCAAAATAAATAAATAAAAAAGCCTTCATTTATGCAATAATATTATTGATATAACAATCTACATGCCAAAACATATTTTCAGACCCGAAAACTTGATTTGTGAGTATTAAAATAACCTGATAGTCATGAGATCATCAGTGTTGAATGGCTGTGAGTAAATCATAGAAACACTGGTCAGAGCAGCTTCGGTCTGTACGGTCAAATCTAATCGAGTGATGGGCTGAAATGTATCTATTTTTTTGAAGATATTTGGGTCACAGTCGGGCTGTGCGTCTGCGCTCCAGGCAGGGGCTTAGGCTACGCTACAGTAACCTCCACATCCATCTGATATGTAATTGAAAACATACAAAAGGATTAACTGCAAAGGATTCGATGCCAGTAAGAGAGAGAGAGAAGGATAAGAAGATATACATTGGGGACCAAAATCAGAGGCCATCAGTGAAAGTGCTGATATTTTACATTGTAAGACTATAAACACTTTTCAGTTTTCAGGAAAACACTAAATATTAATGCACTTACACTAATGGTGCAGAATTTACACACTTCAACCTATTTTAATTTAAAAATGTAAATTCAGTTGCTGCCTTAAATTAAACTTGATTGTCATTTCAACTGAAATAACATCAAACCGACTTGAAAAAAATCAAGCTGAAATACATATACTGTAACTTAGAAAGAGTTGAAATTGCTCAACTTATTTTGACGATTTAATGTAAAAAAACATAAAAGTTTCAATACTGATCTTATCATTTTTTACAATGCTCTTTTATTCTAAAACTATATGAATGTATTAATTTACAAAAGCAGAATCATGATAGCAAGCAAACTAGTCTAAATCCTTAGCATGATTTAATGTTAATTAGAAATTATTAAAAAAATTATATAAATAAATTGTTGCAGAGTTAGGTCAATAGAAGGGGAAAAAAAATTATTAATAAAAACCTAAACAATTCTGTTTAATTTCAGGTTTAAATGAAATCAATGTGGTCTCAAACCTTTGCGCCCAACTGAATTTTTTTCATTTGTTAAAACATAAAAAAACATGCATTAAAATAAATCCTGGACAGTCTTGTTAGCACTGTCTGTATAAACAGCAGAAAGCAACACAATAGATGTCAATACAATAGATTAGAGTGCATTAGACTAATCTGATGTTTACTAATCCTGTGCTAATATGTGAGAACGCAAATCTAAAACCAGTGAACCTGTTTAACATGGATGACTATAACCTTGGGTGTATATGACGCCTAATCTTCACAATAACTTTTATAAAAAGTCAGGACCAAATTTATTTGGCTCTAATGAAGCAATAAGCCAGGACTGGTCATGTTTTATAGTGATTTTACCATAGGTTAGGGGTGTTCTTATGCTGCTTTCAAAAGCTTGTCAGAAGAATCCACTTCCCATTTCTAGACAAAATTACACAATGTCACATTAAAGTGCTCTGTGGTCAGAAAAAAAGAGGAAACTAAGTAACTAACTTGCTGACAATAAAGGAATTTATATCCAATAATAACTGCATATTTAAAAACTGAATAATAGCCACTACTGAAACTGACCTCTTCTGTATACAAACTCAGAAATATATCTGAAGTGCCCCGTTGTAAGTCAGATATGAAGAGGCCTTCATAACCATTCTGACTTTATTTTGATCACCTTCAGTAAAATACTTTATGTATACTGAATCCACTTGTTAAATGGGCTCTACATGTTGATTGCTTGTTCAGAAAAGTCAGATCATCAGTGTTCCACCACAACATACACTATGAAAAGTAGTTCATTTATTTTTTCATAAACCACTAAAGGAAACGTCTTGTGTGAAGTGTGAGTTGAAATGATCTGAGAGAGGTGTGATCAAAGCATTAAATAAAGCAACCCGAGTTACACCTGCAAACATAGAGACCAATCTCACGTCAAAACCGCTACAAAGACCCAAACAGACACACAAACTACATAAACATACAGGCCTGCTGCACTTGTATTTAAAAAAAAATAATTATTATTTTATTTAGGGGATATTTTTTTTATCAATGATGCATTAAATTGCTCAAATGTTACAGTAAAGTCATTATACTGTAACAAAAGATTTCTGTTTCAACTAAATGCTTTTTATTCATCAAAGAATCTTGAAAAGAAATGATCAAAAATATGATGCTGCACAACTGTTTTCAACACTGAAAATAATCAGCGATGTTTTTTGAACAAATCAGAAAATCAGCATATTAGACTGATTTCTGAAGGATCATGTGACATTAAAGTCTGGAGTAATGATGCAGAAAATTCAGCTTTGATCACAGAAATAAAATACATTATAAAACATTTAAGTAGAAAAAAAAAGTTATTTAAAATTGTAATAATATTTCGGAATATTCCTGTTTTTACTGTATTTTTGACCAAATAAATGCAGCCTTGGTGATCATAAGATACTTCTTTCAAAAACATAAAAAAAAAAAAAATCTTACTGACCCTAAAGTGTATTTCTTTGTATGAGAACAACCTTTAAGTTGAAAATGTACCCATGATGCCATAATGCTGCCTACATAGGTAGCTCACTAGAAAGTGTGTAAATTCTGAGAGACATAGAGGGAATTTTTTTTTATTTGGAGCAATTAGGGGACACTTTTCACTATTAACAAGTTGCTTATTAGCTTATTAGTACTTATAAAAGCACACATTAATGCCTTATTCTGCATGACCATATTCTAGATCCCTTCCTCAGTGCCTAAACTTAACTACAAAATCTACCTTACTTACTATCAATAAGCAGTAAATTAGGATTTTGTTGTTTTTTTCCCCCTGCTTTTTCCTAAATGCAAAGCATGCTGTGGTAAATTCTGCAGACGGCACAGACCCGACTAATTTTACATGCAACACACCTCGCCACACCACCAAGAAATAGAAGAGCTGGTAGAGCCATTCACACAGGATCCATTCAAAGACCATCCATTTAGAGAGCAGCAAAAATCACACAGAATGCAACTACTTTTACATCCAAACACAGAAGTGCTAATGGGTAATAATAATACATTAACAGTAGATCTCACAGGAGAAAAAAAAAGAAGCAAAATAAGATCCTTCAGTTTTCATCATTTATGTAAAAAAAATTGATATCTGTTATAGTTCATTGATCATTATTGTTTCATTGACACGTCTGCTTGATGAAATGAACGAGGGAGCGATGCTGAAGCCGTCTACGTGTTTCATCACAGCATCTGTGACCTAGATTCCTGCTTTTCCCCAGATATCCCTCTCCTTCGCTCATTCCTGCCTCCCCCTTCATCCCTCGCTCATAAATGTTTGATTATTTCTCCTACAATAGCTGTATTTATACCATAGCACACACTCTGACTCTGAGGTGACAGAAAGGAAGATGTTGCTTATAGTCAGATATTGTCATGTCAGGTCTGTCTATCAAGAGATGGTTGCATGAGTGTGTGTTTTAGTTCAGTATAACACTGCTCGGTGTCTCTGTTCTGGGGTTCAGACTTGACAATTTGAGCGCACAAGACTTTGTCATGCCCTGGATGCGGTTGTCATGGTTACAGTGCAGCAGAGATGAGCCTGTCTCCAGGGTTACCCAAGTGGATGCACATGCAGGAACTGAAGGGGAACCAGAAAAGAACTAAAAAACAAATAATTTAACACAAATGTGTCTCCGAATCTGTGATTTTCACTCTCTCTCTTACACACACACACACGTACAGCTGTTAATCTCATTCAGTAAGCAGACTGAACTGGCTCAGGGAGGTAATCTGCAGAAAACCTGCTTTCTGGACACACTGGGACAGCTGGCGTCAAACGCAGCCAATATACACACACAAGCGCTCTCGTTTTTCTCATCCCTCTTTTTACAGTATATCTCTCTGCTCTCTTTCGACCTTAAATACTGTGGAGTGAATTCACTAAACAGTTTCGAGTGTGATATTTCAGAGTGAAATCATTTTCCATTCACTAACCTCTCACAATCCAAGTTAGCCAAGCCATATCTGCTGCCATAAGTATTTAAATGAAGTCATTATCATGTCAGCGCAAACACACACTCTTTTATATGCTAATTAAACTCTTTGCTTGGCAAAAAAATTACATGATGCAAATACAGCCTGAGAAAAGCAAGCCAGCAATACACAAAATTGCATTTTCTACCAATTGTGGCTGCAGTCATACATCAAAATGATGATGAAATGATAGAGATGAGCTGAAAGCTGGGCACGTGTCCAAAGCTGTGTGCAGCTGAGAGCACTTTCAGCATTTTAAAGAGCAGATTCAGGTGGCTGTTGTAGTCTGCTGCTGCATCCTCTATAACATTGTACTCAAAACAGCTCTGTAAGATAGGGAACTGCAGCGTGCAAATTGCATTCAGCGCAATTTTTTTGGCCGTTTGTGCCGTTACACTATTTGCATAATTCCTTCAGTGAATCGGCTGCTAAAACAAAGCAGACTTCGCATGCAAATAAACATTGCTATCAGCGAGTGCAATTCACTGTTAGTGCACGACAGAGTATTTAGAGTATAATAGTGAAAATTGGTCCCCAAACTAAAGTTTGAGCATATAATTGTCATGACAGATGATAGATAGATGGATAGATGGATAGATGGATAGATAGATAGATAGGTTTTCCATTTCAGTGTAACTCATTCATTTTCTCCATCTTCCCCCAAATTCTCTCTCACACACTGTTGCTCTCACTCGATGGACCAAATCATCCCATTTACACCTCCTGCCCCCTTAGGCTGCCTTGGTAACAGCCTGTGTGGTGCTAGCGACGGATTGGTTGTCTGGGGCAACATGCTTTCCAATCAAACCTGTTACTGGGGTCCTGAGTAACAGACCCCCCCTCACCCCGACACACGAAGAGCGGGGTGACGGCTGGAAAAGACAAAACCAGAGTGACCATTTAGGGCTCTGTTCCAAAACCAAGCAAACTGTCTTGTTATCTGCCTTTTAAGGCAACATCTTAACTGATACAGAATCATTAGTGAATTAATTGGCAAGCTCCTAACATGATGCGTGAAGTGCAGGAGTTTATGTCGCTAACCTGGCTAAGCTAACAACATGAAACTCAGTTCACACCAAGAATGAAAAATATAAAGACAACTGTAATGATAACTATATTAACGTCCACGCCAACAAATGAGAATATTTATTATAAACAAACACTCTAAATGCATGACAAGTAGAATGGATTCTAATTGGCTGTCAGTGCTTCTTTTTTTAAAGTTATATTTTTGGGCTTTTTATGCCTTTATTAGATATAGGACAGTAGTAGAGAGCAGACAGCAGACAGGAAAGCATTGGATGGAGAAAGGGGGTGGAATCGGCAAAGGACCTCGAGACGGGAATCTAGTCGGCGTGAGCAGTTGCGTTATATGTTGGCGCACTAACCACAAGGCTATTGGCGTCAACGGCTGTCAGTGTTTCTAAAATGAAAATTCTGTCATCATTTAATTACCCTTAAGTGACTGTTGGTAACCAAACATTTGACAGTAGCCCTTGACTTCCATAGTATTTTCTTCCATACTATGAAAGTCATTGGCTACCATCAACTGTTCGGTTATCAACATTCTTCAAAATACCGTCTTGAAAGAAATACAGGTGTGGAACGGCTGAACGTTTAACAACAGTCTATTGTCCAAAGTGCTGTACATTTTAAGGCCCACTTACAAAAACAATTACAACAATTAAAAAAGAAAGAAAACACAAACACACAAAACAATAAAAACACTAATAACACAAAATAGAATCAAATAAAACCCCAAGATGTAATTAAAGTGATCTGTCAAACAGTAATTTACAACACCGAAAGATATTCTTTAAAGTTGTGCCTAAAAGCGCCTAATCTGAGGGGGTGTTTACACAACACTGTATGTGTTTTGGACATTCATTATTACGACCAGTGGCGGACTGGCCATCTGGAGCACGGGAGTTTTCCCGGTGGGCCGCTGTACTATGCCATTTATGTTATTCATCACAATGTAGCCTACATAATATAGCAGTTTTCAGCAGACATGCGATAAAGAGTTAATGTATATCTCCGGCTTTCTTCCGTGATTTCAATGAAAGAAAATCTCTAAAAATCTCAAAAAATCATTCTCAGTCTTACTCTAGAACATTGTAAATCTGAAGACTTTAGCTTCGGAAAGTGGAAAAGTGATTTATATTATAGGCTTAATAAAAATATTATTTGCTTATTAATTCACACATGCATTATTTTATGTGGTTAAAAGTATTAAATAATTAAGGCTTTTTAAATTTATTTATTTGACATAAGATTTTATTTATTTGATCAAAGATACAGTAAAACAATAATATTATGAAATATTACACTTAAAATAGTGCTTTTCTATTTAGGATATTTTAAAATGTAATTTATTTCTGTGATCAAAGCTGAATTTATCATCATCACTACTCCAATCTTCAGTGTCCCTTCAGAAATAATTTTAATGCTTAATTTGCTACTTAATTATTATGTTATTATTTGTGATCAGTTATTAATAAGTGTAAATATCTTTACGGTCACTTAAATCAATTTAGTGCAACCTTGTTGTAGAAAAATATATATATTTTAATCTTACCCAAGAATTAATGGTATCACATTTTCCACACAAATATGAAGCAGCACAACTGTTTTCAACATTGATAATAATCAGAAATGTTTCTTGAGCAGCAAATCAGCATATTAGAATGATTTTTGGAGGATCATGTGGCACTGAAGACTGGAGTAATGATGCTGAAAATTCAGCTTTGATCACAGGCATAAATTACATTTTACTATATATTCGCATAAAAGACAGCTATTTAAAATTATAACATTATATATTTCACAGTACTGTTTACTGTATTTTTCATTATCAAAATAATTTGTATACTCTTTTCCACAATTGGAGCTCTATTCCTTAAAATGATAGATGTCAAGCTCCTGCAAAAGGACAAAATACTGTATATGACCAATAGAAAGGCACCATAAACAGTCCGCATTCTGCACTATTCAAGTCTTAGTCGATACCAGAGCATTGTGTCATATGGACTGATTATATAGGTATTTAACTTTAGTGATTTTAAACTGTCCATCGTAAAAATTGTTAAAAATTATTTATTTGCCATATACACCAAGACCAAATGTAATGTAAAGAAGTATGCCAGTCATTTATTGAGTGGTGCGGTGTGTTACAGACCGGGTTTGGTGGGCCGCTCTGTGCCAAAAAGTCCAGGGCCCACTTTTTGGCCCCAGTCCGCCCCTGATTACAACAATAGTGTTTTTTTGGGAGCCTGAAAATGCAAAGTTTTGAAAACAGGTTTCAAAGTGCTTAGTTTATAGGAACGCATATGTGCACTACTGTGTGGCCACCGTAGTGCTTCTTTATAAAGTAACATTGCCAACTACTAGCCTGGCATGCATAATATGGCATTTTTGTAGATCTGTGTGAACGAGGATTGTTTTTACAACATTGGCATCTGCACGTCAAAAAAACGTATACAATCATAAATTATTTATTTTCTTCGTAACATATTTTTATATAATGTTTTGGAGCTGCAATTAGACTCCACTCATAAAAGACTCTGAACACACAAATATTAGGCAAAGTAGCCAACAGTTAATATTCATGAGCCAAACGCAAATAGTTTTTTAACCTGTCCCCCACATTTCAGACCATCTGTTTAAATCCATTCTGTACATATATTCCCCAGTCAGAGCAGAAAACAAGAGAGCGTGCAGATTTCACGTGGGCTGTCATAGGAGATGTGAAAATCCCAGTCAGAAATGACATGCTGAAATGGCTGACAGTAGACTGGAACAACTGTTAATCATACTCAGAGACACAGCGCCACCTAGCCACAACAGGACACACTGAGTGAATCACACACACACACTGTAGACACACACACTCTGCACATAGCAGAGCAGAACATTTAGCACTTAGTGGTTAGAGGACCGGTCCAGTTAGGAAACATATTTCACAGTCTTTATAGGACTGACAAACACAACATCATTGCTCAGATTCCCACATGCCACATGTGTTACTAACAGCCCAGCGCGACAATCACACTCACTTATTTACCACTCCACACTGACTGATTGCAAAAAAATGCAAAAAAGTGATATCATCATTAAAAGAATTAATATTCAATAATATATATATTTATTTATACACAGTATTTATACACAGACAATCAAAATCTTTTGTAACATTATAAATGTCTTTACTGTCACTTTTGATCTATTTAGTGCATCCTTGCTGAATAATAGAATTAATTTCTTGCAAAACAGTCTTAACCCAAAATTATTATTATATTACATTAATTAATGGTGCAACTATGAATTTATAATAAATAACGTATTATTAGAAATAAATCACTGTGTACGTGGCCTGTGTGACACTAAATTTTGCACTGTAAAACCGGTAAAGACCAACAAAAAAAACAACCTCTAATAATTTTAAATATTCATACAGCCTAAAGATTTTAATTAGCTGGCAAAGATCTTGACGAGAAAAACACACAGAGCTTTTCAACACAATTTCCTCTCAATGGAAACCGCACACTGAACACACAGCGGCAGGCCAAGAGTCCTGATGAATCACTGTCCATCTCTGTCTCTCTCCTCAGTGAGGATCGCTCATTATTAGAGCAGTTATAAACCTAGTGAGCTGCCTACCAAGACGGCACTTTAAGGGGTTTCTTGACAGGAACAATAATAGGCAATCTAATGAATGAGCTTTCTAAAAAACAAAAATGATGGATGATTTTACTCGTAGGTTTAAAGTGTGACACTAACACTCATGAGGAAATGAAAACTGGAAGTGTGTATGTGTGTGCAGCTTCACAAACCCAAATCTGTTCCTCTACAGATAAGAAAAACATCAACCTCCAACACAATGTTCATCCACTGAAGGATCAAAAGATGAGAGAGACACAAAAAAGACATGAAAAGAAAGACGAAGATGAAATGGAAATAAACAATGGCTGCTTTGGAGACGGTGCATCAGAGAGAGGAAGACTTGGAAAGAAAGAAAAGGACACAGGCAGAGACACTCTTCATCTGTTGATCATGTGATGAGGAACGAGTGCAAAGATAAGACCAAAGAATAACAGACGCGCAGATAGAGAGAGTGAGTCAGAGAGAGGTCGCGCGTAATGGATAGCAGATGTTAGAGACGCGGTCAGAGGGGAAATCTGCCTTTATGAGCAAATAATTCCATCATTTGTGTGAAAAAACACTGCATTTTTTCCATCCCTCACTTGTGAGTGGCCTTAATGACACAATTAAACATCTCCATGTGTGTGTGTGTAGAGCACAACCGGGTGAAGATAATCACATATGGAGCAGCTGTGTGGCATCCATTAGCACATTCTGTTATACTCCAATTAAGTAACTTTTATTCATTTTTCTAAACAGCATCAGCATCTGGAGCAGCCAAGAGGTTTACGTGATGTTTGACCAATGCACAACATATCAAGTTGACGTTCTCTGAAAAATGTCAACGTTTGAGGTACTGTAAGTTCAACTAAAGTTTAGTCACGTGATTTCAACATGGCGGCCCAACCCAGGTTTTTCAACATGTATTAAAGACGGAAAACAACCCGTTAGATATAGATATGCTTAGAAACAAAAAAATGATGAATTTCACATTTCTTCTGATCGTCCATCATATCCAGAGACATGGTTTCATTATCTCAGACTCTCTCTCTCTCTCAGAGCGATAGAGCAGATAAACGAGTGCCATGACACAGGGGCTGACATTCCCAGAGGACACACAGACTCAGACGGATGTGTGTGTGGGGTCTCGGCTCTATTGTGTTATCACAAGAATCAGTCTTTATGAGGCTCAATCATAAGTCATTGTCTGGGATTTTTCAGTCTGATTATTTGAGATAATAAACTGTTAGATAGCTACCCTGATTGGCCAGTCGTTCTGAGAATCAATCATACATTTATGCTAATGAATTCTATAGCTCTCTAAAATAAAGTCGTGACGTATTGTCAAGTATGGTGACCCATACTCGAAATTGGTGCTCTGCGTTTAACCCATCCAAGTGCACACACACACAGCAGTGAGTAGTGAACAAATGCACACACACACACACACACACACACACCGTGAACACACACCCGGAGCAGTGGGCAGCCATGCTGCGGCGCCCGGGGAGCAATTGGGGGTTTGGTGCCTTGCTCAAGGGCACCTCAGTCGTGGTATTGAGGGTGGAGAGAGCGCTGGACATTCACTACCCCCACCTACAATCCCTGCCGGCCAGAGACTCGAACCCACAACCTTTCGATTACGAGTCCGAATCTCTAACCATTAGGCCACGACTTCCCCAATAGCAGCCAAAAAAAGTTTAGTTTATTATAAGTGTGCGCAGCAGTTTTGTCGTCTGCCGATTTAAATGCTTGAGTTCTCCATCAAGCAGGATGGATTCTGATCGGCTATCAATGTTTTTATTGTTCACCAGCTGCAAAAAAAAATAGTAAATTGATATCGTTCCTCTGTGTCATTATCATTATAGTTGTGGTGTGGACTTCCCTATTTTTACAGTATTAGAATTATTATTAAACTTTACAGTCAAAGTTATTGCTATAGTTGCCATCCTTGGTGTGCACAGGCCTTAACACTACAATAACAATAAAGTCATAGTGGAAAGATATCATTTAGGTCTTTTTCCCAGCTGATGAATGATTTGATGCTTTCAAGTAGAATGGAATTTGATTTGCTGTCAATGTTGCAATGTTTTAATGTGATTAGTATGAATGAATAAACAGAACATGCTTGTCCATTGGTGATGTTAGTTATCGTTATACTTTCCTGGTGTGAACAGACATTAAACCTCTTTAATAGAAATTATCAACCAAAATGTATATTTTTTCATTGTTTACTCACCATCATGTTGCTCCGATTCCATCTTTTTTCTATAGTGATATACACTGAGACAAAAAAAAAAATCATAAAGCACCATTAAAGTATTCCCTATGACTTTATAATATATTTCCTATGATAATATACTATCATATACTAAAATCTTAAATGATTGTCTGCCGTTCTGCCACAACGGATTTGCTTTTGTCAAATTTGCAGCATCATGATACGTCACATTACAAAACCAACCACATCTAAATAGCTATTTTTAACTGAACACAAGAAGATTCTAAGCAAAGCTGTGAAAATAAGACCCAATGTACCTTATTTATATGAGAAAGTCTTTTAACTGTATTTTGAATTATGCATTGCATTGTGTTTTGGGTTGAAGTAAATGTCCATAAACGGAAAACATAATTCCATGCCAGGACATTATGCATTTTTCAACTTTTTTTTTGTTGTTGTTTTTCTTACAGTGCATGAATGAGATTTTAGTATAACAAGTTATAACCAAATTTTATAACCAAAAGACGTCTTAAATTTTGTCTTATATTTATTGTGCTTTAATGATGCTTTTTTTGTACTTATCCAGCTTTGATATCTTCCTAATATCTCATGATGAAAATAATATGGGGTGAAACAACATGGGTGAGTAAATGACAACGCTTACATTTTTGGGTGTACTATCCTTTTAAAGCTCCAGTGAAAGCTTGTGTAAGCACATACTGATCCGAGTGTAAACACATTACAGTGGATGAAGCAGAACAAGATATGTGCAATAATTAAATACTATATTTCAGGATGAAACAGCTCCTGAATTAACGCTATTCCAGTTCACAGAATTTTTGGAGCTTTGAGGATAAACTTCATCTTTGAGCGTTTCAAAACAGCTTAAACTTCCCAAACACATTCTCATCTTTCAGAGCACTTGGGACACACACAATACCCACAAAATCCTTGGAAATGGTGTCTCTGCCTTCAGGGCTTAAGAGGAGAGGAAAAGAGACTCTTTGTATGCCAGTCTTGGCTGATTAGAGGAAACATTCCCAGGATTCCTCAGTGGCAAGCATGGTTCCATCGCTGCTGGCAACATTCCTATGCCCCCATTCATGCTTATGGATGAGAAAAGAAGAGATTTTGTGAGAAATACACCAATCTGGCACTAATACAAGCTCTGTGATCTATCAATAGACCTTTAAAGGGACAAAGATAGAGAAAGAAGACAAAAAAAATGCACAAAGAAGAGAAGTGTGATAAACTCTTAAGAAATTCTGAATTCCAGAATGTTAAATTAATAAAATATATTCTGATTTGGAACATTTTTATTCTCTGTGTGGCATTTCGTGTGAGGCCCTCCAAATAAAGCAAGCTCAGAGATAAAAAAGAAAATAAATAAAATAATAATATGCTGATACTAACATTTTTCCATGAAGAAAAGCATACTAGCATGCTGAGGAAACAGCAAAAAAGAGAAAAGAGTCCATGTTTGAGATGGTAGGTGGATTGTTACTGTTCTTAAAAATAATAATAATATAAAAAAAATAAAAACAGAAATGAAAGTCATTAGAAATTTTTAAATGGCACTTAATCTAGTTCTCATTTACCAACATTACTAATAGTCAGAAATTACAGCCATGGACCAGCTAGAAAGCATCAGAAGCTGGCTTTAACTGAATTCTGTCACCACAGTTACGTGTACAGTTAGGAAATCTTGAGCCCAAACAGGTGGCAATAAAAACAGCATCAATATAGCAACAGACTTGTCAGTAAAAAGCTTGTAACACTATCCATTCCTGACAGAGCAGAGAAAGGGAGGACGCGACTCAATTCTACAGTCTGTCTCAGGAATACAGATGACGCAAATCAGAATAAAGAAGAGGAGCATTGTTTCTATGGTAACCATCCTCCCAGTCGTATCCGGGGCTCTGACTAAGGTGCCTCACAGTTTTTTTCTCTCTCAATAAAAGAACATGGACCACCTGGAGGGAGACCACACTAGTTAGCAACTGAAGCAGTGAGCTAAAACCAAGGTTCCCACTTTTAATTTTTTTTTTTTTTAAATCATTGAATTGCATTTACAAGAACTGATCTCTTACTAAAAATTTAAATTTTTAGTTCAAATTTTTTTTTTTTCCATTTTCTAGTCAATTAAATATTTTACAGCTGAACATATTAGGATATTACCTAGTAGATTTTTAAAGAGAACCCAATGAAAAAAAAAAATAAAGACAAGAAATTTGACAAACTTCAAAAAGTGAAAGAGCTGCAAACAAGAGCTGCTTGAGGGTTCCCTCGTGAGATTTCAACCTGACATTTAAACTGAAGTTGTAAAAGGTAAATTTGACATTTAAACGGCAACAGGAGCTTAAAATAATGACAACATTACATAAGAGTGATGCCAAACCAATGGAGAAAATCACAGGCTGCCCTCTTCGAGCTTTAGAGATTTACTCTCAGTGCTGTCAGGCCACACAAACACAGATCTCTGCCACGTCGTCTACCTCACACTGATTATACCTAAAGCAAACACTGGCAAAGGCATGGCAGGTAAATTAAATACAACTGATGCTAACCTCTGCATTGCAAACCCAAATGAGATGCCAGCCTAAGTGATGTAGACCACTGTGTGCCAGTGCGGTCAGATCTGAACTACTAAACCAGACGCAAACCATTACACCAAAGTCAGCTTTCTAAATTTGTTAAATACAATAACGGATTCATTTTGAATGTTACTGGGGTATATTAAAGCCACTTTCAACACATTTTGGATCTCACAATGGCTAATTGTCTTGCTATCTAATATACCTTCTTTTGGCCAAATTCAGGCAGCATTACATGTTTTATTCACAGAGAATAATATAAGCAATAACAATATTGGGATTATAAATTTTATTAAATGTAACTAACTATATATATATATATATATTCACTTTTCAATATTGTATGTGGTTCTCTCCATATTTTTGTTTTCTTTGAGCATGTTGCAAAATTATAGAAGCCAAATTACATCACTTCATAATCATTTTAAAATAAGTCATAACTATGAGATAAAAAGTCAAACTTGTGAGATAAGTCACTATTTTGAGATAAAAAGACTTGATAAAAAATAATAATGGTTTACCAAAATTATTTGGACAAACAAAATTAGTCATACTTATGTCCATTTTTTTTTGTTCATAATTATACATTTTTACCATAAACTTCTGACTTTAAAAAAAAAATTCTAAATTATGACGTACTATCTCATAGACTTTGTCATCATTTCGACTTTATCCAATGATTGTGATTTTCAAAAACATTTTTTTTTTCTAATACAAAAGAAGCAGGCTTCAAAACACTCAAAAAAAGGTTTGTATGTATACTTTTACATCATTCAATATTGAAAAGTGGTGATTATATATATATATATATATATATAAAAATGTAATCATCATCCAAATATTGTTGGCTATTTAACGATTTGCTTTTGTTGTTCTTGTACAAGTCGCTTTGAATACAAACATCTGCTAAATGCATAAACGTAAGCGTATTTAACCCTATATTGTACTCTTTATATTACAGTAGATATTGCAGGTAGGATTGCTTTATGCTATTTACACGCGAGTATGACAATGCGATGTGAAGTAACGTGAAAATACAGAGAAAGAGCCAAAGTTCTAGTCACTCATATCTCATTGTCCTTCTCAACTCTGATAAGCCCAGTGAATGCTGAAAAGAACAAAAACAGGCCAACATCACCAGCATTCAGACAGAAGCACTTCACAAACCTGCTGTTCAAAGCTCACGATCTGAAGAGCGATCAGGTGTGTGTGTGTGTGTGTGTGTGTAAAACAGTGAAGGACTCTTCAAGTTAAAACGCAGAAGTGAAAGGCTGAAGACGGCTAAATTAACTGAAAAGGTTTTAGATTTACAGGAAAGTTAAAGAGTGATGAGAAGAGTTCATTAAGAATCTCATTATTTTTAATGGGCTTGGTTAAATGTCTAGGAATGGGATAACGAGCCGCCACGCCTCAGCCTGTTTCTCTTTTTCAACATCTTTCCAACTCACTACTGCTCAAATACTAAAATCACACTTTCTCAAAACATACAAACATTTCTTGAATTTACTTTACATAATGAACTGCAGTTAATTCAACTTGAACCACTTACATACAGACAAGTCTGATAGATAATCAATCTAAGGTGAACGGTCTATTCATATATTCATATTTTTGAGAAATGTAAAATCTAAAGATTTCCCTTTTGACCAAGATTCATGGACTTTTCAAACTTTCAAAATATAACTCACAGGAATGATGTCACTGTAATATTTGCAAACTAAATTATGATTGGCATTTTCTTTCATGCAACTATTTAACCACCTTTATTTTTGCACATTCCATTAGCCAATGTGCAATATACAACATAACACACTGCTCAGAACAGTATCCCACAATGCAATGCATTCAACTAGAACTATGTTATGTCCCAACTCATGTACGACCTAAATACTAAATAGTATTTGTATGTCCTAAACTCTAGTATGCAGAAATAAGTATTCCAAAGGTACCTGGATGGTCTACTACTAAGTGCCGATTCATGCACACTACAATAACTAATATGGACCACAACCTACATTTTGGTTCAGAAATACAAACACAAATAAAAAAAAATATATATAATTTTTTTGTTAAAAAAAATACAAACATAGCATACAATTGAGACAGACGATTGGGAAAGTCAGGTTTAGATAAAGGGGTTTTATGGATTAATAATCAATATCGAACCAGATGAAAAAATATTTATTTAATCTGCAATTACATGGTGAACTTTTATCTTAAGATATGTTAATGAGTGTGTATCTCATTAACTTTTAAATGCAGCCTGTCCCAAAACGTGCATGATAGGTAAACTGAGATATAGCTCTAGTGATAGTCAACAGCTATTCTACAGCTACATCTTATTTTCTTTACTTTTTTCAGACTTACAAAAGTTGAGATGCACACATTACATGAAATTAGATTAAAAAAATGCAAAATAACCACTTCTGAGATGACTGTACACCAATCACTGAATTAAACATTCGCCATAGTGAGGCCTTGTGACAACAGTGCGGCACTGTTTTTAAGTTTAGTACTGTACCATACACTAGTTTTTAAATGTAAATGAGCCAAACACTGCCATAAAGTATGCCAAAAAACAAAAAAACACTCCTTACATACTAACATCAGTAAGCTGTAAAATGAGAAACTGAGCTGAAATTAAACTTATCAACCAAGCCATAACTTAAAACAATATTAATATCACTTCCATAAACTACTAAAAAACCTGTTTTATTTTTATTTGGGGGGGGGCTGCTATGCACTGTACCTGCTCTGCTTTAACCACAGGTTTGGGTCAAGTCTGCCATCTGCTGTCCCTAAAAGAAACTATGTTTAAACTCATTTCAGACTACAGTTAAAATGTATTGCAGCTAATGTCAGCTGCATTGATTAAAACAACTAAAATAAATGAGGCTTATGTTTTAATAATGTGCGCTTAAAGATGTTTCTCCTGAAGGTATATTTAGATCACAAGTCTCCCTGTTTCCACAGAGTCGCAGGTGCCTGCAAGGCAAACCCAGCCTTATGAATATTAATAAGCGTTTCGGCAGACTATTAATACCTAAATTAGATTTAGAATAGTTTAATAGCTAGATCAATGTGTTGTGGGTCTCTTTTAAGCCTCTGGCTAGGCAAATTTTTTATTGTTCTATGCAATAAGACTGATAACTTCAGCCGCTGTTTTCACCATCTCTCGATAAAACATAAGCTACTTCATTTTCATCTGACTATATGCTCTGTTTCTGAATGTAAAGGCACATACAGAAACAGAGCATATAGCCAAATGAAAATGTGTTTCACTGCGCTCAGAGTGTGACTACGTTTCAGAATCATCCCAATGCGTTTAGTTTTCATCCTGACAGTTCATTTAGAAAACCCATTATTCTTCTAAGCAACTAGATGTGAAGTCAAACCTTGAAAAAAAATGATTTTTTTCTGATTTTAAATGGTCTCCATTGTAACAATCCGATACGTCGAAGTCGTGGCCTAATGGTTAGAGAGTCGGACTCGTAATCCAAAGGTTGCGGGTTCGAGTCTCGGGCCGGCAGGGATTGTAGGTGGGGGGAGTGAATGTCCAGCGCTCTCTCCACCCTCAATACCACGACTGAGGTGCCCTTGAGCAAGGCACCGAACCCCCAACTGCTCCCCGGGCGCCGCAGCATAAATGGCTGCCCACTGCTCCGGGTGTGTGTTCACGGTGTGTGTGTGTTCACGGTGTGTGTGTGTTCACTGCTGTGTGTGTTCACTGCTGTGTGTGTTCACTGCTGTGTGTGTGGGCACGTTGGATGGGTTAAATGCAGAGCACGAATTCCGAGTATGGGTCACCATACTTGGCTGAATGTCACTTCACGTTGCAAAAACACAACACGCAAAATGTTCACATTAATGAAATTTGTCTATTGTTAATAGTGTATCGATGTATGAAGCGCAGCTCACAGAAGTCACTTTCAAACAAAGCATTAAGAGATACCAAACCGTGACCAGAAACTGTGGGGAAATCTGTTGAAATGACTGGATTTCGTTTGTGAAAATTCTCCATATATTCTTAAATGTGACCATGCTTTAAAATAAAATAGCATACTTACAAACTTAATTCTGGATACTTCTTGCACTGTTTAAAATACATTAAAATCACACTAATTAAACAGTTTACCCATAAAAAATAATAATAATAAAAAGCTACTCGTGCCATTCCAACCCATTTTTCTGAAGAAAAACAAAAACAAATTTACAGCTAGCATAAAAGTGAGTTGCATGCTATATTCAAAGTCTTCAAAGTATGTACAATATATAGCACAATATTGTGGTTTTAAATTACTAAAAATAAAAAAGGCTATTCAAACAAATCACCAATTTGCTTGATATTGCTTTTAATGGTGATGTTCATTGGAAAAATAGAGGCCAATATAACTGTAAAAAGTATTGACAGCTTGAGACCCATTTTCTTTTATATGTCTATATGATTACGATCAAAGCAAAGGTCTAGAGAAAAACTGTAGAAATGCAGCATGCAAGAGCTTTATAGATGATATGAGTCAGTCTGGAGGCTGTATTCACCAAAAGATGAGCCTTACCTTAAAAAACAAAAAACGTCCAAAACATAGGCCTGCAATTTAATCCTATATTGATACAAAGTATTATTTAAGTGTCAAATAAATGGGAACTCAACTGATCTTAATATTACCTAGAGTAAGCCAAGTGACCCATGACCATCTGGATGAAATGCTAAGCACCGATATATCACATTTACAATTTCAGACTATGAGAAGATGAAGACACAGACAGGGGAAAAAAAGTGGACAGCACAGGAACAACAGGTGCATTTAGTCAAAGTACTTTTTTTTTTTTTTTGTAATTTTTGCATGACATTTTTTTCATTCCACACAACACTGAACAAGGCCATGGAGCTTCAGCAGAATGAATGAAGCATCTCTCCATTTCCATTCTCAATGCTAGAATAACTTGCATAAGATTAGAGGTGTTAGCATTTCAAGAGAAGCTAAATTAAAAAAGAAGCCTATATGCCAAAAAAAAAAAAGAAACATAATTTATCTATATATATTTTTTCATGTGAAGGATTATTGTCTAATCCTATAAGAATGATGAACATCTTAATAGATTACAGCTAATCAGGTCCCCCGGCAGTTAATTTGCATTCTCCCACTGAAATATCCAAAGAAGAATAACATCAATGTACATACGGCAGGTACAAATGGCATTGCGAGATCATTAACTGATAGGTGCTTCTTCTGATCAGTCTTAGTGTTTCACCGCAGGTCATTTTCAGGGCAGCCAGAGTGAGACCAGATCACCTCATCACACTTCACATCACTGCTTGGTGGACACGTGTTTAGCTAGCATTTCATTCGCAGGAGGTGACCCGCTCACTGGACAGGTTGAATGAGCAGGTGTGGCCGTAGACTAGGAGTTCTATATATTAAGCATGGTTCACTTTGGGAACAGCAACGTCTCACGTAGATATCGGGCCAGAATTCCCTCCACCAGATTCTCACTCCCAGTTCTCCCAGTCCTCATCTTCCAACTGGTAAAGAAATAAAATAATGAAAACTGAATTTATACTGCACCTGGTATTGCCATTCCTCTCTGGTGATCACATCACAAATGGACAGCAAAAAATCCGAAATGCCTTGTGATCGAATCACTCAAACGCGATCTGAAGGTGGTCAGACAAGCTTATGACCACATTGCAAGTAAAACTAAAGTAAAACTTTATTTTTTTTAAAGCTGCAGTCCGTAACTTTTTTTGGTTAAAAATGATCCGAAATCAGTATTTGAGCAAGTACATAACCAGCCAGTGTTCAAAACTATCGCATTACTTTAGCCCGATTCACAACGGTTAGCTTATAATAATGTTTTCTACGGTTCGGGTAGGTTTTCGCAGGAAATTCAAGCATGGCACTGCGTCAATACGTCAAGTCAAGTCAATATTATTTGCATAGCGCTTTTAACAATGCAAATTGTGTCAATACAGCTTTACATCGGCTTGATATAAAGCTGGGTGGCTTTACATCAGCTTTACAGTATTTAGACGGGTAAATAGTTTGTTGAAATAGTGTCACGTCTTTAAACAAAAAAGATGTCCTGGCTACTAGGCTATCGCATGTGAGGATCCTGCAGGTGACAGATCGTTCATAGCCTTTTCTCACAGCAGCTGGAATAATTAAATTTATCATTTTGATGGCGGATTGTGATCCAAAAAGAATTGTGTTTATGAAACACGTGAATGAAATTAAATTATATTCCAGTTTTAAATGTGCTTCTGATTACAGATAGCCTGGGATTACACAAGATTTGTATTTTAAAAGACAACCAGTTCGAAGGGAGCATAATTTGCTTTTTGGGTTAAAAGAATTTCTTAATATGAAATTTGAATGGCATGACAATTAGAAATCTACATGTTAATACACACTATACTCAAAGTCACACAATGCTGATGTTGTTAACATTAATAATTTGAGAATAAAGTATAACACTAATAATAATAATTTGCAAGGTTTGATGTGATATCAAGCCAAACTTGGACTGAATCGAGCTGAATATTGACACTATTGTCTTCTGTAGAACTTCATATCTGAATCTAGTTTGCTCTTAATTGACAAATCTTGCAACATTGACACTTACTGAACACTGAACTGAGTCAAGATAAATATCAACACTGCTGTCTTCAGCAAAGCTACGTATCACTGAACTCGTTTCATAACTGATGAACTTTAAACAGTTATTGAACGGAACTGTCTGGAGCTGAATAATGACACTATAGTGTTATTAGAGCTGATATACAGCAGAATTTGAATTTGCCTCATATTTGATGAAGTTTGCATGATTGTTTCTGTTCTTTTTCTGTTTTATACCGTGAAGTTGCTTTGAAATAATCTGTATTGTATAAAGCACTATAAAAATAAAGGTCACTTGACTTGTAAATGCTAAAGCATCCTGATGAGTCGCAGAAAACAGATAAGAGGCATCCTACACCGCATATCAATCGACTAATCTGCTAAAACAAGAACTTTGAACTGGGCGTGCATAAACATGCACAAGACATCTAAACTAAGTCAAACTAATTCTTTATCTTGGATAAAAGCATCTACCAATTGAAGAAAAGAACAGTCTAGTTACTGTCCAATCACAGCCAGAAAATATCAAGTAAATAGTATTATTTCTAAACATAGTGTAAAGACCTTCACCATTTCTACTTGATTAGCTGTTGTGAAGCACAAACCTCTTCTGTTGCGTCTACTTTAGACAAAGCCATCTGAACCTCCTCTTCTGTCATATCCAGATCAAAATCCTTCTCCCAGTCTTCACTTACATCTGTACTCGAACCTACATGTGCACAAACACAGTGCAGACATAACATCAGAATTCAATACTTCATTCATATTATGTGCTACGTTTTAAAAGTTAGGGTTTAGTTTTTTGGGGGTTTTTTTAAGAATTTTTTTAAGATTTTCTCACCTAGGCTGCATTTCGTTGATCAATAATACAGTAAAAACAGTAATATTGTGAAATATTAGGGGAAGTTGTGGCCTAATGGTTAGAGAGTCGGACTCGTAATCCAAAGGTTTAAGTCTCGGGCCGGCAGGGATTGTAGGTGGGGGGAGTGAATGTCCAGCGCTCTCTCCACCTCAATACCACGACTGAGGTGCCCTTGAGCAAGGCACCGAACCTCCAACTCCAACCTCCACCGAACCTACGCCGCAGCATAAATGGCTGCCCACTGCTCCGGGTGTGTGTTCACGGTGTGTGTGTGCACTTTGGATGGGATAAATGCAGAGTATGGGTCACCATACTTGGCTGAATGTCACGTCACTTATTACTTCAATTTAAATAACTTTCCTGTATGAATATACTTTAAAATGTAATTAATTCTAGTTAGGCAAAGCTGAATTTTCAGCATCATTGCTCCAGTCTTCAGTGTAACATGATCCTTCAGAAAGCAAAATATGCTAATCTATTATTTTATGGATTTATCAATGAACAGAAAGTTAAAAAGAACAACATTTATATAAAATAGAAATCTTTTGGAACATTATAAATGTTTAGACTGTCACTTTTGATCAAATTAGGGATGTTCATTTTAACCATTTAACCGTTAACCAACCGATAAGAATTTTGACCGATTGATACAATCAGTTAAACGGTTTAAAGTCACTTTTTTTTTTTTTTCAGTAATTGATCAAAATATTTTAAAAGGTTTGCTGCATGGTTAAAATAAGCCATGCGTGTGTGTATATATATATATATATATATATATATATATATATATATATATATATATATATATATATATAAAAAGTTTTTTAAAGAGAGAAAAACAAGTTGCCTATAAGTCGCATTTTATTATTTCATTCAGAAATAGGCCGACGCGAATTACAAACATTATAATAAACACTGTAAACATAGCTAGGCTATTTTAGTTCCCCTCACTCCACAACAAATCCTTTCAATTAACAGTATAGGCTATTTAGAAAAGAACAAGAATTAAAAATTTAAGAAGCTATAGCTAAATATAAGACAAACCAATGCGAATAAATTTAGGCTAAAACGAAACTGAAATCTCTCGTTCGACACAAAATCAAATGTTTCCGTATTCGCGATGTATTTGAATGCCAAAATAGCCTATTATTTACCTTTTACGTAGGCCTACTTCACTCGTGTTCCAATATCCACGTAAAACTAAATGTTTTGAATAACTTCACGGCGGTACAGTGATAACGCTTAACATCACATATTTTACTACATATTTAAACGAAGCAGTGTGTTTTTTTCCCCCATATGTTTGACTGATTGTTTTTTATAATGATAATGAACAGGCTGCATTGTCAAGGTAGAATGCTTAACTGTGTGCGCGCATGCAATCACTTGATTCTTCAATCAAGCAAATCAAGCAATCACTTGATTTTTTTCCACTTCTAACAGTGGAAGCAAATACTCCTTTTAGTCATGAAGATAATCGGAATTGTAAAAGGTTTGCTTTTATTTGTGTACATTCACAATAAAAACAAATCTTTGCGCTATGGTAAAATAAACCTAAAAAATAGGATGCCGATTTCTGCCGTCTGGTTTCCTTTCGCGCAGCACAAAAATGAACCAAATCTCTGCATAGGCTACTTGTTGCACAGTTTTTCTTTCGTTTTCTTAAATTATTATTTAGGTAAAAATATACTTCTTGTATAGGCCTATTTATATATATATATATATATATATATATATATATATATATATATATATATAGATGATAGATACTTTTTGCGCATGTAAAATGAATCTCCGGAAAACAAATGTTAGTATTTTTAACGGGGCACAGACACTTCTTTATAATTTAATTCAGTTCTAATTTAAAATAATCTTGTCGGTTAACTGTTAATAATCGGTTAACGAGCATCGGTTGTCGGTTAGGAAAAATAACCAAAATGAACATCCCTAGATCAAATGCTATGTTTTGATGTTTAAAAAAATAAATAAAAATGTCTTTATTCAAAAATTGTTTCACCTTTCTTGCCGTTATTGGAGGGTGTGGATTTGCCGCTGTCTGAGTTGAGCTCAAACACTCGGAGGTCTTGAGCTCCGTCCTCTCTGGCGGTCTCTTCACGCTGTGAGGGTCGCTCCTCTGGGAATGTCCCCTGTAGACTGGCCTCTGAGAGCTTCTGAGAGACCTCGTCTGCAGCGGGCGATGGCTGCGTGACTCTGATGGTGACAGAGTCCGCTTTATTCTCGATCTGGGTGGGGAAGCTGACGCTGTCGCTGCTCATGGAGGGAGTGACGTCAACTGCTACGTTGCTGGTGGAAACCACCACTTGAGAGGGTGAGGAGCTTTCAGGGGTGGCCTCTACTGTTACCGAAGGGACACATGCCTCTTTGACAGGTGGCGTGAAATCTAGTCGAGATGAAGACGTGGCCCCAAGAAACTCACCTAGAGAGAGAGAAGAGATAGTAATTAAGGAACACAAAGGCTCTTGCCTTTTAAACCAAATAAACAGCAAGGTTAAACTAGTTAGTATGCTTGACACCTTCCACTAAAAATCCAAATAAATAGCACTAAATTATGATAATTTTAGCCAAACCTTCTTCGTCCTCTTCCTCCCAACCAAGGCTCTCAGAATGATCCGTTTGCTCTGCTCTCTGCTTCAGCGCTACTCTCCTGGCTTCCTCCTACAGACACACACATTTTTAATAAATAAGGTACAAGATGCTGAGCCATTTTATAAAATATAATCACATTAAAGGGTTCAACCACTTAAAATGCCACTATATATATATACAGGTGCATCTAAAAAAAATTGAATATCGTGAAAAACTGCATTTTTTGTAACATTTCAAAAAGTTAAACTTTCATATATATTTTACATTCATAACATGTAAAGACATTTCATTTTGATGATTAGAGCTTACAGCTCATGAAAGTCAAAATCCAGTATCTCAATATATTAGAATATTTATATTTGAGTTTCATTAAACGGCCATCTCTACACTATAAATTCAGGGTATCTCTTGTTCTTTGAAACCACAATAATGACTTAGAATGACATAAGGGTGAGCAAATGACAGAATTTAAATTTCTGGGTGAACTATTGCTTTAAATCAAACAAACACTTATTGTCCGCTATATTGCACCAAAGTCACAAACAGAAATGAGTGCTTCTGTGCTGGAATTCTGGATCTGGTGGGTTTTTTCAAATGAAAATGGTTTGGCTACAAAATAAATGGTAGCATACTAGATATTTTTATAGAAATTATAATAACTTATTAAATCCTTAATCAATACATTGGATGCACAGATGCATTTTTAGACCAACCAGGGGGCTTTTTCCACTCAATTGTTGTTTTTACTGAAGAACATACAGTTCTTGAAACATCTGGAATAGCATAATTGTAAACAGGGCCTGTATAAGGGGTCTTTGATTACTGTATTAACAATGAGGGACCCAATAAATAAAAATTTGCTTAAAATGTTCTTAACCTCAGGCCATCCAAGATCAGTTGAGTTTGTAGTTCATTAGAACACATTTGTTGTGGATTGTTTTTGCTTGTAAAAAGTGCTTGATCTGTGCATATTTCTCTCCTTTTTGTTCTATTTTCATTTTTGTCTGAACTGTTCCTTTAAAAAGAACAGCTGCCGTATATCCAAAGCCTGCAAACCAATTGCATATACATACATGACCAGCAGATGGAGCTACCATGTTAATCTTTAACTAACTGAATGCCTGTTTGATACCACACCTAAGAACAAATATGAAACCTCAACAAAAGAAAAGTATTGTGCTGGTAAGTTTCCTGTGACTCATACTGACGTCATTATGCTGTTTGAGCATCTGAGCTGTGTGTGTTCAGATAAGCTCATAAGCCTGATTTCAGCTCAAGGGTCAGTATTAGACACAGATCTGCTGTACCTGCTCCAACTGGAACACTTTATAGAAGTACCGCTGCCAGAACTCTGAATGAGCCACTGCTACCGGCACCTGACATCAACACAAGCAAATTAATTATTTTATTACGTGGAATTACATGCACAGATGAATCGTGGTCAGTAAGTTTGCATCATACCATTTTAGTATAAAGAGCTCTTATGGCAGGGCTGTTGACCAACAGTTCAGAGATCTCGGCTTTCTTCTCTTCCAATGTGAAACTGGACAACCAGGCATCAAACCGCTGTGGAGGGCCTGGAAAGAGAAAAATACATGGAATATACATTAAAACTCTCAAAACACATCCCTGTTTGAGATATAGAGAAAACATGAAGCATTTACACACCGTCAGGCTCATTGCAGTATGTAGCAGGGTCTGCTTGAAGACTGTAGAGTCGAGCCTGAGAGGAAATACAGCAGGCATGTATTTAATTATACATGTAACTATGCAAGTATGTATTTAACCTGTTATTTCTTTAAACTATGTGGATGTGGCTGACCTTGCTGCTGTCATACACCTCTGTTGTGCCTGTCGGAGTGGCTACCAGCGTGATGACGTCACAGTCGATGGTCATGTCTTGGGGAGGGGCCAAAGTGTCTGTGATCACACCCAGAATATTCGAAATGCCTTTCTTCACCTTTTCCGTGGCCTCTGATGAATTTTCAACCTAAAAAAGCAAAATAGCATATAAACTATAATTTGTGGCTAGGGTTTGCCTCCACGTAAACTAAACTACAGGAATGATGTCTGGCTTTAGCACTGAAGACTAAACAAGGTACGAAGGTAAGCATTAACATTGTTTTGGTGTGTTGTAAAATTGTTTTCTTACTGCCAGTTTGCTCTTAATGGCATTCGCTGTCGCAACAACGGAGCATGCCGTGTCATGTTGGACCACGCTGGAGAATTCTGTCAGGTCCCGTTTGATAAACTCATACGCCTCAGTTGACTGTTGAGACAACCCATCATTTTATGATCGGTATTCATAGAAATATTCATTTTATGAGCACTGATATTCATTTCAAAATCTATTCATTCAAATAACCATGAAATATCCATATAAATAAAACAAATAGAGGCAGAGCTGAAGCCAAATCGACACAAAGATTTTGTAAATTATTATTAAATCATTCATGCAAATATTAACTTTATGAACACTAATATTTAAAAAATTATAATCATAAAAATACATGTTAAATATTCATACAAATTAATTTTAATACAAATTTAGGCAGGACTGAAACCAAATGTGATGCACGGTAATGGACACATTACGCATCAATAAACATTTTTTGCAATATATTATTACGCAAGTAAACAAATGTACTAATTATGACTACATGCAGCAATCAGTAAAATTATTTGATCTACATTTGGGTTTATAAATTTGACTCCACAATAAAAATCTGCTATGTATTTTAATCTAACTGGAATTAAACATTGTTTAAGAATGAAATAAAGGTTATGTCATAAAAGATAATATTATTATGCTGATAACGTGTGGATAAGAATGTAAGAGAATGTAAAAAAATTGCATCTAATGGTTTCACAAGTTCTACCACTGCTTGTAAGTACAGATCAATCATTGCTTTTCCTAAGAGATTCCTAAAACATTATCCATATGATACGTCCACACTGGATCTGATCTGGATGATGGTCTGGATGTGTCTCACCTTGTCTTTGACGGCCTGGAAGCTCTGTGTCAGCCAGCCTCCCCACCATCCTCCTTCCCTGCGATCATCAAACATGATTCAAATCATTAGTAACCATCACAAATGATACATACGGGTACATACTTCTGGCATGCAGTCTCCTTAGAACTATATAACTTAAAAACAAACAAAAAAATGCCTGTGTTGTAATTTAAGAAAGCATTTCTCTTTCTAAAGAACTATCCTCTGGTCAAACTAAGGAACATAAACTTAATAAATTATAATTTATTTACACAATGTCAAGAAAATAGCATTATATCATCGTGACTATAATTCTTAAAAAAAATATAAACATTTTTATTAGATTTGATCAACGACATATTTGATGTGATTGTGAATATGAGCTTTATGAGTCCTTCATTTCAATATCTGACCATGCCATTTCATCTCTTTACTGTGATATACATGGTCTACGTCCTGTTTAGGTTATATTAGTAATATTATAATTAATAACGATGGCGTTAACATGTCTGTTTTTGTTCATGACTCTGTGATATTTTTGTAAACAAACCCGCCTGACTTCCTCCTTCACATCCGCCAATAACACCCATCATTTAAAAAAGGTCACAAACATCTCTTTACTGCGGATATGCACTCTTTAGAGTTAAATCAATGTTGCTAAATGACAACATATTATTTATATCGTGCATTAAAACGACAAAGTGAACATGTATGTGCTGTAAACTCACCCGTCTGCCATCTTCAGCGCATGACGACATCCGTACAGCCTGAACTCTGACCTCACCAGCGCGTCAAAATAATATTTATAAACACCGCGTTAAACAAAGTGAAAATAATTTATTAATGATTGTAAGAGTTATATAAACCAGTAACTTGCGATATAAAGAGAAAATATGTTAGTTAAAATATTTTTCAAATTACACTGCGTAGTAAGGCAACAGCAAAGGATCAAGATTTATGATGAAACGCGAAAACGCCTGTCATTGCACTGACGGCCTGTAGGGGCCGCCAAAATAATCACACACCACAAGAAACTATTTGATGGCTTAAATAAATGCTGTAAAGTACACTTGGTAGGCCTATATTATGTGTGTGTCAGAAAAAATATAAAATAAAAAACATTTTTTCTGACCAATATTTGACTTTATATTTCATGAAATTTAAGAACTATGAATAAATATATCACTATTAATTTATATACTTATAAAATGAATAAATAAATAAGTGCTGTATAGTACTATTGGCATATTTCCCATTTTTTTAAATGTATAAAATATTTTATCTGACAAATATTTGACTTTATATTTCATGAAATTTAAGAACTTTCAATAAATAAATATATATAGTATATATTATAGTGTGTATGTACAGTATGTATGAATGTATGTATGTGTATATATATACTATTTATATCATATATTATTTATATAAATAAATAGGATAATGAGAAAAACATTCTAGTTTTTAAAAGATATATAATGGCTTTAAACTGTTTTTCCCTTTGTTTCTCTTTTTTAAAAGTATGTTGAAATGTTAAATTTACTAGAATTTTGGGCTTCATTTGGTCAAAATCAGGACCTTAGTTAGCAGTCTCATAGTAGAGTATTGGAAAATAAAATCATAAATGGCAGAAAGTCTCATGGGAGAGAGTTTGTCTCGTCACTGTTACACATAATCAAGAAATGAATTTGCTCATAATGGAATTGACACGAGGAGTTTATCACCTCATTAGAATTCAGAACAGCCCATATGGATTGAGTCCAAATGGGAGTGCTTAACTACACACCTGAGGCCCCGGACCCCTCACATTATATACACACGTGACCCCCGTCTCAGCTGTGTTTTGCTTGTCACTGAGCACTGACCGGCTGACAGGAAGTGAGGTTTAACAGGATGTCACCGGGTCAGCGTTGCCGTCGGGTGAGCACTGCCGCTCTCTTAATTGAAGCCTCCCTGAGCAATATGTGCGTGTGTTCCACAATATGTCCCCCAAATGCTCCCCAATCCCACTAATTGGGACCTTTGGTTCCCTAATTAACTCTGTCAGTCTGAATCTGGGGCCGCAGAAGGTGTTTTCATGTATTGATTAGATGTCACATTCAGAGCAGATTGCAGAAGTATCATTGGGAGCATCACACAAACACAAGAAGAGAGAATGAGATTTCATGTAACCACTTACAGGCTGGACCGTTCAATCTCAGACAGATTTAATCTGTCTGTTACTATTTTAGTATCAAATACAGTTAATACACTGGGGAAAAAAATGGTAAATGAAAATGGAAAATTCTAAAAGTCATTTACTTGAGCTTATGTTGTTCAAAACATGTATGATTTCTATATATAGCCTACAAATGAATCCAGACAAAACAAAACAACAAAAAAGTTTCTATTCGTCAAACAATCTTGAGAAAAATCTATCACATAAAAATATTTAAAAAATTAATACAATTGTTTTCAACATTGACAACAATATGAAATGTTTTTAAATTACATTTTAAAATATATATAAAAAACAACAACAAAAAAACAGTAGTTTATAGCAATAATATTTCACAATTTTCCTGTAGTTGTGAACAAATAAATGCATTTATTTGATCAAAAATACAGTAAAAAAATAATAATATTGTAACATTAAAAACATTTTTAAAATTCTTACAGAAGATCTATGTATATATATATATATAAAATTAATTTTAACTTGTAATGGTATTTCACAATTTTTCTTTATTTTCTGCTTTTATATGATCATAAATACAGTAAAAAAACAAACAAACATTGAATGATGTATGCAGCATTGTTGAGCATAAGAGACTTCTTTCAAAAACATTGGAATAAAATACAGAAAAATCTATAATAGTTATTTTAACTGTAATAATACAAAATATTATAGTTTTTTACTGTAATTTTGAACAAATATGCATTTATTTGATCAAAAATACAGTAAACAAATAATTTTTCATTAGGCTTGATGAGAGCTTAAGAGACTTCTTTCAAAAACATTATAATATATGTTAATATATATATATATAATTATAACATTTAATTATAATAATATTTCACAATTTTACTGTTGTTACTGTATTTTTAAACAATTGAATACATTCATTAATAAATATGGTATGCAAAGATATTGTTGTAAAAATATATGTATAAAATATTTAAGTTGCAATAATATTTTACTACTACTGTTTTTGATTAATAAAATAAACATATAAAGTAAAGTAATATTGCAGTGGCATGGCATATTAAAAAAAAAATTACTAGAAAAACCTACATATGTTCATATGCTTGCCTATGTGTCCCTACCTTTTCCTAACAAGCATTCACATATAGATACATTCCCTGCTGTTATCTCTCTATGGACCGTTACCATCTGCCCCAATCAGGAAACACCAGCTTTGCACAAGTCAATATGTCTAATTATCCCTGTGCAGCAGGCCGGGCCACATCTCCCAGTAATCCCCACAATGTGTTCAGCTTCCCATACCCACCTGTGCCTGGGACCTGGAGGGGGGGCCCTGACTCAGGGGGGCCGCAGGGACACAGGGACCCGCAGAGGGAGCTTCTTCTCCGGGCAGGATGGCAGCTGCCTCCCCCCGCTGGGACGTTCACCAGCTGACTGCGAGCAGACCCCTGACAGGAGCTCTTTAGCACTGTCAATGGGCCCATAAATAAGGAGCTAAGGGCCTTTGTGTTGCCATTGGAGTGTCAGGGCCCTCTGCAGGCTGACCGGGCTGGTTACCGCATCGAGAAAAAAGCACAAAAAGAGAGGGGCTGTGTTACGGGCTGCCCCCTGCGCCCTCTCTTTGTGCTCAGAGCGAGTGCTATTGTCTTCCTCCATTTAGGGTGAGAGAGAGAGGGAGGAGAGCAGAGACACATCTCTTCATCTCTCCTCTGATCTTTCAGTTGTCTGTCCGGGATTCCTGCGAGGAGAAATTTTTCACACTTGATTTAGCTCTTGAGAAATACAGTCTCAAACTGTGTGCGTGTGTAAAAGGATTTCGTACAAATGAAGATTTCAAGTACAAAATGCATTTGTTTGCAGCATTTTGCATCCTGCGCACTGGCATTATTATGAAATATAAAGGAAATATAAATATTATGAAATATAAAGGAGTGAGAGGGGCTGTGTTACGGGCTGCCCCCTGCCTTTCAGTGAACAGTTCTATGAAGAACCTTTAACATTCATTGAACCCTTCCATTCAACAGAAGGCTCTTTAGATTTTAAAATGTTGGCCACAGTAAGAAAAAATGGTTCTTTTAAGAACTGTTCACTGAAAGGTTCTTTGGGGAACTAAAAATGCTTCTTCTATGGTATCACTGCAAAAATACCTTTTGTGTGTATGCTTCGGTATCAGTAATATAATGTCTAAAAACTGCACTCTTAAAAAAGAAAGGCTATTTATTTGTATTGATGGTTCCATGTAAAACATTTAACATCTATGGAACATTTCCATTCCACAGAAGGTTCTTTATAGTGGAAAAAAGTACCTCAGATTTTTTAAATGTCCTTCACATTAAGAAAATTGGTTCTTCGATGACTTCACTGCGAAAACCAGCTTTATTTTTTAAGAGTGTTGTACCATGGTATGTTAAAGTAAATAAGCCACTCAAGGCTGTGTGATTTCACCATGCAAAGAGCATAAAATCCACTCCTTCAGTGATGAATTGCTTTGATTATGATAAAACGTTAAAAGTTGATATTAACTGATATTTCAAAGAAGAGCTCTCCTAACAGCAGAATCTGTGCTATGTGGTTGATAAACACAAAATAATGTTCCCTCAGTTTGTAAAAACTTAAATTGTGTGCATATTAATGCAGTTAAAACAGAAGTCTAAAAAAATAAAGCTTTCCACTAATAAACATTAAAATACACAGTTTCAAAGGTATCACCAAAAAGCATGTTTTTGTTCCTCTTTTGTAAGACACTTTGGATAAAAGCATCCACTTAAATGAATAAATGTGAATAAAAGTAAAATATTACTGTACTTGTTAATTTAATATTTCTGCTTTATACCTCCCAAGGAATGCCTTCTATAGTGCGTGTCTAGTGGGTTAGGTTAAACTTGAACTGCAAGATGACTCACAATTTTATTCAGAGGTCACTGACAGCATGCAACTGATGTTGGCTTCGGATTGCACTTGTTTAGAACTCACAACATTCTTTTTAATTCAGAATTTTAGTGTATGGTGAAGCCTCATGCAGTTATATTATATGCATAAATTAAACACAGAGTAAATTTAGCATTTTTAACTTTATGAGTGCACACACTACCCTTCAAAATTTAGGGTTGATATAAGACTTTTTAATGTTTAAAGAAATATCTTCTGCTCACCAAGACTGCATTTATTTGATCACATATACAGTAAAAACAGTTATAATGTGAAATATTATTACAATTTATTTATAACTGCTTTCTATTTCAATATATTTTCAAATGCAATTTATTCCTGTGATGCAAAGCTGAATTTTCAGCATCATTATTCCAGTTTTCAGTGTCACATGATCCTCAAAAATCATTCTAAAAAGCTGATTTGCTGCTCAAGAAACATTTCTTACTATTATCAATATTGTAAACGGTTGTGCTGCTTCATATTTTGGTGGGAACCATGATACGTTTTATTCAGGATTCTTCAATGAACAAAAAACTTAAAAGAACTGCTTTTATTTGAAATAGTACTTTTTTGAAACATTATAAATGTCTTTACTGTCACTTTTGATCAATTTAATGCATCCTTGTTGAATGAAAGTATCAATTTCTATGAATACAGAAACAGCACAGTGGAATTTGTGCATTTTTTCACTTTTACTCTGAGTCCTGGTTTATTTCTGATGCCATTGTGCATATGCTTCACACCTTCATTTCTAACCATTGGTCATATCAGAAGATCCAATAAGTCAAATGATCTCTCCAGCTAACAAATGATGGTGTGCACAGCTGTCAGAGCCTTTCATGAAAACGACTCCCAGGGAGGACGGCCTGAATATGATCACAGCTTTATTGGACAGTGACAAATCTTCCTGCACTAACATGAAAAGAAGCGCTGGCCGTCCCCTGCGTGTGCTGCACAATGCTGACGCGCCAACCTGGCGACAGCTTGCGTCTCTCTCTCTCTGATTGATGGGTGAGAGTAGGCCCCGGGCTCCGAGCGGTCTGGCTGCCTTTCTTTTTCATACATTAACTAGTCTCGGTACAGATGGTTCAGTCCAAAGTCAGCGTTTTATAGTGGGCAGAAATGATGCCTGTGTTTGTTAGCATATGCTAAAAACATAAACATGGTGTGGGCAATACTGCGGTAATGGTGCTGGATGAAAGCATATGGACTCATTTTATATTCATATATATCATGAAACACATTGACAAACACTGACACATAATTTCAGAACAGATGAGCAGCTGGCATTTTTTTTTTTTTTAGCACCTCATTATTTCATATTTATATCAGCTTTATTTAAATTAATATGGTTTGAAAATCATATTTAGTACTTGTTCTTGAATTATTTCCAACAATTCCTTTAAGTAAAAAAGTTGTTGTTCAATTGTATTTGAACAAGCAAGTAAATTAAGAATAAATGTCAATTGCAATGCCAGTTTAGCAATTTTAAAATAAATGATTTAAAAAGGTTTAACTTTAGTACAAATTTGATCTCCACTGAACTTCACCAGGGAGAATATAAATAATAAATAAATAAAAATAATAAAATTATGGGTTAAAAATCTCCTGAGTAAAATGGTGCATTGTTTTCCATAGTTGCAAAGCATACTAGAGTAAATAAAATAAAATAGAATAGAATAAATATAACAAATAAAATAAAATAAAAGCATTGACATTACAGAACCGTATATATTTGTATTATTTTTACATCATTTCATCATTTCATCATTATTAATTTTGCATCTTTTGTGTAATCTTTAAATATTATTTATAATATATACAACTTGTTAAATTGTTTTGATTGGGATTAAAAAATGTGTTGAACTTAAGTCAATAGATCTGCAAATATTCCTATATCTAAACTAGTAAAGCGTGATGCTTGCAACACCAAAGTCATGGGTTTGAGCTTGAATGCATTTTAAGTCTCTTTTGCTAAAAGCTTCTCTCAAATACTTAAACATGAATGCTTTTCCTTAAACAAGGTGCACTTCTTTGAAATATTACAGATTGTTTAGATGATCAAATGAAGACACTGAAAAATCAGGGTATTTTTCATTATAATAATAGATGTTTAATTTAAGAAACAAAACTATACGTTTTCAATTGCCATTTTGCTACAAAGAACATACAAGCACATATGTTCATACAGTGACTATTCAAAAACGCTATATAACAGTACAAAACATTCTTTGATATAAAAATAGCAGCAGCTTATTAGAAAAGAAATTATGTACAGGACATTTACAAAGTTTACAACACATCTAGAAACACATCCAGAGGCTTTCAGTTCTTCTTGAGTCCGTATTTTAACTTCGGCCTACTTCAGCCTGTAGCCTGGGCCTCGCCTGAATCACTTCCCCATTGAGAGGCTGTGCAGGCTGGCTGTGGAAGCTGGAAGAGGCTGGCAAAGGGAGCAGGGACAAGGCATGCCGGGAAAATGCCTGTAGCCGCTGGAGAGATGCAGAGGGTCCTTCAGCAGGGTGTGAAGAGGTGGAGCAGGGAAACCCAGATACCCAGCCGAGGGTGGAGAATGAGGGGCTTGGGCCACCATCGATGTGGAGGTGTGCTGGGAAGTGCTGCCCACCAAAGAGTGCAGAGACGGGGCAAGCGAGAGCAGCGGCAACTGGGATGCCACAGCAGCCGAAGTTGGTGGTAGAACCCGTCTAGCCGAGTGACTCTGACCGCTGGCTCCGTAAACATCACCTACTAGCTTCTTCATCTCCTCCAGAGAGCTGGACAGCATGAGGATGTAGTTTCTGGCGAGAAGCAGGGTGGAGATTTTGGACAGCTTGCGTACGGACGGGCCCTGCGTGTAGGGCATCACCTCTCGGAGCCCATCCATGGCCTGGTTGAGGTCGTGCATGCGTTTGCGCTCGCGGCTGTTCACTTTGAGTCGTAGATCTTGCAGGTCATCATTGGAGAGATCGGCCCGTGTGTGGCTCTTTCCACCAGATCCGGTGTACTGTGGTGTTTTTTCAGACCTGGGCTGCCCTGTTTCTCTATCTGCGCAGTAAGCTTGAAACACCTTGCTGGAGAAAAAGCTGGAGTCCACAGTCAGCTCGGGTGAAGAAGACCGACTGCATGTGGAACTTGCATCAGAATCCATCTTAAAGTTGTTTCCGCAAAGTCTTGGTTGAGAACTTGCAATCGTCTCAAGAACAATCCACTTGCACAAAGTTTAAGACGCAGCTTCTTTTTCTGAGAACTCAGTTCATATGTGTGTGTGTGAGAACACTGAGAGGGCTGTATTTATACTCCTCAGCATCACAAAGACACAATGAGATGCATAATGTGACATTAGGCTCAGAGCCAATTACAGAGGGGCCTCACTTTCACCCCCACACACCCCTTCCCTGCCCCAATAGCATTATATACACCCCACCTCCACAAAACACACATATGCACACTGACATACAAACTGCAACAGCTAGCATGCACATGTATGTGAAAAACACTTGGACCTTGCATTTCTAATGGTTGCTATGATTCGCATATGATCTAAATGAAGCAAAATATGGTGATGTGATTACAAGTCACATATACTGTAGGTTTTATTCTTTCTAAAGTATGTGTTAGAAATGGCCTGTTAAGAGCTTAAGAGCATCACAATGAATCTCAACTAAAGTTCAGGCCACATTTTACTCCAAAATCCAGTGGGAGGAGAAAAATGTAAAATAAATAACAACAATAATAATATATTAATATAAGATAATAAAACTACTTTTTTGAAGCATGACAAAAAATAATATCATATTCATAATTTGAAAAAATATTTTAATTGTATTCAAAATTATTAATTTATTCATCATCATGGGAATATTTGGTAACACTTTACAATAAGGTCCCATTATTTAACTTTAGTTAATGTATTAACTAAAATGAACTGACAATGAGCAACTCAGTTATATATATATATATATATATATATATATATATATATATTCCATTAGACACTATGGAGTGTGAAGTGCATGTGAAAAGCCCCTGTGGAGAGCAGAGGAGGAGCAGTGAAGAAAGAGAGAGTTATTACTATAACGCATTACTATACTGCTTTTACAAGAGTCATTAACATCTCCATTACACTCTCAAAACACACACACACACCGTAACTACACAAAACTACATAACTCACATTATGACCCATGAGCTGCTGAGGAGCCCAATGCGATGTGGTACAGCCAAAGTTTTTGTTGTTAACTAAAGCTAAAACTATTAAAATATTTTGTTAATTGAAATTAAGCTGAAAAAAAGTTCATCAAATTCATAAAAGAATGCATCATGGTTTCCACAAAAATATGAATTGTTTATATCAACATTAATAATACGAAGAAATGTTTCTTGAGCATCAAATCAGCATAATAGAATGATTTCTGAAGGATCACGTGACACTGAAGACTGAAGTAATGAAGCTGAAAATATATTTAAACAGAAAACTTTTTTTTATTATTGTAATAATATTTCCACAATATTGCTGTTTTTACTGTAATTTGTTTTTTTTTATCAAATAAATGGAGCCTTGAGGAGACTTATTTCAAAAGCAAACTTTTAATAAACTTCAGGCCACTGGAGCTTAGCAGATGTGATCATTATTATTTTTCATTGTATGGAGCAGATTCTTCTAAATTCTAAATCTTCAATAACTGCACGCTGGTTTGGAAGGCATGCATGAGAATGAGTAAATAATGACCATTTGTGGTTGAACTATCCCTTTAACTACAACACCATAGAAAGCAATGAGTAAAGGCGGAGAGAAAGCACAAGATATAAACCTAAACGATGCTAGAAAACCATTAAATGAGAGCTCCTCAAGCCACTGTCACAGCAGCTGCCTCTCTCTGGGCTGAAGTGTGTGTTGTGTTGTCATGAGTGAAGAACATATGGGGTTTTGGCATGTTATAGGCTCAGAGCCAGAAGAACCGCAGATCTTTGACTGGACTAACAGTGTTCATCACTAATGAGAGCAGACCATGAAAAACCCTCTCAGATATCGAACAGCAGTTATGCCTGGATTAATTAGGCATAATGCTGGTAACTATGGAGTTGAAATATTAAGTACTGTTTACCGTTGACAAGTTTGGGGTCAGTACGATTTTAAATTAATTAATACTTTTATGCAGCACGAATTAAAAATGTATCACAGCTTCCACAAAAATATTGGGTATGACAACTGTTTTCAACTTTGATACTAATAAGTTTCTTGAGCAGCAAATCGATTTCTGAAGGATCATGTGACACTGAGTAATGATGCTGAAAATTCAGCTTTGCATCACAGGAATAAATTACATTTTAAAATGTATTACAATATAAAATAGATTTTTTTGAATTCTAATAATATTTCGAAATTTTACTGTATTTTTAAACAAATAAATGCATTTATTTAATAAAAAATAAAGTAAAAAATATCATGCTGCATGCAGTAATAACCTTTCACAATGTTACTTTTTACTGCATTTTTTATTAAATAAATGCAGCCTTGAGCATAAGAAATGTTTTTTCAAAAGCAATAAAAAATCTGTCCTATCCCAAACTTTTGAACAGTAGTGTATATTTAAACAAACAGCAGATTCAGTGTTTTTTAATAAAAATGAAATGTGTGTGTGTGTGTGTTTTACCCCATATTGTATACTAGTAAAAACTGAATGCTACATTGACTTTTAAATTGTTCACTGATAATCTTGTCATGGTCTTTGACATGCAGTGAAATATGGACTGCTTTTAAGATGAGCATGAGTCGTATGTTGCCAATTAAAGATTTTCATGAGAATATGCATGAAAATCATCTCTACCATTCATCTCAAAGTATGCATCAATGAATGATGTGTTCAAATGTCCATCTGTGTGTGTGCTTATGAATACATGAGGGTGTTTAAGAGCTTCATTCTCATTCATGTGTTTACTTTATCCACAGGCCACACAGCAAGAAGATACAGGAGAGAAAGAGGCTGAATGCAAGCTCATGAATGGATGAAAGAGTATCTCTTCACTCCTCTGCCTCTTTTATGATTAATCTGTGTGTTTTTAACTTGGAATTAAAGTGTTTGACTTTCCTAAGCTGCAGTTAAAGACCCGTGTGTATGAGAGAGAGACGGTGTGTGTGAATTGTCAGTGTTCAGGTGAGCAGAAAATGAGAGCATTATCACAGCCGTATGTGTGTAGTCTCAACAGATCAGTGAGGATTAGAACTGAGCTCAAACACACACACACACACACACACTCGTTTCAGAGATTTTAAGATTAGAGAAATCCAGCCTCAATGGTGCTTAGAGACATTCACTGAACATTCAATCACATCTAATCACCAACAGAGTTACAGTTAAATAAATTATTCTAACTTACCATTACAAAGCATATGAGAAAACCTAAAACCTATGCTTTGAATTCAGTTTAATGGTGATTTTTCCTGATTATATGCCGTTTAAAACAAGTAATAAATATATTGCTGATTAGCAATTGCTCAGTTATTGTGACAAGAAACACAAAAAACATCTGCATTTAGAGAATGTTAAGAAAAAACATGGAAAACAAAATATCTATGAATATTTATACTTTTTTATTGACCAATCTGTACCTTAAATTGAAAATGAGGACCTTTACAGATGTCATAATAATGTGACAAGAAGTTTTCAGAATTATTGATTATTAATTTTAAAACTAATTTGTAGCTAGATAGATAGATAGATAGATAGATAGATAGATAGATAGATAGATAGATAGATAGATAGATAGATAGATGCTGCAAATAATATAAAAATATATATTTAAAGTAATTTTAACAATATTTGTATTTAATTTTTTGACATTAACGTTTTATTTATTTTACATTTTTTAAAATTATATATTTTAAATATTTATATATTTGTTTGAAATGCTGAAAAATGTATGATGGAATACAAAGTAATTCTATAAGAGTCTTACAGAAAAGAAGGTAGGAGTTATATAGAAAGAGAGAGAGAGTGTGTGTGTGAGTGTGTGTGTGTGTGTGTGTGTGTGTGTAGGTGGGTGTGTGTGTGTGTAGGTGGGTGGTTGTGCAGCACATTGAGGAGTTAGTGATTTATTAACTTCACCCTCTTGAAACAATGACATGAACTAAACTACATCATGACAAGCACAGTGTGAACGGCCCCGAGCTTTTTATGACCGTTACTAACAAGCCCAATAACTTTCCCTAACAGAGAGAGGGGAGCTAAAGTGTGTCAGCAGGCGTCTGTTATAAAAGCTTCATCTCATTTGTGCTGCTGCAACATCATAAATTACAGCCCAACTAGAACCGTGAAAGAGAAAAGAAGAGAAAAGAAGAGAAGAGGAGAGGGAATGATTTGCCAGAGGCAGAAAACAAGAGAGGGGGGGAACGAGGGAAAGCAGACCTGCTCTTTGATTGCTGTCTGATATCGTGCTGCTTTTATCCTCAAGAGATGCAAAGAATCACTGGTGAAAACCTGGAAGAAAAGAAGAACCACAAATGAGATTCTCTTTCATATCTCCGTTGTTACTCTTAAACAGATGAAGTGAAGACTTTTGTCGAAATCTCCTAATGGTTCTCCTGAGAAAAGGTTGGCAATTGTCTCACATATGTCTCAAAAGAGATCTTAACATCTCAAACTGAGCTCAGTTTTGGCAAGCTACGAAAGTCTGCTATCAAAAGTTAGAGATTAACAGCTTTAACTCAAAGTTTCGTCAAATCCTTAAGGGACCAAATGATCTGAGCTGCTAATCAAATTATGAAAGTACCATATGTCAGTTATTGACTTATTTTTTTTTTTCTCCTATACAGAACCAAACAGGATTTTATTTTTTCCTATTTTTTATTTAATTTAATTGAAAGAAATGAATACTTTAATTCAGCAAGGATTCATTCAATTGATCAAAAGTGACAGTAAAGATTATACAATGTAACAAAAGATTTGCTGTTCTTTCAAACTTTCTAAAGAATCCTGAAAAAAAACGAAGCAGAACAACATTAATAATAAGAAAAATTCTTTTTTTCAGCAGCAATATTATACTATTTGACTTTAGACTTAGAATTTCTATTATGACAACATTCAAGATAATCATTTGTAATCATTATCATTCTCACACATTTCTATGGTTCACGCACACATGCACACACACTTAGAGGCGGCTTAACAAAACATCTGTAACAAATTCTTCTCAGCTGATCTGTGTGTTTAAACATCATGAAGTGGCTTTGAATCCAAATGAAGAGATCAATACACACACACACACACACACACACATGCACAGCAGTGCTGGAAACACACAGATGGCCATGCTTACAATGAGTGCAGACTGTGTTAACCTCCAACACTCACACACAATTGACAGAAGGAGAGAGAGAAAGAAAGGCGCACCACATTATCACCTCTCAAAAAGACTGCATAAACACCCAAATGAGAAAAAAAGAGAAAAAAAATGTATTTATTTATTTGTTGTTTGTTTATTTAAATGTATTAATTTATTATCATCTCATCATTATCATTGATCATTTTTAATGTGCTTGACGAAACCCTTAAACCCGATGAGTTCACTTTAGTTCTGAAACACAAACCTGAACTTTCTTAAGACTGAATTTACAGAGTAAAATGTCTAGAGTGAAAAAAAAAAAATCCAACACTTGAGTTTTATGTTTCAATTCATTCATGGTCTGAATAAGAGCTCAGTGTAACTTCATTAAAGTCATATAAGCCAATACGCTCGATTATGTGGCACTAATGAATCTGATCCTCGCACACACTTCTCTCAGTCTCTGTGTGTCGTTAATCATCCTCAAATGAGACTTCAGTACAGTGGCCACCAACTCAGGCCTCTTTGTGCACCGTGACCTCTGGGTCAACGACGAGTGACTGAAAGCAGGCCTGTCACTGTCCACGGACAAAGCATACAGTCCGCTCACACTGCACACATGGGCCGCTGTAGCCCACGGCAACCACAGGACGGACACATGGCACAAGACCCCTCACAGATGGGACCTGTGTGCTTGAGGAGGGGGTTGTCATGGTGAAGGAGCACAAGCAAAGGTAACCAGTTAAAAGGCAACAGATGTAACTAGATGGTGTAAAAGATAGAATTGGGGTGAATCCTGTCAAGAACATGCCTGGCTCATAATTCACCATGAATACAAAAGAACAAAAAACAAGGAATTATATTTTGTTATATAAATGCATATTTGTCAAATTAGCTTTTTTGCTCTTTTATTTTACCATTTCTTGCCTATTAGTAGTAGAGAGCAATAAATGTGTGTGTGGAGGTGGGGGGGGCATTTACAAACCAGTCAAAGAGGAAATTTATAGAGACAAACTCATTAAATTAAAGCACACTCACACACACACACACACACACACATACATATATATATATATATATATATTCGCACACATTACATACATGAACATAAATGTTTCTATTATATGAACAAAAGCTGTTGTTATATTATTTAAATTGTTAATATATGTTTACATGTATATTACAATTAATAAATATATATACAGTCATGGCCAAAAATATCAGCACCCTTGGTAAATATGATTTATGACGAAAAGCAGTGTTGAGGGTAACACATTACAAGTAACGCGAGTTACGTAATAATATTACTTTTTTCAAGTAACTAGTAAAGTAACGCATTACTTTTTAATTTACAAGAAAATATCTGAGTTACTTTTTCCCCATTTATTGACTGACAGTGCGCTGTGTGAACATGCTGTTACTGTAGTCCTAGACTAAATATGAATGTGCATTAATTCATCTCACTCGCAAAAAACAGATTTAGTATTCATCAAAATGAAAATGCAAACTCAGAATATGATGCAAACCTGCAATAATTAAATATGTTAAACAACACAAATGTATCTAATCCCATTTTATTAACCAATGTCTTTGCTGCTGACCTTTGATGATCCAGTTCAATCATATTAATAATCAAAAATGACTTTAGATAAAATAACAATTGTGCTTCATTGTGTATTTATTGCTGAAGAGTGTTGAACCTTCTTCTCCTGCGTTCTACTTTACAGCCTGAGGTTTATTCATTACACTTTTTGGTGTGAAAGCGCTTTTACATTTGCTATAATTAGAACTTCTTGTGTTAATATTTAAAAAGTAGCACAAAAGTAACGCAAAAGTAACGTAACGCATTATTTTCCATAAAAAGTAGAAAAAAAAAAAGTTACTTTTTAGGGAGTAACGCAATATTGTAATGCATAACTTTGAAAAGTAGCTTTCCCCAACACTGGTGAAAAGTAAGCATTATTAATCCTTTTGATCTTTTATTTTTTTTAAATCACAAAAATCTAGCCTTTCATTGGATAATAAGAATTTAAAATGGGAGGAAATATCATTATGAAATAAATGTTTTTCTCTAATACACATTGGCCACAATTAACGGCACCCTTTTATTCAATACTTTTTGAAACCTCCATTTGTCAGTTTAACAGCTCTAAATTTTCTCCTATAATGCCTGATGAGGTTAGAGAACACCTGACAAGAGATCAGAGACCATTCCTTCATCCTGAATCACTCCAGACCCTTTAGATTCACAGCCTCATGACGGTGTTTGGATTATTTTACGGTTGGAAGATCCAAACATGGCCCATTATAAGATTTCTTACAGAGTCAGTCACTTATTGATTTTTTATCTGTTGGTATTTGATAGAATCCATGATGCCATGTGTCTAAACAAGATGTCCAGGACCTCCAGCACAATATAGGCCCACAACATCAAAACTACAGCAGTATATTTCATTGTACACATGGGGTACTTTTTATCCCTGTGTTCACCAAACCCATCTTGAATGTTTGCTGCTAAAAAGCTCATTTTTATTTTAATCTGACCGTAGATGCCAGTCCCATTTGAAGTTCCAGTCGTGTCTGATAACTGAATATGCTGGAGTTTGTTTTTGGATGAGCTAGGATAATTTTTCTGAAAACCCTCCCAAATAACATGTAGTGATGTAAGTGCTGTTTGACAATTTTTTTAAGGTTTTCTGACCCCGAGACTCAACTATTTTCTGCAATTCTCCAGCTGTGATCCTTGAAGAGTCTTTAGCCACTCAAACTGTCCTTCTCACCGTGCATTAGGACGATATAGACACATGTCCTCTTCCAGGCAGTATTAATAAAAATGTATACTTTTATTTAGCAAAGATGGTTTAAACTGATCAAAAGTGATGATAAAAAACATTTTTAATGTTACAAAAGATTTCTATTTCAGATTAATGCTGTTCTTCTGAACTTTCTATTCATCAAAAGAAACCTGAAAAAAATTATACTCTGTTTTATTCATAATAATAATAATAATAAAAAATGTTTTTTGAGCAGCAAATCAGAATATTAGAAGGATTTCTGTAGGAATCACGTGACTGGAGTAATGATGCTAAAAATTCAGCTTTGAAATCACAGAAATAAATGACATTTTAAAATATATTCAAATATATATATATATATTTTTAAATACTGATGCAAAATATTTCAAAATTTTACTGTTTTACTGCTGTACTTTGGATCACATAAATGCAGGCTTTTACTTTAAAAAATATAACAAATATTACTGTTCAAAAACCTTTGACTGGTAGTGAATAAATAAACATACAAATCGTATTAAAATATTTTACTGTAATAGAGTACATTGATTTATTATTTAATTTATTTATTAATGTGAGAGTTATTGACAGTGACTTGAACAATACACCCTAACCTAAAAAAAAAAAAAAATGAATGATAATCTTAAAACTTAAAGGCTAATCAAAATTTTTTTTCATTCCAAGAATTCTGTAAGCCGGCCTTTCCTTTCACATCAAATGACAGTTTGATTGATATACATTTTCTTGCTCACACATGGACCAATGATGTCTGTCATTATAGCTTATCATTGAAAGTCAATGTAAGACGTTGCCCCGTTCCTTTTCAGTTGAAATCTTATGACAGGGTGAAATAAAGTCTATAATAAAACCCGATTATGCCGGTTAAAGTGCTAATGATGAACTCCTGAATGTCTCCGTAGGTCACGCGGTTTACAATACAGCAGCCACATCTGATCAAAGACATCAGAATGAAGCGTGACTGACGTTCACGGGGGAGAGAAAGTCAAGAGATGCTTCAGAAAAAACAGTTTCCTCTCCATTTCTGTCTGTTTTGCAATAAACCAAAGAAATAACTGAAAGTGAATAAGGTCAACAACTCACACAAAGCCAGAGGAAATCTATTGCTCTTGCAAATGCTAATTTTATAGGGCACCAATTAAGGAGAGTTGTTTTATGGCACTTTTTCAAGAAAACAAAACCTGCGCCCCAGCCCCTCCTCGGCGGACCGTGTGGTGTCCAGCCTCTAATTGGATGGCTCCTCCTGTGTCCGCTCACACACACACACACACACACTCTGTTTGTTGTCCCGTTCACACACACGACACGTTTATCACTGTCACAGGCTCACTGAGGGGGAGTGTGTGTTTCGGTCCAATCTGTTGTGTTTTAGGATTTTTTTTCTTTACAGTTTGCCCTTGCACGTGTTGTCCTGGCGTGTGCTGCAGTCATAGATCTCAACGTCTCATTCGGACCTGACAGCTGTGAGTGTATGTGAGTGTGTGTATATGAGTTAAAGTGAAGTACTATGGTGATGCCAGGGTGAGATGTTAACTAGACAATGTGTAGGTTGCAGGACTTTTAAAGTTTAACTAACTTGTGGACTGTGCGGAGTGTGTCTCTATAAAGAACTGGCACATGATGGTTTAAATCATCTTTGACTGGTTTGTAAATGCTTTTGAAAGTCACACGTCCTTGATTATAACATGTAATGTTCACATTTACTTTGTAATAGGCACAAAAACATAAAAAAATAATAAATACCCATACACACACATTTTATCTTAACATAAAAAAAATCCCAACTTTTGAATATATACAGGTACATCTCAAAAAATTGGAATATTGTGAAAACTTTTTTTTTCTTGTAACTTATTTCAAAAAGTGAAACTTTCATATATTTTAGATTCATTACATGTAAAGTAAAACATTTCAAAAGTATTTTGTTTTAATTTTGATGATTAGAGCTTACAGCTCATGAAAGTCAAAAATCAGTATCTCAAAATATTAGAATATTTACATTTGAGTTTCAATGAATGACCATCTCTACAGAATAAATTCCAGGTATCTCTTGTTCTTTGAAACCACAATAATGGGGAAGACTGCTGACTTGGCAATGATCCAGAAGACGATCATTGACGCCCTCCACAAAGTGGGTAAGTCACAGAGGGTCGTTACTGAAAGCTGTGGCTGTTCACAGAGTGCTGTATCAAAGCATATTAAATGCAAAGTTGACTGGAAGGAAGAATTTGGGTAGGAAAAGGTGCACAAGCAACAGGGCTGACTGCAAGCTTGAGAATACGGTCAAGCAAAGCTGATTCAAACACTTGTGAGAGCTTCACAAGGAGTGAACTGAAGCTGGAGTCAGTGCATCAAGAGTCTCCACGCTCAGACGTCTTCAGGAAAAGGGCTACCAAGCCACTTCTGAACCAGAGACAACGTCAGAAGCATCTTATCTGGGCTGTGGAGAAAAAGAACTGGACTGTTGCTCAGTGGTCCAAAGTCTTCTTTTCAGATGAAAGTACATTTTGCATTTCATTTGGAAATCAAGGTCCCAGAGTCTGGAGGAAGAGTGGAGAGGCACAGAATCCATGTTGCTTGAAGTCCAGTGTGAAGTTTCCACAGTCAGTGATGATTTGGGCTGCCATGTCATCTGCTGGTGTTGGTCCACTGTGTTTTCTGAAGTCCACAGTCAACACAGCCATCTACCAGGAGATTTTAGAGCACTTCATGCTTCCTTCTGCTGACAAGCTTTATGGAGATGCTGATTTAATTTTCCAGCAGGACTTGGCACCTGCCCACATTGCCAAAAGTACCAAAACCTGGTTCAATGACCATGGTGTTACTGTGCTTGATTGGCCAGCAAACTCGCCTGACCTGAACCTCATAGAGAATCTATGGGGTATTGTCAAGAGGAAGATGAGAGACACCAGACCCAACAATGCAGATGACCTGAAGGCCGCTATCAAAGCAACCTGGGCTTCCATACCACCTGAGCAGTGCCACAAACTGATTGCCTCCATGCCACGCCGCATTGATGCAGTAATTCATGCAAAAGGAGGCCCAACCAAGTATTGAGTGCACAGAAATGACCATACTTTTCAGAAGCCTGACATTTCTGTTTAAAATATCCTTTTATTTTATTGATCTTATGTAATATTCAATTTTTTTGAGACACTGAATTTAGGGTTTTCATTATCTGCAAGCCATAATCATCAAAATTTCAAGAAATAAAGGCTTGAAATGTTTCACTCTATGTGTAATGAATCTATATAATATATGGGTTTCACTTTCTGAAATGAGTGACAAAAAATATTGACCTTTTTTACGATATTCTAATTTTTTTAGATGTACCTGTATATATTCAAAAGTTGGGACTTTTTTCATGTTTATAAAATTTGATTTGATTACTAATACAGAAATAATTAATAATGTGAACTATTATGAAAATTTTAAATAGCGGTTGTGTATTTGAATATGTTTTAGAAAGTAATTTATTCCTGTGTGATGCAAAGCTGAAAGAGAGGAATAGTTCAGATAAATTTGAAAATTAAGTCCAAGACAGAGTTTGTTTCTTCATCAGAAAAGATTTGGAGAAGTGTAGCATTCCATCACTTGCTCACCAACGGATGCTCTGCAGTGAATGGGTGCCGTCAGAATGAGAGTCCAAACAGCTGATAAAACCATCACAATAATCCACAAATTATCCATAAGAGTCCAGTCTATCAATTAATGACTTGTGAAGTGAAAAGCTGCGTGTTTGTAAGAAACTAATCTACCAGGGCGTTGTAAGTACTTCAAACCATTGCTTCTGGCTAAAATATGAATCCTTTATCCATGATATTGCTTTCTCCAGTGAAAATGTAGCCTTGTCTGAATGAGGAGAAAAATGTGCACAGATCAAGCACCATTTGCAAGCCCTAAACATTTCTAAACAAATATGTGGGTGGATTTTGATGTGAGAGGACAACAGGAGATGGACTTTTTCACTGAAGGAAGTGTTATTATGGACTCATATTTTGGACAAAAGTGATGGTTTCAAGTTAAAATGCCTTAATGATGGATTTGTTTCTTACAACCACACAGATTTTCGTTTCACAAGACTTAATTAATTGGTTGACTGGAGTGGTATGGATTACTTGTGATTTAATCATCTGTTGGACTCTCATTCTGACGGCACCTATTCACTGCAGAGGATGCATTGGTGAGCAAGTAGTGCAATGCTAAATTTCTCCAAATCCATTCAACAAACTCCTCTACATCTTGGATAAATTGCAGGTAAGTAAATTGTCAGCAAATCCCTTTCAACAAACAAAAAGTCATGTAAAATCTGCACTCATCAGCTAAAAGGATTAAAGTACCAGCGGTGATGTGATAGAGAGGTCACAGAGAGAGGACTGAAGTCATTCATATTCGCATACTTGAGGAAAGTGAGGACCAGGAGCGGGAGAGTGTAGGTGGACCGGCATTGTGATGCGTTCTGTCTCAGCTCCGCCCCCTGCAGATCTCTTTGATGCTAAAGAGTTCAGGACGTTACTGCATCTCCTCAGAGGTCACCGTGCTGTGAACCCCAAAAGTGCTCGCTTGGGTGCCTCGCAGGAGCCAGAGGCCAAACTTTTGTTCCTAAAGAAAATAAACATGTTGTCAGGACGAGAACGGGGAAGGTCTTGCAGTGATTAAAACAAATAGAACAGGAAAAGAGTGGGCCCAGTTATTAACATGGGGTCAGATAAGCATGCAAATGAGATGGGAAAATACACACTGCATAACTGAAGCGTGGAGGCAAATATAGACAGAAGAGTTACAGTGCCCTCCATAAGTATTGGGAACAGTAAAGACAAAATTGCTCTGTTGACTGTGGAGTCAAGACATTTGCAAATATGATTAAAAGATGAATATGAGACAAAACTACAGAATGTCACATTTTATTATTAGCCGTTTCAACACATATATGTTTTACCAAATAAAAAGAACAGCACTTTTAGAGTTCATCCCACTATTTTGATGTGAGAGTTGAGGAAGTGGAGTTTGTCAGATTTCAGATATATTTACCTGCTTGTGTAATTTTTTGTATATAGAATAAGTGATATAGAATGGGACGATTTCTAGCTTCTCTGACAACATTTTATTTTTATTTTTTTTCTAATAAAGTTGTTAAAGTCTCTATTAAAATGATTCATAATTATCCAGCAAATTATCAGAATATAAAGAAATACAGAAGACAAAGGAGAAAAAAACTGATTAACAATTAGATCAGTATTCAAGAAACTTCATAGTTTGTTTTAAATATTTTGATGAGAGAAAGAGAAATGAAGAAATACCTGGTACATGGAAACATAATATACATTAAATAAATCTAACATGAAATGATTTTCATCTTTAAAAACTTTAGTTTAATATTATACCTTATTTGTTAGGGCACATTGTTGTGTAAGAAAAGACCCATATATTTAAAAAAAAAGAAAAAAAAGCAAGGGACAAACAAATTGAGGCATACAGAGCCTTTAGAATTACAGGAAGCCTGAAGGACAGGAGAAGAGGAAGAGGAAATGAAGAGACTCTTCAGAATCACACAGCGATGTCTGCATGTATTATTGAAGCATGTGCTACACTCAGAGACACCGTTACATATAAGAGCCGTGGCCAGCACACTCAGCGCTGTTTCCAGGGATCTTCTCAAGCTGCACTTTGGTATTTAGACGACAAAGAAATAATGAAGTGGAAAGAGCCACGCAGCTCTCGCTCCTCACGCTCTCCTGGAGACAGTTTGATTATTAAATCCTGTCATTAATCTCACTGAATGTTTGTCTGCATGTGTTTGTGTGGCATTATGTAAATGACTTAATCCATTGACTTATTTATGCTTATTTTCTCTTTTCCACTGTTTGCATAGCTTATTAATATTAATATCTGTCTTACTATGCCCTATGATTTATGACAAATAAATACATAATAAACATTATAGTATTATTATCGTCTTATTCTCCAACTTTATACCTTTTAATAAGTTATTTTATTTTATTTTTATTTTTATTCTATTTTTTTTTTTTTTTTTAGTATTTTCGGTGACTCTGAAATTAGGCCTTTCTCATTTTTATATTTTACATTTTTTATAATTAATTACTATTTCTTGCCAACATTTACTTACATAAGTGTAAATGTTAAAAGAAAATTCCTTCCTTTTTTTATTTTCAAGAAAGATATTGATTTATATTTGAATTTTTAAAAATAATTCTAAAAATTCTAAAAACTAACAGAATATAAAAGTGAAAGTGAAGTGACATGTGGCCAAGTATGGTGACCCATATACTCAGAATTCGTGCTCTGCATTTAACCCATCCAAGTGCACACAAACAGCAGTGAACACACACACACACAGCAGTGAACACACACACACACACACACACCCGGAGCAGTGAACACACACCCGGAGCAGTGGGCAGCAGTTGGGGGTTCGGTGTCTTGCTCAAGGGCACCTCAGTCGTGGTATTGAGGGTGGAGAGAGCGCTGGACATTCACTCCCCCCACCTACAATCCCTGCCGGCCCGAGACTCGAACCCACAACCTTTGGATTACGAGTCCGACTCGCTAACCATTAGGCCACGACTTTAATGAATTAATTTTTTTTATTAATTAATTAATTTATAATTTTTATTTATTTATATATTTATTTATTTTAAAGTGACACACTTCAGTGTCTGCATATCTTATTAATATTAATATGCTTTTTTCTATGCCTGATGATTTATGGGAAAGAAATAGGGAAATTAGTATCATCATTGTCTTATTTTCCAACTTTACACCTCTTAATAAATTATTTAATTAATGTAACCCTCATTATAAAACCTATTTTAATTCCTTTATTTTATTATGAATTAATATTCCTTTATTTATTCACATTATTTTGCTTTTATTTTACCATTTGTACTTCATTGGCAATGGAAATGTACAGTTTATTTCATGCACAGTATATTGAAAACATACACAGTCCCTCATTAAGATATTTAAATAAATGCGTTAATGATGGGTTTTCTATTATTATTTTGCATTATGAACTGTGTGTGACCTTAGAAGCTTGATATATAAATTATGTTCAGTCCTCCTGCATTCAACATTCAGACATTATGTAACATAAGGGAAACATTTGAGCGTATTTACTTATTCATGCGGCTGGCTGAACAATTCTAGAGCTGAGAGAGAGAGAGAGAGAGTTGAAGTTGCTAGATACTTCTGGACAGTTGCTAGGCCCAAGTCCATCTTTAAGGCTCTGTGATATTGTGGTCTCCAGAAATGGATTGGGTTCCTCTATGACCCAAAACGTTAAAGTTATAGTGATGCTTGCCTTAACAAACAGCACTGATAAACAGAATAACAGTCAGCAATCTCTTCAAAGATCTGGAACTCAAAACATCTGAATCTTCAGCACATTTCTGTAATGGCTCTTTTCTTCCTGAAGGCTGATCAGAGTGAAAACATGAAATCTGTCTTGTAACAAAACTCCAGGCTTGTTTGAAGGAGGAAAGTTGTCTAAAGCTCCTGTGAGGGCAAACAAGATACATCAAAACTGTGTTTGCTGACAGATGAAGTTCATTATTTCACAGATGCTGTTATGACTGTATGAGCGATGATCAAAGTCTGTTTGTCATCAGAACAGAAGGAGGCCATGAGATCAGAAAAGGAAAGAGCTGAAAGTGGAGAAGTTGAGAATTGCTAGAAAGTTTGCTACCTTTTCTATATTGACAAATAATCAACAGGAACTGTTTAATGATTCTGATTTGAGAAGAATACTTTTTTTTTGTAAATATTTTTTTTTATTATTATTATGCTTCTGTTTACTGTTATTAATGTTTTCTCATTTCCAGTAAGAGAAAGCGAAAGCATCACACTCTTTATTATTGTCTTATGCTGCATGTTTACTTTACATTTATATAAAATACCTTATTTAGACAATGTAATCTTCCTAATAAAATCTACTTTAATTGTACTTTTTTATTTTATTATTTTTTCAAAATTTGTTTATTTTATTTATTTTTAAAATTGTATAATTTATTATTGTATTTTAAACCGTTTATTTGCATTGATTTACTTTTATTTTACTTTTTCGCTTTGTTTGCAATAAAACTAAACAGTTTATTTCATGCCAATAATGCACAGAATATTGAAAACATACGTAGGCCATCCTTAAAAGCTCAAATATTGAAATGAAATGCAATAATAATGCCTTCATTATAAACTCAAAAGACTCCACCATTCTACCCCAGGAAATGAAGATACATTCACAGGTTGATTCATGGGGCTAGTTGTCACAGTCAGAACCTGCTGTTTAATGATACTGATTTAAGAATAGACAGAAGAATATCTTTTTCTGTGTTTGTTTGTTTTGAATACTATTTAAAGGGCAAAAAAGCAACATACCTGTTTTTAAAATGCATTAGAGACCATTTAATGACTTTTATGAGAAACACAGCAGTTCAGGAAACACAGAATATAGAAATGGAAACATTGAAAAACATCAAATGTTTGCTTTAAAACCTTATAGATATAACCTTTGTGACAACATGCCCCAGTCTCCCCTGCATTGTCATGCATAAGTGTTTAATTTTGAATTCAGCTTTGATTATTAAATATATATGTGAGAGATCTGAGGTAGCGATCGATTCTCTTCCCAGAGTATGAAGGCGGTAAGTCAGCAGTCACTCTGTGCTGAAGTACTGTATGATTTATCACAGTCAGACAGCCCACAGGGTCTCCATGGAGACGGTTACCTGTAATTGTACAAGACTGCGGGTGGTCCGGGCTCCCAAGGGATGTACGAATGTTGAGGAAAACATTGTAACTCATTATGACTCACCTACTAACAGAAACTATGACACAGAACAGCACACCTGGAAACAGCACAGGCTCCGTTGCAGATCGGCCTTTCCGATGGAGAGATTTAGCAGTATTATATGGATACACTATGTTTAAACATTACTTCTCATTTTCTGTGTTCAAAGTCTTGGACCAAGTTTGCTTGTTTGGTTGGTTATTTAGCGCAAAGATCATGATTTGGGAGGAACACTTAATAGAATATGATTTAATGTGGATAGAAAAAAAATTTATATCAATATTTAAATGTATGTATTCAACTGAAATTTACTTTTTTATTACTAAATTACTCCAGTCTTCAGTGTGATCTTTCAGAAATCATTCTAATATACTGACTTGCTGCTCAATAAATGTTTGTTATTATTATCAGTGCTGAAAACTGCTTAATATTTTTTTGTGGAAACCCTTATAACAGTTTTTTTCAGGATTATTTCATCAACAATTTTAAAAGCAGCCGCATTTAATTGAAATCCCTTTTGATCAATGTAATGCACCCTTGCAGATTTTGAAATACATATTTTTAAAGACATATACTGTATATCACAAATGCTACAAAATATTACTGTTCTTTAGCCAAACGCATGGTTTGAAATGGTGTAGGATTGTATTTTTGTATTTCTTTTGCTACTTTTTTTTTTTCTTTTCTTCTTCTTTTTTTTTTTGCTCAGCTAGATTTAAAAATTGTGTGTTTAAGCAGTCAGATTGTAACTGCTTTTCCTAAATGACAGATTTAAATCACTCTTGTTAAATCAGATCAACCTGCATGACTGCCGAAGAGTCCTCATAATAACCTCTGAAACTACTTGTTTAAAATCAGGACATCAGGAACCCTGTGGTCAACTGCTTCATTGGGAAACTAATTATCCTATATGTTTCTTCTTCCAGTAAAGAAAATTGCACTACAAACCTAAGCAACCTATGGAAAATCTCTTTATCCCTCTTTATGTTTTTTCTTTATTTAAATATAAATCTTTACATTGCATGTTTAAGCAGCACAGCTAATGTGTAAAGTACAGTTGAACACCAAAGTCTTCATCAATGAGCTCAAATATTTTCAGTACAGACAACCAAATGTAATATTAATATGGAGCAAAATCAACAAAATTATTTGGAGCATTCTACATTTATAAAGCACAATTCCTATTCCAGAAGTAGAAAAACAACAACTTCATTTTGATTTAATAAAGTTATGATAGATAATGAGATCACTCTGCAACATTCTTCTGATACTTAAAAGTGCACATCAATTTGTACTCAGTTTGTGGAAAGCGTCTTTTTCTCTCTGTTTCTTTATGCATGTCTTTCTTTTTCATTGTCTCTTTCACACTCTTCCTATCCTTCGCTCACACAGCCCTCCCGGGATGCAAAAAATGCTAATAAGTGTGTCAGATAAACAAACAATGAGAAATGGTCGTCCCATGGCCTCTCTGTCCCTCAGCTTTGATCTCTGTGTGCTTGATTGTTCACTCAGGCCTGTTGTTCTCCTGAAAGCCTCTATTAAGCATCAGCCACAGGCTTTTCACATCCAGTTTGTCATGTATCAAAAGCATAACATTCGACTACTGGAACAGAGAATGAAGGGATCGGATGGATTCACGATCAGCTTTTGAGTATGGGTTAGATAAATAGCTAAATTAGATAAATAAATAAGTGTAAATAGCCAATCATCAGACTTTGATCATTACCTACTCAGGGCGGATATCAAGCTCACGCTCTGTAACTAAAGGCAGCCCATACCAAAGAGACCATTCGCGATCGAGAAGTTCAAAAATCCCTCCACCGCAGATGCTTTCACCCTGGAACTGCGCAACCGCTTCGCCTCTCTTGAAGAGACGGCAAATGTAGAAAAGCTCTGGGGAAACCTCAGCGATACCACCACGGAGTGTGCCCAAAACATCATTGGGAGGCGTTGAGGAAGACGGATGGAACAGTGGATTCAAGAGAAAAGCCACAAAGCTTAAAAGGGATCAGGCTAAAACAATGGACGAGAAGGAAAAAGGAAGCCGAAGATACGCCAGGCTGGACAGAATGGTGAAGAAAAGCTGTTGGAAGGATAAGAAGGAATGGCTAGAGAGTAAAGGTGCCGAAGCGCAGGAAGTTGCTGACCGAAATGACTCCAAGGACAAAAATGGGAAGCTTTTGATCGCCCAAGATGAGCAGAACAAGCGGTGGATGGAACATTTCCGGGAAACATTCAATCAACCAGACCCGACCACCACGTACGACTACAATGTGGAGGATGCCCAAGAGGAGCTTCAGGTGAACTCTGGTGACATCACCATCGAGGAAGTGAAGATTGTGATCAAAAGCCTAAAGAACAACAAGCGGCTGGCTTGGATGAAATAATGGCGGTACTTTTTGAAGTACGGAGGGCTGCCCAAAGCTAATGTCTCTCTTTAACAAATGCTGGCGGAATGGCGAAGTCCCAGAGGACTGGCGAAGAGGCTCCATAGTCAAGATCCCCAAGAAAGGCAACATCTCCGAGTGTACCAACTGGCGAGGCATCACCCTCCTCTCTGTGCCTGGAAAGGCGTTCTGTGTGGTCCTCCTCCGACGCCTGCAGTGTGCTCTCGATCAGCGCTTGCAGGAAGAGCAAGTTGGTTTCCGAGGCGGAAGGTTATGCTGCAAATAAATCTTCGTCCTCCGTGACATCATCGAGCAGTGTGTTGAATACCGGCATCCGTTAGCCATCGACTTCATAAACTTCAAGAGAGCCTTCGATAGCATCCACCGCGAGTCCCTTTGGCGGATCTTGCGCTTGTACGGGGTACTGGAGGCCTTTGTTACCATCTTCAAGGGCCTGTACCTATGCTCGAGCTGCTGCGTCAAGAATGGCCACACAGACTTCTTTGAGATTGCAGCTGCGGTCAGGCAAGGATGCATCCTGTCCCCTTTCCTTTTCCTTGTCGCCCTTCACGTCATTTCATTATTTAATATAATAATTATTTTATTTATAAAATAATCCTTTAAATGTCAACCCTGGCCCATTTTTTTATATTTTATATAACAACTATTCAATTTTGTAACAATGATAAAAATTTTGTATAATAATAATAATAATAATAGATACAATAATCATTTAATTGTTGACCCTGGCACATTTTTTTTTATTTTATATAATAATTATTTAATTTATAAAATAATTTTTTAATTGTTGTGACAATAATGATGTAATTGTTGACTCAGCTAAATATTTAATATTTAATATAATAATTATTAAATTTACAATAAGGATTTAATATTTTATATAATAATTAATTTAAACAATAATCATTTAATTGTTGGCCAATTTAATATTATTTAATTACTTCATGTTTTTTAGTTTTTTTACAATTATTTAATTTATATAAAAATTATATAGATTTTTATATAAAAAAGAATAATAATATAGCCTACTTTAAATTACCCCACTTAATTACTATCAGATTTTTTTCAGTGACCATGTCTAACAGTTATGTGGGAGGGAAAAGTGAAATGTGAAAAAGATGATGCAAAAATCCACTTGTATTCTTCTAAACCTCTTATTAGCAAAGAACAAAACTATAACACTGGGTGTTTATGATAATTCAGTCAATGAATTTTAATTGCACTAGCTGTGGATGCTTTTGGTAACCATGACATCACTGGTTTACCTAAATTCAAATGGTAAGTTTCAATTTAAATTCATAGGGATGACATTGTACCGAGCTGTAAAGAGCAACATTGACACAAATAGACACACACAAACATCCTCCATCAATACAGCCTCCGAAACAACAAAACAACTACATCAGCAGCTTTTGTTGGTGTTGACCCTGAGAGCTAATGAGATGGTCCAATCCATCTAAACCTGCTTCTCCTACAAAACATACGAAAGTGTAAAAAGCTGCTTCAGTCCTGCTACATTAATTAGCTCCAGCCTGAAAGCAGCCCGTCTTTGACCGTTCATTCTTCAGACATCTCCTGAATCACCCACGAAAGCTTTTAGGCCGTACGTAAATAAATGCAGCCCTTCTACACAAGATTAATCTGCAACGTTCCCTCCTTCACAAAACTAAAACAAGATCACTAAGCAAAATGTGGAACTAAACAAGTCTCTCTCGCTGTGTCTTCCTGCCCATTTGTATCTCAAAATCACATTTCAGCTAAGTAGGGTTTTTTGCTTGTTTGTTTTGATTTTTAACTGTATATAAATTTGTGCAAGATACAGTCTTGTTTTGGTGCAAAAGTTCATAATGCATTGAAACTGATTTGCGTTTTCAGTAAACACTGGATCCAGTTCATACCTGTTGTTAGTTTGATCAAATCACCCAAGAGAAATTTAGCAAAATCTACTCGCTAAGAAAAAACACACACATTGAATGAATGTTTGCACCATAAGTATTCTTTCAGGGCCAGTTACAAACTCAAAAATGCACAAGTAGAAATCCAGGCATGCAGGCAACAAAACACAAGATGCCGAACACTACTGAAAATTGGAAGATTATTTAAAGGATTAGTTCAACAAAAAAAATTACATTTGCTGAAAAATGTACTCACAATCATCCAAGATGTAGATGAGTTTGCTTCATCATCTGAACAGATTTGGAGAAGTGTAGCATTCCATCACTTGCTCACCAGTGGATCCTCTGCAGTGAATGGGTGCCGTCAGAATAAGAGTCCATGCGGCTGATAAATCCACAAGTAACCCACACCATTCCATTCCATCAATTAATGTCTTGTGAAGCCAAAAGCTGCATGGTCTTCTGGAAGAAGATTCAGAAGCATTAAATGTTCATCTAATAGATATAAATTTACTTTTGTTCCAGAGGCTATTAATTTTTGCAATTCAAAGTTGTAGTAACGTTTTCTTTTCTTTTTTCTTTTATTGTTTATTTATGGAATTTATTATTTATCTTTTTGTATTGTCTATGTGATATCTTATGTTTGTATTAAGTTTGTTATGTGATGCTACTTTAACTGCCCCTTGTGGGATTAATAAAGTTGTTAACTTTAATGTTAAAGGGACATACACCCATGTCGTTCCAAACCCGTAAAAGCTTTGTTCGTCCTCGGAACACAATTTAAGATATTTTGGATGAAAACCGGGAGGCTTGTGACTGTCCCATTGACTGCCAAGTAAATTACACTGTCCAGGCACAGAAAAGTATAAAAAAACATCGTCAAAATAGTCCATCTCCTATCAGTGGTTCAATTTGATATAACGACATTTATTCAACAATTCGTCTCCTCTCTGTGTCAGCGTAGCACCATTTTGGAGAGCATCCGATGGACGCAAAGTGCGTACGCTATTCTCTGTCATCAGTAACTTCATCATTATGAACTCCAGAAGTGATGGTTTAAAGTTATTATAATTTTTTTTTTAACATAACATTTCACTTCACAAGACTAACTGATGCACTGGAATTGTGTGGATTACTTGTGGATTATTGTGATGTTTTTATCAGCTGTTTGGACTCTCATTCTGACGGCACCCATTCACTGCAGAGCATCCACTGGTGAACAAGTGATGTAATGCTACATTTCATTAAATCTGTTTTGATGACAAAATAAACTCGTCTACATTTTGTTTGACCTGAGAGTTAGTAAATTGTTCATTTTTGGGTGAACTATTCCTTTAAGAGAAAATTATGACACAATTGCAGTAGTGGGTGGATAAAACCTTTAACAGAATCCTTCAAAATGACGTAAAAGCACCAGGACACACAAAAGAAAGTCAGTAGAGTGTAGAGTCCTTAGACTTTTCCTAACCCATTCTTTTATTTCTATATCTACTGTTTATCTTCCATAAATCTTTTCACACAAGCAAGAAGAAGAGAAAATCAGAGGTTAGGGATGAGTACTCCTCCTCTCCAGTGTAATCCTGCTCTCTTGAATGAAAAAGCTGTATGCTCATCACACTTCACATACTGAAGGATTACCACACTGAGAGAGAGAGGACGTTTCTGTTTTACAAATACAACCCATGCCTAAATCAATCCTACACCCTTGAATACAACACACCGTCTTTTAAAAGTATTTATATTATAGGGTAACACTGAAATCTCCTCGTCTCCCTTCAATAAGACAAATTCAAATATTATATTACAGTTACAAAAGTAATACACTTAGATTTAATAGTGTGAGTTCACATTTCTACTCTAATCCCATTGCCAAACAAAACAAGTGTTGGGCAAAATTACTTCTGCATGCTGGTACACTGCACAAAAGCCCTGTGAAAGTGAAAAGAGAAGCATTCCAGAAAAGCAAAGCAATTTTTCTCTTCTCATTGTACAATGAGCAACATCTCTCTTTGGTATCTATTATTTCATTTTTTATAGCAATTCACTACAGATAACTCTCATGCATCATTCTGCAGAACAACACAATTATTGTACATTTATGAATTGCAAATACTTTTATCTAAAGCAATATTGGTGCAGACGGTGCCAGGTTAAACTAGACTGCAGTTAATAAGGCACTGGTTTTGGTGCTGAAATACAGGAGTTTTTGTATATTTCAGCCATCTGACTACTAGAGGATTAATTAATTCGCTACAGTAATATGCCACAATGAAGGCAGAAACTAAGGTACCTATTAAATTGTGAGGTGTTTTGCATGTCTTCAACACAGTAACTGTCTTAAAATGTTGCTATTTATATGTGTTCTGTTTTTTGTTTTTTTTTTCTTCTTCCTGCTAGTTTCAGTCTAAAGAACAAATTTGCATAATTAGTTCCTGAGCACCAAACCAGAGGTCTGCAAGCATCATGGGGGATTCTAATTTCACTCATATTTTTAGACCATATTAAGAGGGATGGTGGGGAAAAGTACATGGTAGGATATTTAAATAATATGAAAAAAGGGTCTGACAGGATCTATTCATATTCTAAATTTAAAACTCTCAAACATTTAAAAATAAACACTGAAAAAAAAATCTGTAAATTTTACAATAAGTAGACATTGAACTACATTTTTGAACTTGAACTTGAAATTTTCACTGATAAAAATGCATTTTTTGGTGAAGTAAATACTACATAAAAACAAATGTAATTTCTACATTAAATATTTTAGTTCAGGCAAGAATTCAAATATTAAAGTAAATTCTATATTACTACTCAATTTAAGCTTGTAGAAATTAAAGTTTGAACTTATACGTATATTTTACTTGGAATTGTTTGTTATGTTTACAGGATTCTTTAAGTTATGATCCTGTTTTTCCCATCATGCACTGGGGCATGAATAATTAAAAAGGTTCAATTTGTCACTGTTTTATGGTTGCTTTTGTTGTTAGGTTTAGTAACTTATTGTTTTGTGACATCTGGAGTTGATTTTCTACTCAAAATGACCCATTCTTACTCAAACACTATCCATTGATTGTCACAGTCATTGTGTATGGTGCACCAAGTATTGTATTGAGGTCTCTGTGTTCATTTGGATAATAGTTCTATTGAGTGAACATATTATCTTAAAAGGATAACAAGCTGTCTTCTTGCTTCCTTACATGTTTCTAAGTGAATCACGTGCTTTAAAACATGGTTGTTTCCCAGTGTTACGTTGATTGAGAAAATTTTAGAAGCCATGAATGTGTGAAATGTACTTAAGTATTGCAGATTTAACTTATAATTAAGTAAAGATTACTCATCAAACTCTAACTGGCCATGTTAAATTTACTTATTTCCTTTGCTAATTGTACCTAACTTAAGTAGATTTTACTTAATTCAATACTTACATTTTACTTAAAATTTATGTGTGCAAAAACTTAAGTAAATCTTACTTATTGTTTTTTTCAGTGAGAAAGACTGTAAAATTGTAAAACGTACTTCAGTATTCTTTGTTTTAATTACAAAACTTATTTTGAAAATGTATTTTTACTGTGTGCAAACAAGAACCTAAAACCTCCAATAAAGATCCACAACAGTATAGTGAGACAAATAACGAAAGTTGTTTTGTCGTTATCACGACTTAAGTTTCTCTGTGTATTCGGCATGAGAAAATGCTACAGAAGCAGCATCATCGCAGCATCATGGATGATCGTATTCGCTTTTACTTTGATCAGGGACTCACTCAAACTGAAATAGCTCTGTGTCTGTCAGTGATTGACGACTTACACATAAGTGTACGACACTTGAGAAGGAGGCTGTCGGGTCTGCAACTTTATCGTCGAAGACAATATAGCGACCCTGATTTTCTCACGATAGCTACAATTACGTCGTGAGAAAACGTTTTTTACGTTGAGATCAACAACTTTCGTTATGTAGAGCTCACAAGAAAATTAAGTCGTGATAACGACAAAACAACTTTCGTTATGTAGAGCTCACGAGAAAATTAAGTCGTGATAACGACAAAACAACTTTTGTTATGTCGAGCTCACGAGAAAATTAAGTCGTGATAACGACAAAACAACTTTCGTTATGTAGAGATCACGAGAAAATTAAGTCGTGATAACGACAAAACAGCTTTCGTTATGTCGAGCTCACGAGAAAATTAAGTCGTGATAACGAGAAAACAACTTTTGTTATGTCGAGATCACAAGAAAATTAAGTCGTGATAACGACAAAACAACTTTCGTTATGTAGAGATCACGAGAAAATTAAGTCGTGATAACGACAAAACAACTTTCGTTATGTAGAGATCACAAGAAAATTAAGTCGTGATAACGACAAAACAACTTTCGTTATGTAGAGATCACAAGAAAATTAAGTCGTGATAACGAGAAAACAACTTTCGTTATGTAGAGATCACAAGAAAATTAAGTCGTGATACGAGAAAACAACTTTCGTTATGTAGAGATCACGAGAAAATTAAGTCGTGATAACGACAAAACAACTTTCGTTATGTAGAGATCACGAGAAAATTAAGTCGTGATAACGACAAAACAACTTTCGTTATGTAGAGATCACGAGAAAATTAAGTCGTGATAACGACAAAACAACTTTCGTTATGTAGAGATCACAAGAAAATTAAGTCGTGATAACGACAAAACAACTTTTGTTATGTAGAGATCACGAGAAAATTAAGTCGTGATAACGACAAAACAACTTTCGTTATGTAGAGATCACGAGAAAATTAAGTCGTGATAACGAGAAAACAACTTTCGTTATGTAGAGATCACGAGAAAATTAAGTCGTGATAACGACAAAACAACTTTCGTTATGTAGAGATCACGAGAAAATTAAGTCGTGATAACGACAAAACAACTTTCGTTATGTAGAGATCACGAGAAAATTAAGTCGTGATAACGACAAAACAACTTTCGTTATGTAGAGCTCACGAGAAAATTAAGTCGTGATAATGAGAAAACAACTTTCGTTATGTAGAGATCACAAGAAAATTAAGTCGTGATAACGACAAAACAACTTTCGTTATGTCGAGATCACGAGAAAATTAAGTCGTGATAACGACAAAACAACTTTCGTTATGTAGAGATCACGAGAAAATTAAGTCGTGATAACGACAAAACAACTTTCGTTATGTAGAGCTCACGAGAAAATTAAGTCGTGATAACGACAAAACAACTTTCGTTATGTAAAGATCACAAGAAAATTAAGTCGTGATAACGAGAAAACAACTTTCGTTATGTAGAGATCACAAGAAAATTAAGTCGTGATCACGAGAAAACAACTTTCGTTATGTCGAGCTCACAAGAAAATTAAGTCGTGATCACGAGAAAACAAGACAGAAAAGTTATAATAATGCATGGCCGCTTAGAACTTCCGTAAGTATCATTGCGATACTACAATTTTTTTTGTTAATATTTAGAATTAGATTTTATTTGTATATTTTCAGTTTTTATTTTAAATTTTAAAGTTTTTTGTAATTTTGTTGAGTTTTTTATATGTTTTAAAATATGTTTATATAGTTTTATTAAGTATTTAGTTTGTTTGTTTAGTTTAAGTTATTTTAATACTTCAACTACTTTAAATGAAATTGAGAACAATGGCAACTAGCTGAAATAAAATAAATTAAGTTACATTTTTTGTATCTAATTTTAAATAATGTTTATTTCAAGTAATGAAAACAAAATGTTTTTATGGTTTTAGTTTTAGTTAACAACCCTTATCCACAAAACCATATAGAAGGGGATGCATGAAGAAAGGAAGTTTAAGAGAATGCAAAAGAGTGATTCACTATCCAAATATAGAAACAGCAACTGTATCCACCTGAGATAGTGACATTAAATGATTAATATGCTAAATGTTTAATAAGGTCAGTTCTGCAGAAACTCTCCTCTTACTGTTCACGACTCTTTGGCGCACAATGGCACTTTTAATGTTTCCTCCCACTGCGAGAGTTTAGCAGAAGCTTATGTAATTGTTTCTGTGAGATTTGAGAGCGGGATGGGAACCCCTGCGGGCTGAACATTACCCATCCAGCTTCACTAGATCTTTGCATCTCTTTCATCTCTTTTTAATAGCAGCAGGAGAGCCGGGATGAACGTTAACAGGAGACACAGGTCTGGAGTGTTTGCACGGCAGGATGAGAAGTTGAGAAAGTAAAAATGAGTTGAGAAAGGGCAGAGCCATGGCCTGAGACATAAAGGGTTGTGTATAAACATTAATGGAACAAAAGGCATTACAGTCTAATGATAAATAATGCTCCGATAGTTGTAATGGGTCATTTAGCAAATGCTTTTATCTAAAGTAGCCGTGATTCCAGAAGTGTTTTTCACTTTCTCCACAGGAATTTCTGTGGTATAGACTGACAAACCAAACTAACCAGCTCAGAGATAAATCCCATAACAAACTTAGAGGAAACTTAGAGGAAAATAGTTGTTGATATCTTTTACAAGGCAATTAACTCCAGTATGCATCCCATAAAGCATTGCATATTATATTAAAAATACTACTAATAATAAAAAAGGTACAAAACAAAACTACTGACTTCTAGAAATGTAATGTACAGTATGTCGTAAATATAATAAAATTTATTGCAAAATATAAATGTTAATACTTAATTACCATTAACATGTATTTGGTCCATTATACATTTGTCCAGTATGAATGTTAATTATATATTAATATGAATTTAAAATATTAGTGTGGGAGTGAGGACAAAATAGTTCTTAAAACGTCTCTGTCTTCAAATGTTCTCAGATATAATAAATAAATAAATTATATATATTACATTTATATTAGTAAATGAATATAATTAGAAGAACCTGTCCTCTTTTTTCTTAAATATTTTATTTTATTTTTAATAAACTATTTCCATTATAGACAATCTTTGGATTTAAATAATGCATATCCACTTAAAATGAATTTGCATAAAATTGACATCACTATTACAAACATGGAACTCAAGAAAAACAAATACTTTTTTCCCCTGAGGTTTTGGAACAGAGAGTCGGTGTATGCATTGTATATTTTTTATATCTTTTGTCTTATTGCTTATGGCTTGTGGTTGTTGTTTTTTTATTCGTTTTTTGTTTTGTGGAACAGTAGTACAAAACAAAAATCACCTCAACCCATCCTACCCCTTGGTAGACTTTAAAAAATATCTTTTAAAAAAATAACATAAATGAAATAAATTTCCCGTTAGATCCATGTATACGAGAAGTAGAGAGTTCCATCGAGATAATGTCCAACAAATACACCGTCCAGGTTCATCTGTCCATTGTGTGAGGAGGATTCCAACGGTTGACCAGCAATGTTTTTGCTGCTGTGAGAGCAGCTAACAGTAAAGATCTTTGCTGGACGGACAAGGTGAAGTCCCAAAAGTCATTCATGAAAAAATGGCGTGGAGTCAAACATATCTCAGTACCCAACAAATATGATAATTCCAGTGAGAGCTGAGTCCAAAAAGGTGAGAGAGAGAGGGTCACTCCCAAAAAAAATGCAAAAACGTGCCTAAAACTGCTTGGGAACAGAGATTACACTTCGGAGAAAATGACAGATTCATATAAAAACGTTTCACTGGAGTCAAGTAACCCCTATGCAGCCATTTCCAATGAATCATTTGGTGATTAGGGTTTTTAGAAGACAATTTAAACATACCCCATACCTGATCGGAAAATAAAACATGCACATCCTCATTAAGATCCTTAGCCCAAACAGTAGTAATAGATAAAGGTTTGTATGAATGCTCAAGAAGAAAGAGATAGATGGCTGAAGCAGAGGAGGGAGATTCCTCAGAAGGAAGGATTAGTTTGTGTAAAGGATGAACAGGCAGAGAGTTCCAAGGCACCCCATACGCCTGTAGCGCCGATCTAATGCGCAAATACAGAAAAAAGAGGTGTCTGGCAGATTATATTGAGTTTTTAAGATTCTGGAAGGATTTTAAACCACTATCATCATAGATATCTCCCAGAGTGTTTACTTTACTATGAGTCCATTGCGGACAATGAAATGGAGTGCTGCCTGACAAAAGGTTATTATTGTGGAAAATAGGCGAATGCTATGCCATTTTGTAACTAGTTGTGAACGTCTTTCAACATCCCTCCATGTGGAGAGGAGATGGGTTACAATGGGACCAAACCGAGATTTACACTGCCTAAGCAGAACTCCCGAAAAAACAAGATGCTTCAATTTATACGGATAAACAATAGATTCTTCAATTGCTCTCCAAGACACAGAAACGTCAGGATCAAACCAAACTGCTAAAGGGCGGAGGGAAAAGGCTTGCGCATACAGTCTAAAATTAGGGAAAGAAAGACCTCCATGTAATCTACATCGTTGTAAGGTAGAGAGTTTAATACGAGGACATTTCCCATCCCATATATACCATGAAATACATGCATCTAGTTTGTTCCAGTAGCCAACCGGTGGAGCGAGAGGAATCATGGAAAAGAAATCGATACGTGGGAGAACATTCATTTTAATCACCGATATACGGGCCTGAAAAGATTGGCATACAGAACTTTTATCATATTTATGAAACTCGATCCCAGACCCAGTAGAACCAGCCCATACATAGTTCCATTCTAGCTGATCGAAAGCTTTCATCGCATCTAGAGATAATACTGCGCAAGGGGAGGACAAATTATTATTTGAATTAATAATATGATATAACCTGCGTAAGTTATCTACGGAGCCCCTAAGAGCTCATGGTGGTGGAAAGATTTCGGGGTGGGTGAAAAAAATTTGGGGTGGGAGGAAAAAATATTTTTCAAATCTTTTGAACGCAAAGTTTTGCGAGGGAACGCAAAAGATTTAAAAAATATTTTTTCCTCCCACCCCGAATTTTTTTCACCCACCCCGAAATCTTTCCACCACCATGAGCTCTTAGGGGCTCCGTACTACGGGGCTCCGTAGAAATGAGCCTTGAGTAACTGAAAAAAAATCATATCTAACAGGAGGGGGCCTAAATCCGACCAAAAAGTAGTATACAATTCGATCGGAATGCCATCTGTGCCTGGGGATTTTCCTTGTTCATAGATCGAATTGCTGACTCCAGCTCCTGAAGAGAGATCGGTTCAGCCAGGTATTCCCAATCTGAATCTGACAGCCTAGGTAAATCAAGGTTGGACAGAAACGATGCAGAAGAGTCAGGGTCACCATCAGCAGAAGAAGTATAGTGGTTAGAGTAAAAAGAGTGATATTAAAGGCAATATTAATGTCTTTTGGGTCGGTCATAATGAGCCCAGATTGGGATTTCACAGCTGAAATATTAGCAAACTTTTCATTGTTGCGTAATCTTAGGGCTAAAAGGTGTCTTGGTCTACTCCCTTGAAAATAATAATTCTGCCTGGATCTTTGAATCAGGAATTCTGCCCTGGATCTCAGTAATGAATTGAGTTTGGACCTAACCGCCATGATTTTACTGAGTGTATTGTCTGAGAAACAACGCTGATTATCTCTAGTCAGATTCTGGAGCTGTGATTCCAGTTCAACTGTCTTTTTGTGTCGGTTTTTCTGAAGGAAAGAGGCATATGAAATGGAGTTATTCCTTATAAATCGTTTAACTATATTCCAAAGTGTTTGAGCATCATCCAGTGAACCTTGGTTAATGTCAATAAACTCAGCCATTTATTTCTGAATTGACTGCAAAAGTTTTCATCCTGTAATAATTTAGGGTTAAATCTTAAAGACTTCGCAGAAGAATTTAATAAACCCCAACTGACCACCAACGAGGATGAGGTTACACATTGCCGAAGATTGTCAGAACACAAAGCTTGAGTGTGATTCCTTTGGTCCAGATCTATCAAGGATATGTGACATTACAGAATTCATATCTGCACCCAATACTATTTCAAAATCTGAAAACTTCAAGAGATAAATTGACAAAACAGAGAAAAAAGTAGGGTCAGGAGTACAAGGGGCATAAACTGAGAGAAATACAATATTCCTATTCTCCACTATTGTTTTTATATGTATTATTCTACCATCTGTATCACAACCTTTATCTAAAATAGTAATATTTAAAGTCCTCCGCACCAATATTAGGACACCCTTGGTTTTAGTATCCGAAGATGAGTGAGATACCACTTCATAAAACTTAATACACCTGCGTATATCCTCCTCTTTTAAATGGGATTCTTGAACTAACACTATATCAATCTTTCTTCTCGCAAAAAATCCAGAAAACCTGTACGTTTGTGAGGGCCATTTAGGCCATTAATATTACAACTCAGAATATTAAGGTCAGTCATAGGTATCAAACAGAATTACTGCATAATAAGACAAAATGCAAGTTTGAAAATAAAACCAGTTGAGTCTACCATTAAACCACCCCCCACCCTCCCCGTTACCATTAAAAAAAAACACATTCCTATGAACTATGGCAGATCAAACCAAGAACAAACCTTGATCTGCCAGCACCCCTTAATATGGTCCGTGGCATCAACAAAACCCTGCACATTACTGTAGCACCAACATTTGGCCCCATAGTGTCATGAGTCCGGGTCCTGCAGTTCTTCCTTTCACCACCAGAGGTCACCAGAGCTCCCGGACTCCATCTCCCTAAACTCCACACAGCTGTCACAAACCACACACACCTGTCAACTATTACACTCATTATTACACCCTCAGCTGTTCCCCATTGCCACAGACCATATATTCTCCTCTCTCTCACCACTCTGCCTGGTTGTATTAATTGTATTATACTAGTGTTTGCTCTGGTCTGGGATACATGCACTGTGTTGCTGTCTCGTATCCCATTTATTTACTGCTTTGTTTTTTGCCGTGTTGGCGTTTTTGTTTATAATAAATACCCTTACCTGCACTTGGACCCAGACTCTGTTTTCTCCACGGCGTTCCCGAAGCGGTCCGTGACACATAGTCACATATTGACTGGGTAGTATTTCTATTTAAAAAAAGAAGAGAAGAGAGATAAAGAATACAACTAAAGCTACAATATCATAATCAGTAAGCGATACTCTATGCACAATGAACTATGAATTAAGAAGTGAACATTAAAGTGAACAGTGAAAGACAGTCACCTAACCATTTAGAGCATCTCTTCTCAGATTAGACAGCAAATGTCCAGCTGAGGCTCACTGAGAGTTGGTGGATGAAAGGGATCTGAGAAAAACTCTTGCTTCTTCTGGGGAGTGTAGCATTTTCGGTTCACCTTGATTGAGAATGACCTTCAGCGTTGCAGGATAAGGAGAAAATTCTGGATGCCAGCGTCTCTCATCTCCTTCCTAACTGGTGCAAATGATATTCTTCTTTTTGCGGTGACCGGAGAAAAATCTGGAAAGAAAGACAGCGTTGCTCCGTTGGAAGTTTTCACCGGGGCATGAAGTCTGGCGGCCCGCAGAATGAGCTCCCTGTCCGCGTACCGCAGCAGTTTAAAGATGAAAACCCGTGGTTTAGCGCGATTTGAGGAGAGCCTTGTGTACACGCGATACGCTTTCTCCACTTCATTCTCTTTGCCCGCCAGAGACGGGAGCCACGTCGGTAGCGATCTTTTCAAAAAGCCCATAGGGTCGTCCTTTTCGGAACCTTCAAGCAATCCGACCAGACGCAGACTGCTGCGCCTATTGCGATCCTGTAAGTCCACAACCTGTTGCTCGAGCACAGCTACTCGCCTATCGTGATCTGCAACAACTTTATTTTGTTCTCTCATCTCCCCCGTAAGAAGATCCAGTTTAGAGCATAGTGACTGAACAACTGACATGTGAAAAGCGAATTCCTTCTGCATCACCGTCAACTTGGTTCTTAGAATGTCCTCAATGTGTGTAACAGTGTTCGCCATCTTGTCCATCATATCGCTTGCGGTCGGTGGCTTGGATTTCTTCTTAATCGGAGAAGCCAATGGAGACAACTCCTGATGTTTACGACTGCATGTCATCAGGTAAAGCACCACCAATGAATAAAACTTAAAACAATACGAAACAAATCTGCAAAAAGAGGCCAAACGTATGGAGCTCTACAGAGGACACATGACCCTTCAGAAACCAGCTGGATCCAAGTGTATCAGTACGCAAATGGACCATCACAGTGGAGAGAATCAGAGAAAAAGAAGTACTTTAGTTTCTGTATTACTTGCTTTCAATTTAAAATGGCTAGAAACTTCATGGTGATTTATTACAAAAACAGTGCTTTGTTTTCATTGCAACTTTTGCTTTTTTCATTCTGTTCCTCACTTGGTTCATTAACAGTGTACTATAATGAAGCAGCCCATGAGACCCGCTGAGTGGCAGTGACCTTCTTATAGAACGTTCTGGAATGCTCCAGCGATCACATTAAGCTCTTTTTTAATGGACCTGTCTACATGCAATCCCTGATTCATTGAGAGAAGTGGACCAGATGTTGAATGTTTGAAATGAGTAAAGGAGGGACTATGAGGGTGACTTAAGTGCAAACACTTGAGCAATTATAAAGTATTTTCTTGGTTTGTCAGCAAATTATTTTCCCTGAACATGATTATGCTGCACAATAAAGTACCTTTTTTGGCAGCATTGCATGTAGCCTTCATGGAGAAGAAATTAATGCACTGAAACCAACACTGAGTTTTTTCACAGCTTGTTGCAATACATTAATGTCAAACAAAATTGCAGAGGAAGCAAGAAAAATGGTGATTTATAAATATAATTTATTCTATATCTATTTTATCCAATAAAGGTCAAAGAAAGTATCAACAAAATGTGTAGAAATTTGTAGAACTATATAATGATATTAAATAGTTCACACAAAAATTAAAATTAGCTGAAAATGTACTCAGCCTTAGGCCATGCATGATGCAGATGAGTTTCTTTCTTCATGAGAACAGATTTGGAGAAATTTAGTATCACATCACTTGCTCACCAGTGGATCATCTACAGTGAATGAGTGCCGTCAGAATTTGTAAGAAACAAATCCATCAAGATGTTTTTCACTTCAAACTGTTGCTTTTGGCTTAAAGGGGTCATCGGATGCAAAATTCACTTTTCAAGTTGTTTGAACATAAATGTGTGTTGGAAGTGTGCGTACATATCCATCCTACAATTATAAAAATCCACCCAGTGTTTTTTTTTTAAATCCCCTTTCTCAAATCAGGCTGTTCTGAGAGCCCTGTCAGAATGAGGTAGTTCTGTACAGGCCCCTCCCACGAGAGTTGATTGACAAGACTGTCTTACCTTAGACCCGCCCTGAGTGAGCTGAGAGCTGTCCACCATTGTGTCGACTCTGGTGCAGGGGAAGACAAGATGTCTCAGATTAAACGATTGAAGTGTTTAGTTGTTGGATGTAATAATGAATATAGCAGTCGTCGTTTACTCCTGACATCTGAGCCCCTGAAGGCAGAGGATTAATGTTACTTTCGCTTTGAAGTGAATGCACCGATCCCCAATCTACATAAATGCATCTATGTTCGCCCGGATCATTGATCCAGCTTTATCTACAGAAGAAGTGAGTATAAGGGTTTTTATGAATCTGCGCAAATCGCCTTTCCTAATAGTGTACTAGTTTGCCAGTTTCGCGGCTGAAGTTTAGTATGCTCCATAGATATATATACCTAGATGCCTCATTATGGACTGTTTCTATGGGCCTCGATGCGTAAGCCATCCACCATTTTCGGAACGGTCTGCGAATCTTTGAGCGCATTGACTGTGTCTGTATACCATTAGTGAATGAATAAAAAAAAAAATATATATTAAATTAAAAGGTTTTTGCAAATAAATGTTACAGGTTTATACAAATGTCATAATTGTAAAATGTTAAATGTATAAAAATAATTATCTTTTGGGGAAACCCTTTATTAAAAAAATATTGTGGAAATTATAAATTACAGTAATATGAATTTTTATAATTTGTTGAATGTAATAATAACAATATTATTACTTAAATATTACTGAAACTTTAAAACTTTTTTTTTTTATAGTTCTTTTTTTTTTAAAGTTAAACATGCAAATGTGCCATTAAATTATTGAAATATTTACTTAAAATCTCAGGGGGTACTTCAAGTAAATAATTTAGGTCAAAGGGGCTCGCCTGACAAAAAAGTTTGAAAACCCCTGACTGTGCGTATCTACAACAGTAAGTTATACGCTTGTATATCTTTGAATATTCATTGATCATTATGGTGAATGCGAGATGGCTGACGCCTCAACGTATCTGGAGCGGTCGAATAGGGAATCTACACATATCTATGGTCTGCTCGTCACTCCACGGAAGAGAGGGGCGGAGTCAGCAGAGCTCACAAGGATTTAAAGCAACATTGACTATAACAGAGCTGAAAACAGAGCTGATTTTTACAAGCTAAAGAAGTTGTTTTTTACACTACCATTGAGAAATTTTAACCTAAGTATGTTATAGACTTTTTTATTAAGACCCTAAAGAATCATATCAACTTGTGTAAAATGGTCATCCGATGACCCCTTTAAACAAACATCCAGTCGTCTTGTCTGAATCAGGAAAGAAATCTACACAGGTCAGTCACCGTTTACAAATGACACATATCTAAACAAATATGTCTCTGTGATTTTGTTGTGGTTTTTCACTGGAGGAAGTGTTATTATGAATTATGGACTCATATTTTGGCCAGAAGCGATGGTTTAAAGTTAAAATACCTTAACGATGGATTTGTTTCTTACAAACACGCAGCTTTTCAATTCACATGATATTAATGGATAGACTGGAGTGTTGTGGATTACTTGTGGATTATTGTGATGTTTTGCTGTTTGGACTCTCATTCTGACGGCACCCATTCACTGCAGAGGATCCATTGGTGAGCAAGTGATGTAATGCTACATTTCTCCAAATTTGTTCTAATGAAGAAACAAACCCATCTACATATTGGATGGCAAGTAATGTCAAGCAGTTAGTGTAAAAGTGTAGAAATGTCTCTCACACTGCTGCCAGGCAGCTTTTTTTCTGTGAAACTGATTATTATGTGATTCTCTGTTTGATTTTCACAGATATTTGCGGTCTAATGGGCCTTTTGAAGGCTCACGTGTGCTTCGTTTGGGTTACACAATAAAATTACACTCTCTCAAATCTCTCAGTGAAATGAGACCTGAAATTACCCTCAGCGCACATTTGCATCTTTCTGCAGAATATTTCAATTCCAAATCATAAATAACCAGCGATATAAGATTTTAAATAACTGAGTTTATACGCACAAACATATATGCACACTCACTTAAGTAAATACACAAAACTTTGCATCTCATAAATCAATAAGCTATTGGATTGCCTTATTCCAGAATCTCATTTGGATTCACTTACATCAGAAATGCATGAGGAATACATATGAGATATTGATAGCAGGGGGCAATTATGCCATGCAAAAATATCAGTGGCATAAACATAGGCACGTCCAAGGACTTCACTGTTATTAAAACAGTAAAATCTTTAAATCTATTAACATATTTCAAATAAAGATCACATTTGTCTTACCACAAAATATTTTACATATCTTGGTTTATTTTTGATACTTTTTTTAAAAAATATATTGTATACATATGTTTTATTCTTGATCCTGACTTTCGGTATTAAACTATGAACACCTATGAAAAAAATGATTACAGTAAATACACATATGACAAGCAGTGATGCCAATTCATAAATATTAAAAAGAGAAAGGAAAGGAAGTATGATGTCAGCACTTCTGTGGACTTCCTGTTACCTCTGCACAGCAAAGCGTGACACTACAACTCTGGCTCAAGCATCCTGCCCTCAGAGATACACAGACACACACTCTTGTCTGTTCATGCAAACACACTCACACTCCCACATACACATGCACAGACACACGCTGTTTTGGAAGCATGGAGTAAGACACTCACTGTTCCTGATGTTGTGAGCGATGAAGTCATGAGTTCAGGTGCCCAGAATCACACCGGGGACAGTGAGAGGCCGCCAGGTACGATGAGAATTGCTCTGGCTCGTTATATAACAACTCAAAGTACTGATACAATGGAGAGTGAGAGACATGCAAGAGATTCACTGTGTCCTTCTTTGTTTCTGAATCCTGCAGAAGCCAGAAAAACTCTTGTTAAACTTTATTCAATTAATTTGACCTGAAATTGATGCATTTGTAATGTGTATTGAATAGTACAAATATGTATTATAATGTATAAAAAGTGGTTTAAATAATGTTTTATGCATCTGAATATGTTGCATGGGAATAAACAATTCTGAGGTTTGACAAATCAATGTTTAAAACTGAACATAAATATTCCATTTAGGCTCTCAATTAAAATGAGGTATTAAGAGCCAATGCTATTTTACTATCATTAATTACTATTAGAGTTTTTATTCATACTTTAAATTTGTTTTTATTTTTAGTTTCCAAGGAGATTTTTAAGAACTGCATGTCGGCTTATCAGTGTGCTGTTAAAACAGCTAAAATGTAATATTTCTCAGATTTAATTTCTAAAAATTCACATGATCCAAAAGTGTTGTTTAACTCCTTTGATAAAGTGGTTACCCTGAGTTATGCACAGAGTTTTTTTTTTTAGGAGTAAGATTGAGGTTTTATATGCATCTATTCCGAGTATTTACTTTGCCTCCGAATCTTCCAATTCGGTGACTGACAATGCCCAGCTAACTCATTTTTATCCAATTGATCTTGATAAATTGATAGAGTTAGTTTTAAAACAAAAACCGTCTACCTCTCCAGCGGATTCTCTTTAGAGAGGTGTTAGATGTGATTGGTCCTGCTGTTTTGACTATTATCAATAGCTCGCTGAGCTCTGGTGTTATTCCATCTTGTCTTAAGCACTCAGTGATTCTGCCATTTCTGAAGAAGCCAAATCTCGATCCGTCTGATTTTAGTCATTTTCAACCTATTTCCACATTGCCTTTTTTGTCGAAAGTGTTGGAAACGTTTGTCTCTCTCCAATTGTCTGCATTCTTAACAGACCACCATATTCATGACCGTTTTCAATCAGGATGTAGGGCCCGTCATAGCACTGAAACGGCTCTTCTTAAAGTGTCAAATGACCTCTTGCTCACTTTGGATTCTGGTAACTCTGCTATTTTAATTTTGCTTGACTTAACTCCTGCCTTTGATACAATCCACCATAGAATTTTGTTAGATCATTTACAGAATTTACAGAATTTTGTTAGATCGTTGGATTAGTGGTATTGTTTTACAATGGTATCTGTCTAATAGGTCTGTATCTGTTACAATGGGTAATCATTCTTCTATTGCAGTTCCTCTATCTTGTGGGCTCCCACAAGGGTCCATATTAAGTCCAATTCTGTTTTCTCTATACATGTTACCGTTGGAGAGTATTTTTAGGAAACATGAGATTGCATACCACTGTTATGCTGATGATACTCAGTTGTTTGTCCCATTACACCCAGTTGATAAGTCTTGTGCTACAATTGTTAAGCGTCTTGAGGATGTAAAATCCTGGATTACTAAGAATTTTCTCCATGTAAATGAGAGCAAAACAGATGTGATGGTTTTTGGTCCTCTCAGCTCTTCACCACTTATTTCTAGTTATTTGGGGCCTCTTTCTAGAAATGTTCATCCATTCGCGAAAAATTTGGGTGTATTTTTTTGATTCAGAGCTGAATTTTGTCAAACAAGTTAATACTGTGGTAAAAAACTAGTTTCTACTACTTAAGGTTAATGTCTAAGATTAAACCTATGCTCTCATCTAGAAATTTGGAAACAATCATCCATGCTTTTATATAATCTAGATTGGATTATTGTAATGCTGTGTATTTAGGAATTTCTCAGTCATTGGTAAATCGATTACAGCTTGTTCAAAATGCAGCTGCCAGACTACTGACTGGTAGGAGAAAGAGGGATAGAATAACTCCAATTTTAGCATCCTTGCATTGGCTTCCTGTTAGATATCAGATCGATTTTAAGGCCTTAGTAATAATCTTCAAAATTTTTAACGGTCTCACACCTTTGTATTTGTCAGATCTTGTTACCTTGCATAAACCTGTTAAGAACTTGAGATTTGCTGACAAGCATTTACTCCATGTACCGTGGTCCTGACTTAAGCGAAAAGGGGATCGGGCCTTTTCAATTACCTCTTGCCATTCGTGCTGTCCCCTCTGTGTTCGCTTTTAAAACGGCTTTGAAGAAACATTTTTATTTTATGGCGTTTGAATCTGATTTAGGAGATACGTTATGTATGTTTTCTTCTTTAAGATGTTGTGTTTGTCATTGGTTTTTCTGGCATTGTATAGCACTTTGGGCTGATCTGAAGGCAGTAGAAATGTGCTATATAGGAAAATAAACTAAACTAAACTGTATTTTCTTTTTTAATTAGAATTTTGGTTTTAGTATTATATAAAACTTCTTTTATTTTGAAGTGTTAGTAATTATTTTGTGTACATTTGTGATTTTTTTTGTATAAATTTTTTTTTTTATATACTTTTTTTAAATAATACATTTTTATTTCAGTTTTAGTTTGTTATTTTAGTACATCAAGTTAAACTAAATGGCAATGGTAAATGTTACAGATGCTATATTTTATTTCAGTTATTATATTTCAAGTACCGTTTTGATAGTTTTACTATAATAACCCTGATAAGAGCAGAATACACAAAAATAATTACATATAAATGAATTAGTAAAATTTGACATCAACTTCCTAAAAAAACAAACAAATTCATGCCATCTACTCCAACAGGATCTAATTTAATAAATAAAAACAAAATAATGTGATACTGAATATTTAGGATGTTCAGTAAAGGTAAGCAAGCTCTGAAGAAAAGCTGTCCGCTTGTGCAGTGTATCACTGGGAGGCAAATCCAGACTGATTTCATTTCTCAAGCTCTTGTGTAAGACACTGGAAGAATCTCTCACAGGCTGACATTTCCATAGAGAAGATGCCCAAGTCTCTCATCTTTATGTGTGTTTCTGCGTGTATCTGCACTGGTGCTGGAGTGAAAGAGCAAACACCAGTGAATGACTTCAGTAATGAGATTATACTGCGCTTGTCAATCATCATCATCAGGCCTCATGCTGAAGCAGAACTAGACTGGATATTGTCTGTGAAATAATCAGTACTTATTACTTTTGGATGGACTGAAATCACAAAGTCTGTCATATTTTCCATTCACAAAGTCTGCTGCTGTGCCATTATTTACATTAATTGTTTTCCATGGAAGTCTATTATCATGCTATCAGCTATTTCAGATAATCTGGTTCCAAATGTATACAAAATGAGAGCTAGGTGCTTTACATGTGTATCAGGTAGTCTCATCTCGTCTAAGTGGGTGATTCTTGGCCAGATTAAGTTGCAACATGAGTCAAAATGAGTACTTACATGCTAAGCATCAACTTGAAGATAAACGGCATCAGAAAACAGAAATGCAGAAATGCTGAAAGGCAAGTAGTCACAAAAAGCACTCATTTAAACAGAGAGCAGACAATCATAAGAAAAGAAACATTTGCTGGAGTTATTTCACACGGAAGAAAGCTAAATAATGGCAGATCTATTATAGAAGGAATACAAGCAACTCAACTTGATTTAATTATTGGGTAAAATGAAGAATTAAATTAAATTAACTAATTTAATAATTGTATCTAATATTTTTTAAATTATGGTGGAATCACTGACGTCACTTACTTGCCGTAGAATATCCAATAATATTGCATATTTTAATATTAATGTGGAATTATGCATGAATATGAATAACCATAAAATGTTAGTGCATGTAAATGTGGTTAATTTACTGTATGTATGTCAAAAGGGTTGAAAATAAATGAACTAAAATTAAACAAAAAAATAACATGTATAAAATTAATAAAACAAAAAAATACATTAAATGTTAAATTAAATAATGTAGATAAGAAATAAAATAAACATTTCAAATATTAATATAAAACGAAGAATATAATAAAACACATATCACCAGATCAAACTGAAAAAAGTACGATTACCAAAAACAATTAAATAGAAGTTGAGACCTAGACATCTAAGAATCAGATAAAGAGAGTGTGCATATGAGACCGAGAGAGAGAGAGAGTTTTTTTTTTTAGCTTTTTCAGTCTGGCAGGTATGAAGACAGCCAAATGAACAACAGTAAAAACAAAAGAGGCTTCGTTTCAGTGTCTCCATCTCAACATCCGCTGTGCAGAAGGATGGAGGCGTCGCGCGGGGCTGATAACGGGCTGATGCGGGGCTGATGTGGAGCTGTCCGCGGTTCTGAACCGCCGCTGTCCGCGGTGCTGAAATCGAGCGCTTCGGTCCCACAGTGATATTCATTGACGTGAATGCAAGACCAGCGGAGGACATTCACATCTAGCCTGAGTGGAAAGGATGAGGAGGGTTTTCATGCCCACACCGCTGCTCATATTGAGCTGTTTCGGAGCATCGTGGGTCTTGGCTGGTAAGTTTACAAGATTGCATTCCATCAATGCTAATGAAGCATTTATGGGGACTGTTGCACATCCTTTTAATTACGACATCCGATGAGGCATTACAAGATAGTTGTGGTCACATGTGGCATGTGTAATGATGTGATGTCTGAACCTTTGCGGAGAGCCAGGCTAAATATTAAGCATGCAATGAATTTGATCAGAGCCAAAAGCAGATACCATGCTTGAAGTAGAGCAGCTGAACCGAAATATTATGGCAATAATACACACCTGTTGCATCATAACACACACACAGTCACTCGAATGCAGTGCATCATAAATCTTTACTAGATCGTGTGAATTCAATTACATTATCAACTGCAAACAATGTACCATGTGTGTACGCTAATTGAAATTATGAATATAGTTTAGTAATATTTAGCTATGATATACATATTTTTACTTTTTTTAATCAGATTATTTAGCGCAAAAATTAAAATCAAAATATATAATTAAATTAAATAAATAATAAACTTTAAAAAAATTGGAAAACTTATTTAAATTAATTATTTAATTAATTCTTAAATTAAATAAAAAATAAAATAAAACAAAATTTGGCATGAAAATCTAATAAACAATGGAATTATAGAAAGACAATGAGTGATTTTTTAGTGATTCTGTCCTGCATAAACCCGTCACCTAATTTAAGCACAACATCAATAAGAAGCTTGATGCAGACGATGCCTGCGAAATAATAACTCCAAACTGCAGCCGACACATTAATGTATGGGGCTATAAATTTGACATCTTAATGCACCATATTCAAGCCCTAGTAAAGACGGAAAAGCCATGAATCAGGATGTAAACAGGCTTCTGGCAGCTGCGGCCGTAAGATCCTTGATGCTTTTACAGGCTCCAGTGACAAGAGAAACTCAAAGGTTGAGCTTTTAGTACAAAACGCGCATGATTTTACTTTAGGGAAGAGCATTAAACACTGAAATGAAACTCTGGCAGAGAAGACAAAGAGTGAGTTGGAGAGAGAAATATGCAAAAAATAAACCCCAAAGCACGTGGCTGAACAAATCAGGTCAGCATAGTAAAATAATATGATGTGAAGAACAGCTTGAAGGAATAGTTCACCCAAAAATGCAAGTTATGTCATTATTTATTCATGCCATTATTATTATTAGATTTTTTTTTGTAACACAAAGTTGGTTTTGTTTTGTTTTTTACAATAAAGAGTTCATGGCTGTCAAGAAATAAAAACCACTAAAGCTATAGTCCATATGGCTTGTGCAGTATATTCTGAAGTCATATGACAGCTTTGGGTGAGATACACAGACTGAAAATTACTTACATACTTTGGTAACACTTTACAATAAGGTGTCATTAGTTAATGTATTAACTAACATGAACAAACAATGAACAATGCATTACACTATTTGTTTATCTTTGTTAATTTTAATGAATGAAAATACAGTTGTTCATTGTTTATTAATGTTAGTTCACAGTGCATTAACTATGTTAACAAACACAACTTGTGATTTTAATAATGCATTAGTAAATACTGAAATTAACATGAACTAAGATTAACAAATTCTGTAGAAGTATTGTTCATTCTTAGTTACTGTTTACTAATGTTGTTAACTAATGAACCTTATTGTAAGGGGTTACTTTATTTTTATATGGTGTTTTTTTTACTCAGTGTAAATCTGTCATAAATGTGGACCAGGACACTTTCATTTCAAACACGTTCCCATTCACTTCCTCTTTGTTTCCATAGCAACCAACACAAACCTACAGTATGGAGCTTTTCATTTGTGTGCTTTGTTATGAAGCAAATACTATATCTCCCTTCTTATCTTTACAAACACACACACTAGTTATTATTGAGTTTATTGTTGTTGACTAAAACTTTTGACTAAAATTGAAATAATTAATTGAAATAAAGCTGAAATAAAATAAAATATACATATTAAATGAAAAACAAACTAAACAAAATTCGATATGTTTCCTTGGTAGCTAACTGAAATAAATTTAAAGCAATAAAATTACAAACTGGAAATAAATATTAAAACTAAATCTACAGCTAAAAAATAAAATAAATCAATAAATCAAAAATAAATTTAAAGAGTAATATTTTTGTGACTCTTGTGTACAGATCTTGCTTCCATTGAAGTCCAAGATCAGTGTTGCTATTAAAAAGTTTACTAATAAAAAACAAAAACTATTGAAATTGCTTTCAGTAATTGAAAAAAAAAAAAAAACTGAAATAAAAAAACTTTAAAAACGTACAAAACTAACTGAATAACTAAGGTTACTGAAACCAAATGTGAAATAAAAATAAACTGAACTTAAATAGTGAATGTAAAAAAGTTAAAAATTAAACTGAAATTATACTGAAAATATAAAAACTGAAAGTTAATTCAAACTATTAATAAAAACTATAATGGTACATAAATAATACCAAATTGACACTGAAACTTAATTCAAACTATTAATAAAAACTATAATGGTACATAAATAATACCAAATTGACACTGAAACTAAAACACTGTCTTTTCATAAAGAGCAAATAATTATTTGGTCCCATTACAGTACATTTTTCCATTGCCTGGCAACTGTATATAGTCTACAGCTAATGAACTGTATTGTTTTGGGTCATGAACATCCCTTACCTGCGATAAATTCATGTAACGGTTTCATGTGGCTAATTGCTTTGTGTTGTGAGTCATTCTTTATTTTCAGTCTCAACTGATTAAATAAAAAAAAAAAGAATTGATCTGAGTAAAGTATATACAGTTTAACAGTGTATGGCATAGCTGATCGTTCATGCTATTTTATATTTTAACAATAATATATTTTATATTCTAAAAATAATGTTTTTTAATTAATTAAATACAGATATTTGAACAACAGTGTGAATGGAGTTAAGTGTACGTGTTTATGTACAGCATTTCTGCCCGTCTTCTACATCTGTGCGGGATGCTTCATTTATAATTCAACAGCATGTGAATGTTATTGCTCCCAGAATGCCATAGAGAAGTCTATTTACTGCAAGCATCAAGCAGGGGATACTGTAAATGTCTAAGCGAGATATTATGCCTGAAATATACTCTACAGACGCTTCAGCTATGCAAGCCTGATTTTATGCGTCATCTACATGTCAGATCATAATCCAGAAGAAAAATGCATGTATGCATTCTGCAGTGGGCGCTATAGCATGCATTAGCATAAACTGTCATTTGCAAGGCCATTTTTCATAGTTTGAAGAGAATCATGGTACAAGAGAAAGTGGCACAACAGTTTAGGGAATTCAATCTTAATGTGTCTTTTACGTTAATATAAGTCTCGTGAGCCTTAAATGCACATAATAACATAAGTAACACTTCTAAACACTACAAATAACAGCTTGCTGTTGCTTGAGACTGATTTGTGTGTCTCTCCTTCATAAGAGTCGGATTACACTGATCACGCTGTATGATGTTATTGCGCTCAGTATAGTGAGGACTAAATCGGGATGATTTTCCACTTCTAAAATTTACAAAATATCTTTAAAAAATAAATAAATCTTCAAGTGTACAAGTATACATCTCAATTATTTTATAAAAGGATTTTAAAAATTGTGTAGTTTTTTTATTATTATTATTATTTGTTTACTATTGCCAACACTTCAGGATTAATAAATGTGTGAATGTCAATCACTTTAGAGACACATGCATAAAATATGATTGCAATAAATGTTCACATTCTAAGATTCTCTGCTCTCACTGTAGCAATACTACAACCAGTTTGTTCCTCACATGTAGGCAAGGAGGAGCTTATGTGTGTGTGAATTTTATCTTTTAACTCTGCTGGTGGGCAAGTTTCTCACACGTCATCCCTATAAAGGCTTCATAACCAATTCCTCTTACATCTAGAAACAGAGTTTACATATAATGTGTGTGAAATAGCGAAGCCTAAGATGAGAAAAAAACAGCGCCCTCTGAAGCACACAGCACTCATTCAGCAGACCTGAGAACACTTGAACACACATGCACCAACACATTATAATCGCTGGTCAACCTGAAGCAAATTTATTGAAAGAACAGAAATAGTACAAAAATGTTCTATTCTGAAAACCATTTGGACAAAGTGTAAAAGTCTTGTAAGATAGAAAAGAAAACCACTTGAGTCACTTTGACTATCATGTCCCTAATCCCCAACCAAAAAAAGAAAGAGTATCTGCATGAACCGAGTGGATTCCTCTGTTTTTCCCAGACAGTTTGGCTGCTCCAGTTAATGTGTCCATTAGAGATCTGAAGGGCAGCTCTGCTGTGGTGACATGGGACATCCCAGACGGGGAGCCAGTCATTGGATTTGCCATCACACAACAGGTACCCATACATAGAGAGAGAGGAGGGAGAGAAAGGTCACATACTCACCACTCTTTATATAGCATGCATATATTTGTATGTTCATTTGAAATCATCTGGTTTAAGAGAAAAGTGAAGAGAAGGCTTTTGGTTAAATATTGTTTTATCTATCCATAACAGAAAAAAGACATTCGCATGCTGCGCTTTATACAGGAAGTGAACACTACCACGCGGAGCTGTGCATTGTGGGATCTGGAGGCAGATACGGACTATATAGTGCATGTTCAGTCTATCAGTATAAGCGGGCCGAGTCCCCTCAGTGAACCGCTGCAGTTCAAAACCCCCAAAGAAGCTGAAACACAGGCCTCTAAGAGCAAAGGTACTACTGAATCTTCTTGAATTTTTCAGTATGAATGAAATACAGCAATTAATAATCAATGTTTGACACTGTATTTTTCACAGACGAAGTGACCATGGAAGAAGTGGGACAGAACGCTCAGCTCCGGCCTGGAGAGATCATCATCATCGTGGTGGTTCTGATCATGTGGGCAGGTGAGAGTGGGGAGCACAAAACCTGCTGCTGTCCACATTCAGAACGTTCAGATTAACTGCAAATATCACTTTACTGGATGGTTAATTGAACAGCATATCTGTAGTGTTCATGTCATTTTTGTCTCTTTCAGGTGTGATCGCGCTCTTCTGCCGTCAGTACGACATCATCAAAGACAACGAGCCTAACAATAACAAGGATAAAGCCAAGAACTCATCTGAGTGCAGCACCCCTGAGCATACGTCAGGAGGCCTGCTGCGCAGTAAGGTATAACCGCTGCCCTGCGAGAGGCCAGACCACACTAGGCAGGTACAATCATCCCGAATTGTAACTCAGACCAAACTCCGCCGAAATTACAGTTCATGTTTCATAAGATAGTATAAACATCATAATTGATCATAAGTAAAACATAAAAAAGTCTACAAAGATTTTCTTGTACTATAAACATTTACCTCCAATAATGCATTTCACATTTGATCTCAACTTTCATTAAAGTACTATTTTAGTTTAATATTTTAAATTAGTTTTATTTATTTGTTAAATTTTCCTTTTTTCATTTAAAATGTAAAGTTGTATTAATTATGTCGTTGCTGTTTTTACTCAGTTTTAGCATTAGTTATTTTAATACATAATGATTTTTTTCACTAATTCACTAATGAATAATTTTCACTAACATTAACTACAACAACCCTAATGTACTGATATTTTAGTAAACATAAAAGTGGATAAATTGCAAGTAATAAGATAAAAAGAGGGTAATATTGGGTAAATGCTAGTATAATACTGTATAATATAATAATACACTGAACCACTGTATATCTTGTATGTATATTTTGTATTTTTTGTTTTGTTTTTAACACTGTTAGATTTATAAATTAATTATACTTTTTTAATTACCAACTGTCGGGGCTTTATTATACATTATGGGATTGCATTCTCTGAGAACGATACATGTGATGCTGGTCAAAACATTTCTCATAGAGGCTGGTTTAATTATGCTGCCTACCTTTTGAAACAGCCTTTGCATCCTTCATTTTTCATTACTCCACTTATTACACCATGTTCTCTGCTGATCGCTCCAGGCCGCCCTCCAATCCTCTCACTAACATTAGACATCTGCTTCCACTCTCTGCAGTTCCCCAAGATTGAACAACAACAATAACCGAACGCCATCTGTGAACATTATCAAAGTGCGACAGGATGGTTTCTGCCTCGATGGATTCCGCTTTTACCACACAGATACAGAACGGCCATATATGCTCATCCTCCAAACAGGAATATTGGAAGTTTCCTGAAAACAGCTGGAGTAATCCATTGCGAGCATCTGAAAGAGAGGCCAGAAAGGTGAAGTTTCACACAGACCTGCTCTGGCTCCAGCAGTCTGGAGATTAGACCAAAATCTGTGGCTGTTCGCGACAGGAGAAAGAAAGAAATTCAGGGGAGAAAAGACCCTTCTCACTTTTCTTTATCACTTTAAAAACAACTGGTGTCGGCGAGGAGATCTGCACCTATTTAAAATCCTCGCTTTTAAACTTGAAAACTGCTCCTTTATCTGGTTTCCTCTTTTACCCTTTTCAAACAGCGTGATCCACATTCCTCTCAATGGTGGTGAAGGCTTTTATAATAAATCTGTAGTAAGCCACTAAATGCAGGACATACATTCCTAGCTGTCAAAAAAAAATGCTCTAGGAAAATTTTGCTAACATTACGTTACAAAAACATTACGTATGGACATTAAAAACATTTTTGGGCGGGTGATTATGCAAGCATTAAGGGAACATTCAATTTTGAAATTTTGCAAACATGGGAACGGGAAAAAAAATAGATGAATATTCCACTAAAACTGCTTTTAGAACAGCATTGAAGACCACATAACTCTGAATGAATGTTCTACTAAAGTGACTGGATAAACATTTGGCTAATGTTCTCTCAGTGTTCTGAGAATGTTCCTTGTTAGCTGGGTTGGAGTTCAAATGTCTGAAACCACATTAAGGTTTAAGGATTTTGAAATATTTCAAACATAAGCACTGAAATAACTAAAAAGTAAACTGAAATTAAAATGAAAGCTAATTCAAAATATAAACAAATACTACAATAGTATATACAGTTGAAGTCAAAAGTTTACGCACACCTTGCAGAATCTGCAAAATGTTAATTATTTTACCAAAATAAGAAGGATCATACAAAATGCATGTTATTGTTTATTTAGTATTGGCCTGAATAAAATATTTCAGATGTTCATATTTAAAGATGTTTACATATAGTTGAATTTATAAAAATGACCTTGTTCAAAAGTTGACATACACTTGATTCTTAATACTGTGTTGTTGTAAAAATTTTAGAACAGAATGATGTGCACATTTTGTATTATTTTGCCTAAATATGATATTGTTTTATTTAGTACTGCCCTTCAGAAGCTACAGAAGATACTTATATGTTTCCCAGAAGACAAAATAAGTTAAATTTACCCTGATGAAAAGTTTTCACTTTTGACTCCAACTGTATAAGTAAAATAACACTGCTCTTTGGAACACGATATTGAAAACAAAAACAAAAAAGAAGAAAGAAAATATTGTGGTCTCAAACTTTTTGGACACCACTGTATAATATGGGATTTTGCAGCGGTTAGAAAATTGACTAATAAACATGAATATGGATATTTGACATCACCAGGATCTTCCAAGACTTCATCAAGCGTTCCCTTGTCCAAACTCTAAAGCAAAACATTTTCATTCAAATGGCTTGTTCCCTCTCAGGGAGACAAGCGTTCATCCAGAGAATAGGTGGCTTATTTTAGACTGGTTGAAATGATTTGATAGAGAGATGAAAGAATGTTGTGGAATGATTTTACTGACAGCTCTCATTCCAGCATAGAGAGAAGACTTTTATTTATAATTCTGATTGTGTTGTTGTTGTTGTTTACACCTGCAGAGATACATGACAAAAAAAAAAAAAAAAAACCGTACAATAAACCAGCAGTGCTGGGGGAGATCTTTTAAAACTGTAAGCCACTCCTAATTTAAGATAGGTGGAATTTAGAAAAAGTGTTAATTAAAAGTGTAATCAGGTCTGTACTTGTTCCGCCACAAAAACGATGAGGAATTTGAACAACTAAAGGAACGCTCTCAATCAGAGAGACGAGATTGAATATAAACAGATTAATTTACATCAAATATGTCAACAAACCAGAATACACGAATCTGTATAACCAAGCTGAAAACATGAATGGCAACATTTAACAAAATATTTCAATATTTAAAAAAAAAAGCACTTAAAATGCCATACAGGGGCTCAAACCAGTAAAGAAAATGTTTTATGTTTTTATCTTAACTAATTTACTAAAACAAATTAGACACTGCAATGATAGGAGAGCATGTTTGATTATTACTGTATCTCAGTGGATGATGATGTGACAAAAACCTACAATGTTGGGGTTTTCATACTGCCTTGCTACTACTAAAAAGTACCTTGTTTTTGGATAAGCTATTAAAGCAAGCTGAGCTACACTCAAAAATATTTAGGTTTAAATGTAAGATGAATTGCATAGAAAATTTCTGTCCATTTCGATTACATAGTTTTAACGTCAACAAACTAACAGACTTGCATATTTGTCAGTCATGCATAACATACATTTAAACAGGTCAGTTTTCTGTAATAGTACTAACAAACTGACTGCATTTTAAATAATGACAATAACCAGATTATGTCTCATCAATAAATCCAATTTGCTTGTCATGCATTTTGCAACGACTGTATAATTGCCTGTTCCACAGCCAGGCATATTTTAATGATGTACATTTTTTTTTTTTGCTAATTATATTTTCACAGTGAACTAATTTATGCGGATTCTAAGCACTTTGAATAAATATGTTTTGAAAATGAGTATTTGAATAAAAAATAGATGCAAATAGTTAATAATAAATGTTTTTGAGAGCAGAAATTGTACCTGTTACATTGATGCATGACTGACAAATATGCATCACATTAATTTTTTTTAAGTTTATGTTAAAACTGTGTAATCCAAATAGATGCCAATTATATGCAATTAAAAAAAAATTAAATGACAAAAAGCATCTATAACTCTCCAACACTGTTAGATACTACAATACTATTATACTTAAGAGTGGTTGTGTATATTTCATTATTTAGTGTATATATAGTGTTTATTCTTTAACCAAATGAATTGTAGTAGAACTGAGTAATTTAAACAATTCTAATAGTGCTTTTGTTAGTTCTACATGTTCTCATTATGATGGAAAGCCTGGTTTCAATTATTTTAAATGGTGTGAGAGAATTTTGTGGTTGTCTGTAAGACAAGATGAATGAAAGAGTACATTTTCAGTATTCTCTGGACTGCTGATCAGAACTTCTCCTCAGTGCTAATATCATATTTCTCTAAAGGACATTCCCCTGTGCTTTCTCAATATCATCTCTGAGGAAGACTATCCTCCTCTCTAAACAAGGGCTGAACATGCTTCACATCAGCAATAATAACCACGGGGGATTCTGACCGGCCTCCAGGATTGCACTTAAACCGGCGGGACAGTCAACGGTGGTCGATAACAATATAGGAATTGCAGGACTGTAACTATGTTCTCAATTTTACTGTGTGGTTTTACCATACTATCCTGAACTGTCTATTGAACTGTCCACACTATTTAACTGTCATTAAATCTCATGAATTGAATTGAAAAATCTTTTGTGTTGTTACTGCCACACTTTATAAAGCTGATGACAGTTTATTAAACAAATCGATATTCCCATCCTAAACTCACACTAATGGGTTAATCAACCTTTAAATGTTTTGTTTCTAGCCGTCTCCGCATATTGAAGGAATAGTTCACTCAAAGCTGAAAATCTGTGAAGAATTTACTCACCCATCAGATGTAGATGAGTTTGTTTTTTTCATAGGAACAGATTTGGAGAAATTTAGCATTGCATCACTTGCACACCAATGGATCCTTTGCAGTGAATGGGTGCCGTCAGAATGAGAGTCCAAACAGCTGATTAAAACATCACAATAATCCACAAGTACTCCGCACGATTCCAGTCCAGCACATTTCTCTCCTGATTTAGCATAGATGTTTTTTGTTTGTTTTTTAAAGGAGAAAGCAATATTATGGATAGAGGACTTGTTAAAAATGTCTTGATGGATTTGTTGATTTATCAGCTGTTTGGACTCTCATTCTGACAGCACCCATTCACTGCAGAAGATTCACTGGTAAACAAGTGATTTTAGTGCTACATTTCTCCAATGGACTTCAATGGAATGAGAGAGAGTACATTTCAAGCACTTTTTACTTTTTGGGTGAACTATTCCTTTAAACTGGGGAAGAGAGAATTCATTTTGAACATTGAAAAAAAACACACTTTATGAGACAGCGCCCTCTTCTGGCATGCATTCCATCCCTAAAAAATACATGCAACATCAGATATGTATATATATATATATATATATATATATATATATATATATATATATATATATTTTTTTTTTTTTTTTTTTTTTTCCTCAATCACTAAATGTTAACGGTATAGAAAGTTTTTTTTTTTTTTTTTTTTACTGTACTGTATATCCAGGGGCTTTCCAGAAACAGAAAAAGTGAGACTCCTTAAATAGAAATATGTACAACACATTCTTAATTTTATAAGTGTTTTTATTCCTCTTAACAGTCGTCCTGATGACAGTGTGCATTTTAAAAAGCATGGACAATTCACTCAAGGAATTTAGTGAACATTTTGTTTTATAAATGTAAGTAAAACAAACATCTAAAATGACATTTTATGTTAAATGTGAAGAATGGTTTTTCTGCACTACTAATGAGTTTCAGGTGGGCCTACTCGTTCAATCAAGCAATGGCTGATATGATTTTTGCAGTTCTGTCTGGTGCTGCCAATGATGAATCATTATAAACTTCACCTTTAAACAAATTCTGCTCTCATAATCAAATCTTGAGCTGACAAACGTCTATGAGCAGAAAGAAAATAAAGGTTTGAAGTTACACACAGTGATGATCAGGCTGATCAGTTCAAGGCAATTTAAAAAAGTCACACTTTTAATACTTGCATATTTTACCATGCATACTGAGGTCAGCAATAATTTTATACTTGATTTGCATGATTTTTTTAGTAAATGAAGGATGCTCCTCAAATGTTTACTTCTTTGTAAAAAGAAAAAAATAACTTGTTTAAATTCTAAAAATGCTAAATATATATGTAAAAGAGGAAATAATGCATAATGTAAAATAATAACAATAACAATAACTTAACCCTCATGTCATGTTCTGGTCATTCTGGCCTGGAGAGGTTTTTCTTTTCCCCAAAAAGGCTAGTAAATGTTCTCGCATTGCACTAAAACCTACTGACTTCACTCACACAGGGTATAACATCCCTGTGGATAATTGTTAAACACTACTTTTTATTTATTTATTTTTTCACTACCTTGTTACACTTGTGGTGTTCCTGGCCAAAAATTGCCGGTCTACAAAACTTGCTTGTTAATCTCTCATTATGCTATATTATTACCAAATATTGGATTTACTTAATGTATTTTCTTAAAATTAGCACAGATTATGTTTCTTTTTAAAACTGACTGATTGTATGCCTCATTAATCTGAGATTATCCACAAATAATGCATTTTTTCACTCAAAAACTGAGATGTATGTGCTGAGATCAATAGTGCATGCATTTCTGTAAAGACCTCATTGATGGTCCCAGCACAGATCCTCAGCAAAGACTACGAGAACCAGACAAGCCCTCTGCCCAGATCCTTTTTACCAGCTTCACCTACTGGCGTGATGTTTCTTCTAGCAGAAGAAGTTGGATGAAATATTCTGATTGATAGCGATCCACAATCTGACTTGTGATGCAGCTTGTAATAATCACACCAAGTTCATTTAATTGGCCAGAGAACTTTTCCTGACTGAGCCTGGTCTTGTTTGGCTTTGGGTTCCTTGTCACTGATGCCTTTTGTCTTGCTTAGTTGAAGACACCTAATATTCAGCAATATTATTGACTTGACTGCATTGACACCGTTTGATAAGAACTGAACTGAATTGACACAATGTTTTTTTTTATATACAGGTCCTTCTCAAAAAATTAGCATATTGTGATAAAGTTCATTATTTTCTGTAATGTACTGATAAACATTAGACTTTCATATATTTTAGATTCATTACAACACAACTGAAGTAGTTCAAGCCTTTTATTGTTTTAATATTGATGATTTTGGCATACAGCTCATGAAAACCCAAAATTCCTATCTCAAAACATTTGCATATCATGAAAAGATTCTCTAAACGAGCTATTAACCTAATCATCTGAATCAACTAATTAACTCTAAACACCTGCAAAAGATTCCTGAGGCTTTTAAAAACTCCCAGCCTGGTTCATTACTCAAAACCGCAATCATGGGTAAGACTGCCGACCTGACTGCTGTCCAGAAGGCCATCATTGACACCCTCAAGCAAGAGGGTAAGACACAGAAAGAAATTTCTGAACGAATAGGCTGTTCCCAGAGTGCTGTATCAAGGCACCTCAGTGGGAAGTCTGTGGGAAGGAAAAAGTGTGGCAGAAAACGCAGCACAACGAGAAGAGGTGACCGGACCCTGAGGAAGATTGTGGAGAAGGACCGATTCCAGACCTTGGGGGACCTGCGGAAGCAGTGGACTGAGTCTGGAGTAGAAACATCCAGAGCCACCGTGTACAGGCGTGTGCAGGAAATGGGCTACAGGTGCCGCATTCCCCAGGTCAAGCCACTTTTGAACCAGAAACAGCGGCAGAAGCGCCTGACCTGGGCTACAGAGAAGCAGCACTGGACTGTTGCTCAGTGGTCCAAAGTACTTTTTTCGGATGAAAGCAAATTTTGCATGTCATTCGGAAATCAAGGTGCCAGAGTCTGGAGGAAGACTGGGGAGAGGGAAATGCCAAAATGCCTGAAGTCCAGTGTCAAGTACCCACAGTCAGTGATGCTGGTGTTGGTCCACTGTGTTTTATCAAGGGCAGGGTCAATGCAGCTAGCTATCAGGAGATTTTGAAGCACTTCATGCTTCCATCTGCTGAAAAGCTTTATGGAGATGAAGATTTCATTTTTCAGCACGACCTGGCACCTGCTCACAGTGCCAAAACCACTGGTAAATGGTTTACTGACCATGGTATTACTGTGCTCAATTGGCCTGCCAACTCTCCTGACCTGAACCCCATAGAGAATCTGTGGGATATTGTGAAGAGAAAGTTGAGAGACGCAAGACCCAACACTCTGGATGAGCTTAAGGCCGCTATCGAAGCATCCTGGGCCTCCATAACACCTCAGCAGTGCCACAGGCTGATTGCCTCCATGCCACGCCGCATTGAAGCAGTCATTTCTGCAAAAGGATTCCCGACCAAGTATTGAGTGCATAACTGAACATAATTATTTGAAGGTTGACTTTTTTTGTATTAAAAACACTTTTCTTTTATTGGTCGGATGAAATATGCTAATTTTTTGAGATAGGAATTTTGGGTTTTCATGAGCTGTATGCCAAAATCATCAATATTAAAACAATAAAAGGCTTGAACTACTTCAGTTGTGTTGTAATGAATATAAAATATATGAAAGTCTAATGTTTATCAGTACATTACAGAAAATAATGAACTTTATCACAATATGCTAATTTTTTGAAAAGGACCTGTACTACTAGTACACTGATATTTGTATACTTACTACATAAAATATACTTAATAAAATAAACTTGAAGTATACTACTTTTTGGTAAGGGTTGCTCAACGCAGCAAACGTGTTATAGCTTAAAAAGAAACTCTGCCTACGCTTACGCCTGTTAATCGGGTTTATATATATATACTGTATATATATATGGATCCAGACGCACTGGACTCCACAGTGCGTGTGCTACACCCTTTTTACAATCTAGATGATAAAACACTGCATTCTGTCAGCAATGTAACGCGGCAGAAACTTATAGAGACCTCGACTTGTAACTATACTCTAATTACTATTTTGAAAATTATAACGCATTAAATTACTCTGCCCAACACTGAATACACATGAACTGACAAGCTTTTAGTGGCTGTATAGGCTACATAAAAAATTTGTAGTCCTTCTCTTTTGACAAAACAGCCATGCACCATAAATGTAGACATGCTCTAGCTGGTTAGATTCAGATAGTCTCAGGGGACTTTGGAAATGGAACATATATTGAGTGTAAGATGAGTTATCAATACCTTTGGGAGCATTTTCATGGAAAAAAAAGACTATTATAAATCTGTACACTTTTAGGAGTACACTAGCATGTAAATGCCCTCAAAGGTAACAGACGTTGAGTAAAAGCCACAAAACATCTTTTTTTTTTTTCCAAGGGATTTAACATATACTGACAGAAGTTACTGACATGATGTGATTTCTACTAAAAATCTCAAATTGTGTTTACATACCCGTGTTGCAGATCTTGAGAAGGACATCATTGCTTAATTTGTTTAGGGATGCAACTGCGTCTTCAAAGAACTCTCCATCATGGGATCCAGCAATGGCAAGAACCTGAGATCTGTTTGCATGTCTCATACCAATGGCAATAATGTTGATGGAACTGTCTCTCAAGACTTTAGCAGGCTCGGCTACATCATCCCAACTTTCTCCATCTGTAAGAACTATCAAGAACTTTAGAGCATTGGATCGTCCTCCTTTAGAAATGTCAAAAGACTGTAATACTTCTGTAAGTGCTTTTCCAGTATTCGTTTTTCCATTCATCTGTTTGATATTTCTAATTTTAATAAACAGCTTTATCATCAAATATATTTCAAATTCAAATCAAATTCAAATTTTATTTGTCACATACACAGTCATACACAGTACGATATGCAGTGAAATGCTTGTACGGCAGCCAGTGACCTTAAAAAATATTAATAAGAAGAAATACAAAAGAAAATAAATTTAACTAGTAAATAAACTGTACAAATAAGGGCATAATAAAAAAAAAATATATATATATATATATATATATATATATATATATATATATATATATATATATATATATATATATATATATAAAAATTTTAAAGTGGCAATGCAAAAGTGACTTATGAAGTGTCATGTGCAATGGTTCAGATATATAAATATGTATTGCATGAATGTGTCCATGATTGTCCAGTCAATGTCAATGTTTCAAAGATATTACTCCTGTGTGATCGTGTGATTGAGAGACCTTATCGCCTGCGGGAAGAAGCTCCTCCTCAGTCTCTCTGTGTTGGTCTTCAGGGAGCGGAATCGCTTCCCAGACCGCAACAGAGAGAACAGTCCATTGTTGGGATGGCTGAGGTCCTTTACGATCTTCCTGGCCTTGGTCCAGCACCGCTTGCTGTAGATTGAGTGCAGGTCAGGGAGTTCGGTGCGGATGATGCGCTCAGCTGATCGCACCACCCTCTGTAGAGCTCGTCTGTCCTGCATGGTGCTGTTTCCAAACCAGGTCGTGATGTTTCCCGTCAGGATGCTCTCTATGGTACAGGAGTAGAAATTCTGAGCACTTTAGAGGGCAGTCTGAAGTCTCTCAAGCGTCTGAGGTGGTAGGGACGTTGCCGGGTCTTTTTCACCACGGTGTTGATGTGACAGGACCATGACAGGTCCTGCGTGATGTGAACACCGAGGTATCGGAAGCTGTCCACTCTCTCCACTGGGCTCCTGATTATGATGGGGGTCTGGTAGTTCCTCTCCTGCTTTGTACTAAAGTCCACTATCAGCTCCTTTGTCTTGCTGACGTTCAGGAGGAGATTGTTCCTCTGGCACCAGTTCTCCAGATTTACAATCTCCTCTAGGTAGGCCGACTCATCATTGTTGGTGATCAGGCCCATCACGACAGTGTCGTCAGCAAACTTGATGATGACGGTGGAGTTGGTAGTGGCCACGCAGTCGTGGGTGTACAAAGAGTACAGCAGGGGGCTCAGAACACAACCCTGGGGGGCTCCAGTGCTGAGAGTGAGTGAGGCTGAGACATGTCCGCCCATCCTTACTGCCTGTGGTCTGCCAGTCAGAAAATTGGAGATCCACTGACACATTGATGAGCTGAGTCCCAGGTGCTCCAGCTTGGTGGTGAGTGTGGAGGGAATTATGGTATTAAATGCAGAGCTGTAGTCGATGAAGAGCATTTTAACATAATTCCCTTTCCTAGTGTCCAGGTGAGTAAGTGATGTGTGGAGGAGATGTGAGATTGCATCGTCTGTGGAACGGTTCTGGCGGTATGCAAACTGTAGTGGGTCGAGTGTGTCCGGTAGTGAAGAAATGATGAAGTCTCTGACCAGGCGTTCAAAGCACTTCATCACTACTGAGGTGAGGGCTACAGGGCGATAGTCATTGAGAGAAGCAGGATGAGGTTTCTTCGGGACAGGAACAATGATGGACTCTTTGAAGCATGTGGGGATCACCGACTGAGATAAAGAGATGTTGAATATCTCTGTGAACACAGGTGCTAGCTGGTCTGCGCAGGCTCTGAGAATACGACCTGAGATGCCGTCTGGTCCTGCTGCTTTCCTGGTGTTCACTCTCTTGAAGGCTCTCCTCACGTCATGCTCGGAGATGATGAACGCGTTTCCGGTACTGGCAGAGTCTTCCTGTCTGTAGCCGTTAGCGTCGTTAGCATTAGCATTGCTAGCGGCTTTAGCTGCAGCCTCGAAGCGAGCATAGAAGGTGTTCAGCTCGTCTGCCAGAGTCGCGTCCACGTTCGTCATACCGGTTGTTGGTGTTTTATAGTCCGTAATTGTCCTTAATCCCTGCCACAGGCTCCTAGAGTCACTCTGTTGGAGCTGTGACTCTAGTTTTCTCCCGTAGCGCTGCTTCGCCTCTTTCACCGCCTTCCGGACGTTGTATGATGCAGCCTTGTATGGTTCCATGTCCCCCGACGCAAGTCCCGTGTTGTAGGCAGCGGTGCGAGATCTCAGAGCGTCGCGGATGGTTTTATCCACCCACGGCTTCTGGTTGGGAAACGTTCTAATAGTCTTTTTTTCCACGGTATCATCCGCTAGTTTCCCGATGAATCCCACAACCGCTTCCGTAAACACGCTGACGTCATCATCGGAGCTGTTTCGGAACATGTCCCAGTCTGCGTCATCAAGTGCGTCCTGTAACGCGGCCACCGATTGGTCCGTCCAGCGCGCGACCTCCCTCTGAACCGGGACTCCCTGTTTCAGCCCTTGTTTGTATTTTGGCATGAGGAAGATGGCGGCGTGGTCGGATTTGCCAAACGGAGGGTGAGATTGTGCCTTATAGCCGTCCTTGACTGTAGTGTAACAGTGGTCCAGTGTCCTTTCACTCCTGGTGGGGCAGGAGATATGTTGATGAAAGTTTGGCGCTGCGCGTTTGAGGTTGGCCCTGTTAAAGTCCCCCGCCACAATAAGCGCAGCGTCCCGGTGTTGTGTTTGATGCTGTGTGAGTGCCTCATGCAGCTCGCATAAGGCAGTGTCCGTGTCCGCTTGTGGTGGAATATAAACGGCGCTGATTATGACCGATGTAAACTCCCGAGGTAGATAAAAAGGACGACACATGACGGACAGTAGTTCCAGATTTGGTGTGCAGGAACGTGTGAGAGGAACAACGCTCGCGCTGTTGCACCATCTGCTGTTCACCATTAAACACACGCCGCCTCCCCTTGACTTCCCCGAGTCTCGCGTCCTGTCCATGCGGTGAACCGAGAAGGACTCGGCCGGCTGGATGGCGTGGTCCGGCACCGCTGGGTTCAGCCATGTCTCGGTGAAGCAGAGGAGATTGCAGTCCCGAATGTCTCTCTGAAACTTTATCCTGGCCCTGAGGTCATCGAGCTTGTTCTCCAGTGACTGGACGTTGGCGAGAAGGATGCTAGGCAGAGGCGTGCGGTGTGCACGGGCTCTCAGCCTGTTCCTGACGCCGGCTCGTTTCCCTCGAGGCCGCCGCTTCGCGTCGCGTCCATTGTTCTCCCTCAGGATCTCACTCGGCCAGCTCGGATCCGGAGTTAAAAACATCGAATTGTGAGTACATTGTACACCAATAGAAACAAGAGTGTCTCTGTCATACCTAATGTACGCAATGGTGATAATTTTGCCGATTTTAAAACACTGAAAACTAACTTAAAAGACAAAAACAAAGAAAAGGTGGTCGGAGCAGTCGTGACGGCAGCCGACCTCACCGGCGCCATCTTCTTTAAGGAAAACTCCTCATTTGGGTCTGTGCCGTACTGAACAACCGCAACACGCGCCTTGTCCGGTCCAATTGCAAACTTATCAATCACAAGCTCCATTATGTCCTTCATATTTTCAAAGTCCTTAGCATGAACGCTTTCTGATCCATCAAGCAGGAAGACAACATCTGCATAAAGACCTTCACAACCTAAAAATAAGAAATTCATAAAGTGAACACTGCTTCTGTGAAATGAACCTTTGCGACAAATTCCATTTAGGCCAGGAGAAAATAAAAAAATCAAGAATCGTGAAAGTGAAGTGACATACGGCCAAGTACGGTGACCCATACACGGAATTCGTGCTCTACATTTAACCCATCCAACGTGCACACACACACAGCAGTGAACACACACACACCGTGAACACACACCTGGAGCAGTGGGCAGCCATTTATGCTGCGGCACCCGGGGAGCAGTTGGGGGTTCGGTGCCTTGCTCAAGGGCACCTCAGTCGTGGTATTGAGGGTGGAGAGAGCGCTGGACATTCACTCCCCCCACCTACAATCCCTGCCGGCCCGAGACTCGAACCCGCAACCTTTGGATTACGAGTCCGACTCTCTTAACCATTAGGCCATGACTTCCAACTGGATACCAACAGTCATTTATCTGCATGCACTATAATTTTATCACCCATTCAATTAAAAATTGTGCAAATCAGGTAACAGTGAAACAATTCTGTATAAATATATGCCATTAATTGAATTTCTCACATTCAAAGGAGCATATTTCTGTAATGATGTCGTTCTTGATTTCATCGAGGAAATAATAGTTTTTGACATAAAATGATCTTTGTGGGCTGCCAGATATTAATTTCAGCTCTGGCATAGCTGCATCTTTCACACCAATAGCAAAAATATTGACATTCTGTTCTGTTCTCAGAAGTTTAGCAGGGACTTCTACCGACTCTTCTGTCCCTCTTGACTCGCCATCTGTGATGTAAATCAGGAGCTTACGAACCTTTTCCCCACGTGTTCGTACTGCTTCTTCGAAGAGCGGGATCATTTCTCTCAACCCCATATCAGTCCTGGTGCCCCCTCCCTCCATTCTGAGGGCTTTCACTGCCTTTTCAATATCAGCTTTTGTGTTATAGTCATGTAATCGAAAACTGTGGTTACACGGCTTTCAAACTTCACCAACCCAAAGCGCACATGGTTATTTCCAACCTCGAATGCTTCAAGCCATTTCTTAGTAAAGTTCCTCATCTCATCAAATTCTTCATAGGATATACTTCCTGATTCATCCAGAAGAAAGTATATGTCGGCTTTCATTGTTTTCTTGCAATCTGAAGTGGAGTGAAAGAAATTAAGATTTTTTTTATTTGTTTTTTATCATCACTGTGCTTTTAGGGCCAGTAATTTAAAAGAAAATAAGTAAAAACATCTTACCAACCTTGCAACGCAAAGCTCTGTGAGACTCTAGGTATGATGGAAGCTGTGATTTCATTGCAAAGTGTTTTGGTTAAAATATTTGAAAGTGAATTTAGTTTATCAAAGCCTTCCACATTGAATACAAACTTCTTATGTGGGTAGGATGCAATCTCTCTCAAGTCATCCTCCTTGGTGTCTTTGATACCAAGTGCAAACACAGTGACGCCAGATCGCCGCAATGCTGCCGCAGCACTGGTCACATTATCTGTTGACTTCCCATCAGTGATAACAACAACAACCTGCTGAACATGCTGATCTCTTCTGCTTCCTCTTGCTTTCGTGAACACACATTCTTTGGCAAACTTGAGAGCAGCTCCAGTGTATGTTTTACCACGACCATATGGCATGCTGCTGATGTAGCGCAGGATGTCAGTCTTATCATTGAAGGTGTTGAAGTACACATCAGCTCGAGGAAAGTCACTATAGAGAACCACAGCTATTTTTATTTTTCCCTCACCCATCGAGACCTCCGATGGTGTTCTCGAGAAAGTCACGCACAAGTTGGAAAGTTGTTGGATCTGATAATGCTGGACTGATCAACAATAAAAGCGATATCTGCCACCACGTCAAACATGCACTCTGTCAAAAAGATATGAGAACTTTACAAACCAGATTCTTTTAGATTATGTACTACATAACAGATTTTCAAATCACTATTAAAACTCTAAACAAAGCGGAAAAAGTTAATATAACTGTTAATGGGTTTTATGAAAAAATTTAAGATTATGCATGCACTCACCCTTGCAACTGCAGCATCTTCCAATGTGTCAGTGGCAGACTTAATTTTCTGTTGCACTTGTGGCATGTTACCTACTAACTTGTAGCTGTGTGGTTGACTAGAGATGTACTTCATCTCATCTGTATCAGCTTTGCAGCACGGCTTCCGGTGGCACTAGTGAAGAAATTTTTATGAGCATATTCAATTGCATTGCCAATTCTGCGCTCCCCTGTAGGCCTCAGTGTCAGGCTGCGAATAGATGACACAATCTCATTCTTGGTCTTATCAATATTTAACAGGAACTCTTCTTTGACATTTTCACTGAACTGAGCCAAGCCGACATGATTAAAATTCTTTCTCACGTTGAGCTGCGTGACCAGTCTATAGAGGAAATTCCTTATTGTTTGCTGCTCTTGTCTTGATGCTGAACTATCAACCAATATGAAGAGATCAGCAAATTTTGGCACAAAAGCTAAAGTGAATGGAAACAAAGGAATATAATTATTTGCATCTAAACAATAAATCAATAAACTGTCCCATACCAGAGTGCAGACAACAGCAGATAGTAGTTTATTGTGATGGGACTCAAAGCTAGTACATGTGAGGAAAGTTTTTGTTTTGTTTTCATTCATTTTAAGGTGTTTAAATTCAAAAATCACATAGTATAGACACAATTAGTAAAACATACCAAATAAAATCTGTTACATTCTGACTGGAGCGTTACAGTAAAACACACTTTGCTACGTAGACTCTCTTTTAGACCTTGCAGTTCTTGATAACTGTCGATGCTGAATAAGAACTCTTCATGTGGGATATTAGCAATGGCACGCAGTTTTTCCATGTTGCCCGTTCCCACCCGGATGACAAAGATGGAAACTCCCAGGTTTCTTAGTCTCTGGGAAGGTTCTTCCACATCATCATTTGATTCTCCATCTGTGATGACTATGGCAATGTTAGGAACATTCTTTCTGGCCAGACTAAAGTAATTCTCACGGATAAAAGTCAGAGCCTGACCAATGTTGGTGCCTCCTCTACGGTAGATGAGACCATTCAACTTTTGGTGCAGGTCTCTCTTATCTGAATAGGCACCAAGCAGGAACTCTTGGTACGGTCTATCACTGAACTGGGCAAGTCCCACTCTCACCTTATCGGGTCTAAGATTAAAACGGTCCACAAAAGCATGGAGGAACTTCCTCACTTCTTCAAAATCACTGTCTCCAATGCTACCAGATGAGTCCACAAGGAGCACAATGTCTGCCTGAGCAGTTTCGTGGCAGTCTAGGGCAAATGAACGAATTTTACTTAGAAATTTGACCACTTGATTCTGTGTCTGTACTAATAGAATAATGCAAAGATCATTTAATGGCATAATCAGTATTTGCTGCAAATGTGCCACCTTCATTATGTTGGCTTAACCTGAGAATCCACAATATTTTTTAAATGTCAGCCTGTTCTGACTGAACCTGCTCTGTCTTTTCTACCTAATCAGACTGAATTTTCTATTGAAAAATTGCTTACAATTCCATGAATAACTTCTGATCTGTATCTTTCAAGTTATGTGTATCAAAATCAACACAGTCCTTTAGGCTGTTCTGACGTAGTATGCTTTATTTCTGAAAAAATAAATAGACTGGCACATGGCAGATCACCAAAAATCCCGCCCCAAAAGATTTACATTGACGGAATACTCTGAACCTTGCTTGGAATATTTTTGATTTTATACAAATATGGTATTCAAACTATATGTGACCCTGGACCACAAAACCAGTCATAAGTGTTTTAATTGAGATTTATACATCATCTGAAAGCTGAATACACAAACAATAGAATAAACAAATAAACAATATATTAAAAGAATAAACAAGCCTTCCATTGATGTATGGTTTGCTAGGATAGGACAATATTTGAGATACAACTATTTGTACATCTGGAATCTGAGGGTGCAAAAAAAATGTAAATACAGAGAAAATCGCCTTTAAAGTTGTCCAAATGAAGTTCTTAGCAATGCATAATTTTACAAAATTTACTAAATATCTTCATGGAACATGATCTTTACTTAATATCCTTATGATTTTTGGCATAAAAGAAAAATCTATAATTTTGACCCATACAATGTATTTTTGGCAATTGCTACAAATGTATCCCTGTGACTTAAGACTTGGTTTTGTGCTCCAGGGTCACATATAACCTCCGAGCTTCAGCTCAACCCTAAAAATGTTTTAACCACCCAATCAAGGCTTTGTCAAACTAATATTCCAATAGAGAGCTTAAGGGGTTTGTTTCAACTGGCTACTGATCTCTCATCAAGTTCTCTCACTCAAAACATTCCAGTAAAGCTGTAACCCAGAAGCATGGCACTATCAAATTTCATGCACATAATTAAATGTTTTGTAATGTAATATGTTACCTCTTGACATCTTGGTAACCTCTTTGCGCGTTTCTTCTACAGAGGTACACACCTCCTGGATTACACTCTGAGAGATTCCCTGCAGAGCTGCAAAGTCTGATACGCTGTAGACGTGCTGATCGTACGGCTCACTTGCAATCTGTCTCAGTAAAATCTCGTTTGCATCTTTGATTCCTATGGCGAATATTTTGATTCCCCTTTGCCTCAGCTCCTAAGCCTGTGACTCAACCTCATCTTGAGAATCACCATCTGTGATAACAATGGCAATCTGAGGAACATTCTGCTGTGCTCAACTTCCGGCTTTTTCAACAAAGTGTTGTTTCAGCATGAACTCCAAACCCTGGCCGGTAAACGTCCCGCCGGTTTTATATTGCAGATTTTGGATGTAACTGACAATTTCCTCTTTGTTCTGGTAAGTGTTGAGGGAAAACTCAGTATGTGGTGTGTCACTGTACTGGACCAGACCGATCCTGATCTTGTCAGGAGCAACATCAAAGTTCTCTACGAGTGAGGAGAGGAATTCACGGACTTCTTGGAAGTTTTGCTGCCCGATACTGGCAGAGCCATCCACCAATACAATGTCAGCCACAGTCTCCTGTGTACACTCTGACAGAAGGAAACCAGAGATTTTTAATTGCATCAACAATCAGAATTAAAAATAAATTCACTAATAATCTCATCTAGTAAATCCTGACCTTACCAATGATTTGGCCATTGCTGACAAGAAAACATAATGACAGAACAAGGAAGCCAAGTAACTCCCAATCTTTCTCCATGCTTGAGTTCCTTGTTCCCTGAAAAAAAGCAACGAAAGTGGTTAAACTTTCTGCACCACTTGCATATTATTTTTGCGATTCTGTTTCATAATGCATGTAAAATTTACACACTTCAGCTTTAAGACAGATATATTAGGTTAGTAGGGATGTTGTTATACAAGTCAAAAGAAACCCACTTTCCCACTGATCTTTCCTGATTTATATGAAAATAACAAACAGAATGTTTATAAAGCTTGTCAGGTTGAGATGTACGTTACCTACAATCACTTACACTTATGTCATTATCACACAAAGGCCTTGTCCCAAATGGTACACTTCTTGTTTATTTGTGTAAACAGCCATAAGGTCAGCAAAACCAGTCAGATCAAACTTTATCAAATGCACACCAGTACAGCATGCATGCATGCAGCAGCATTTTCCGAAATTCTTACACTGCACACAAATGTAGCAACAAACGAACCCCAGATGGCCAAGACTCCAAATCTATATATTTAACACATCTTCAGATACAAAACAAATATGTCATGTATGCACGTCATGTTTCTCATATAAATATTTCAAGGATGACCTAAAACAAATCCACCGTTGTCTGATTGTTTATGTGGGACAGCACAGAAGAGGTTCTCTTCTTAAGGGCTCATGTTTGTGGATCTTTTTAGTCTCTTAATTACTCTTGCCTCCTCAGAACATCTGCCAACAGTTAAGAAAAATATTTATTTGAGATGAACATCCAGACCAGCAGACAAAGAACAGGTGGACATCTCCAGCAGAGCGGCAAAATTACAGGACAGATGGAATGTTTAGAAGCATCGCTCACTTTCAGATTCTTCAGTGTTTTACATTATTTGTGTAAATTACTGAATGTAAATGTAACTGAATGATAATCTAGAAAATGATTAATGTTTTTTAATCAACATTTTTATTAAATATGTTAGCAGCATTGGGAAAATTATTCACTTTTCTTTAACATGCATCAGCATTTTGTACAAGGACACAAGCACCATCTTGATTCTTTAGATAAACCGTTGTGCCAAGAGCTAATACTGTATATTAATTCTCAACCGATATAATTGAATTGTGTTGAAATGTTGTAACCAAAAGCTTACATTTTCAAATGCTATTCAACTGTCAAGTTTCACATGAAAACTTTAATTTAAACCAATACTTCTAATTCATATTCATCCAGAGCCAATAACAATAACACAAGCAGAGCTCCTAGAGATTTGAAATGCAGCTTCAATTGTGTTCTTAGTTTTAGCAAGGATTGTCAGACATCTACAGTATATGCTCCTTTCCTGATGAGTTTAAAAACAGGCCGGAGTCTATGAAAATACTGGTAGATGATAGATATGAATCCGGAAAAAAAAGACTTCAATTAAATTCATGAATGAAATCTATACTTAAGATTGCTTTGAAAGTATTTGTTTTTGTTCATAAAACAAACCTGAAAACCCCAGTCATCTTTTCTATAAAGTATTTCTTATACAAAAATTTATAAGAAACTTACAAACTAATGATTTTAAAATTACTGTAAATCATAGTGTCTTCATGCCTTTGCATGACCACCCCAGTGCAAAAAGCTCTGAATATAATCTAGATATAATAAAGGAAGAGAGCAAAGAGGTGAACTTACACAGAGCCCAGGCATGGATGGGACGAGTCCAACCCAAAGACTCTGAATGAGAAACTAAAAACCAGAAACTCTTCATTGAAACTCATCAAGCCACTCCTCAACATTACAATTTCCATTTTAGGAGAAGATGACTTCCAAAACATGTATATACAGACCCACAGATGAAAGATAGATTTATAAATAGTTTATCTTCGCATTAAAAAGCTTGAATGCAATGGGTTTACATTCCGCTTTTGGATTATTGCAGATGTTTACAGCTTTGTGTTTGTTGCTTCCTTACATTCTTAATCTAATTTAGTGCATCAAAAATGAAAATTATTAAACAATTTCTCACCCTCATGTTGTTCCATGCCTTTAAGTGGTTTTCTCTATTGAATATAATGCACAATAAAAGCATCATAAAAGCGATTGTGCTAAATTTCCAAATCTTCTAAACTTATTTGATAGCTTTAAGACACACTTACCTGTGCAATAGTGACTTAAAGTATGTAATATTCACATTCAAATTGGCACTCTAGAATCGATTAAGGCAATTAAGTGAAAGACATGAAACCTGGTGTTGATAATCATAAAAAATCATTAATGATTGAAAACCAATAATAATTGAGCCGAAAATCAGCATATTAGAATTATTGCTGAGGACCCATGTGGCACTGATGACACAAGTAATGTCTGCTAATGATCATCTGTTACGGAATGATCAGAACATGAGACGTACGGATCCATCTGCAGGGCTTTATTCATAGACATGGTCAGAAACGAGCATGAGTCGATACACAGCAAACAGTCAAAGATGAGCAAGACAAAGAGGATTCCTAGGACAAGTGTGGGTCTTCCATTGGTGAACAGAATCCAACAGGGCAAGGCAAAGAGAGATAATCCAGGTGGGGGAAAACAGAATCTGAAACAGGCAAGGCAAGGCAAGGCAAGGCTATGAAAACTAAGACAGGCTCCGTAAAGTAACTATCAGCTAGGGTAGCGATATGTGCTTACGATACTCGGCAGTGAGAAAGAGGAAGTCCATGGCTTATGTAGCATGTCTGATTGAATTCAGCTGTGTATGTGTACTCAGTGCACTCAGCTGTGTATGTGTAATCAGCGCAATGGATGATGGGAACTGTGGTCCGGGGTGAAGTGCAACAGTTAGTGTGGTCCATAGTCCATGGTCCATAGTAATGAGCGGATGATATCTGGTGGTGAGCGAATGGAAGTGCATGAACAAGATTCGTGACATCAGCTTTGCATGACAGAAATAAATTACATTTTAAAATACATTCAAATAGAAAACAGTTATTTTAAATTGCAATAATATTCCACAATATTCCTGTGTTTACTGTATTTGTGATTAAATAAATGCAACCTTGGTGAGCATAAAAAACTTCTTTCAAAAACATTAACAAATCTTAATGTATATCATAATATATTAATTATATCAACCTTTTGGCCACCAGTGTTGCATTGAGCAGCTGAGATCATGTTCACATGAAATCACATGACCAATTCAATATTACTCTCCATAACTGTTGTCAGACACTTCACGTCAGAAGTTAATCAAGGCTGGCTGCATATACTGCATCTGGAACTGATGATTTTTGTTTTTTAATGTGATGATGAATCTGCACTGAGTGCACCATTAATACAAGCAGATAAAATGATCCCATGGCCAGTTCCAGACAGTACCTGTATCTGCGGACATTTCCTCTCATTGTGTAGTCAATCAGCAAGACCACAAGACAGCATTCTGACTTCAGACCCCAGCTGCTCTCCCAAACAACTTGTGTCTTGTTTAATGTAGTCTGTATACAGAAAAACACAACACAGACACATTCCTACACCACCTACTGTCCAACGCATAACATACTGTAAACATGGATAAAAAAAACTAGCATTTTAGCATAATTTATTTCAGGCAAGAAAAGCATTTTATAAAAGAAATTGTAATTTACATTAAACCGACCAGCAGCGTTATTCAGTATTTAATTCACATAACTCAGGTTCATATGTATTTCGAGGTGTACAGTGTACAGTACAACTTTATTATACATTTGTAGAACTTTGTCGAAACAAGAACACACACACACACCTATTAACAGGACAGCACATTCCGGAGAAATGTGCTCTTTTCACTATCTGTGGCCGTAAAATTAATTAACGACCAGCACCGCGCCCAAGCATCCTGCTCTGCTCTCCTTATCGTCTCACGAGACCCCTAAAACAAAGGATATATGTGTGAAAAAATCTGGAATGTATTTAAAACAGGATTCATGGTTGTTTCTTATCACTTAAGCATAATTCAACCATAAACAGGACGAAGACCTTGGCATCTGGAAAGACTCCAGCACAGACCCTCCCTGATCTCCTGACCATTAACACATGTAATTCAATTATTGTGTCAACCAAGAGAGACGTTTTTATGATGAGACTGGGCGTTGAAGTCTCACAGATACATGCCCAAAGGGACACTCATGACCCCCAGACAGCTCCCCCTTTCGTCCTCCCTGCATTCCAAAGGAATGCGTTTTTTTTTTTTTTCTTCTTGTGCAAAGAACACCCAAACTTTTATTGACTCTTTGCCAACAGATATTCCTTTATTCCTATTTCTATTAAAGCAATATACTCAAAAGCAATATATACAATATATTTACAATATATATTCAGGTTGTATTTCATGAAATGAAATTAAGCTTGCTGTGTTATTGGAATCTATGCTATTGTTGTAATCTTTTAATGTGTAATTTTTCCCGATCACTATTGTTTAGTTTCACATGCTCTGTGTGATTATTTAAAATTTAGGATTGTTTAATCTATGCCTTAACCACGTAATAGATCAAATTGATATGTACTTTGGGTATGTAAAATACTTGGTGTTTGATTTTGAATGAAAGCTAGTTGCGTCAGCAATAATTCGGTGTGGATGAAAGTTGACTTTTCTCATCATAATGTATGATTAAAACATTTATAGGGATCTGCTAGGATATGCTCTTCATGTTATGGAATAATTCAGCAAAGGATTTACGTACGGAAAACTGAGCCGTGCAGGGCGGGGCTCTGCCCTACAGAAAAACGTGTGATTGGATCAAACAGCAAAAGGGGCAGATGGAAATCAGCCCAATAAAGACAGACACCCGACTTTGGTGCGTGGCTCTCTTTTTGCTTGCTCGCGCACTGACCTGGTGAAACTTCGGCTCCTGCTCTGATCGCGCTGTTAAGCGCTCCCAGCCATTAACATCTGGCCGAGCATTGAACAACTATCAAGACTTAGTCAAACTTCTAAAGAAACTTTAACATCTGAAGCCGTAATAACTTAAACAAACTACCTAAAAGCGTCATTACTCCACAGAGAAACCAACCAATTGCAAAAGGGCATTCCCCGTGACATCACGCTACGACGACACATCAGCAGCCAATCCGCACCCGGGGTTCCCTCAACCAGGAAAGGAACGGAAACTCAACTTAAAGCAAGTAATATCAAACAAATCTCCTTAATTCTGCTGGAAACTGATTTAAATAATTTAAGAGCAAAGAAGGTAAAGTTCCTTGCTTGTGACTCCCTCAGGTTGAAGTTAGAGCATTCTTGGAAACGAGGATTAGAAGCTTAAACTCCCTTCAAATAAAAACAATTCATTGCCTGCAGCGTGTATGTGTGTTTGTGTGTGTACATATTATGTTTTGTGTTATTGTAACTTAGTAGTGTTGTAGAGTAGCAAATAAACTTTTATTTTATAAAGGAATCTTTGTCTGGTGCTGGGTGATTTTCAAGTCTTAAACTATTTGCCAAAGATCGCGTTACCTATGCTAAAATTTACCTAATCAATTCGGTATTACTGTGGCCACAGGAATAAAACTGAATTGTTAAGAGATAACGTACTGATTTTAACGCTTGCTGGACAAGTCGTTAATGAGGTATCGTTAACAATGTATAAGTTGGATGTTTTGATTAATATAGATTAGTCACGTAAATATCAATATCGAATCTTGAGAATAGATTCCCTAAAAGCTAAATTAAAATAAGGGCTAATCCTTTACACATTATTTACTCACCACACTTATTTATTTATTTTTTTTTCAAATTTGCACATATCAGACCTGTACATACATAATTGTCTGTATCATATATTGTGTTTTTGCTGTTTTGTACATTTGCCTATTTGGATATTTGTATATTATTATTTTATTATCTGTGTCCTGTCGCTGTCTTTCTATTGCACTGTGGAGCTTCTGTCACTATAACAAATTCCTCGTATGTGTAAACATACTTGGCCAATAAAGCTCATTCTGATTCTGATTAAACTACGGTATGACTTATGTACTTTTATACATCTGTCGGCACTTCGTTAGACAAACAAATTAGATCGCGATCTAACAAACTGCTCCATTTTTTTTTCTTTTTATAATGCAGATTATTCATTCAGTGCCAGCTGTCAGTCTGGGGATGCACACTTTTGTCCATGAGGACTCATCAAATGCGGTGACAGCTTATCACACATAAAATCAATAACTGTTTGCAATTAAATCCGTTTCCTTCCTTTTTCTTGTAAATGCATTGCAATGAACGCCATCTGACATGTTTAATTCACAATCATTTGGAGCATTATCCCTGCTGGCGTTCACATCAATCCACAAGTCGCTCTAAAGGCTATAAAAGCAGCGCTCTAAAGCAGAGCGGCAATCCACCTGTCACTCAAGTGGCCGCGCCCTTAATTATGCAAAAATTTAAGGCTTAATATAATTTAAACAGATGAGTTATAAAAAAATTCACCCCCCTCACAGTTGTCACGAAGGGCAAAATTAGCTATATAGACCAAAACACTTTTTGTACCAGGCTGTAAACATATATTTTTCTGCTGTAAAGTTGGGCATTTTAACATGAGGAGTCTATGGAACTGACTCCCTTTTGGAGCCAGCCTCTAGCAGACAATCGATGAATTGCAGTTTGTCACTTCCGTGTTGGTTTCAAGAGAGAGAGGGAGAGGTTGCTGCTTGGATACGACACAACACGACAACTGTCGCGGCCGGTGTAGACATAGGGTTAATCACAACATTGGTTACATATACAGACAGTCGTGGTCACAATTATGGACACCCTTGGTAAATATGAACAAAGAAGCGTTTTTAAAAAAAAAAAAAAAACAACAAAAAAAACACAAACCCCTAACCTTTCATTGAAGTTAAATAATTCAAAATTATAATTTATTAGCACACCAGGGTAACCAAGAACATTGTTCATTGTCCATTCATGGCTTTCTGTTTAACAGGAATATAAATATGAGGGAAAACAAAAGCCAAATTCCCTTTATAATCTATCACAATGAGAAAAACCAAAGAATATAGTTCTGATGTGCAGCAAAAGATTTTTGAGCCACAAAATAGAAAGTGGCTTTGAGAAAATAGGTAAACACTGAAAATTCCAATTTCCACCAACAACACAATAACTAAGAAATTCAAATGAACAGAAAATGTTACAAATCTGCCTAGAAGAGGACGTGTGTCTATATTGTATTAACGAAAAGGTGGGAAGGACAGTTTTGAGTTTGAGTCTCAGGATCAGAAAGAAAAAAAAAAAAAACTTTTTAGTAGCAAACACTAGGGGTGGGTGCTATACCGGTATTATTGTTATATCATATCGCCCACTCCTAGCAAACACTCAAGATGGGTTTGGTGCAAACAGGTATAGAAAAGTACCGAAATATACTGTTCTTGAGGGCCTATGTTTTCTGCCAGAGGTCATGGACATCTTGTTTAGATAGATGGCATCATGGATTCTATCAGATACCAACAGAAAGAAAATCTAAACCTAACTAAAATTAACTGTTCCTGCCAGAAATCTTATAATGGGCCAAGGTTGCATCTTCCAAATGGGCAATAATCCAAAAACAAAAAAGGTTCTGTCATGGCCATCCCAGTTCCCTGACCTGAACCCTAGAGAAAATGAGTGGGTGAACTGAAGAGGAGAAGCACCAACATGGAGCTGTGAATCTGAAGGATCTGGAGAGATTCTGGATGAAGTAATGGTCTCTGATCTTTTGTCAGGTGTTTTCCAAACTCATCAGGCATTATAAGAGAAAAAACAGAGGTGTTATCTTGGTAAAAGGAGGTGGCAAAAAGTATTGAATAAAAGGGTGCCGTTAATTATGGCCCATGTGTATTAGAGAAAAACTATTTCATTTTGAGATTTGTTTTTTTTCTCACCATTTTAAATTCTTATTCTCCAATGAAAGATTAGATTTTTGTAAATGTTTAAAATAACAGATCAAGAGGATGATACAGATTTATTTTCGCAGGTTTCTTTGTTCATATTTACACCAAGGATGCCAATAATTCTGACTACGACTGTATCATAGTTCAGATACTTTTCTGGCCCTGCAGAGAGCGAATCTCACAGTCCTCCAGAGTGTTGAATCTGTTGCTGTTCCCGTCACAGCCTCCGTACCAGAACCAGGCACATTGGCCACTGCTGACGTTGTAGTACCATTTCACTGAAAAGTTTGAGCAAGTTCCTGCATTGAGTGTGAGCTGACAAATGTCTATGAGCAGAAAAAAATAGAAATAGGTTTTGTGAATAGAGTGATGATCAGGCTGATCAGTTTGAGGCAATTTAAAGAAGTCACACTTTTGACACTTGCATATTTTACCATGCATACTGAGTTTGGGAATAATTTTATACTTGATTTGCAAGATTGTTTTAGTGAATCAGGGCTGCTCCTCATATGTATCCTCAAAAGAAGGACCAAGAGAAAAAAAGAAGGCGATGAATTTGTTTTAATTCTAAAAATGCCACAGAGATTTATTATGGTTTGGGTTAGGTTACAAAAAATATAATTGGCTTTATATAATAAAAAAAAACAGTGGTAGTCTATTGCATATCCGTCAAGTAAATGTGTCTTTTATCCTTGAAACTGGAGTCATCCTCTGGAAGATTTTCAGATTCTGTGGGAGAAATATAAACCATCTCAAAACTGTGTTCAGGTAAACGGCCTACATAAAGCAACCAATATATCCATTATAAATATTATATGTATGAAAAAAAATAGTATAAATTGTTATATTCCTATCTAATATGTAAAAGAGGAAATAATGCATTACAGTTTTACTAAATTAATGCAATAAATATTAATATATTTAAAACACAACAACAATAATTATTATTATTATTATCATCAAAACTGGGGTCTGTACCATGAAGACGGTTTAGCTGGCTAGCCATGTAAATTTCAGTTTAGTTTGCACCAATCCTGGGTTTTAGGTACCATGAAAGTGGATTGGCTTTTAGCTGCGTTCATTGCCATTGTAACTTACACTGCACAGCTAACCTGCTCCGGGGCAGGTTATGTTCTGGGTTACAGATCTCAAACTGAAATTGGACCAATCTGATGTGAGCAAAGTGATGCATGTCTGAAACAAAAAAAGTCACTCCCCCAGTTTCTCTTCCTGCAAATTAAAGGTCACTATGAAGTATCTTTAAAACAAATAAAAATAAAAATGCAACAAAATTGTCAGGCTTTAATGATAATTCAAATTTACATACAACTCATTTTATAATAATATAAATCATTATTATTACTCAATTACACACAAGAACTTTTAGTTTAACAACTATTATAAAGCATTTATTTTAAATGAATATCAATATATACAGATCGTAATTAATATAAATAAGTGGTAGAATCAATAGATAACACTTTAAAAATGGTTACATGTGACCTTACATATCGCTATATATTAACTATATAAACTTTAGTTTCACTTGTGACTGCACTACAAGTTTCACTTGTGACTACACTGATAGAGCAAGATAGAACAAGAACTTCAGTGGAAATGCGTTTAACCTTTAACAAAAGAGTTTTGAATCTCGCTGACTCTCTTGCGAGAAGTGAATCACACTTGCTCTGTGTTGTGGTTGGCTGTTCGCCGCTGATGTCACACATTCATGTGCATGCGCTCCATTAACTTAGGATCAAGCCTGAGTTGACAGAGAAAGTTGATGATCAGCTTCATGGTACCAACATAGCCAGATTGGAGTGGTTTGGTTTTGTCAACTCAAAACTTATCCTATAACTCTGAATTTGTTAATCTACCATCATGGTACAGGCCCCAGGTGTTGATTTAAATTAAACAAGTTGACCAAAAAACTGAACCCAAGGTTAAATTGGCCAGTAAGATCTGGATTTACCACCTTTAGTCTTCGGGGGCTCGGTTTAGTCCTCCTTGTGCTTTTCTGTAAATTGTTCAGTGTCATCATATTGACCTGGTTCAGTGACAGGTTCTGTGTTTTGCTCGTCATAAACATATTCCTCCAGAGGTTCCTCTGTTGTGATGAGCTCTTCAGTGGGCACTTCAGTGGGCAGAATATCTCTGAAACACAGTTATTGATTCATATCCTTACAAAGCACAGAGCACAGTGTCTTATACTAATTAGTGTTCAATATTCCAGCACCAGTCTGTATTTCAATGTGCAAATTAAAACAAAATGTTTCATGAAGCCCAGTGTAGCGAAGGTTTATTGGATAGACAAGAATTCTTATGTTTTAATTAATCAGGTTAGCAAGAAACAACAGTAAATACAGATGCAAGCAGCCATAGATGGGCTAAGCATGGCCTACACCTTTGGCACAGTGCAAAGAATCAAAAGGCAACAAGGTCACATTTTTAGACCCTAAAACCTTTGGATTATTGAGCCCAGAGATTAATCAACTGTCACAGCACCAACAGAGTACAGGTCAAAAAACATGCAAAGAAAATGCTTCTGCTGCTACAGCCAATTGGTTTTGAAAATACACAATACATGCATTAACCTTTGTGATTTTATGTCTAATGATTGTGGCTGGTAAATCACATTACCTCTCTGGGGTTTGTGTTCCAGATTTAACAGGCCTCAGCACAAAACCACGACAGTCAAGAGGCTGTATTGATGACCGGGGTAAGATTTCTCCTGTAAATCAACAGCAGATATACAGTACACCACGGTTTTTATTGTTAACTAAAATATATATAAAATATATATATATATATATATATATATATATTTCCTGTAGCTCAAATAGTAGAGCATGGCGCTAGCAACGCCAAGGTCATGGGTTCGATTCCCAGGGAAAGCAAGAGCTGATAAAATGTAAAAACTGTAACTTGAATGCAATGTAAGTCGCTTTGGATAAAAGCGTCTGCTAAATGCATAAATGTAAATGTATATGTATGTATATATATATATATATATATATATATATATTACTCAAAATAAATGTTAACTGGAATAAAATATGATATCATTTTTTTTTTACTCATTTAGACTTAAGTTTCGAACATTTCTCATTTAGTTTACTTTGAAGTACTAAAATTACCTAAAACTGAAATAAAAATTAATAAAAACTATGTAGACATTTAAAAATACAAAAAATAAAAGACACAAATACAGACAAAAATACTATTGAATGGAAAAAATGGAAAAAAACATGCATAACTTAAAATGCATGTGACGTTTATTTTTTATATATTTAAAAAAAAACTGACAAAGACATAAAAATTACAAAAACAGAACAAAATTACCATTACTATTAAAATTATTTAAATAAAATTACTATTAAAATGAAATGCAAATCTAAAAATCTAATAGTAGATGTATAGCATAATAGTACATGTATAGTGATGAAAGCCAAAATATTACATTTAGTCATTTAGTAAACTTCCAAAGCGACTTACAAATGAGGAAAATAGAAGCAATCAAATAGTTTTTTTTAAAGAAAACTCTCTCGGTTACTCGCGTAACCTTGGTTCCCCGAAATGAGGGAACGAGACATTGCTATGGGACATACATTTTCCTTGAATACTACTGAAGCCTTATTGAATCACTCCAGTGAAACTGGCCAATGGCATTCAAACGCGCGAAATATGAACGGGAATCCCACTCTATATAAGTGCTTGTACGTGATTCATTCAGAATCTTTGACTGAAGCAACTTGGCATTCTAAGATCCTGAGCGTGGTGACACAGCGATAAAAGCAATGTCTCGTTCCTTCATTTCGGGGAACCGAGGTTATGTGTGTAACCGAGAGCGTTCCCCTTCAATTCGGTCACTCTACATTGCTATGAGAACGTATAAAATCCTGCCGTATCACAGTGATGGAGCCTGGCTCGACTAAGTATGTCAAGTTTCACATCCGCAGCCGTAATGAGAGCGGCAATGACATTGGTGCTCTTAGTAAACACAGCTCAGGTCTACAGGACATAGTCGAAACCATGTAGAAGTCAGGGGGGGCACGGCAACTAAATGATGTCACGTCATACCAGGGGCGGAGTTAACTCCGGTGAAACAGAGAATGTGAAATGGCGGCGAGTTCGGCGCTTTCACATATAGATTAGATGAAATTGATAAATTTCAATGAAATCATGTGTTATGATGCACTGCCATAGCGGTGCTCAATAAGCAGAGTATGATGGTGATCAAGTCCTAAAAGATGTGGTGAACTATATCATAACATTGTGATAAACTGTTAGGGACAGCATTGAATTGGTGGTGCGTCAATACAGGGTGTATACAACCTAGTCAAAACCACTGATACACATCTCGGATCATAGCTGAGTAGGCGTGTGCGCTGTTCGCACTGACAGCACATGCGAGGCAAGCGACGACACATCTAGGTTATAAAACCTTGCGAAAGTGCTGGGTGACGACTAGCCTGTCGCCATACAAATGTCCTGAATAGACATGCCATTTGCCCAGGCCCAGGATGACACAAGTCTGCGGGTTGAGTGGGCCCGAACCCCTATCGGACATTCCGCGCCCTTAGAGCTGTAAGCCAAAGCAATTGCGTTGACGATCCAGTGTGACAGCATTTGCTTGGACACAGGCAGTCCTTTTGTGCATCAACCAAAACATACAAATAGCTGCTCCGAGAGTCTGAACTGTCAAGAGCGCTCGATATAAGTGTGCACTGCACGTACAGGGCACAGCAGTGTATTAAGCGGCTTCGTACCGGTCGGTGTTTCAGGGCGGAAAGCAAATATCAAGATGGTTCATCAAGATGGCGCCGCTTTGTTCGGACACCGTCCAGGTCGCTCCGCTAAGATTGTGTTTTATCTACTTTTTTACTTAGTTTTACTCTCTCTTTTTACACATCTCACGTCGGCACTGATCACCTATAACAAAGAAATACTTTTGGACATTGGAAACCGCTACACCAACCTGTTTCAGGACACTTTATCCAGGAATCCAGCATGGCCTCTGGAGATTCTTTGGAACGCAGAGATGAACAATAACCCCCTGAGGCGAAGGATCAAGAAATACCGCGGGAAACGCGTTGGGATTCGAGACTCAGGAAAAGGGCTCACAGTCCTCCTCTTCTGAGCATTCTGCTCGCAAATGTCCAATCCTTGGAGAATAAGATGGACGATAAGGGACTGTAAAATCCTTTGTTTGTAAGAAACGTGGCTTTCGTCCATGGTCCCGAACACTGCTGTAATACCAAATGATAACTTCTCTGTTTTTCGGATGGACAGAACAGCAGAGGCCGGTAAATCCAGGGGTGGAGGAGTGTGTTTCATGATCCACAAGAAATGGTGTGACCCCAGGAATATCTCCATTCTGTCGCATTCCTGCTCGCCTCATCTGGAACATCTTTCCATTATTTGCCGCCCATTTTATCTGACCCGGGAGTTTTCTTCGATCATTGTTACTGCTGTGTACATTCCACCACAGACGGACACCGGCTTGGCTTTGTCTAAACTTCACGATGTGCTCAGTGGCTACATTAACAAACATCCTGACGCTGCCTTTATCATCGCAGGGGACTTTAACAAAGCTAACCTGAGACGGGTCATGCCGAACTTTCACACTAGAGGACCAAACACACTAGATCATTGCTACACTCATTTCAAGAATGCCTACAAAGCCCGCTCACTTCCAGCTTTTGGTAAATCGGACCATGCCAGCATTTTTCTCACACCGGAATACAAACAAAGGCTCGTTCAGGACCCTCCGGTGCAGAGAGTAGTGACGCGCTGGTCCTCCCACTCAGAGGCTATGCTGCAGGTGGCTCTTGATGACGTCGACTGGGACATGTTCCGGGTGAATTCTTCTGACGTCAGTGAGTTCACGGATGTAGCATTAAGCTTTGTAAACATGCTAACCGAGCGAGGAAAATGTATTTCCCATAGCAATGTAGAGTGACCAAATTGAAGGGGAACAAGTTTTTTTTTTTTTTTTTGTAGATAGAATAGAAAAAAGCTAGTGTTAGTTTTTCAGAAGGAACTAGCAGTTACAGAATAAATATGCAATTGATAGAGAGTCGGGTGTGTGTGTGTTTTTTTTTTTTTTTTTTTTTTAACATTTACATAGATAAAATAGAATTGGAATAGAGAGTTCTATAGTTAGAGGGTCAAATAAAGATGGAAGAGATGTGTTTTTAGCACTGGTCTATATATATTGACTGGATCGCTCACTGCGTTCTAAAACTGCCGACAGGCAGTGAAGCCACCGGAAGTATTTGAGCCGCCATCTTACTATTCCCTATCGGCAGAGAGCACCATTGAGTCACATGCAAACCGCTGACCTAAAATCACCCGATTTGAAGTGAATCAGTCACACGGTAGTAGTTTTTATGTTAGGTGCATGTAAATTAATTTTTACTTCAGATTTTATCAGCAATGTTTATGGTCTTTTTGGGCAGGATAAGCGATATATTTAAATAATTTAGGTGGGTGTGTCTTCTGCGCACTGCCAACACAGGTAACTGATCCAACACAAAATATAGCCTATTTCTTTATGTAACGTTATGTAATTACTCAGGAATTATTAAACATGAACGTATTCAGAAATTGAATATACAATGAATAATATGATCGCCTCTGTTACTTTATTTCTCTATATTGTACTGAAATGAAAAGCTTAACTTGGAAAGCTTCAATGTCTATAAATCCGTACTGTATGTAGTCAGTTATTTCTCTGAATAAATTATGATGTGTATATTTTTAATGTTCTGATTAAGAAGCATCTATTTCAGCTCTCCAAGATTGCACGTTTACTAGCATTACCGTTTTCATGCAAAATGCTATTTATATGCTAAATTAATTTAACCAGCGTTTAAATCATGACCTGCTTCAAAAAAATGCTGTTAACGAAATTGAAACATTTGCAGTAAGCCTACTGTATGAATGAAAACACAAGGCGAATTAAGGTATATGTGTAACTGTTATACAAAGCATAAATCTTCAGATTTCAGAATGAGCACTTTGTCATTTGCTATATATATGTTGACGCCGTGTCATGTTCATATGATGTTCGCTACTGTAATGAACGTAACTTTTTAATAAGCAAGGGAATTTCCCAACATTAAAAAATTAACCATTTACTAGGGTGTTTGCACTGTAAGAATGTACAGGAATACTTCAGATTTAAAAACGCTGACTTGTTATTCGATGTTTTCTCATTAAATTCGTACGTTTTCCTATTAGTTCAATGGAATGTATGGGAACAGTGGGCAATACCAACATGGCGGCGCAGGGGATTCACTTTCATGACGTCATGAGCAATCCAATTCTATAAAAATAAATAGATCAGTGGATTTTAGCCATTTCTTGAAGATGGCTAAGGATTCAGCTGCTCAGATTGAGTTGGGCAGGTCATTCCACCAGGTGGGAACAGTAAATGAAAAAGTCTGTGAAAGTGATTTTGTGCCTCTTCGGGATGGCACAATATCGCGCCATTCACTTGCAGAATGTAAGCTTCTAGAGGGCACATAGGTCTGAAGTACTGAATTTAGGTAAAGGGGTGCAGAGCCAGAGGTGGTTTTGTAGGCAAATTTTAATGCCTTGGTAGCCAGTACAAATTGATGAATAGAGGTGTGACGTGCATTCTTTTTTTTATTTTAAATGTCATGGATGTACAGTATATTTACTGAGTAATCCACTATTTTGTAGAGGGGGTCAAATTACCAATTTTCACCTGAAATTCTGAGCCAAATTACAGGGTGGTAAAAATTACTTCTGTAAGATGGCAGCGCTGCGCATGCACTGCATCTTGTTTATGTGCAGAAGAAATCACATGCCTGCGTCATGGTACTCTCGATAATGCTGGAGGATGGGATGAGGAGGAGAAGAATTGTTGAATAAAGTCGTTATTTTTGTTTTAAAAAGTCGTTATTCTCGTACCTTCATAAAATTACGATTGAACCACCGATGTCACATGGGTTATTTTAACGATGTCCTTACTACGTTTCTGGGCCTGGGAATATAATATAGAGAGTTCTATCGCAGCGGCCTTATGCAAACACAACCATGAATATGTCTTACTGTGGAGCATATGCAGGAAGGCGTAAGCGAAGCGTGTGCTGTAATCTCTGTCATCCAGGAATACCAGGTGCTGCTCCAGAGGAGAGCTGGTGAGCTCCTCCATCCAGGTCCAGTCGAATCTCTGTCCCGCCATCAGGATAAACATAACAACATTCTGACACTTACACAATCTAGACAAATAATCAAGCTGAGCTTTTCTGTGATCAGAGTCTTCACCAAAAACAGCCATGACCATTCGTTTGCTTCGTGGTCTTTCTGCTTTCAGGATAACGTTAGTAATCAGCCACTCCAAAGCAGGCTCAGGATGGGATGTCCCGCCCACTTGCTTCACTGTATTAGCAATATGCCTCTTCATGATATCGCGATCTCTAAATTTAGTGAAGCTGAACTCCTCGTTGATATAAGAGGAGCCGTAAATGGAGCTCTGCTGGTAGATGGACACTCTGGTTTTCCCGTCTGCTCTGCTCGGCTCACTGCTCACACCAATCTGGTCCAACAGAGACAGCAGGAGCTCCTTCGCATTTACATACTGTTGAGTGTTCAGGTTATCAGACCCATCCAGCAGCACAGACAGGTCCAAATCCATCTGCAGGGGCGGAGGCCGCAGAATTACACCACACACTGGGTCTGGGTTACAGCGATCTGGCAAGCGAGAAAAAAAAAATGCTTGGCTTGTAATTAAAGACGACCATGATCCAAAACCAGCCTACATAAGCCGCATTCTAACAGAAATGGAACCTGAGGTGTTGGCATGCTGACGTTGCAAAGATAACAACAGTAATAAGCATAAAAATAAATCACATAAATATTTGTAAAAACTTGCATTTTTTGGATTTACAGTCAACATTTGTACAACTTTGTTTCCCTATCAGTCAGTCACGTTCGACGTAACGTCAGTGTGACTGACTAATGGGATCTCGCTCGAGAGCCCAATCATCTTCGAGTGTTAACAAAACAAGCCAATGACAGTTGGCGTGCGTGTTTCGCCACGTGCACCCCACCCCGCAGCGCGGGTATAAAAGGAGAGCGCGTGCAAACGCACATCAGCTTTTCGCTTCGGAGCCGAGCCTTTCTGCGAATCTCCGAGAGTGTGCTACGAGACAGCATTTGACGAGTGTTGGTGTTACGGCACGTCAGCGGAGGTTGCTGTCCAGTGCTGCTGCTTCATCTCGGCGTGCTGCAGCTCTCATTCTGCGGTCGCGCTGCGACCTCTCCTGGGCGCTTCAACACTTTTTCTAAAAGAGAATTTCTTTTCAAAAAAGAGCAAATTCTGAAAGAGCTCCACGAGCGACGGGCGTCTTTTTAAAGATGGCTTCCCGCTCGTGTGTTTCTGGATGTGGTCGTTTCCTGGCTTCATCTGATGGTCACGATCACTGTGTCTCGTGCTTGGGCTTTCAGCATGCTGAGGCAGCGCTCGTGGATGACTCATGTTCTCTGTGTGGGAACATGACCATCGCGATGCTGCGCTCCAGATACCTCCTCGTCAAGCGGGGGGGTATCCCCCTTGCCATGCCCCGTTCTAGTTCCTCCGGTTCTCGGAGGGCTACTTCGGCTCATGGTCAGGGTGACTTGAGGATCACAGTGAGAGCTTCCCCGTCGAGTGCGTCTCCGCGGGCCTCTCACTCCTCTAGCGCATCGGACCGTCTGGGGTTTCCGGACGAGCTTGTGGAGTCCTCGGACAGGGCGGGGCCCAGCATCTCGTTCGGAGCTCCAGCAGATGACAGGATGTCGGTCACTGCATCGGGGGATGAGCTAGGTTCTGGAGATGATGATTCGGCTGCACTGCCTCCATCAGGAAGAGTGGCGTTGACCGAGTCAGATCCAGAACTGACTGCTATGCTTTCCCGGGCCGCTGAGAGCATCGGGCTGCACTGGAGGCCTCCTCCTTCTCCCGAACGCTCAAGGCTGGACGATTGGTTCCTGGGGGCGCAGGCCGATCGCAGGCAACCACCTCCGGTTCCATTCTTCCCGGAAGTGCATGAGGAGGTGACTAGGTCTTGGAGGGCACCTTTTTCTGCCCGAAACAGGCCTAGTGCCTCCTCCGTCCTCACCACCCTTGACGGTGCAATGCAGCTCTGCCCGCAGGGCGCTGCCGCCTGGAGGGGTAATCCACGCCTTCCGTCCAGGGCCTGTAAGTTCTCGTCCGCTCTGACGGCCAAGGCTTACAGTGCTGCTGGACAGGCCGCTTCCGCCCTGCACGCCATGGCCCTCCTGCAAGTCCACCAGGCCAAGGCGTTAAAGCAGTTGCACGAGGGTGGTGCTGACCCAGCCGGATTGCAGGAACTGCGCACAGCGATGGACCCCGCCCTACGGGCGACGAAAGTCACGGCGCGGGCCCTGGGTCAGACGATGTCCACGTTGGTGGTCCAAGAGCGCCACTTATGGCTGACCTTGAGGGAGTCTGACAAACACCGTTTCTTAGACGCCCCGATCTCCCAGGCCGGCCTATTCGGCGAAGCGGTGGAGGGCTTTGCCCAACAGTTCTCCGCCACACAGCAGCAGACGGAGGCGTTTCGACATATCCTGCCCCACGCGCCAGGGCAAGGGGCGGCCCTGAGACGGGCGACCCGGAGTCTCTGGATCCTGCTCTTCAGGAGATGGTGACTGCACCACTCCTTCTCCCAGATGAGGGCCGGGTGGAGAATATTTTGTTCCCTTTTTATTCTGTTCCGCCACTGGCTCTCCAGCCAGTGGTACCCAAAACCTCAAAAAAAGAGCAGTTTCCTTTTTCTCCGGGTCCCAAGAGGACGAGGATGGCAGTGCACGAGACCCAGTCTCCACACTCCCGTCCCCCTCTCCTTTCGCCTATGAGCAGCAGGGTCCGGTCCGAGGCCTTCTCCCGCGCCCCCTGCTCAGCCTTGGAGCCAGGTAAGTGTCGCACTGCGCACTCAGACCCCACTTCGGAACGCACTGCCTTCCGAGTCGGGCCCCTGTGCTCCACTTCGCTGCCCCGCCGCAGGTACGTCCGTGGCTCCCTTGGTCCCGCTTGTACGGTTTCTGGGGGCCTGGCTAGCGCTCCCCAGGCCTTCTCGCTGGCTCATGAGAACCATCAGACTTGGCTACGCGATTCAGTTCGCCCGGCGTCCTCCCAAGTTCAGGGACGTTTGGTTCACCTCTGTGTTGAGCAAGGATGCCCCTCTCTTGCGTGCGGAAGTCGCGGTCCTGCTGGCGAAGGACGCGATAGAGCCGGTCCCTCCAGCCGAGATGAAGTCGGGGTTTTACAGCCCGTACTTCATTGTACCCAAGAAAGGCGGTGGGTTACGACCAATCTTGGACCTGCGCGTCCTGAACCGGGCCCTTCACAAGCTCCCGTTCAGGATGTTGACGCAAAGACACATTTTTCAATGCATCCGTCCGTTCCATTGGTTCACAGCGATCGACCTGAAGGACGCGTACTTTCATGTCTCAATCCTGCCTCGACACAGACCGTTTCTCCGCTTTGCGTTCGAAGGACGAGCATATCAGTACAAAGTCCTCCCCTTCGGGCTATCCCTGTCGCCTCGTGTCTTCACCAAGGTCGTGGAGGCAGCCCTTGTTCCATTAAGGGAAGCAGGCATTCGCGTTCTCAACTACCTCGACGACTGGCTCATACTGGCCCAGTCTCGAGCACTGTTGTGCGATCACAGGGACACGGTGCTTGGCCACCTCAGCCGGTTGGGGCTTCGGGTCAACTGGGAAAAGAGCAAACTCAACCTCACAGCACGTCTCTCAGTAGAGCGTGCTCAGTTGATGCTGAACTGCCTGGAGTCTTTCCAGCGCAAGACAGCGGTTCCGCTGAAACATTTTCCTGGGGCATATGGCATCTGCAGCCGCTGTCACGCCGCTCGGATTGCTTCATATGAGACCGCTTCAGCATTGGCTTCACGACCGGGTCCCGAGATGGGCATGGCGATGCGGCACTTACCGGGTCTCAGTTACCCCGTCCTGCCGTCAGACCCAAGGCGTTAAAGCAGTTGCACGAGGGTGGTGCTGACCCAGCCGGATTGCAGGAACTGCGCACAGCGATGGACCCCGCCCTACGGGCGACGAAAGTCACGGCGCGGGCCCTGGGTCAGACGATGTCCACGTTGGTGGTCCAGGAGCGCCACTTATGGCTGACCTTGGTGGATATGAGGGAGTCTGACAAACACCGTTTCTTAGACGCCCCGATCTCCCAGGCCGGCCTATTCGGCGAAGCGATGGAGGGCTTTGCCCAACAGGTCGGATCTTGCTTTTCTTCGGGCAGGAGTTCCCCTACGGCAAGTATCCAGGCACATTGTTGTCTCAACAGATGCCTCTGCCATGGGCTGGGGAGCCATGTGCAACGGGCGTGCAGCTGCAGGGCTCTGGACAGGGTCCCGGTTGCAGTGGCATGTCAATTGCCTCGAGTTGCTACATTTACATTTACATTTATTCATTTAGCTGACGCTTTTATCCAAAGCGACTTACAATTGCTATTATTGCTATATGTCAGATGTTGCACGCCTCTGGAGCAACTAGGGGTTAAGTGTCTTGCTCAGGGACACATTGGTGTCTCACAGTGGATTCGAACCCGGGTCTCTCACACCAAAGGCATGTGTCTTATCCACTGCGCCATCACCACCCCCCAGAGCTAGCAGTATGGCTTGCTCTGCGCCGCTTCAAAGGGCTGCTACACGACAAGCATGTACTGGTCCGTACGGACAACACTGCAACCGTTGCGTACATCAACCACCAGGGTGGTCTACGCTCCCGTAGCCTGTCGCAACTCGCCCGCCATCTTCTCCTTTGGAGTCAGAAGCATCTGAGGTCGCTTCGCGCCGTTCATATCCCTGGCGAGCTCAATCGTGCAGTCGACGAGCTCTCACGTCAGCCCGCCCTTCCAGGAGAATGGCGACTCCACCCCGAGGTAGTCCAGCTGATTTGGAGACGCTTCGGGGACGCTCAGGTAGACCTGTTTGCCTCCCCGGACACGTCCCACTGCCAAATGTTTTACTCCCTGTCCGAGGGTACCCTCGGCATGGACGCGCTGGCACACAGCTGGCCTCGGGGCCTACGTAAGTATGCGTTTCCCCCAGTGAGCCTTCTCGCGCAGACCCTGTGCAAAGTCAGGGAGGACAAGGAGCAGGTCCTCTTGGTGGCGCCATACTGGCCCAGTCGGACTTGGTTCCCAGAACTCATGCTCCTCGCGACAGCCCCTCCTTGGCAAATTCCTCTGAGGAGGGATCTCCTTTCTCAGAGAGGGGGCACCCTCTGGCACCCGCGTCCAGACTTGTGGAATCTCCACTTATGGTCCTTGGACGGGACGTGGAGGTTCTAGGTGGGCTACCTCCATCGGTAGTAAACACCATCACTTCAGCTAGAGCCCCGTCTACAAGACACGCTTACAGGCTGAAGTGGAACCTGTTCGTTGATTGGTGTTCTTCCCGCCGGGAAGACCCCCGGGGATGCCCGATCGCGGTCGTGCTTTCTTTCCTGCAAGATGGGATGGAACGAAGGCTGTCTCCCTCCACCCTCAAAGTTGCCGCACATCACGATGCAGTAGACGGTACGTCTGTGGGGAAGCACGACTTGGTCGTCAGGTTCTTCAGAGGGGCGAGGAGGTTAAATCCTCCGCGCCCTCATCTGGTACCCTCTTGGGATCTCCCCTTGGTCCTGTTGGCCTTGAGGGAGGAGCCCTTTGAGCCTCTGCAGTTAGTAGAGCTTAAGTTTCTGTCATTGAAGACAGCGCTCCTCACTGCATTGGCCTCGGTCAAGAGGATAGGGGACCTGCAGGCATTTTCGGTCGACGATTCGTGCCTAGAATTCGGGCCGGATGACTCTCACGTTGTCCTGAGACCCCGGCCTGGTTATGTGCCCAAAGTTCCCACCACACCCTTCAGGGATCAGGTGGTGAACTTGCAAGCGCTGCCCCGGGAGGAGGCAGACCCAGCCATTGCTCTGCTTTGTCCCGTCCGCGCTTTGCGCACTTACGTGGACCGCACGCAGAGCTTCAGGACCTCAGACCAGCTCTTCGTCTGCTTCGGAGGACAGCAGAAGGGGAAGGCTGTCTCCAAACAAAGACTTGCCCACTGGATAGTCGAGGCTATAGTCTTGGCCTATCATGCCCGGCGCTTACCGTGCCCCCTCGGTGTGAGAGCACACTCTACAAGAGCCATTGCTTCCTCTTGGGCGTTGGCGCGGGGCGCCTCGATAGCAGACATTTGTAGAGCTGCCGGCTGGGCGGCAACTAACACGTTTGCGAGATTTTATAATCTCCGTGTAGAGCCCGTGTCCTCCCGTGTACTTGGCTCAGACGGCCAGTAACACTGGGACACTGCTCGGTGTCAATCACGCTTGCTGCGCCATTCCCCTCTACGGACCGGATACGTGCGCTTTGTTGCTTCTCAGTTCAGTTCCCCACAGCGAACCCTGTTGAAGTTCCTCCCGCACCCTCGGCAGTCAGGCGTGGCGGAGCGCCAGACGCCAGGTCCAGCACTCGTGTGTTTGCCCAAGGTCAGCCCTTGTGCTGGGCTAGGTGCCCGTGAGTAGTGATTCCCCTTCGGGTGATCCCACATGTGTATTCTTCCACGGTACGGTTCCCCTCACGGTGAGCCCGTATCTTTCCCTGGCAGAGACCTTCTGCCGTCTCTGCTGTGTGGTTATCTCACCCCAGGCTGGCTGAGTCTACCTCAGAGACTTCCATATGTAGTACTGCCCTTGGCCAGTCCATATGTGTAATTTCCACGTGGTACCTCCTTACGCAGGATGTGGCTTCCGTAGCGTCCCCCTACTTGTGGTACGCTTTCCCAGTGTTATCCATACCCACTGTACGGAACAGCAGTGGCTGTCATCTCTGCCTAAGCCCTGTCCTATCTTCCACCCCAACTGGTGTGGGGGGACTTGCCGGCTTCCGCAGGGCACTGGAGGGGGTCAGCAATAGTGGCGTTTTCCAAGGGATCCCATTAGTCAGTCACACTGACGTTACGTCGAACGTGACTGACTGATAGTGAACGTCTCGGTTACGTATGTAACCCTCGTTCCCTGAAGGAGGGAACGGAGACGTAACGTCCCGTCGCCATAGTTGCTGTACCACCGCTGTACGGCCGGGGCACACAGTCTCGGCTCCTCAGCGAAAAACTGATGTGCGTTTGTCATTGGCTTGTTTTGTTAACACTCGAAGATGATTGGGCTCTCGAGCGAGATCCCATTAGTCAGTCACACTGACGTTACGTCTCCGTTCCCTCCTTCAGGGAACGAGGGTTACATACGTAACCGAGACGTTCTGCCATCAGAGCTGTTTTTTATTGAGCTTGCTGCAATGCATTATGGGATTGACTTCTCACTGGGAAGTTGGCTTGTTGACATTGTATAATACTGTAATAAACAAAATGATTAATGCACACAAACATTGGTCATAACACATTTTTGGGGGATTTGGAATCAACATTTCTTTAACTTCATCTGCTATCTTAGCTGTTTTTTTTTTTTTTTAGCTTGCTGCCTGCAACATGGGAAGTTGGCTCGTTAATGTTGCTAAAATAACTTAATACTCTGATAAGCATAAAATTAATAATGCACACAAATATTGGTTAAAACATGCAGTTTGTTGGATTCACAATCGACATTTCTCTAACTTTGCCTTTACAGAGTTTGTTGCAACATTATGGGTTTGATTTCTCCTCATTAGGAAGTTGGCTTGCTGACATTAAATGATGACAATACTCTAGTAAGCATAAAAATAAACAACACATACAAATATTGATTAAAAAATGCATTTTATTTTATTTTTATTTACAAGCAACATTTTTTTTTTTAAATTTAGGTCATCTGCCATTATAGATGGATCTTTCCTGAACTTGTTGCTATGCATTGTGGGATTTACTTCTCCAAAAAGTATACATGCAATTCTGCCTTGGGGGCCATTCAGAAATAACGCGTTTTTGGATTGTACTGTGCTGTTTTTCTACGTAAACGTGTTAGAGAGGCATGTTTGACCATGGCACTCATTTGTGTCTTTTGCAACGTGTTACACATGATATGACACTGCATACTAAAATGCAGCACTCAAGTTAAAATAAGTTCAACTTGTAAAAAAAAATGTAAAAAACATTTTTTAAACATGAACAACACATTCTGTGTGTATGTTCCCTTAGAATTTTAATACAATTAGGTATTTTTAGAGGTAGCGTAATGCTGCTTACATTTTGGAACAGCTTACACTTTGCAACAGAAGCGTGCTTACTGTATGACTACTGAAAATGCTGCCTACGTAGGTTTTGGAACAGACCTTCACTGCTTGGATGCTTGCTCGAAGAGGTGAAAAGGATCAAATGTGAATGTCTGCACTGGAGCTTACCAAAACAAATGATGCACCGTTTAATGCGATTTACTCCTCTGCCATCAACGACAATGTAGCTTCCTGTGTCATCAACCTGAGAGAGACATTAGAGGTAGAAATGACCAATTTGCAGATAGATGTGCAGAACATTGGGAATGATGACATGCCAATTCCATGGAAATCTGAGGGCACAGAAATCTACAAAAAGTTCCACAGTTTCTCACAAATTTCAAACATTCATCCTTCACAAAATGCTGTTTCTTTCATATTCGTTTATTAAATATGTGAGCTCATCTGATGATGAGTGTAGTACTCATTCTTTGTCACTAATGATAATTCAAATAATTTGAATAAATGAACTAAACAGATCTACATTGAAGTGAATCAACATTGAACTGACTTGAGCAGAAAAACAATCTTGTTTTCTGTAGAGCTGCTTAGCTAAATCAAACTTGTTTCATAATTGATTAACGGAACTGACTTGAGCCAAAGTCCCTTTCAAGGAAAGTCTGTTCACTCGGCCGCCATATTTGCAATGCCTTCGGGCAGCTCAGACAAGACCAAGTCCGATCTAAATGAATGGGGGAATCCTTAAATGTCAAAAATGGCTCGTTGAACTCGCAATTTAATTACATATTTCAAATCAGCAATAAAATCTGAAATGAACTGCCCCATGAATGTTGTTTCTTATGCTCAAATAGCGTTCAAAAAGCATATTTTTCAGTATAGATCAGCCAGTTCGCATGCCTAGCTCCAACCGCTGCAGTGACGCAATGACTTTACCAATCAACGATTGAATTTTTAATTTTGAAGGTGGGTTTATCCCACATATTGCGCGTTGCACTTTCTCCCTTTCATAAGTATAGGAGTGAACTGTCTTTGTATTTCTATAGTCTTTGCTTGAGCTGAATAACGAGACCATTGACTGTATTATAACTGATGAAATTTGAAATTTTGAAGAAACTGAGTTGAATAATGTTTTGCTTTACAGCTGAAATTGTATTTGAAGAACTTTGCATCATTAACACTTTTATTTTCCTATTTATTACTGTGGAGTAGGGATGTGACAATGAACCGCGAGCCGGTTGAAAATCGATTCAAATCGGTTGAGATGCCAAACAAATGGTTGTACAATTGGAGTAGAAGTTTATATGAATGTATCTCTGAGGGGAACTGACTGTCTTTAGAAAAGTGTTTGTGGTATTTTCTTTTCATATTGCCTCTGAATGATGCATGTTAGTGTTCATAAGGGCAGCTCTGCTTTGTTTACAGCGGTAACCCAGGAAATACTATATCATTGCTGTTCATAAGCGCCACCTGCTGTCAGAGAGTGAATTTGCGTCTCATTCAGCTCGTCTGCTGTTTCGTTCAGATATGTTTTATTTAGTATAGTTTCACAAAACTGAAGTCAGACCATTCTGTTTTTGTTTCAAATTTCGAAATTATACAGTCTTATTTAGATGAAAAACTTCTCATGCTGCATGTATGCTGCATCTTTGTTTGGATCATGATTAAAATGCAGTGGTTGCCTCTCATTTTAAATGAAAAAAGCACAGACAAAGCCTTTGTTTATATGAAGAGATTTCTTTTATTTTTGTAACTTATTTGATTTGGGGTTTGTTTTAAAATTAAAATTTAGTTATTTCAATTTCACAAAGAAACGAGCAGCAATAGCCTAATAAAGGGACACCTTTTCATTTACTGTATAATGTCTTCAATCTCATTTTCTTAAAAAAAAAATTGTGAGAAAATCAAATCGAGTCGTGAGTTGAGTGAATCATTACATCCCTAAAAATGATTTGATCCTCTGCTGATTTTGTACGTTTTCCCCTTTACGAAAAAAAAAAAAAAAAAAAAGATCAGTCTATAATTTTAATGGTAGGTTTATTTTAACAGTGAGAGACAGAAAGAATAACACCAAAAGAAATCCAGAAAAACGCATTTTAAAAAAAAGTTATAAATTGATTTGCATTGTAATGTCAAATAAGTATTTGACCCCTTCACAAAACATGACTGTACTTTGTGACAAAACCCTTGTTACCAGGTTTGCACACATCTCAGGAGGGATTTTGTCCCACTCCTCTTTGCAGACCCTCTCCAATTCATTGAGGTTTCCAGGCTGACGTTTGGTAACTCAAACCTTCAGCTCCCTCCACAGATTTTCTATGGGATTAAGGTCTGGAGACTGGCTAGGCCACTCCAGGACCTTAATGTGCTTCTTCTTAAGCCATTCCTTTGTTGCCTTGGCCATGTGTTTTGGGTCATTGTCATGCTGAAATAGCCATCCACGACCCATTTTCAATGCCCTTGCTGGCTTCAATGCCCTGGCCCTGACTGTACATGGCCCCGTCCATCGTCCCTTTGATGCGTTGCAGTTGTCCTGTCCCCTTAGCAAAAAAACACCCCCAAAGCATAATGTTTCCACCTCCATGTTTGACGGTGGGGATGCTGTTGGGGTCATCATTCCTCCTCCTCCAAACACGGCGAGTTGAGTTGATGCCAAAAAGCTCGATTTTGGTCTCATCTGACCACAACACTTTCACCCAGTTCTCCTCTGAATCATTGGCAAACTTCAGATGGGCCAGTACATGTGCTTTCTTGAGCAGGGGACCTTGCGGGAGCTGCAGGATTTTTGGAGTTCTGGAGAGTTTGGAATCTGATTGATTGATTGCTTCTGTGGACAGGTTGTCTTTTATACAGGTAACAAACTGAGATTAGGAGCATTCCCTTTAAGAGAGTGTTCCTAATCTTAGCTCCTTACCTGTATAAAAGACACCTGGGAGAAATTCAGCCCTGGCATTTTTTGGTTCAAGCGGCCCACCACTACGATCAGAAGTGGTCCAGCCGGACAGCACCTATATATAGACTAGGACTGTCTTTCAAAATATACACACATACACGTGCACACACACACACACACACACACACACTTGGACCCCAAAACATAGGGAAAACTAGGAACACACTAACACTATGTGTATACCTACTGTGTATAGTGGACCAGTACTCACTCACTCATGACGTGATGTTAATATTCAGTTAGATGCACTGATCATGGTTTTTCATGGACATTTCTGATCTTACGGGCTGACTCTGATACCAATTGCTGTTTTTTTTTTTGGGGGGGGGGTTCCTTTAAGCAAGAAACAAGAAATAATGAAAGAGTGGACAAGCTAAAAGAAAATTATAATAAAAAAATGGGTCAATTCCGACTTTGCTATGACAATCTGGTGACTGTAAGTATGTTTTGTTATTAATTTAAGTATTTGCTATTGACTGTTCAAATGCGGAGTTTTGTGCGTTGTGTGTGTGAAAGAGAGACAGAGAGAGAGAGGGTCATATCACAGAGGAGTCCGCTTTCTTAATCGCGGCTTGTGTGCAAATACATACAAGCATCATCACGGTGTCTGTCACGCGACGCCGCTCCCCTTTCGGGCTTGAACTGATGGTAAAACTAAGGACATTATTAACTGCCTTTACATTTATTTTGAAAGCTGAAGCTCGCGATTATGGAAAGGGGCGTTACATTTCCAATGTGTGCTTGTGATGTTCAGCCAATCACAATGCACTGGGTCTGCTGGCCAATCAGAGCAGACTGTGCTTGTCGAAAGGAGGGGCTTTGTAGAAAACAATGCGTTTGAGCGAGGCGGGGCATAGAGGACTTACTATGATGTGTTTTTTGAACATTAAAGCATGTCAACATATTCTGTTACACCAAATACACAAATAATGATCTTTAAAAAAGCATCATATGACACCTTTCAAATTATAGACAGATCATTTCTTTGTCAGTGGGCAAACGTACAAAATCAGCAGGGGATCAAATAATTTCTTTCCCCAATGTATAAATAAATATAAATGTAGGTGACTTGCATTTTTTTTCATATGCAAATTTATTATTTTCACATCTACCTGCATTGCTCGGCTCACATCATCAGCAGGATTTAAAGCGATCACTCCGAGGCCAATGTCTGCAGCCTTGAACTCCAGCATGGCTGTTGCAAGGCTCGATTCATCCCTTGATGGCCCGTTTGTGAAAAACACAGCCACTTTCCTCATAAGCCTGCCCTTTCGGACACGTTTGAAGACATTCCGGGCCACAAAGCTCATGGCTTGTCCGATGTCTCTGGTTTCTGTGGTTCTCTTTAGAGCAAATGTTTTTACCGCTTCCAGAAGGGTCTTCTTCTTAAGGTGGTCTGCGAAACGGATCAGGTTCCTGGACTCGCTGCTGTAGGAGATCACAGACACTCGCGCTCCCCATGGACAATTAGTCTCAGCAATGGAAATGTCTCCCAGTAAGGACAGAGCAGCAGAACGCATTCGCTCAAACACTTCAGGAGTCACACCCGCAGACATGTCCAATGCTATCACCAGGTCCGTGGGGTAAACTGGACACTGGCTACCATTACCTGAATGCAAAATATATAAATTAATTAATTAATTAATATAAAATGCAGTAAAATATAAAATAATAAAATGTACTATTCACAAAAATTGACTGATAAATGAGGCACTGAAATGTTAAAGTATAAGGCAAAGCATACCAGAGCAGCAAGCTGTGGAAACAAAATAAAATATCAAATTTAGACATTTAAAATTATTCAAAGTTTAATATAAGCTAAATGGCTCATATAAGAGATCATGCGAGAGAGAATTAAAATAATTAAATGAGGTAATGCTATGACTGAAAATCACTAGCAGTTATTCTGTTTAGGATTTTTTGGATATTAGATGCTCTGAACTTACGACAGTTTTTGCGAATGTATTCGACCAGGTCACATTCCTTGATGTTCAGAAGCATAAAAGAAGGACAGAAGGAAAAAAAAAATAAAACTTCTGGAACCGATTAATAATTTAATACTATTTAAAGATAATTTATGTTAATATGAACCTACAGGAATTGGACTGATTCCAGGAAGTCCTTTTTCACCCTAAAAATAAAATAAAATTAAATAAGTACATAAACCAAAATAAATAAAATATAACTAAATAAAATAAATATGAACAGAAACATTTTAGCACACCTTATTTATATTTGCTTAACCCTCTGGGTCTCTTCATTTTTGGGTCACACTTGCTATCTTCACGGTCAAAAGTGACAGAAGACTTTAAACTTTTTAATGAGCTATTTTTTTCCCCACTGTCATTTGTGGCCATGAAGGTAACTACTGTTACTTTATTTTTCAACTTTTTAACACATCAGCATCATGTTGATGATTTTATTTGTGTATTAATGCAACAAAAGTTACCAAAACTGTAAAAATTCAACAAAAATAAAATAAATTCCCCCAGAGGCTCAGAGGGTTAAACTGACAATGTTTTGTGAGGTAACTAAATATTTATTTAATATGTAAGTGTTTGCAAATGACTGACCCTGTGTCCATCCATCCCATTCTCTCCTGGAGCACCTGGAGGACCCGGACGACCAGCGTTTCCCTGATCACATCAATACATAATACAGAATAACTGCATAACTTCCAACAAGGATAATGCAAACATACAGAACCGTCTCTATTATGTCAAGTAAATTAATATCATTTAAAAATACATGATTGTTTTGTTGGACCTTAACTTTTCAAAAGGTTATTAAATAAGCAAAAAGCTAATTAGCTGAACATTTACCAGTTTTCCTCGATAGCCTTTATGTCCTTTACTTCCACTGGATCCTTTGGTACCAGCCTCACCCTATTATTATAATCACTGATATTAATAATGTTACATAATGTTAACTTCAAATTATTATTATTATTAACATTTACACAGTTACATGAAATGCCTAGTGATGAGCTGCAACAAATGTTTAACTAGATTTAACACACCTGCAAACCAGGGAGGCCAAAGTGTCCAACGTTTCCCTAAAAGCAATTTGATTCTGTTAGTTGAATATCCATAAACATACACAAAGGAGAAAAAACAAGTTACTGTATTTTCCAGAAAATAATGTTTTCGCTTTGCACGTGTTTCTTGTGCTTGATGTTAATTAGAGGCTGACCAAGTGGATATTACCGACCACACTGGCCGATACTGATTAATCAACTGATAGTTTTTAAATTGGATATTGAACAAAAACTAAAATAGTGCTTTACTATTAAAAAACAAAACAAAAACAGAACAGAACTGAACTATACTTTGTAAATAAATAATAATATTAATTATATAGTTTATTAACTAATATTAACAGAAGAAACTTTACAATTTAAAAAAATTTATTAGTAATAGTAAATGTTGAATTATCACACTCTAACAATTACACATCTTTCATTGATCTTAATGTTACAAATGGACTCTTATTGTAAAGTGTTACCTTTCATTTCAACAGTCATGCATAAAAATGGCCATTTTGTTTTTGTTTTTTTTACTGTATTTTTTCCACGTCTTGTTACACAGACAAATGTAATACACAGAGCAGTACATTGAAAAGAACATTGTCTGAATTATTTATTTATTTTTTCTTATCCCCACGTTTAACCCCAGTGAATTAAGTGAATCCAAGTCGGAATTAAAATGGTACATAACCTCCCCCCACCCATAAACCCTTCAGGAAGATTGAAATGAAACTGCATTATCTATAATAACACTACATGAGAAAACATATTACCGCAGCCATGTAGTACTGCACCTAAATGTTGACTAACACAGTGATCAAACTCAGTCAGAATCTATTGAGGTCAAAGAATCAAAAGAAATTTAGAACGGGGTTCCAAGTTTTGTAGAATTTAACAGTAGAGCCCTGAATGGTGTGCTTCAGTTTTTCTAAAGAAAGGAATGACATGAGATCTTTTAACCAAGAGGTAGTGGGGGGGTGGAGTTGGGCACTTCCAATGTAGCAAAATGCATCTTCTAGCAACTAAGGAAGCAAATGCAATAACTGTCATGATACGTGCAGTGAAATGAAGCGAGAACTCAAGTGCAGGGAAATGGTGGTTTAATTATAAAAGAAACAAAAACACAACATAAATTCCCCCGAGGGGAAAAACAGGCAGACTAAGCAATACAACGATCAGGATCTAGAAACACACAGGACTTACTGCACATCACATTAGACAACGTGGCCGAACAGGACTGCAAACACCAGGATCATTTAAAGGAGACAAACAAGGAGGAACCAGGTGTACACACTGAGACAATTAGGGAATAACAAGGAGGGCGGGGTCAAACAATCAACCGGGGAACACATGGAACAATCACAACACAACCCCATGTGCTCAGACAAGACAGTGACATCTGGTGGCCAACCAGGGCACACCCACAGGATACGTGACACTACCCCCCAACAAAGGAGCAGCTCCCAGATGCTCCATCTGCAACACTAAGACGACACAAAAACATGAAAAATGAAAATACAAAATGTCAAGAAGGGAGGTGGGCAAGAGACGGATCAGGGGGAGGGATGGTGGGCCAGGCCCGTGCAGAGGCAGGGGGCCCGCAGACCAAGGCAGAGCAGGAGACCAGAACAGATCCGGAGGGACAGACCAGGGGGTTTCCGGCCCAACAGGAACCCCAGCGCACGGCCAGGGTGGGGCCGGAGGGACAAGCCAGGCAGTGAGTTTACGAACGGCCTCTGTGGCCGTGACAGGGCAGACAGTCAGTTCAGAAACGGCCTCTGTGGCCGTGACAGGGCAGACAGTGAGCTCAGGAACGGCCTCTGGCAGGGTAGGGAGCTCGAGTGGAGCCTGCAGGGCGAGAAGTTCGGGTAGAGCCGGCAAGGCGAGGAGCTCGTGTGGCGCCGGCAGGGCAAGGCGCTCGGGTGGCGCCGGCAGGGCAAGGAGTCTGGGTGGCGCCGGCAGGGCAAGGCGCTTGGGTGGCGCCGGCAGGCCGAGGAGTCTGGGTGGCGCCGGCAGGGCGAGGAGCTTGGGTGGCGCCGGCAGGGCGAGGAGCTTGGGTGGCGCCGGCAGGGCGAGGAGCTTGGGTGGCGCCGGCAGGGCGAGGAGCTTGGGTGGCGCCGGCAGGGCGAGGAGCTTGGGTGGCGCCGGCAGGGCGAGGAGCTTGGGTGGCTCTGGCACGACCTCCTGGCCAGCAGTGAGCTCCTGGGTAGCCTCCTGGCCTTGTGGGACGGAGAAGGCCTTCCTCCGCCTCTTCCTCCGTCTCCGGGAGCGGGGCGCCGCTGCGGCATCTTCGGCCACCACTAGGGGATTGAGAGCGGGCACCGCCGCCTCGGGAGCGCTGTGAGCGGGCACCGCCGCCTCGGGAGCGCTGTGAGCGGGCACCGCCGCCTCGGGAGCGCTGTGAGCGGGCACCGCCGCCTCGGGAGCGCTGTGAGCGGGCACCGCCGCCTCGGGAGCGCTGTGAGCGGGCACCGCCGCCTCGGGAGCGCTGTGAGCGGGCACCGCCGCCTCGGGAGCGCTGTGAGCGGGCACCGCCGCCTCGGGAGCGCTGTGAGTGGGCACCGCCGCTTGGAGATGCGCCAAAAACTCCACAAACTCCCCAAAAGTCAAGCGGCCCAGCCCCCTCATCCACTCCTCATCGAGTGGCTCCTCCAGGGCCAGGTTAAAAAAGTCCTTGAGAGCCGCATCGTTGTAGCCCAAACCCTCTGCTGCCTCACAGAACGTCAGGGCAAATCTCCTCACGTCAGTGCCCCTCTGACGGAGGGATCGCAGCGTCCTGACCTGGAGGATCCGTGAGTAGCGAGGGTTCCTCACGTTAGCGGCTGGAGGATGGTGTGGATCCATTCCCCGCTGAGTTCTCAGTGTCGGCCACGTTCTGTCATGATACGTGCAGTGAAATGAAGCGAGAACTCAAGTGCAGGGAAATGGTGGTTTAATTATAAAAGAAACAAAAACACAACATAAATTCCCCCGAGGGGAAAAACAGGCAGACTAAGCAATACAACGATCAGGATCTAGAAACACACAGGACTTACTGCACATCACATTAGACAACGTGGCCGAACAGGACTGCAAACACCAGGATCATTTAAAGGAGACAAACAAGGAGGAACCAGGTGTACACACTGAGACAATTAGGGAATAACAAGGAGGGCGGGGTCAAACAATCAACCGGGGAACACATGGAACAATCACAACACAACCCCATGTGCTCAGACAAGACAGTGACATCTGGTGGCCAACCAGGGCACACCCACAGGATACGTGACAATAACATCTGCTTGTTTCAAAAGAGTAGAAGAAAATACAGACACACCAAAGATAGCAACCATAGGACATGGAAGGAGAGAAATACATAAAGCCCTTGAAAGAAAATCAAAAAAGGAAGCCCAGTATGAGGGCACTTTAGGGCAACTGAAAAATGTATGAACATGGTCAGCTGGAGAAAAGGAGCATCTAATACAAGAGTCATCTGTTTCTGGGATCAATTTATGGAGTCTAGCTTTGGTAAAGTGGATTCGGTGCAAAACTTTTAACTGAATCAGACTAAACCGGGCACAAGCAGAATTAACTCTAACAAGGGCCTCGGACCAGAGCTCTTCAGTAAAGCTGAGCTCTAACTCTTTCTCCCATGTTGACTTCAAATATGAGAGAGATGAAGTTCTAGATGAAAGCAACATGAGATACATAGAAGAGATAAGGTTACCACTATAGGGGCGGACAATAAACTGTCAAGCAGGGATTTTTCTGGCAATTGAGGGAAACTAGAGAAGTGAGTTCTTCAAAATAGTTTGTTGCAAATAGGGCTGAATACAGGATCCTGGAGATACAGCAGCAAATCGTCTGCATATAAAGAGACTCGATGTTCAGCACCTCCCCTACGGATACCTGATATTAATGGGGAAGATTTTAATGCAATAGAAAGCGGCTCAATTGCCAAAGCAAAAAGAAGAGGGGACAGAGGGCATCCTGCCTTGTCCCCCGGGAAACAGGTTCCTCCAATGTATTTGCAGTGTTTATGTCCACAGTAGGTATTTTTAAATTATCGAAAAAATAATCCATTAAAGAAGATTTGGTAGGGGACTGAGAAGTATAAAGCTTAGAGTAAAAAGTTGAAAAGACGGAATAAATTTTTTGAGGATCATACACCAGCTTGTTTGAAGAATTATCAAAAATTTGTTTGAAAAATGTGGCAAGATGTAGACTGGTATTTGAGCTGGGAAGCAAGAACCCGCCCTATCCCCATGTCTTTGGTTCTTTTAAGTAAATATTCTGATTTGTTTGTTGAAAGCAAATCAAATTCAGTTTGTAACTTTAAACGTTTCAGTTTAAGTTCGGGACTAGGCCTACAAGAATACAGACTGTCCACCTCTAGAATAGATCAGATAAGCTCTAGCTGCTGTGATTTTCTCTTCTTAACTAAATGGGCAGTATAAGAAATTATTTTGCCACGAATGAAGGCTTTAAACGTTTCCCATAATAGCGACGCAGAAATGGTGTCTGTTTTGTTAGTCTCAATGAAAAAATCTATATTTTTAGATAAAAATAAAAACAAATCACAGAAATCCTCTCTAGCTAGAAGCCCTGTGTCAACTTTCCAAGGGGGCTGGCTCTTAAAGGCTCTTGAAGTTCCCCTTGGCAAACCCTGTTGAATTTCCTCCCGCACTCTCGGCTGTCAGGCGTGGTGGAGCGCCAGACGCCAGGTCCAGCACTTGTGTGTTTGCCCAAGGTCAGCCCTTGTGCTGGGCTAGATGCCCGTGTGTAGTGATTCCCCTTCGGGTGATCCCACACGTGTATTCTTCCACGGTATGGCTCCCCTCATGGTGGGCCCGTGTCTTTCCCTGGCAGAGACCTTCTGCCGTCTCTGCTGTGTATTGATCTCACCCCAGGATGGCTGAGTACCATATGTAGTACTGTCCTTAGTCAGTCTATATTTGTAATCTACACATGGTACATCTTTACGCAGGATGTGGCTTCCATAGCGTTCCCCTACTTGGAGTACACTTTCCCAGTGTTATCCAATATCCAATGTATGGAACACCAGTGGCTGCATCTCTGCCTAAGCCCTGTCCTATCTTCCATCCCAAATGGCGTGGGGGGACTTGCCGGCTTCCTCAGGGCACCGGAGGGGGTCAGCAATAGTGGTGTTTTCATAGGGATCCCAATTGCGTCAGTCACTCTGACTTAACGTTGAACGTGACTGACTGATAGGGAACGTCTTGGTTATGTATGTAACCCTCCTTCCCTGAAGGAGGGAACGGAGACATTACGTCCCATTGCCAGAGTTTCTGTACCACCGCTGTATGGCCGAGGCACACTGTCTCGGCTCCTCAGCGAAAAACTAATGTGTGTCAGCTCGCGCTCTTCTTTTATACCCATGCTGCGGGGTGGGGTGCGCGATGCAAAGCACGCATGCCAACTGTCATTGTCTTGTTTTGTTAACACTCGAAGGTGATTGGGCTCTCTGGCGAGATCCCAATTGCGTCAGTCACTCTGATATAACGTCTCTGTTCCCTCCTTCAGGGAATGAGGGTTACATATGTAACCGAGACGATTTGTGTCAGAAAACTGCATCAAAATAATTCAATAGAGTTTGGGTGTCACAAGTGGCTATTTTTGGTATAGTGCCCAAACAAAATCTCACAGGAACCACAATTTTGGTGATATCAACTTCAAATTTGAAACATAACTTGGTCAGTCATTTTTTTCAGTGTTTCCTTTTTAATAAATTTGCAAAGTTGTAATAAATCTGGTTTCTGCTTTGTCATTATGGTGAGTGGGGTGTAGATTTATGTGGAAAAAAAGTAATTTAAAGCAGTTTAACATAAGAACGCAACATAACAAAATGTGAAAAAAATGAAGGGGTATGAAGACTTTCTATAGGTACTGTACATATGGATATGTATGAATACTCTCACACTATAACTGCTTCAGTTCTAGCAATGATTATTATTTAATCAAAATAAAATATGGCAGTCACACACTGGGCAAAAGCACAGTGCTGCATCTTGGAAAAACTTGCAGGTTATCACACACACACACACACAGACGCGTTGAGTTCAATTCAAGCATTGGTCTAAAACGGTTTATTTAATCACCAAATGGGAAAAAGTTTACTTCAAGTATGAACAAAGCAACATAGATGAGTTTGAAGTTCTGTGCTTAAATAAACAGAGCAAATGGAAAGAGAAAGTGTGATCAATATTACAGCTCTCTATATGAAAACTATGTGAAGGGCTCTCTGTGGCGCGGCAAGATTTTCTGTTGGCTGCATTTAAATCTGCGTCTGAAGTTTCCCGCTCTGTGCAGTGCGCAGCCTCATGTGTCAAAACTAACAATATGAGGTGTGAGTGATTTCTGCCTCTAGAGGCCGCTCTTGCGGCATGAATTTTTTGCAGATAACCGATAGTTCTAGCACAATCAACTACCGATGCCGATTAATCGGCAAAACCATAAGACACTTTGTAATATAAGTCATAGCATGTTTCAGATTATAAAAAATATGACTTATACCCTGGAAAATATGGTAGAAAAACACCTTTATAAATAGAAAATAGTAGATGTTCAGATGCGATTTCTCATAGAATTTCTATGATTTTTCAATAAACTCATGTGTGTATATTACAGGTACCTTGTGTCCTTTGGGCCCATCAGGTCCATACCCGTCTCTTCCATCTTGACCCTGTTTGCATAAAGTCATTAGACTGGAAAGTCATGCATTAGACTGCAAAGTCACGCATTGGACTGGAAAGTCACACAAAATTATTTCATATGGTTTAGAAGGGCATTTTAGCATTTTCAAGTCAACAATGCACAAATGCAACAACTGACCGGAGGCCCTTTGAATCCCTCTGGTCCCAGCGTTCCCTTGGGTCCTAGGTCACCCGGTGGACCCTAAAACACAAGTAGGCACAGTGTGAAAAGAGGAGCATAGAAATCCTGTACAACATTGTATGGCTGCAGCACTATTACATAATGAGAATGAGAATGAACTTATTTACACATACAAGGAATTTGTTATAGTGACAGAAGCTCCACAGTGCAACAGAATGACAGTAACAGGACAGGACACAGATAATAAAAAAGAATAATATACAAATATACAAAATAGACAATGTACAAAATAGCAAAAACACAATATATAATACAGACAATTATGTATGATACGTGCAAATTTGAAATGTAAATAAATGTGTGATGAATATATAATGTATAATAGTGTTGTGTGTTCCACGTTTATTGTCAAGTGTTCATGAGATGGATTGCCTGAGGGAAGAAACTGTTCCTGTGCCTGGTCATTCTGGTGCTCAGAGCTCTGTAGCGTCAACCAGACGGCAACAGTTCAAAGAGGGAGTGTGCTGGGTGTGAGGGGTCCAGAGTGATTTTGCCAGCCCTTTTGCCCACTCTGGATGAGTACAGTTCTTGGAAAGTGGGGAGGGTTGTACCAATGATTCACTCAGCGGTCCGAACTACCCTCTGTAGTCTTCTGAGGTCAGATTTGGTAGCTGAGCTGAACTAGACAGTTATTGACATGACAGATTCAATTATGGTGGAGTAGAACTATTTCAGCAGCTCTTGTGGCAGGTGGAACTTCCTCAGCTGGCGAAGGAGGTATGTGAGTGTTCCACTTCAGGTCCTGGGAGATGGTGGTGCCCAGGAACCTGAATGACTCCACTCTCGTTACAGTGCTGTTCATGATAGTGAGTGGGGGGAGAGCAGGGGGGTTTCTCCTGAAGTCCACGATCATCTCTACTGTTCTGAGCGTGTTGAGCTCCAGGTTGTTAAGACTGCACCAGCTCCTTCCCCTCTTGTCTGCAAGTAGACTTGTCACCGTCCTGGATCAGGCTGATGACTGTGGTGTCATCTGCAAACTTTAGGAGCTTGACAGAGGGATCTTTAGATGTGCAGTCATTGGTGTAGAGGGAGAAGAGCATGTTCCATAAGCGCAGCCTGCTCTCATTCAGCCTGTCTGCGTAATTTCACAAAGCTAAAGTCAGACCATTCTGTTTTTGTTTCAGATTTTGAAACTTCATCTAACTTAATCTAATTTAAATCTGAAACTGTTCCCGTATGTAGCATCATTGTTTGGATCATGATCAAAATGCAGTGGTTTCCTCTAATTTTAAGTGGCTACAGAGAATTCGGCCTGTAATAGAGCAAAAAACATCATATTCATGTACTCGTGTTTTAATTCGCTCTTGCTTTAAATAAAATAAAATAAATATTAACAAATCGGATTGGCCCATTTGCTTGAAAAAAAAACGTCCATGAAAAATCAAGATTGGTGCATCATTACTAACTTTTGACAGTGTGACCACTGATGTGTTTCCCAGACGTATTTCAGTAAATCAGTTAACTTAACTAATAATTTTGATTATTGTAGGCTATTAATAATTTTGATTATTGTAGGCTATTAGTACTTCCTAAGTCGATACTGAAATTTTAAATATGCAACAATACTGGCCTTTCTGCAGTACTGATAGTACCAAGTACAGACTCAATTCAGTACTGGCTGATAGGCCACTGCTTTCAAAAGCTTCCGTGCATATTTATAGCGCTTTCCGTGAACAGCATAATGCAATGGCCTATCAGAGGTGTTTAAGTCAGAATCCACTTATTTTTCACTTGACTCTTTTAAAGCAATACTTAACTGAAAAATATTTGAAGGAGGTCCAATCTGCTGCAGAGTTTAGCTCCAACCCTGATCAAACACACCTACCTGTGATTTTCTAATGATCTTGAAGACTCTGATTAGCAGCTCAGGTGTGTTTGATTAGGGTTAGAGCTAAACTCTGCAGGAATGGTCCAGATTTGAGGATCCCTGGTTTAGATGGTATTTTCTTTTCATCATGGTATTTTATTACACGTACTAAAGTAGTATTTCTAGGCGCAGCACTGCTTTGTTAACAGTGGTAACCAAGAAAGCAGTGCTGCGCCTAGAATATTTTACTATATATTACTTTAGCTCTAACCCTAATCAAACACACCTGAGCATGCTAAGCAAACATTTTCTACTAAGCATTAATTGTTTCGGTACAGTGGTAAACTGTTCGTTCTTGGCTAAAGGAAAACACAATTACATTTTTTTAAATAATAATTTTTCAGGACAACTACAAGATTTTCCAGGTCATTTTAAATGTTATCTTATTTTACATGTGTTTTCCAGGAATGGAAAATTACTTATCAATTTTCCAGGTTTTCAAGGGAACCCTGGAAAAGCTGCATGTTTGTAAGAAACAAATCCATCATTAAGATGTTTGTAACTTTAAACTGTTCCTTCTGTTGCAAATATACAAGTCTTCTATCCATAATATTGGTTTTAATGATTATTTTTCTTATCTGAATCAGGAGAGAAATATGCACAGATCAAGAACCGTTTACAAGTGGAAACGGTCCAAAACAGTTCCAAACAAATATGACTAGTTGATTATTGTGATGTTTTTATCAGCTGTTTGGACTCTCGTTCTGACGGCACCCATTCACTGCAGAGGATCCATTGGTGAGCAAGTGATAGAATGCTAAATTTCTCCAAATCTGTTCCGATGAAAAAACAAACTCCGAGAATCAAGGAAAAAAAAATGCAAAATGCAATCTTGCATTTTTCAGAGAATCAAGGAAAACAAACAAGGAAAGGAAGAAAACTTAAATGCAGTAGGCCTACATACCCTTGGTCCTCTGTGTCCTCGACCTCCCTTTGAACCTTCAGGTCCAGGTGAGCCAAAGGGACCCTATGAAAACATACATGGTTCTCTCAACATTTATTGTATTTTTCTCTCTGTGTCGTATATCATATGTTTTGTACTCTAAGGGTAAAAAAATGAACATGCAACTAGTTTAAACAACTGAATACACACCTGAATCCCAGGTACACCTGGAGAACCATTGTATCCTTGAGACCCTTTTGGGCCTGGTCGTCCCTGAACAGAAAAAAAAAAAAAAAAATCAGGTAGGTATAGGTAAATCTGTTATCTGTGCTTTATTTTTTAAATAAAGGTGAAAGATCCCAGTTCTCACCACTTGTCCAGGATAACCAGGAGGTCCTGGCTGTCCAGCTTCTCCTTTTTCATTTGAAGATTCACCCTATACAGATACACATACCATAACCACATTACTACAGCAGAACAGAAGACACCAGAATAGATTATATTAGAAAAGAACAAAATTGAACAGATTAAGAATAGAATGTTATTTAAAACAGGACTGACTTTTAAAGGGGTCATATGATGCGATTTCAAGTTTTCCTTTCTCTTCGGAGTGTTACAAGCTGATTGCGCGTAGATAAGATCCCTAAAGTTGCAAAGACTAAAGTCTCAAACCCAAAGAAACCCAAACCTTCTTTATAAAAGTTAAGACTCATCCACGCCCTCCTAAAACGGCTCATTCAAACACGCCCCCCACGTCTACGTCACGGTGTGCGAAGATTTGCGTAATGCCGCCCAAATGTGCACGCAAAGAAAGAAGGAGTGGTTTCAGTAACCGCAGTAGTGTTGATGCAGCCATGTCAGGGAGACGCTGTGTGTTTCTATGCGAAAGCAAATACACTTTATTTGGCCTTCCGAAAGTAGATGCAATTAGGAATCATAGTTTAAGATTATTTACAACAGAACAGCAAAACCCAAATGTTCGAATTTGTGCTACACATTTTATGGATGACAGTTTTGTGAACTTAGGACAGTACAAGTCTGGCTGCACAAAGGCTATTTAAAAAAAAAAAACAAAGGGTCAATTCCAACTTTGCCATGACAATTTGGCACTTCTGAATCAGCAACTGTAAGTATGTTTTGTTATTAGTTCAAGTATTTGCTATAGACTGTTCAAATGTGGAGCTTTACGTGTGAGGCGTCGTGTGTGTGTGTGTGTGTGTGTGTGTACGAGGGTAACAGGGTCACATCACAGCAGAGTGTACAGCCCATCAGAAATCGTCTTAACTGCGGCTTGTGTGCAAATACATACGAGCATCATCACTGTGTCTGTCACATGACTCTATTCCCCTTTCGGCTTGAACTGTTAAAATTAACTTGAAAGCTAATATTGAAATCTAAAAATATAATGATCAGTTGTGTGTATAGTATAGATCACCAGGAATTTGTACGGATACCTTTATGAATTAATTATTTGGTATGCTCGATAAAAGTACAAATTATATGTGGAGATTTCAATATTGACTTGTTGAATCCAAATGGAAATAAGAGAATAACAGATTTTACTGACTCACTATATAGTAAAGGTCTATTGCCTGTGATTACAAAACCTAGTAGAATAATTAAAAAATACTGCTATATTAATAGATAATATATATACAAATGAAATTGAAGGAAAAAATAGTAGGAGGATTATTTATAAATTATATGACTGATCATTTTCCAGTTTTTGCAATATTTAAAAGATTATTTGATTAAAAACAAAAGGTAGTAGGATAAATAGATTTAAATTAATTCGATATGGAACACCAGAAATCTTTGTTGCTCTCAGTGGGGACTTAAAGAATCAAAATTAGAGCGAAGTTTATGCAAGTAAAGATCCTAATAGTGCTTATGATGCTTTTTTGTCTATATTAATTGAAAAATATGAAAAAACATTGTTTAAGAAGACTGTAATGAGGCAAAAAAAAAATGAGGATAAACCATGGATTACTAAGGGAATAGAGAAAGCATGTAAAAAGAAAAATGCATTATATAGGAAATGTATAGCAACTAGAACTATACAAGCGGAAAATAAAAACAAGATATATAAAAATAAATTAAGTATTATAAGATTTAGTAAAAAGGACTATTATAATAAGTTATTAGACAAGCATAAGAATAATATACAAACAACATGGAAAGTACTTAATAGTATAATTAAAAAGAATACTGGGAAAGTTGATTACCCAAATTATTTTGTTAACGATGATAAATTAAGTATAAATAAACTGAATGACATTGTCAATGAATTTAATGAGTATTTTGTAAATATTGGGAGCAATTTAGCAAAAGTGATCGTGGAGCAAAGAACTGGGGATAGGATAGATGAAATTAATATTTCCAGTAATGATTATTCAATGTTTATAAGGGGAGTTGACGAAAAGGAAATACTCGACATTGTTAACAACTGTAAGAATAAATATTCCACTGATTGTAATGATATTGACATGTCGTTATTAAAAAGTATTATAGAACATATAGTGAAACCATTTACACACATTTGTAATCAGTCCTTTTGAACAGGAATATTCCCTAGTAATATGAAAACAGCTAAAGTTATTCCTATTTTTAAAAATGTAGATCGTCACTGTTTTTCCAACTACAGACCAATTTCTCTTCTTTCCCAGTTCTCAAAAATTTTACAGAAAATATTTGTGCGTAGGCTTGATAATTTTATAGATAAACACAAATTATTGAGTGATCATCGGTACGGTTTTAGAACAAACAGGTCGAGTACTGCGAGTACAGCTCAATGGCTGTGATGGAACTGGTGGAAGAGATTTCTTCTTCAATGGATAATAATGAATATACTGTGGGGGTGTTCCTAGATTTTAAAAAGCTTTTGACACTATCAATTATGGATTATTAATGATGAAACTGGAGAGATATGGTATAAGAGGGAAAGCTTTTGCTTGGATAAAAAGTTACCTCGATAACAGATATCAATTTGTACAAATTAATAATGTTAAATCAGATTTAATGAAAGTTACCTGTGGTGTGCCACAAGGTTCGGTGCTAGGCCCTAAGTTGTTTGTACTGTACATAAATTATATTTGTAAAGTTTCTAAAGTATTAAAAAAGGTTTTGTTTGCTGATGATACTAATTTATATTGTTCTGGGAGAAGTTTGGAACAGCTTCTGAAAACAGTGGAAATCGAATTGAGGGTTTTCAAAAAATGGTTTGATGATAACAGACTTTCACTGAGTTTAAGTAAAACAAAGTTTATAATATTTAGTAATCGACAAAGTAACAAAGTGAAACTAACTATTAATAATGAGGAAATAGAAAGTGTACAAAATTTAATTTTTGGGTGTTATAATTGATCATAAATTATGTTGGAAATCACATATTAATCATGTAAAAACAAAAATGTCTAAATCCATTGCAATATTAAATAGAATAAAACATATTTTGAATGAAAAAAATTATATATATTGTATTGTGCGCTCATAGTTCCATACATTACTTATTGTGTGGAGGTGTGGGGTCACACATATAAAACCAACTTAAATTCAATAGATAAGTTACTATTAGGATTGTTCAATAGGTTGATTTATGAACCTATGAATAAATTGTTTATTAATTTACATGCATTAAACTTTCTCTATTTAGTTGATCTATATACTTTAGTTAATGTACAAAATTTATAATAATTTACTTCCAAACTGTATTAAGAGGTTGTTCAAAATAAGAGAAAGTCAGTATAATTTAAGAGGATTGTATATGTTCAAAAAAGTAAGGGCAAGAACTAATGCAAAAAGTAGGTGTTTATCTATTAAAGGGGTAAATCTATGGAATAAATGTGATAAGGAACTAAAAGTATGTTATTCACTTTGCTTATTTAAGAAAATGTATAAAAACAAGGTGAAAAATAATTATATGATTCAGTATAAATAAATTGTGGTTGTATTGTTTAAAAAATTGTTTATTTTTATGTTTGGTTTTGAATTATGTTTGTACATTTTGGGAAATGTTTTTGTTATATTGTATTTTGTATGTTATATAATATTTTATTATATTGTATATATATTTTGTGTTATTTAACATTCAGTTAATTATGTATAAAGGGTAGGCATAATAAGCAAGGCTTCTGCCTACTCCTTTTTCGGTAACAATGTATTTTATTTATTTTGTGAAAATGTGTTTGTTATTATTGATATAAAAGCTGAAGCTGCGATTATAGTAAGGGGCGTTACATTTCAGCCGCATGCTTGCGGTGTTCAGCCAATCACTATTCACTGGGTCAGTTGGACAATCAAAGCAGACTGCACTTGTTGGAAGGAGGGGCTTTGTAGAAAACGACACGTTTGAGAGAGGCAGGGCATAGAAGACCTACAATAATGTACAGTATTTTAAAAATTAAGTGTTTTTTGAACATTAAAGCATGTTACACCAAATAGCATCATATGCACCCTTTAACAGTTGCCAAGATGAATGGAATAAACGAGAAAAGAACAGAATAGATTACAAAATAACACATATAGTAATAATAATAATAATAACAACAACAGGATACTATAATATAATAAACAGTAGAATATGTTAGAATTAAGAGTAGATTACATACGTGATTAGAAAAGAATGATATAGAATATAATATAAAATAGAACAGAACTGAAAGAACAGAATCTTTGCATATTTTTCATGCTACATTACCAACAATCCTGGTCGGCCTTTTCTTCCTAGAGCACCCTACAAAAAATACAGAAGTTATCTGAAGGATAAAACTTCACGAAGGGTGAAAAAAGGATATCCAGGCAATAAATGTTAAATATCCCACACCGAAAGTCAGATGTTGTAACCATCATAACACAAAACATTAACACAGGTACCTTTAAATGTTTGGGAGCAGTAAGATATTTTAATGTTTTTGAAGTCTCGTATGATAAAAATACAGTAAACAGTAATATTGTGTAATATTATTACAATTTAAAATAACTATTTTCTGTTTTGTTTTATATTTGTTAAAATTTTTAAATGTTATTTATTCACATTTGCAGTCGCATTTGCTAAATCTGTTTAGCCAATAACATGTGACCCTGGACCACAAAACCAGTCATAAGTGTCCATTTTTCAAAATTGAGATTTCTGCATCACCTGCAAGCTGAATAAATAAGCTTTCCATTGATGTATGGTTTGTTGAGATAGGACAATATGTGGCTGAGATACAACTATTTGAAAATCTGGAATCTGAGGTTGCAAAAAATATTGAGAAAATCACCTTTAAAGTTGTCCATATTAAGTTCTTACCAATGCATATTACTAATCAAAAGTTTTGATATATTTACAGTACGAAATTTACAAAATATCTTCAGGGAACATGATCTTTACTTAATATCCTAATGATTTTTGGCATAAAAGAAAAATCAATAATTTTGCCCCATACAATATATTTTTGGCTATTGCTACAAATATAACCCAGCGACTTAAGACTGGTTTTGTGGTCCAGCAGGGTCTCGTATATCATATCAACTGAGGGTGCTCTTGCTTTCATTTCAGGGTGCTTATAATCAAAATTGACTTTGTGATGTTGTTTACCCATGTTTTAATTTGTTTAACAAGAAATAGTTTGTGATCAAACATTAATTGGCGGACCTCCTGCAGTACCACTGTGGACCCCCAGTTGAAGACCCTTGATTTAGGGGAAAATAAGGTGCAAACATGGACCTTTAAGCTTTTATACCTTAGGATACCATCCCACTGCAGTTACAGTTAGCAACTACTACAGTACTAGTACAGGTAATACTCACAGGATCACCGTTATCTCCAGGTCTGCCTAGGGGTCCGATAGGCCCCTGGTCACCCTGACAACAAAACACAAACACAACACACTTTTACTGATACTGGTCACACACACATCACTGAAAAATTAGGTTCTAAATCTGATATGTTTCTGATTTGGTCACTTGATTCTCCTTTGATAATAAATTATTCTCTTCTTAATTTGGAATTTTTCACCAAAAAAAAAAAGTCATTATGAGAGTGATTGGTGACATTAGCCAAGGAGGAAAGTCATTTCAGAGGGGGAGCAGTAACAAGTGTGTCTGTGTCAAATTGCACAAATGTGTGATTGGTGTTAAAATTAACAATGTTAAACATACGGTATATAATTAATCATTGTGAATGTGTTAACTTTGACAGCTTGCAAAATCCAAAGTTGCATGGGAGGATTTTACAGTAGTGTGTATACATAATAACACAGGACGAATGGAATTAGACAACTGATTCCTGATTTAAGGCACATCACTACTGAAACAGAAACATTCTGTCGCTCTTACACAAACAAATCGAGTGAACATCTTCCACAAGGAGTGTAAAAAAGGAAGCTCACCGGGAGCCCAGTAGCTCCCCTCTCGCCTTCTGGACCGGGAACAGAGTTGTCTATTCCTGGTGCACCCTGTTAACAAAGAACCATATACAGACAAATCAAGTCAGGTTGTTTATACGGCAAAAAACAACTATAAACACAGAGAAAAACTTACAGGATCTCCTCTCACTCCACTGTGCCCCTTAGGTCCAGGACTCCCTCTGAAACCCTTTACTCCCTGAAAGACAGAATAACATAGTGAGGAAGCCACTGGGTTGTTTTCACATTTTTTCCTGCTTACATTAACAGATACAGTAAGTAGACAGCTGTGATCCATCAAATCAGGCGTTTGTAATGTGTCTGTGATAATGTAGTTACAGCACTGCCCAGGTCTCCTTTAGGTCCTGGAAGCCCATTTAGGCCAGCATCACCCTGCACACACAACCCAGTGAAACAGAGTACAGTGAACCAAATGACTCAAAAACTAATTCAGTGACAATGCGGTGATCGACTGAGCAGTTTCATAGGTCACTTATATTGGGTTTAATTTATTGCAGTGTGTTTGGAAGGCAGCACTTCATGGATATTCTTCAAACATTTATTTATACTATTACTATTGCTCATACTTATGATTAGAGATATTTCAAGTACAGAATATCAGTGTACAACTCATGAATGATTCTTTAAAATCAAGTGGTTTTCTAAGGAGGAGTGTGCTACTACTTTTCTAAGTGTTCACACTTATATGTGTGTGTGTGTTTGTGTGTATAATGTAGGACTTCATTTCTAATATTTTCAAAATCGGACATCAATAGTTGCATTTCCATGCAGATTGAATTGTGTGTATGTGTATTATAAACTTTCTTGCATCCATTTATTACCAGTGTCCATTACCAAAAGTGAGTTTTCTTATGTGTGTGTTGATTTTCATTCACAAAAACAGAAAACAAACTCAAACTGATTTGCACAGAATGAAAGCCTGATTTCCTTCTACGGGAGATATCAATTCTACTTTTCTGTGCATTTTATATTTCTCTGTATATTGCACGTTTTCATTGTTCTAGCCATAATTTTACCTCCAGTGTGGATAGATAAACATTGCACTGCTTTTTGAACAAATTCACAATTTGCATACATTTGCAATTTTAATACAGTACATTCATTTTCGTTTGATACTGTGACTGTATGTGATGAAAAGAGGAAGATGAGGGACATAAAGATGAGACCTGTTCTCCATCCACTCCATGCAGCCCATCCTCCCCAACTTCTCCCTGTCAGAGAGAGGTCAAAGGGTCACACACACTTACAGTCAAGTTTAGGGAAGTAATTAACAACACTGAACAAATAAAACTTGTACTTGTACTTGTTTATGACCCTAAAATAGCATCTGTAGCTTGGAAAAAAATAGACCATAAACTGTCTTATGAAACGTTAACATCAGTGCAAAATTTCCACTCATTTTTATTTGTTAATGTTTAAAACAAGGGAGAAAATTCTGTAATTGCAAAAGGATTCTATGAAAATAGTCTAAAATAGTATGTAAATTTGTCTTGTATGACTGTGACAAGATAATTATACTCTATAAAAACCTTTAATACTTGTGGTTGTAGAAGAAAACCACAGAACAAACATTCAGAAAGCACTTTAGAATTTTTTTTTTTTTGTCTTTTTCAGGTTATATTTTTGCCCCAAAAGTAACTGTTAAAGTGGGTACAATTATAGCTCTAACAGCCAGTAAATAGAACAATAATTGCTGTTACTCACTTTATTTCCAGTGTAGCCTCTCCATCCCTATTGAAATGAGATTTAAAAAACATATTCTTTATTCAGCACAGTTGTAAAACATAATCTGGTTTACCAATCCTACAGACAATAACATTTCCTAGTCATGAAGTTAGTAATAGTCATGTAAGTTGCATTTATCTATCCCTAAAAAAATGACTTCAGTCACACTTAATATATGAATATGTTTGCAACAAATAACAAAACATTAAACCATTTTACTTTTATATTAACAATTTAATTGAATGGTTAATCTTATTTTTAATGATTACTTCTTGAAAGTAAAAACAGAAAAGGTACCAGTTTAAAGTTCTATTTACAAGTGGTATATGAAGATATACTGTACTATATTGCATACTAAGATAAATCTAGAAATTCCAAGCAGAACATTGCACTGATACAATCAACATCAAGACATGCATCTCCAATGATAATCATTTTACATTACCTTTATTCCTCTCTTTCCAGGGTAACCGTTATATCCATGAGTTCCATTCAGCCCTGGTGGTCCTCGCTCCCCCTGCCAGAAACAAGACGGGAGAAAGACTGTTTATCCACAGCATTTACATCATATATCCTCTATAAAACGTGTATTCTGTTCTATATGTGACCCTGGACCATATATGACCCTGGTCGCTGAGGTATATTTGTAGCAATAGCCAAAAATAAGTATTGTATTGTATGGGTCAAAATTATCAAATTTTCTTTTATGGCAAAAATCATTAGGATATTAAGTAAAGATCATGTTCCATGAAGATATTTTGTAAATGTCCTACCATAAATATATCAAAACTTAATCTTTATTAGTAATATGCATTGCTAAGAACTTCATTTGGACAACTTTAAAGGCGATTTTCTCAGTATTTAGATTTTTTTGCACCCTCAGATTCCAGATTTTCAAATAGTTGTATCAAACATTGTCCTATCCTAACAAACCATACATCGATGGAAAGCATATTTAGTCAACTTTCAGAGGATGTATAAATCTCAATTTCGAAAAATTGGGGGGGGGGGGGGGGTATAGAAGTTTTTAGGTGTTTATATATAAAATATATAATAATGCTGTTAGCAGCCATTTCTGATTCATGGAATGAAAAAATCATAGATATCCAAAAACGTTTCTGTATAAACGTTTGACTCTAATATGTCAGCAAATAAAACTTTTGAGCCTGCCTTTATCCAGTATTCAGATTTCGGTTCAAGAAATGTATGCAAATTAGTGCCTATTTAATTAGATAATGCCTCTTTTGCTTAAGCATAACATTTCATAAAACGTCATAGAAGAAGAAACAGAATTTTTAACGTTATCAGTCAAGTATGATGATATTTATTAGTTACATGTTTTTTACCCTATTCACTTGGAGTGTCTCATCTTACGTACATGTAATGTGAAGGTCATGTGACATCAGAAATCAGGCTGACAGTTTCACTTACCATACCACCTTCATCTCCCGGAAATCCAGGATGACCCTTCTGCCCAGTAAAGCCCTAAATAACAAAAGAAAAACAGGAATGACACAGAAACCTGCATAGGCATAGGCAGAATTTTGTGAAGACAGAGCCATTCTCCTGTTGCAAAGGCTGTTCAAAAATTAAGCTGCCTTCCAACTAAGACACCTCATTTTAGTCAAATTGAATTTATCACTTTAGTCACAATTCATTTATCATTCACATAAGGACACAATGTGTCAAGCACCGTGAGAAAATGTATATCCAATATACACAGAGCAAGAGAAATTATGTATACCCACAACACTTATGTATATATATTATCAGAATTGAGGGGCTTTGACCTTTTGACCTGAGATTCCAGGGAGTCCTCGTGGTCCAGGTGGACCAGTGCATGAACAAGGTACATCGCAGCATTGCCTCAGTCCCACTGATTCCTGAGGGGAGAGAAAGGTGCACAATGAGTGAAACTGTTTGTATTTTGTTGTTGAAGTTGCAGGTCATGCATCCAATCAAATTTTAGGCTATTTTTTTATGTATCCGTCACTTGGTAACAGCTTGAAAAATTAGACAGGTGATATCCCTGAAAACTATAAACACATCTATAAAAGCTACGGTACAATCTACTTTAAACATTTGTTCATTTGTAATGGTTTGTGTAAACGACAATGTGTTTTGTGTGGTGATTTATAGTCTGCCAAGAGCACCTGGAAATCAAAGATGTTAATAAACATCAATATTTGATGATTGTACAAATCATAGTTTTCAGTCATGGGACTGGCTCGAAGACCTGGAGGGCTACACATCCATGGACCTGCAGCACATGCCTCTCAATTTTCTGTCTGCTTCCAATCCACAAATATTTGGATCACCTCTCAAAAGAATAAAACAAAGATATGTGAACAAAAAGCAAGTTTTGAATGAATCCAATGCGCCAAATTGCGTTTTCTTTACTGATTTCTTTATAATGGTTTTCTATGGGAAGACATTTAATGTGAAATTTAGCAAACTTTACTAAATTTGGCCTTTTAATATCAGTGTCTTACTATATTACTACATTGTGCAAATCTCATAAAAATAACTGGCGGTCAGTGGAGGAAAGGCTTGTTTTGCCCTCCGGTGGGCATTCCTGTACGGTTGTGACGTCATGTGAAAACTATGAATAAACAAATAACGAATTGATTTTCCTTTCATGTCTTCTTGTGTTTGAATGGAAAAATGCATAAAGCATTATGCCAAAATACCCATCTTGGTAAGTATTCTCAAAAACTGTCAGTTATGCTTTGAACATAAGTGAACATAAACAGTGGAGGGGAAAAAAATCATATACTTCACGTATCATTATATTTGATCCATGCTTTGTGTCTTACAGTTACAGGCTAATTTACCAGCTGCTGTCAGTGTCCTTCAATGTTAATCCAACAAAAAAATATTGAAAAGAACTGACTACTCTTGACTGAATAGATGGTGTAAAGAAAAAAAAGTCTGGAACTGCAAAATGCTACCTTGCTTATTATGAGTGAACAGTGCCTTTACGCATTGTTTTGATACTTACAATCTGGTTCATGAGAGCATTGCCTAAATTCAGCATGTTGATGTTCAGTGGCTGCAGGTCGACGAAACTTCTTCCAAATTCCAGCTGGTGACCATCTAGTTTTCCCTCCAAAGACACAATCAGCAGTGCATTGACCCCTAGTTTATACATCAGAAATAAGCACAAATGGGTTTAGTACAGAGTGAATGAAGAGGAAATGGTTCAGGTTCACAGTATTTGACTTTTGAAAATTTTTGTGGAAGAAAAGTCCCACAAAAAAAAAGGCAGGGAAACCATGGCACAGGCGAACATGTGAGCTACATACCATCAAAGAAAACTAATATACAGTTATATCCTTTAATATCAATAATGTTCTGCACACAACTGGAGAGGTATCCGAAAAAATTATGCATGATTAGCCATGTGATATTGTACCCATAGATATCTATGGTTATTTTGCCTGCTATTCACTTTCAAAATGTTGTTAAAGGTAAATGTTACTCTGTTCACTCTTAATATTATATTCCCGCAAATATTACAGATAATTTAATGACAATTGCGCATTTGAGAATAGCAATTTCAAGTGTGACCTGGATGCACCAGTAAGTGGTAGGATATATAGCTAGCAAAGTGATACATTTTCATGTCTAGTCTCTCTGTATATCTCAGTGATCTTACATTTTATGCATATGCGGTAAGCTTATTTAAGCATTTTCAGACATTTAAATGTGGGCAAACAAATTTTGGACAATGCATGAATTAGCTAATGTGGACTGAGAGCATTTTGAAACCTATTCACTGTTTTTAAATATGTCCAGATTAATGTGGACGTAGCCAAATACATCACTTACCACTTTGCTTAAGTCTCTCAGAACTCGTTATTAAATCCTGAATGTTATCATCCAGCCCGTCTGTGAAGATTATCAAAACCTAAACACAAACATACGATTAAATGTCATGGGATTTATCAGCATTGTTCTGTGTGAATACCGATTTCTGAGTAGTGACTTTAAATGCAGACCTTGAGCCAAAAACTCATCACCAAACACCAATGATTTGTACATACACTATATGGATAAAAGTATTGGGACACCCCCTTCTTTAGAACAGAAGAAGGCACTTCCAAAACGGTGGCAACAAAGATGAAAGCATAATTCACGTATTTAAAAACTGTATTTCCATCTTTGTTGCAACAGTTTTGAAAGTGTCTAAAACGACTGTACCCATATACGAGTCATTGGTGTTTGGCGCCTCTCCTTACATGCTCTCGCGCATGAGCATGCAGCATTTCTGTCCCTGTTGGCATCCTCTCAGGAGCGGGCGCATTTCAAAGCAAACCGGCATCACGGTCCTGACCATTTTTACAGGGTGTTTTTAGGGTATATTTGCACTTATTCACATGCGATTGGATTAGCTATTTATGTGGTGGACTGTCATGATTTGGGCTAATGCAGGACACTACTGAATGTTGCACATCAGAAGGGATTTAGAAGTGGGTATACGCAAAGGCGACTTATAAAGAAGTGGGTATATGCCGTATGCCTGCTTATACCCTCCACTACACCACTGACTGCATGGATGCGTAGGGAGTTCTTGCCCAGAACAGAACCTTACCGCCAATCCAAACGGTATGCTAATTGTCAGTCATCTTTGATGATAGTGGTCCTGACAGAATTACAATAATGAAATATTAGAGCATACAAATGACTTTCATTTCAAATACATATTTTGACAGGCAGGCAGGACAGCCTATCGTAATGTTCGGACCAAACAGTTTGATTGGACGAATGTTTTATGGTCCTACGCCTTCCTCAGACGATATAAATACATATAAATAAATTTAGAACTTAACTTATTGAATTCTATCGGGGTGTGAAGAGACTACCAGCATAACAAAAAATGTTTTTGAACCAAAACACCTACCCTGCCTTTAACACAAAGAATATAGTACATTGTTGGCAATCATTTTGATGGTCAATTTTATATCTCAAAAACATTCCGACCTTTGCCTTGGCTTTGGAGGAGGCAAACATTTCTCTGAAGGACTCTAACAGAAACTTGTTGAAGGCCAGGGGCACCGTAGGTTGCAATAACATCACTTTCTTGACCACATCCTCATTGTACTTCTCAAAGCCAAAATCATCCAGAACACGCCCATCTCGTTCAGACACAAGCCTGTAGCCAAATCTAGTTGTAATCTTGTCCTTTTTGACGCAGCACACATTGCGCTTGGTAGAGATACTGTGGATGACTGCAGTAACCAATTGCTCCACCTGAGGCATCAACAGAGTTTGCGTGTTTGTTTGTCTGGACACGTCAAACCCAAAGGCAATGTCAATATCGCAATCTGTTCAAACAAAACAATGGGTCACAATCTTCAAGAAAGGGAAAAGACTAAATATTATTCATCATTATCATTAATGCAATTGCATACATATTATATATGTATACTCCTCAGTATATTACCATGTTAGAGGACTTTTTAACAAGTAAGGGATTCCCAAAATTGCTTAATTTTCTACAATCTACACTTGATCAAAAGAAAATTAATTTTATGGATATTAATGTTGTGTCTATTCAGGGCATAGAAACTAGCTAAAATGAATTCCAAATTTGCAAAAATTATGGATGCACATTTCGATCAATTCATTTTAAACGAATAGCGGATGTCACACTTCTCCAGATAACTGCTTTTTTAATATATATTTTAACAACAGCAATTGGAATCACCTTTCTAAAAATATAAAGCAAAAGACAAATGCTGAAATAAAGCATGTAAATTAACTGATGGCTTTAGTCTAAGAAATCGTTAAGCTCGGTTAATCAGTTAACATCCACATCCCTAGTGAAAATAAAAGACAAGATAGAAGATATGGAACTGTTCACATGTGCATGGTCATATGTTCAATGTATTCATCTGTATAAGGTCAGAGATTTGTGGAAGTTTTTTATTTGACATGGTTCTTTGAGTTCTAAAAGTTATAGTATGTTTAGTAAAAAAAGTACTTTCATTGAAAAATTTATGAAATTTAAATTAAATGATGATTTCTCGTTAAATTTAGTTTCTATCTTCCTATTAACTATTGCTCTGTTGAGCTCCCTCATCAGACAGCAGTTCATAGGGTATATAATAAATAGAGTCATTTGGAAGCAGGTGGCAGATCAACAGGTTTAGGAACAGAGTTTACATGTAGAGTGTTTGGTATGTAAAATAATAATTAATTATGAATAAATATAATATATAAATTAGTGCTGTCAAACGATTAATCGCGATTAATCGCATCCAAAATAAAAGTTTTTGTTTACATAATATATGTGTGTACTGTGTATATTTATTATGTATATATAAATACACACACATACAGTACATATTTTTTTAATATTTACAAGTATTTACATGTATATATTTATATTCATATAATTTATATGATATACAAATATGTTTAACATAAAAACATAAGTTTTTTATTAAATATATACATGCATGTGTGTGTATTTATATATGCATAAAAAATATACACAGTACACACACATATATAAATATAAACAAAAACTTTTATTTTGGATGCGATTAATCATGATTAATTGTTTGACAGCACTAATATAAATATTAAAAAAATAGTCACTTACCACGTGTGGGCTCATCAGGTACTGGTCTTGTACAGAGTAAATGTAACACTTTTCTTATGGTTGTCTTCAGTTCAAGGCCTTCGAATGTCTCAATAAGGACCTGATAACGTGATCCAGCTATTTCAAGCAGCTCAGTTCTCTTTATATCACCGCCAACCCCAATAACAGTTATTTTTATGTTCTTGTTTTTTAGATAACTTAATGCATTCAAGTCTTTCAGATCATTAGCATATCCATCTGTGATCAGCAAGAGATTCTGAGCGACTCCTTCATCTATTCTGGATCCATTCTCTCTCGTGAAATAGTATCTAATATTTCTCAGGGCATCCCAAGTACTTGTGCCCTGCTTCCGTTGTTTAATGTCATTTATAGCTTTCTCCACTTCTGCAAAACTAGTGTAGCTGTTCAGGTGAAATTCATCCAGGAATTTATCACTGAACTGGGCAACACCCACTCGCCATTTGTCTTGAGCAATGTCCAGCTCTTTCACAATGTCAATCATGGTTTGTTTGAGAGTATTCCAACTTAGATCCTTAATTGACTCTGATCCATCAATTAAAAAAACAAGGTCTGATACCTCCATCTCACAAACTAGAAACAGATATAAAAAAAAAAAAAAAAAAAAAAAAACATTAGGACAACATTAATGGACACTTCTGGGAAGCAACACTGAAACTCTAGATTGGCTGGCCATAAGCTTCTCATTATTAAGGGACTATATACACTTGATCACTTCAGATCATGCATTTGTACCGATAGTTACAGATAGGTGGTCTAAGACACATACAAGATGCAATTTGACCACATAAGCAATCAACATGTGGGGAAACAATCATGGAAGAAGCAACCATGAGATACAAACCGTAAGCACCATATGGGGACAAATAGTTTTGAATTTAATTATATTGCCATATATCATTAAGCGTTGATCAGATTTATATCTGTATTTATATGAGGTATAACTGGACATCAATCTGATCAATCAAGATGCATGAAGTGACTCATCAGAAACAGGCCCTTCAAGTCAACTTAAAAGTAGTTACTGACAAAATGTAGTAGTCAACATATATTTAAATACAATATATTTCATTCCTTTAAGACAATTTAATCAGAAGCTACATTTACATAGATCTTCAGTTCATTTCCAGAACAATTTATGGAACAAAGTGTTTATGAACAAATTAACTTAATTAGAGGGACAGCACTAAAGGTGAAGAAATACATTTATGCTAAATTCAACAAAAATATAAAAATAAAAAACAGAAAAATGAACATCAATAAAACAGGAAAGCTTCTTCTTAGAAAATCTTCAGAATTTTAAAAACAGCTGACCTACTGTTGCACTACTGATGAATGTAGCGTTTACCATTTGAGCTAGTTTGTTCTCAGCACTGATATGAGGTGAGAAGAATAAGATTTACTTGGTTTGGTAAGACTGCAGAGCTCTTGGGTGACCCGTTTTTGTAGTACTTGCAGATCCTGGTAGGTGTTTGCATAGTGCACTCTTCCTTTATTTCCCGCCATCTCCTTTAGCTGTTGTTCATCGGCATCTTCAGTACCAATAGCAAAAAAGTTGACCTCTGAATTTGCCAGCGATTCAGGCCATGTTGCCAGACCACTTAAGTCATTAACCTTGCCGTCTGTTATCAGGAATAGCACTTGGGGAATATTCTTTGCGCGTCGTCCACCATGTGTTTCACCAAAGAATGAGAGTGCATAGTTCAGGGCTCGAGCCGTGTTTCTGCTTCCTCCTGAAGCTTTGAGGTTTGAGATAACCCTCAGAATATCATTTTGACTGTAGTACTGATTTAGAGTGAACTCCGAACGAGGGTTATTAGAGTAGGTGACGGCGCCAAATCGTACCCGTTTTTCTCCAACCACAGATTTGCTCACCGTATATTTCATTAAGTTTATCATTTCCTGAAGACCATCTTTATTGGGACTACCAGATGCATCCACAAGGAAGATTATGTCAATCAATTCTGTTGTCTTGCATTCTGCAAAGATATATGCATTCTATAAGATATATCATAATGTTAGAAGTCATTTGGAAAAGTAACTTTGGCAGGAGACACATTTTTGCAAATATTTTAAGTGGTTTTTACTATAACACACATTGAAACTGATAAGCTTTTAGCGAATGTACAGTCAAGGGGACTTTGGAACAGGTACTCAGTGTAAAATGAGTCCTCGGTACTTTTGGTCCATTTACATAGAGAAGAAAGACCATTATAAATATGTGCACTTTTATCAGTACGCTAGCATGTAGATAAAAGATAAAACACAACTAAAAGCCACAAAACATTTTTTTTAATCAACTAACAGAAGTTACTGACATGATGTGATCTCTCCTAAAAATCTCAGATTTGGTTTACGTACCCGTGTTGCAGATCTTGAGAAGGACATCATTGCTTAATTTGTTTAGGGATGCAACTGCGTCTTCAAAGAACTCTCCATCATGGGATCCAGCAATGGCAAGAACCTGAGATCTGTTTGCATGTTTCATACCAATGGCAATAATGTTGATGGAACTGTCTCTCAAGACTTTAGCAGGCTCAGCTACATCATCCCAACTTTCTCCATCTGTAAGAACTATCAGGAACTTTAGAGCATTGGATCGTCCTCCTTTAGAAATGTCAAAAGTCTGCAATACTTCTGTAAGAGCTTTTCCAGTATATGTTTTTCCATTCATCCGTTTGATATTTTTAATTTCCTGTAATAATGCAGCTTTATCATCAAATGTATTTAAGGAAAACTCCTCATTTGGGTCTGTGCCGTACTGAACAACCGCAACATGCTCCTTGTCCGGTCCAATTGAAAACTTATTTATCACAAGCTCCATTATGTCCTTCATATTTTCAAAGTCCTTAGCATGAACGCTTTCTGATCCATCAAGCAGGAAGACAACATCTGCAAAAAGACCTTCACAACCTAAAAATAAGAAATTCATAAAGTGAACACTCCTTCTATGAAAGCAATCTTGAAACAAATTCTATTTAGGCCAGGAGAAAAAAAAAAAATCAAAGATCAACTGGATACTGACAGTCATTCATCTGCATGCACTGTATTATTTTATCACCCATTTGATTAACAATTTGTGCAAATCAGAGTCCAAACATACAATATAAATATATGCTATTAACTGAATTTCTAACCTTCAAAGGAGCATATTTCTGTAATGATGTCTTTCTTGATTTCATCGAGGAAATCATAGTTTTTGACACAAAATGTTCTTTCTGGGCTGCCAGATATTAATTTCAGCTCTGGCATAGCTGCATCTTTCACACCAATAGCAAAAATACTGACATTCTGTTCTGTTCTCAGAAGTTTAGCAGGGACTTCTACCGGCTCTTCTGTCCTTCTTGACTTGCCATCTGTGATGACAATCAAGAACTTATGAACTTTTTCCCCACGTGTTCGTACTGCTTCTTCGAAGAGCGGGATCATTTCTCTCAACCCCATATCAGTCCTGGTGCCCCCTCCCTCCATTCTGAGGGCATTCACTGCCTTTTCAATATCAGCTTTTGTGTTATAGTCATGTAATCGGAAAACTGTGGTTACACGGCTTTCAAACTTCACCAACCCAAAGCGCACATGGTTATTTCCAACCTCGAATGCTTCAAGCCATTTCTTAGTAAAGTTCTTCATCTCATCAAATTCTTCATAGGATATACTTCCTGATTCATCCAGAAGAAAGTATATGTCAGCTTTCATTGTTTTCTTGCAACCTGCAGTGGAGTGAAAGAAGATTTAGAATATTCAGATATAAAATTAGATTTTTTTTTTCTATCATCACTGTGCTTTTAGGGCCAGTAACCTAAAAGAAAATGAGTAAAACATCTTACCAACCTTGCAACGCAAAGCTCTGTGAGACTCTAGGTATGATGGAAGCTGTGATTTCCTTGGTAAGTGTTGTGGTCAAAATACTTGAAAGTGAATTTAGTTTATCAAAGCCTTCCACATTGAATACAAACTTCTTATGTGGGTAGGATGCAATCTCTCTCAAGTCATCCTCCTTGGTGTCTTTGATACCAAGCGCAAACACAGATACGCCAGATCGGCGCAATGCTGCCGCAGCACTGGTCACATTATCTGTTGACTTCCCATCAGTGATAACAACAGCAAACTGCTGAACATGCTGATCTCTTCTGCTGCCTCTTGCTTTGGTAAACACATGCTCTTTGGCAAACTTGAGAGCAGCTCCAGTGTATGTTTTACCACGACCATATCGCATGCTGCTGATGTAGCGCAGGATGTCAGTCTTATTACTGAAGGTGTTGAAGTACACATCAGCTCGAGGGAGGTCACTATAGAGGACCACAGCTATTTTTATCTTTTCCTCGCCCACGTCAAGACGTCTGATGGTGTTATTGAGAAAGTTGCGTACAAGTTGGAAGTTTGATTTCATACTGCTGGACTGATCAACAATAAAAGCAATATCTGCCACCACATCAAACATGCCCTCTGTCAAAAAGACATGAGAACTTTATAAAACCAGAGTCTTTTGGATTATGTACTACTTAATGGTTTTTCCAAGTTCTCTAAACAAAAGAGAAAATTAGAAAAGTTTATAGGTTTTATGGAAAGAATAGAATATTATGCATGCACTCACCCTCTGCGACAGCAGCATCTTCCCATGTATCAATGGAAGACTTAATTTTCTGTTGCACTTGTTGGACGTTACCTACTAACTTGTAGCTGTGTGGTTGACTAGAAATGTATTTCATCTCATCTGCATCAGCTTTGTTCAAGCCAACAGCAAAAACTGTCACTGCATCATTTTTGATTGTGCGGGATGCTTGGACGACACCATCGGCAGATTCTCCAGCTGAAATGACTAACAGAAACTGCTTAAATCCTTCAGAGACACGGCTTCCGGTGGCACTAGTGAAGAAATTTTTATGAGCATATTCAATTGCATTGCCAATTCTGCGCTCCCCTGTAGGCCTCAGTGTCAGGCTGCGAATAAATGACACAATCTCATTCTTGGTCTTGTCAGTATTTAGCAGGAACTCTTCTTTAACATTTTCACTGAACTGAGCCAAGCCGACACGATTAAAATCCTTTCCTACATTGAGCTGCGTGACCAGTCTTGAGAGAAAATTCCTTATTGTTTGCTGCTCTTGTCTTGATGCTGAACTATCAACCAATATGAAGAGATCAGCAAATTTTGGCAAAAAAGCTGAAGAGAATGGAAACAAAGGAATATAATTATTTGCATCTAAACAATAAATCAATAAACTGTCCCATACCAGAGTGCAGACAACAGCAGATAGTAGTTTATAATATGATGGTACTCAAAGCTAGTAGTAGTATTTTGTCTCGTGTGTACTCCATATAGCTAAAACTGTCAATTCTACTCCTTGTTACAAGTACCATCACTTCTACCACAAAAGACTGCTTTGTAAGTAATCTTCCTGATTTATCTCAATTCCTCAGCATATCTAACAGCTCAGAAAAACTTGATGTAACAGAAACTATTGAATCTCAGTTTTCTAGCACTTTAGATACAGTTGCTCCTTTATGCTTAAGGAAGATTAAGGAAAAGAGTCCAACACCGTGGTATAATGAGCACACTCGGGCCCTAAAGAGAGCAGCCCGGAAAATGGAGCGCAGCTGGAGGAAAACAAAATAGAGGTATTTCGTTTTGCTTGGTGGGAAAATACTCTCTCCTACAGAAAAGCATTAAAAACTGCTAGATCTGATTACTTTTTGTCTCTTTTAGAAGAAAACAAATATAACCCCAGGTATTTATTCAATACATTGGCTAAATGAATGAAAAATAAAGCATCAAGAGGTGTTTACATTTCCCAAGAGCACAGCCATATTGACTTTATGAACTACTTTACTTCCAAGTTCGATACTATTAGAGATTAAACTGTAATCATGCAGCCGTCAGCTACAATATCAAATCAGATTAACAATCCCATAGTATAGACACAAATAGAAAAGCATACCAAATAAAATCTGTTACCTTCTGACTGGAGCATTACAGTAAAACACACTTTGCTGCGTAGACTCTCTTTTAGACCTTGCAGTTCTTGATAACTGTCGATACTGAGTAAGAACTCTTCATGTGGGATATTAGCAATGGCACGCAGTTTTTCCATGTTGCCTGTTCCCACCCGGATGACAAAGATGGAAACTCCCAGGTTTCGTAGTCTCTGGGAAGGTTCTTCCACATCATCATTTGATTCTCCATCTGTGATGACTATGGCAATGTTAGGAACATTCTTTCTGGCCAGACTAAAGTAATTCTCACGGATGAAAGTCAGGGCTTGACCAGTGTTGGTGCCTCCTCTACGGTACATGAGACCATTCAACTTTTGGTGCAGGTCTCTCTTATCTAAATAGTCACCAATCAGGAACTCTTGGTATGGTCTATCACTGAACTGGGCAAGTCCCACTCTCACATTGTCAAGTGTAAGGTTAAAACTGTCCACAAAAGCATGGAGGAACTTCCTAACGTCTTCAAAATCACTCGCTGCAATGCTAGATGAGTCAACAAGGAGCACAATGTCTGCCTGAGCAGTCTCTTTGCAGCCTAGGGCAAATGGAAGAATTTTAGTTAGAACTTTGACCACTTGTGTACAGACTGAGAAGGATCAACAAGAAGTCCGTACCAATGTTTTGGCCATTGTTGACAAGAAAGCATAATGACAGAACAAGGACACCAAGTAATCCCCACTCCTTCCCCATGCTTGAGTTCCCTGTTTCTAAAAAAAGCAACCAATGAGGTTAAAAGCTTCTGCACAGTTTGTCACCAAACAGAATTGCAAATACAATATGCATGTAAAAAATAAAGAAAAGAGACTGAGATCTTCACATTTTTCCACTGATCTTTCCTATTTTGTATGAAAATATCAAACAGAATGTTTTTAAAAATTGTCAGATTGAGATGTGAGAGCTACCGTTTTTGTGTATGTTACTGACCAACAGCAACTTATGTCCTTACCACAGGAGGGCCTTGTTCAAAATGGTTCACTTCATGTTTACTTGTGTAAATGAAGGCCATCAGCTCATCAAAACCACAAGTATGAGTCAGATTAAATGTAATGAAATGCACACCAGTACAGCATGCATGCATGTAGTAGCATTTGCCGAAATTAAATTTCGGTCTTACAGATTTGTAACACTGCACAGAAGTGTAGCAACTAACAAAGCCCAGATGGGCAATGCTCCATACACTGTAAAAAGTGATAAGTTGAAGAAAAATTGAGGAAACCCGTTGCCTTAAAATTATCAAGTAAATAATAATTTAAAAAAATAAGTTAAGTGTATTTAAAAGTATTACATGTTACACGGGCTGATTCATTCATTTTTAAGTATTTGGGATTTTAAGAACAAGTGGGAAATGAGCTGAATGTTTCATTTAATCCAAGTGAAATTCAAGCGTCAAGCCACGTCCATATTGCCAGATGCGCTCGTGAGAGACTTGCGGAGCAGAACCGGGCGCGAGACCGTGAGTATAAAAGAGCATTACGAGACAGTCTGCGTGTGCGGCTCGTCCGGGAGACTCCGCTGGGGCAGAGAGCAAGTATTCAGAGACACGGGCTGTGTGTGCGGTCTTCTGAATTAGAGACATGCATTATACATTTATTTCAAATTAATCTGATGGGGAGATAAAATGTGTAAGATAACGTTCATGAAGTCTACTAATAAAAACATCAAAAAATGTATCTTTTATTCTCCGGTACTGAAAGCAGAAACGATAAGGGAGCTCGTGATATGCGTTGTGACGCAGCTCTTGCAAATTATCTTTTTTGTTCGTTGTCTGTCGTTTCGAAGCTGGAGTTACATACGTTTTTCTTTAGTTTTAATTTGCCTAACTTTCGATCTGACCTTTTTTAAATAGTAGGCATTTACGCAGTTGGCTAAAGCAGTGCTGATCGAGGAGAACGGAGGTGCGCTCACTTCTATTTGTTAGTAAGACTGCCACTCAAGGCTGGCAGTCATGCAAATGCACTGGAACAGAGTAATATCGCGTCCACATCGCAGGCTTTGCGATTCGATTTCGATTAATCGCACAGCCCTAGAACACAGGCATAAAAAAGTACCCCATGTGTACAATGAAATATGCTGCTGTATTTTTAATGTTGTGGGCCTATATTGTGCTGGAGGTTTAGACACATGGCATCATGGATTCTATCAAATACCAACAGATAAAAAATCTAAAAGTGACTTCCAACCGTACAATAATCCAAACACAAACCTCAAAAACAACACAAAAATAGGTCACTGGGCACAAAACCAAGCTTCTGCTGGCCATTCCAGTCCTCTGACCTGAACCCTGTAGAGAATGAGTGAGGTGAACTGAAGAGAAGAAGCACCAACATGGAGCTGGGAATCTAAAGGATCTGGAGTGATTCAGGATGAAGGAATGTTCTCTGATCTCTTGTCAGGTGTTCTCTAACCTCATCAGGCATTATAGGAGAAAATTTAGAGCTGTTAAACTGACAAATGGAGGTTTCAAAAAGTATTGAATAAAGGGGTGCCGTTAATTGTTGTAACAGAACTGTTTGTTTAGTTTCCTTTTTGTCCTTATTTGGTTCTTCCTGTTATAGTTTCTGACCTACACTGTAAAACTTTTCGTTGTAAATTTACAGTATAATACTGGCAGCTGGGTTGCCAGCCACATACTGTATTTTTACAGTACTACTACTGTACACAACATTTACAGTTCTGTACTGTATTTACGAAATACAGTATTATACTGTTATATAACTTTTTTTTACAGTATTACACTGTAAAACTTTTCGTTGTAAATTTACAGTATAATACTGGCAGCTGGGTTGCCAGCCACATACTGTATTTTTACAGTACTACTACTGTACACAACATTTACAGTTCTGTACTGTATTTATGAAATACAGTATTATACTGTTATATAACTTTTTTTTACAGTATTACACTGTGCTCTTTACAGGGAATACTGTAAATCCTGCTTTTATTTCAGTACTCTTGGATTTACAAAATTAAAAATATACTTTTTCATAACAGTATTCACAAAAAAATAGAGAAAATAATATTTTCTGAGTTTTAAAACATTTTATTTATTTTGAAGAAAAGACCAGGCAATTGCCTTATATGAATTTACTGGCTGAAATGCCAGCTGTAGTTTTTTTTTTCCTTTTTCTTTTAAATATAAAACATGTAAAATGCAATTAACAATTAGCAAGTAATTCAAAATACAGTAATCTTATTTACTTTTAAAGAATGGAAAGGTTTTTCAGAAATATATTTTTTATAAGTCTTTCAGAAGAGAGGAAACCTGTGGGTTTACAGTACTGTTCTTTTTTTACACAACATGTCCAGTCTTCTTGTAAGTCACTTTTCCTTTCTTGGTTTTTGATGCACATGCAGGGCTGATGTCGAGAAAGCATCTAAAAGACAGAAAAGAAAAAAAGTGAACATTATGTATATGTCTAATATATATATCTAATACACACATACACACACAGCATCTCACAGAAGTGAGTTCTTTGAGACAGCACAGAGAATTGCAACACTTACGATGTGATTACATGACTACATGATAATGTTAAATATGCAATATGTCATTCAGCTCTTTAATCAACTGTATAAAATATTTGTTAAAATATACTTAAGTACTTTACAAATACTGTCAAAACAAGTTAGTGACAATTCACTCTATCATATATATATCAATGGCAAATATGCTAACCTCAGTCGCAAGGGTGCATGCCACCTCTTCCTGATACTGGAGGTTGAAATCATACAATAATACAAACAGCACTGCAAGGCCAGAGACAAAGTTGGGCTGCTCAACATTTACCGCTGGTTGCTTAGAGATTGACCTGAAAATAAAAAAAGAAAGAAAATACTTCAAATAAACTATTGTGGGTTCCATTGCAGTTCTGTTTAGTTGTCTATACATAGTTCAACTCAACATAACTATTAAACTAAATCTGAAATATGTGCAGGGAAATCCCATTTACAGGGTTCACAACTATAGCTGTGAACTGCATAATAATAGTATCTCATGAATGCACAGTCGAGCACAAAAGACCAATGTCAGTGTCAGGATTTTCATTAAACAATATTGCATTCCCTCGGAACACTTAGAATACATGACATGTTGCATGTGAACATTCTGTGATACTATTGTATCTTGATGCTGGTCACTATCACTGCCATTATATGGACAAGCGTGAGCAGGCTTTTTTTTATTTATTTTGCATTATTCTCCTTTAGTGGTCCAAAAAACAAAGAAGGTCATAGGGCATTAGAACAACACCAGGGTGCATGGAAGCATATGGGTAGCAAAATTCAATTGAAATGCAATACGTAAAATGGTGATATATTTCAATTTACATTTTCTTATACATATGTGCAATATTTAGTGCACATATGTATTTTATTGTATATCACATAAATTTTATTTAAATTATAAAATTTACATTTGCCATTTCCTACACTAGTTTTAATACACAAATTAAAAACATATTTTAATGCTTTATAAGTTGCAAAATGGAAATTAAAATGTATTACCCAAATTGATTAGATGTTTAACATGTCCAAGCAAAAACTGTTTTTACATCATAATACCACATGATAATTGTAATTTCAGAATGCATTCTGATCCAAAGGTGCAGTAAAAAGGTAGAAAAATTGTAATTTAAAATATCTTTTATTTTTCTTAAATGCATTGACACTCATATATAAGACGTTTCAATTGCATTTTCATTTAATACCCCATGATGAATATAAAGTCAATGTGGATTTGAAAATGCATTCGAAATGTATTTGAAAATGCAACACACCCCCGACCTGTCAATCTTTAGGCTACATCAAGGCAGGGCTTGGCAACAGGATGCACAATTGTAGAAAATATCATATGTAAATTATATAACTGAATTTCCATTTTCATTTTGCACTAAACTTTGCACATTTAGGGTAAAATGTCAATTAAAATACAGAAATGCATTGCCATTTTGCATATTACTAACTGAATTTGAAATTATTTCAAACTGAATTTTGCTACCCATATGCTTCCATAGCGTTAATGATGACTTGATGTTCATTTTAGGTACTAAACCTTTACTGTTTACTTACCAAGAATTATAGGTTGTGTTCTCTGGCAAATGTAGAGACTGCTGGACATCAGATTGAGTGGTGAATACCTGAAACAATTTTTAAGAAGACAGCACAACCATCACTAACAGAACCAAGACATAACAAATCACATTTATTTGCAACATGCTTTAAGTAATCTCTACTTACATCTGCTTGAAGGGTAAGACCATCTAATTTCTGCAAGTGTGGGAGCAGCTGTAGGACCATGGAAGACATGGAAGCAATCAGGAATACTACTTTTGAAATAAGCATTAGGAACATGACTATGGATTTTCATGTGCTGGCAAAATTATAACACATTAAAAAGCACGATCATAGAACTGACATTTTTTAACATGGACTACAAATGGGAAGCACTTACATTAGCACCGGATCTTCATCAGATTGTTCAGCCTGAAAAATAATAATAATAAAAAAATAATAATCAGAAGCAGGTCATGTGAATGTGTGTCTTATTTGCTATTTAAGTTGTTTTTGATTGTTGGATTAAAGGAAGGTGTGCATAAACATCTTAAAAGGGATAGTTCACTTTGAAATTAAAATTTGGTATCTATCAGCTTACCCCAAGGGCATCCAAGATGTAGGTGTCTTTTTTTCTTCAGTAGATCCAATTTTGATATGTTTAGGTCAAATCGTTCTAGCTTGTCAGTCATATAATGGCAGGTGACAGGCCACTGTCTCTATAAGAGGGAAAAAGAACATGCACAGAGAAATCCAAATTAAACAATTCCCCATCGTAACTACACATTGATGGCCTAAGACACGAAACGAGCGGTTTGTGTGAGAAAATGAACAGTATTTATACAGTTTTTTACCTCTTGTACACAACCATGTCCAAGTGATCTGAGTGCGCGCACGCATCCGGTGTGTGACGTGTGTGTGCGCGCTCTGGCTTAGTCCGCCAAAATAACTTTATTGCACAAATAATTAGAAAGTTATTGAACGCGGAAATATGTGAATGTTGTGAATGTGCGAATATAAAACCAATTTTACCCAAGTGAATTGCTAACTCGGGATTTAAGTTAAGTTTAACGTTCCCAAAATCAAACCATGCGTGGAAACAATGTAGAAATGTGAATGAAAAAAAGACAAGCTTACCGTATCGATACTTAGTCGAACATTAATCCATCTTCTCATGCTCCAGTCGATTAGCATCATCTCAGGCACAGGTTAGATGATTCAGATGACAAATGATCTCTGCGTCTGCTCAGGCAGCGTCGTCCATTGTTTGCTGCGTCACAGGCACTAACGCTTGAAACGCGAAACGAAGCTCACAAAGCTTATCTACGCACAGATTCACAAACCACTGGCTTATCTTAATAACGCGAATAATTATTTTGTTCAATTAATTCCCGCTGACGAATCTAGTTTGCCTGTAATACACTGTTCACATTTCTTCTTCTTTGGAGATCACATCACATTTGAATTGAGCGCGAAATAAATATATCCCACAATGCAATGCGTTTACAGTATGGTACTGTATTACAAATTTAGCGGGCTGAAAACAGAAAATTTCTGTATATTTACAGACATTCTGTAAAATATACAGAATGCTACTGTTTTATAAAAATACAGTATAATACTGTTAGAAAATGCCTGTAAATTTACAGTAAAGTTTTACAGTGTAGTTCTGTTAATTAGTTATATGCATCACCTGTGTTCGACCTTGTTTCCTTGTTTGTTCCTCTCCCTTTATAAGTCCTCAGTTCTGCCTTTTATGTTTGTCAGATCTTAAGTTAACTAAGTGTTTATGGGCGTTGAAGCTATTTTGATTAAAGAGTCCTCATTTGTTTTCACCTTTCGTCGTGCGCCTTTTCCCTACAACCACGAACCGTTACAATTGTGGCCAATGTGTATTATAGAAAAACATTTATTTCATAATGATATTTCCCCCCCATTTTAAATTCTTATTCTCCAATAAAAGGTTAGATTTTGTGATTTTTTTTAAATAAAAGATCAAAAGGATTAACAATGCAGATTAATATTCACAGCCACCTTTGATCATATTTACCAAGGGTGCCAACAATTCTGACCACGTCTGTACATTACATTATATTATATTATATTTCTTATTTTTATTCATCTTGTCAAGATACAATTAGTTTTTGCTGTCAACACAATAGGAAAGTGTCGCAGAGAAAAAAAAAATGTAGGTTGTACAACATTTTTTTCCTATTTGTTATTTTTATTTATCTTGTCAAAATACAAAATTCGTTTAACATTTTGCTGTTAACACAGTCGGAAAAGTGTTGCAGAGAATAACAATTAAAAATAAATACAAAATCTGTTATTTAAGATTATATTTACCACCGGTACAGCCTGTTATGGGCATGCTGCACGCACAGACCCTGCAAATAAAATGCATGAAGCAGAAAGCACTGGTCCATGTGTGCAGCGCATGCATAATAGTCCTGAGTGTAAGCTATACCAGTGGTCGATAAGAATGAGTACAGCGCAGATATGCTGTTCTGAAAGGAAGTCAGGAATGGGATATTGTTAGACTGCCCGCTCCCGTTAAAATTGCACCGGAGTCACCGACCGCTACTACATTTTATTCAGGAATGCAGACCTCTACCTGGAATCAAGATTCTGGGTGCATCACATCGACGGCCGAGTGCAGCTACACCAAATAGCAACAGATGCTATGACACCTGGATGCACTTCTGAGTAGACACAAGCTGCTTATGCTGTAAGCTATGTTTTCTTGGGACAATTTTATGGAAGAAAAATAATGACAAATGTCTTTGAAACAAAAAAAGCATGTTCAATTGCACTTACTGAAAAAATAATGCATTGAATTATCAGTGTTTGCATTTTAATGCCTTGTATTTTCAGGGCTTGCATTTTTAGGTACTGAAACTTAACATAGTTGTTTATTTAAACTGTGAATATTTCAATTCAAAACATTTCACACACAAAACAACCATTGGCGCAAGTCATTCATTCAGAAAAAATAATTTGCAGAAATGGAGCAATTAAGCAGTAAGTAGAAGTTATGATTATCAGGGCCTATGAGTAGGCTACGTTTAATTCAACATCTTCGCTGTTACTTGTTTACCTGTGTAGCTTACATGTAATCAGCTTTCTCCTCAAAGGAGATTATAATGCTGTTTTACCCAACGCTGATGTACAGAACTAACATTACATCTGAGGAAGACATATATTGCTTTCGGTTGCTTAGTTTCCTTAACTTTGTATCATGGCTTGTGTGATACTGTGCTGTAATACTGAGATTATTATTGGAATTAATCATAGGAATTATTTAATTATAAGTGAAGAATTAGTATACTGCATATCAGTTCATAAACAGCATCAATATTTTTATGACAGCATAAACCCTTTTTGATTTCATTTATTTTTTCCTTATTGTTTTTTTTTTTTTTGCTCTAACCAAATGCTTACATTTTCAAATGCTACTCAACAGGCAAGTTTCACACCAAGACATTTCTAATATGTCTAATTCCTATTCATCCCAAGCCAATAACAATAATGGAAGCAGAGCTCCTAGAGACTTGAAATGCAGTTTCAAATATGTCAGCCAGCTCTATGCTTCTCTCCTAATGTGTTTAAAATTAGGCTGGAGTCTATGAAAATACTGGCTAGTGAACATGACACAGATCTGAATCCAGAAAAAAATATACTTGAATAAAACACATTAATAAAATCTATGCTAAATATTGCTTTAATAGTTGATTAAACTATTTGAGTTTTTGTTCATAAAACACACCTGAAAAAGCCATCTTTTCTGTGAAGTTTTGCTTGTAAACATTTTAGGCATCTCTACAAGATAAATTAAAATTCTAGAATTTTTAGATTAAAAACATTATAAATCATAGTATTATCATGTTTCTTTATGGGTTATACTGCAAAATCTCTAAATATAATAAAGCAAGAAAGTAAGGAGGTGAACTTACATACAGCCCAAGCAATGATGTGAAGAGTCCAAACCGAGAACTCTGAATGAGAAACAAAAAATCTGAAAGTTTATATAAACTTATTAAGCCACTCCTCAACACCACAGTTTCCATTTTAGCAGAGGATGATTTGCATGTACAAAACATGTACATACAGTCCCACACATATGATAGATTTATCATTTGTTCAGCTTTGCAATTAAAAAGCTTGAATGCAATGTGTTCGCATTCCTCTTTTGGATTATTGCACATGTTTACAGCTTTGTGTTTGTTGCACCCTTACACTCTTAGTTAAGTTCACCAAATATGAAAATTCTGTCATAATTTCTCACCCCCATCCTTCCACATGTGAGTAGCTGTTTCTGTGAAAAGCTCTAAAATGCACAAAAATGTAGTCCACATGCTTCTGTGCTAAATTTCAAAATCTTTCAAACTCATTTAATAGGTTTATGAGACAGACTGACTTTAAGTCACTGGCACCCTGCAGTTGGTTAAGGCAGTGGTTCTCAATCCCAGTTCTCACGTACCACCGCTCTGCACATTTTGCATGTATCGCTTATCACTTCAGACGTTTGCTCTATTCGACCGTAAATGCCCTGCGAAGTGGCGAAGACTTCACAGCATATTCCACCATTATTCCAGTTGGAAGGTAGTGTATACGTTCCATTCAAAGGGCATTAAAGTGTGCAAGATGTGAATTTAAATTGTACCAATTCCTTTAAGGCAAGTCATTTCACTCAGTGGCCATCTTTGAAATGCCTTTTGGGCGTGCAAGCGAATCTCCTATTTCTTTGAATAGGGAAACATCAAATTCTCCAAAACTCGTTCACCAAGCTAACAATTAAATTTCATTTTTGAAATCAATGACAACAAATCTGATAACAGCAGCAAATCAGCATTAGAATAATTTCTGAAGGATCATGTGACACTTAAGACTGGAGTAATGATGCAGAACACAGTAAATTACATTTTAAGTTATATTCAATTATAAAACAGTTCAATAATATTGCCCAATATTCTTGTTTTACTGTATTTTTGATCAAATAAATGCAGTTTTGGTGAGCAAAAGAGACTTCTTTCAAATCTGTTAAAAATCTTAATAAATAGACCCTTTTCACAATGACGTCAGCTAACTTCCGCTTTTCTGCAAAGCAGTATATCTATACTTCCATTATACCTTTACACCAGAGACCCTCCTTTACACCTCCATTTAATTTGACTTTACATATAAACCCCATTTTTTCTTTGTGAATTATTATTGACTGATTGTATTTTATTTTTGTCATAGGCTGTATGCAATGTGATCTTAAATAACAGCTATGATTTTTTTTTTTTTTTTTTTACAAATGCTGACACATCTGTTTTTAACAGTAAAAGCTGTTTATGTAATTTTAATATATTTAATATATATTTATGAATTATAATGTTATATTAAACATATGTTATTTTAAAAGCATCAAAATTGTTAACAGACTATTACCTTTTATATTAAAACTTAATAAAAACATTAAGTAACGCGCAGTTGTGTAAGACACGTACCAAAACATCAGGTTAATATGTTATCCCACCTTTCACACGCATTTTGATTACAGCGAGATGACTTAATGAGACAAAGAATTGGTTATTTGAACCGAATCACTGAACCGAACTGTGGGAAAGAATCGTTTCGCAGAAATGAATCGGACTTCGCGTCGCTAACAGAAACCACAAAAAGGGTTTACATCATCACAACACGGAAAGGTGCGTGTACTTCACAAAAATTGTGGAAATGCGTGTCTTTTTATATAGGCCATCTGTGCGCCCGTATAATCAGAAGTCCTACGGTTTAGAGCGCTGTCACGCACGAGCATTTTGGGATATGGAAACCAAATTCTTTTTCAAACTTTATCTAATAAATTGATCACTTTAAAATCAAAATTCCCTTCAGCAGCAGTTATTGTGGGGGGAGATTTCAATGAGGCCCCTGATCTGCATTTAGATAGATCCCCCCCGAGACTCAATGTCAATAATGTTAATATAGTTATAAGTGATCTTTGTAGCAGCCTTGATTTGCTAGATGCTTACAGACACGTCCATGGAAACAATGTCTCCTCATTTACATGGTTTAAAGCAGACATGTCACAAAAATCTAGAATAGACCTCTGGCTTATATCTGACTGTCTAATTTCTTTTATTAGTTCCTGTACCATTTCTCCTGCCCCTTTAACGGATCATGCTTGTATCGATCTTGAAATATCTGAGACGCATAATAAGTTTAAGAGACATCCAGGATACTGGAAACTGAATACGTCTTTATTACAAAACTCTATATTTTGTTTAGGTATTAAAAATATAGTTGAGAAATTTAAAGTTAATTCAGGCTCTGCTATTGCAAAATGGGAACTTTTTAAGTACGAGTGTCGGAGGTTTTCTATACAATTTGGCAAACAGCTTTCTAAGGCAAAGGAGTCAAGAAGCTCTGCAATCATAAAGGAAATAAATGATATTTTATGTCTGTCCTCTCCTAGTGAGCAGGACAAGGAGAAGTTATATTTATTGAAGGAAGATCTTGATGTTCTTTATGCAGAGAAATGGTTAGAATTTGGAGAAAGAAATTCAACATATTTTTTTAATTTAGAGAAAAGAAGAGGTGACTTAAAAAGAATCTCAGCCCTTGATATTAATGGTATTCTCACTTCTGATGAAGCCAAAATTTCGAAATTTGTAGCTGACTTTTATAAGCAACTCTATAGTTCCTCTTTTCACTCTGAGTCATCTAATCAATTTTTCTTTGAGGTGGAACAGTTTATTCCAAATATAAGTGAAGACAATTATGCCGTTTGTGAGGATGAGATAACTGTGGAAGAGATGGATAGTTTAATCACAAAATCTCCATTTAATAAAAGTCCGGGCCCCGATGGTTTGCCATTTGAATTTTATCGATCATTTTGGAATGATATAAAATTTCTTATTTTGGATGTTTTCAAAGAGTGTTTAGACCATGGTGAATTATCTGAATCGATGAAGCAAGGCCTAATAACTTTAATACCTAAATCAAATAAAGATAAAACGTTTTTAGATAATTGGCGCCCTATAACCTTGCTTAATTCTGATTATAAATTATTAGCTTCTTTATTTGCAAGGAGACTAAAACCTTGTTTAGAAGAAGTTATCTCACTCACACAATCTGGCTTCATGAAGGGTCGACACATTTCAAATAATATTCGTCTTGTTTTAGATCTCTTAGATTACTCTGAGCTGGTTAATGATGATGCACTTATTTTGTTTTTAGATTTCTATAAGGCGTTTGATACAGTAGAGCATTCCTTTATGTATGAAGCCTTAAGACATTTCGGTTTTGGCCCTAAATTTGTGAAAACTGTACAGACTCTGTATAAAGGCATCACTATGTGTCTTTGTCTTCTGGAACGTCACCACGTTTCGCCATTGGGAGAGGAATTAGGCAAGGTTGCCCTATTTCCCCCTTCTTGTTTTTGTTAGTTGCAGAGCTTCTTAATCTTTATACAGTGCTCAAATATTGAGGGCATCCAAATTGTAGATCGCACTATTTTGATTAGTCAACTTGCAGACGATACATGTATTTTCCTAAAAGACAAAAGACAGGTCCCTATTATATTAGAAGCCTTAAAACTGTTTTCGCGTGCCTCTGGCCTTTCTGTTAACCAGACTAAATCTGAGATTATGACAATTCATCAATCTGATATATCAGATGTATGTGGAATTAAGGTAAAACAAACAGTTAGATATCTTGGTATTGTAATTAATAAATGTTCATCTGAAAGAATTGAATCAAATTTTTCTAAATGTTTACTTAAAGCAAAAACTGTTTTTAATTGCTGGTCTCAGAGGAATCTAACCATCCATGGGCGTGTTCTGCTCTCCAAGGCTGAGGGAATTTCGAGGCTGGTATATCCTGCTCTGTCTTTGTATGTCAACCCTAAAATGTGCTCAGATATAGATAGGGCCTTATTTAAGTTTATTTGGAAAAACAGAACTGAATATGTGAAAAGAAAAACTGTTATTAGAACTGTTTCAGAGGGTGGGCTTAATGTCCTTGATTTTAGTACTCTTAATAATATTTTTAAAATCAATTGGATTAAACATTGCTTGGCCCAGAGTAAATCTATATGGTTTCATATCCCCTGTTTGTTCTTTGAAAAGTGTGGTGGGTTATTTTTTCTATTATCGTGTGACTTCAAATACAGTAAACTTCCCATTAAATTATCTAATTTTCATAAGCAATCACTAGAAGCATGGAAATTAGCCTTTAAACATAATTTCTCTCCACATTCATGCATACTATGGAATAACCAATTTGTGTTATCTAAAAACAAGAGTATATTTAAAAAAGAATGGTTTGATAAAGGGATTATATTTCTTTCAGATTTATTGAATACTGATGGTGAGATTTATACTTATCAGCAATTTCTTTCTTTCTCAGGGATTGAATCTTCCTGTAGAGATTATAATTTGGTTGTGAAAAGTATTTCTCATACATTGCTTCACCTTGTGAAAATACATCTCAGTTATAACTCAGCTGTCCGACAAATTCCAAACCTTGTTATAGGAGGTGTTAATATAATGGATATTAAGTGTAATAATTCACACATTAGAAAATGTCTTACTCAGGATGTCAGCTGTTACCCAAAAGCACTTAGTAAGTGGAAACAATTTTACTTCATTCCTTCCTCTGGAAAAATTTGGTCAGCGACTAATAAATTTTTATTGCCAAATAAGGTAAAGGAATTACATTTTAAGATATTGCATAGGTACTATCCCTGTAACACTTTTATTAACAAGTTTAGAAAAGATGTCTCACCAATATTTTCATTTTGTAACCTGGAAAATGAAACACTTATACACTTGTTTTGTAACTGTAAATATTCTGAAGGCTTTTGGAAGCAGGTTTCTATGTTGGTTTTTGATATATTTTACAAAATATTTAATATAGATGAATCTATGATCCTTTTTTTGAACTGTAATACTGGATCGGATGTAGTTGATAACACTTTAAAGGTGATAATTCTTCTTGGGAAGTTCCATATACATAAAGCAAAAATTACATCTATTAGTCCCTCATTTAAGTTTTTTTGTAAAGAACTTTATATATTTTATGACTCACTGACTTCAATTACCAGAAACAAGAAATGTATAAAAACATCTCTCATATTAAAAAATGTTATCTGTAAAATGTAATACTTTACCATACATCATATATATTTGTTATATGTATCCCCCATGTTCTTATTTTTGTTGTTGTTTTTTATTTTTATTTTTTAAGTTATGCTTGAAGTTAAGTACTTCTGTATATCTGAAAAAAAAAAAAAAAAAATTTGGGGATATGGATCCCCGACGGCCACGTTTGTAGTCTGAGGTGTATGCTGGATATTGTGGTTCGCTGATCTGAAAGACCGCAACGTTTGAAGGAGGTATTAGTTACACGCGTTCAATATAACATCTTTGTAAAAACAAAAAGAATTGTTAAAATGTAGCTATTTAGCCTAAACAAATATATAAATATATATAAGAAGAATACGATATACTTAGGGTAAAACAAATTTGACGTGTATATGTTGAAACGGAGCACCCGTTGTTGCGTTATTTCGTGAAATAGTGTTAGGATTTGGTTGTGTTCTTATATTTTTCTAACTTCATCATAAACTATAAGCAAGGCCTTGTAATAATATGTTGAACATCTGATAAGTCGGTCGATATCACATCTGGAGTTTACTGCGGGGCTATTTTCTGCAGCGGTTGTACTTGTTGTTAGAATGCTTCAAATCGGTTCCAGACTTGTTTTATGAGCGTACCCTTGTTTGTTAAACTAGTCGTTAGTGACATTGTTCACATTTTTAGAGTTAAACAGGTTAATGAGCTCTTTCAGCATCTATAGTATAACTCCGTTATAGGGTTTTAGCTACAGCTGAATGATAGAACAAAGTTAAGAATATTGTTGGCAATTTGCGGGTGACCGGGAAAGCTGTGTGTGTGCGTGTGTACATGTTTATGTGGTTTATGAGGACACAAATTTGTATAATGACATGGGTATGACAGAGGTATTACAATATGAAGGTGGTTTATGAGGACACTGCCTATGTCCCCGTAATTCAAAAGGCTTAAAAAACATACTAAATGGTGTTTTTTGAAAATCTAAAAATGCACAAAGTCTCCTGTGAGGGCTAAGTTTAGGTGTAGGATCGGTGTAGGGCAATAGCGCACACAGTTTGTTCAGTATAAAAACCATTACGTCTATGGAGAGTCCCCAGAAAACACTAAAACCAACATGTGTGTGTGTGTGTGTGTGTGTGAGACAGTTTGAATACAAAAATGTTTTAGATAAAGACGGGATTAACTACAAGCATCCTAAATTAGAAACACAACACTATACGGTTTTCCCCCAAAACCGGTTGTTCAACACATTTAAAAAAGTCGTGAGAAAGTTTATTGTGTTTTGAAGAGAAAGTCAGATGCGATATATAAATTAAATCTTTTATTATTGATTGATATGATAGAATCACGCTGAATTTATGAGGTTATGTATTAATACTGTTTTGTGTATTCATCGGTTACTGTTTACATGTACGAGAGAAATGCATACGCACGATTGTTTTATAAAGCTTTTAGTCTGTCATTACAAATATCTTAAAGAGTAAAGCCTTTCACACATTCTGTTTTCATTTGTCTCAGGATTCTGTTACACAAAAACCACTTGAGCGTGGACACAAATCCTACGTGAAAGCTAAAAAGATGACTTTTTAAACTTTTACAGACACTTAACACCTTAACACATCTGCATCAGTAAGATATCATCATAAACCATCAGACACGTCAGGTTGTGGTGTGATAAGATGGACTTATCAAATATTTGCATGTTTCTTATATCAGTTATATGATCAAATCTTAGTCAAATAAACCTATATAGACCAGTTGTTTTTATTTTAATAGAACATTATACTGTGAACAAATGCTACATTTAAACTCTGCGGTTAATAATACCATTTTTAAAGTGAGAAAGAAAGTCTAATCTGTTGTAAAGATTCTGAGAAGCATTTGTGGGATCTTATACTTTTGTTGCAGACAACCTTAAGTAATTTTCAGTCTAATATAGGTCAAATTCATAAAGAAAAATCTCTGTAAGTGTCTTGCCTGCTTCTAATCCTTGCTTTAGAGCATCATGGTTTTAGATGAAAAACTTATTTGTTAAAACAAAAGTTATATCATTGTTTAATCATGCTGTTTTCCTCATCTTGTAGAGATGAAAACATAAATACACATCATAATAGTCTAAATGTTTAACTGTATAGGGTTTTGTTTTAGTGTGTGTGTGTGTGTTTTATGTGTCTTTACAAGAGTGCGGAAATTTTAACATGTTCAAACTTGAATGAATGTGCAGCTTTCAGTGCAATAGTTTGATTTGCTTCAGCTGTAATAGGTTTAAGGTTAAAACAGCAAGACTTAAAGAGCTGTCTTTCGCAAAGAGCTGTCTTCACCTAAAACATACACAATCCAAAAGATTTACAAGTTTTGTGTTCTAGGTGAGAAATTTACACCAATAAAGGTTCCCACGAACATTAGAAAATAACATGTATCCCCTCTGGCTGTTAAACGCCTCGGGTAAATAATTTGAAACGTAGGTCTGTCAAATGAGTAAAAGTTCAGTCATACGTTTCGAAAACTTTTCTGAAGTAAAAAATTATGTGTTTGTCACAAAGACATCCAAAGAGTTATCTACTCGTGAGAAAACCACTTGGGACACATTATCATCAAGCTATTTTAAAGAAATTGAAGAATAAAACTAAAGTTTAATTTAAAGGGGTGGTGATGGCGCAGTGGATAAGACACATGCCTTTGGTGTGAGAGACCCGGGTTCGAATCCACTGTGAGACACCAATGTGTCCCTGAGCAAGACACTTAACCCCTAGTTGCTCCAGAGGCGTGCGACCTCTGACATATATAGCAATTGTAAGTCGCTTTGGATAAAAGCGTCAGCTAAATGAGTAAATGTAAATGTAAAGACACTAGACATCATGACTTATAGGGACACGCAAAGTGTTTAAAACTTTTTAAACATGTTAAAACTGTAGGTGTAATTATTTACGGAGAAGTTTTAAGTGAAATGTATATTTGTTCTTTTACAGTACATATACTATCTACAGTCTAGATTAAAACGAACACATTTCTTAAATAACAACAAAAAGTAAAAACAACATATACGATTTTGCTCGTATTTAATATTTAGCATACTCAGATTTGTGTGTGTGTGTGTGTGTGTGTGTGTGTTTTTTCTTTATCTATCTAATTCCAACCTTCTTTATCTATCTAATTTAGGTCCAATTCCTAAAGAAAAATCTCTGTAACTGTCTTGCGTTAATCAGAGGATCATTTGACTGCTTCTAATCCTTGCTCTAAAGGATCATGATTTTAGGTTTGAAAGATCTAAAAACTTATTTGTTAAAACAAAAGTTATATCATAGTTTAATCATGCTGCTTTTCATCACCTTGTAAAGATACCCGGTGTGATTCTAAACGTTCTTAAAAAAGGTTTGTATGAGACATCATAAAAGTTTAAATATTTAACTGTATGGTTGTTTATGTGGATGTTTATGTGTAGATGTGTTGAGTGTGTGTGTGTGTGTGTGTGTGTGTTTGTGTTGACGGTTGAAAAATATATGAGTGAAAAAAAGAAATAAAACTAGGTAAAATGAAGTAAATTAAAGAATGTTTTCCTACAGCATAGACCGTCTTATTAAAACCATCATCTTTGGGGACCTGTATTTATTTAAGTTTGTGGTTATGGCCTTCTTCTTTGACTATCTCATCACATCCTGAACGTTAGTTTAAAGCCACATTCGAATAGATTATAAATACATTATAAATACTAAATTCTCAACTATAACTTCACCAGATGTGTGTCATGAAAAGCTTCCTTTGACCGGGTCTAAACCTTTGACAGAGGCGCACAGACACACACGCAGGTGTGCATCGTAAAATAGATGCCGTAGAGATGCTTTGATCGCTGAACATGTTAGAAAGACGATCTGTTTTAATCAATGAACCACATTCTAACAAAGTTTACGACGCCAGATCCCCTCAAAAACTCATTAGATTGCAAATGAGTTGAATCCCCAGAAACTTTAGATGTTTTACGACGAGTCTGTTGATCAGATACGAATGTTTCTCTGAACATACGGCCAGACGCGCAGCGCCCTTCTCATTTCACACCATGCCGTGAGACGAAATATTTAGTACATTTCGAAAGATGTTGTAGAAAAGTTTAGTCTTTTTTGTTTTAGTTTTTCCTAAAACTGTTTTAACAACAATAGCACGTCTCGACTTGTAGGGAAAAAACAGGCGTACCATGGTAAGATAAAAACAATTCTATATTATTTAACTTCGTATCTGTTATAAACTCAAAACTTTTTAAAAACCACGACATCTCACTTCTTCTATTTAACTTTGTCAAACTAACTAGTTTTTAAATTCTAATGACAGGAAAAACTGCCGCATTGTTTAACTAACACGCCATTGGTTTTTTGTTTTATTTTCTACGTTTTTCCTGTTTTAACAACACTAGTCTCCACTTGTAGGGAAATAATATCTTATACTGTTGTTTAACGGTCTGATATTTTTTATTTCACACCACGGTAAGAGAAAACAACTCTATATTATTTAACTTTGTATCTGTTATAAACTCAAACTTTTTTAAAAAAGCAAGACATAGATTTTGATAAATATCTTATTGTTTTAACTAACGCGTCCGATTCTTTGTTATAGATGAACGAACGCGCTCACTTCTTCTATTTAACTTTGTCAAACGAACTAGTTTTAAATTCTAATGGAAAAACTAGAGTATCTAATGCTTTTTTGTTTTATTTTCTACGTTTTTCCTGTTTTAACAACACTAGTCTCCACTTGTAGGGAAATAAACAGTCTTTGTACGTTTGATGTTTTTTCTTAACATGTATGTGAAAACACTTTAATAAAATCTTCCCTTTACCCCATTTAACACAGTTTTTCATCATTTAAAGTTTAAACCACATAACATCACCCCCCCCCCCCCCCCCCCCCCCACACACACACACACACAAACACATTGTCATAAATCTCTTAAGTTCACTATAAGGTCAATAAGATGGCCGCTTAGACGGGGGACTGGGGGGTGTACAAAACAGGTGTCCAAACAGGTGTCCAGTTATGGGAGGGGGTGGAATTTTTATGAGGGTAATAAATCAATCATTTTGACATAACGTATACTACTCTGTCTCTCTTGAGAACTGTTTAAGCATTTTTCTTGTATTATTTCTGAACATATATGCATAAGAAAAGTTTGTACAAGATGTAGTTGTAGTTCATGCATCTTTTCTGCAAAGATATTTAGTGATTTGTTTAACATTTACATCATGATGACAACTTCATGTGTGTGGTGCACTTAGAATAGAATTTACTTTAACTAGAGGTTTAATAAAAAAAAGTTGCTTGAATCATGTTGTAGTTATATTTTCAATTATGATGAAAGCATGTTGTAGTTATATTGACTAGTTAAAATTGTACAAAATCGAGAATTGGTCAAATATTCTATGAAAATCATCTTTTTTTTTGCCATATCGTCCAGCCTAGAAACAATTTAAAAAACCTTAAAATTTTTCATTTTAATTTATTTTCTTTAATTGTCTGTTCTCTAACTGAACTAAATTATTTTTATTTCTACTATTAAAAATGGCCTCAGCTTAACACCTGTAATAGTGTCTATATCCCCCTATCCCCGGGGGATATATATTGCAGCTATATTATATAGCCTAAGGTAAACAGCAAACAAATGCATGCGCGGCCACACAGACACACAGAGCTGAAGGTGTTTATATGCTACACAGCCTTGCTTGGGAGGGTTACATTGTACTGTGGTTTCTTTAGGACAGGGGTCTCAAAACATGATCCTGGAGGGCTGGTGTCCTGCAGACTTCAGCTCCAACCCTTATCAAACACACCTGAAACAGCTAATCTAAGCGTACTAGAAACATTCAGGCAGGTGTTTTGAGGCAAGTTGGAGCTAAACTCTGCAGGACACCGGCCCTCCAGGACTGAGTTTGGACACCCTGCTTTAGAACAAGTAACAAGTTCAAGAATGGGAACATGTTGATTTATTTTTTAGACTTATGTTGCTTGTTCTTTGTAATATTTTCCATTGGCAGCCCAGAATGTGATTGTTACACTATAATAAAAATGCTGAAAATGTGAAGTTGCACTTCAGTTTATGTGACTTTAGTGAAATTGCTAAACCTAAAGTAAATAAAATAACCTAATTTGATCCTACAGTGTTGCTGCACATGCTTTTAGATCATTACAAATAATAATGCAAAATGATTATCTTAGAATTGAAGATATGCTGTCTCTCGTGTCACATAAATTATCAATAGTTAAGTATGTGGTTTTGAAGATGCTTTTATTTTCTTTCTCTGTTTTGACTGTCTCATTTGGACTTGGACTTGACTTGGACTCGAACCTCTTGGACTTGGACTTGACTTGGACTCGGTCTTGACTCGGACTCGATAGTCCTGGTCTTGGACTTGTCTTGGACTCGACAAAGGTGGACTTGACTACAGCCCTACTAAAGACAAGCTTAATTTGAAAGTGATTAGAAGTTCCCACATGTAAACAACTGTCTCTCAGCTGTGTCTCCCTCTCTTACTGTAAGTCTCTTTTCCAAATAAATTTCTCAGAAAGTTCCACACGTGAAAATTAGGCTGATATTTTCCAAAGAAAGCACAAATTTATAGAATAATTTTGCAAAATTATTGCTCAAACAAAGCCAAGACTCTTGCACAACATATGTTGTGCATTTCCCAGTTGGACATATTCTCCCATGTTTCAAATATTCCCCGATTCTCTGAACCAGATCGTCTGCTAGCTTCTGTGCTTGCAGGACACAATGTTTCCTGTCAACTGGCAGAAATACTATTGGGTAAATTGGCAGTTCTGAAGAAATTTCTCTGGAAGTTTCAGACACCCAAATTAGATTTTTGCTCAGTACAACACAGCTGAGAAGCCTGCATCTGATCCCAATTTTAGTGACCACATGGGTAGTCCGTGTACAACAGCGTAAGCGCGAGGTGAATGTTGACACAGAGCAAGTTAAGTAGGTGATACTGCACATTTGTTGAGCTCGTCCATCTGCGCTCACCTATGGCTGAGTATACTTTGAAAGCTGTGCGGATGCAGCTGTGTGCCAGACAGAAAGGAAGGTGGAAAGTGCAGTATGCCTAGGCCTTAACGGTCAGCTGCTGCAGAGCATGCCAAAATCGAAATGGCTGATGAGATGAAGATAAAAATATCTAGTGGAAAATGAGAATGTTACTTTTTTTATGAAATAATTTTCACTGTTTTGGCAGATGGCCATCTAGATGATTTTGCAAGATGTTAGAACCAAAAATGGTAGTTTATATTACACCTGTCAGCAGCTTTATTATTTCATTCACTTAGCTCAGGTTCAGATGTCTTGTTTGGATGTGTACAGTGGTGGGTTTATTATATCTTTATTATCAAAAATTACTTGGCTAATTCCTTCATTTGTGCATCTTCAACACAGTACAATTTATATTTTTTGTTCTCAAGAGGTGGGTCACCAAGTTTAATTTGACAGGGTTGATTCAATATTTGAGTTTAAGGATTTGTTTATAGTTTTGTAAAGAAAATAACAGTTGTGAACCATTGTTTCTGACACATATTCTACAATATCGATCAACTTCCTAATCAAAAGAAATCTCAACAGGCATTTTATTTCTTGACATGTTGTATTTCATGTAAGAATTAAATGAAGAGTTCACCCCAAAATTAAAATTTGCTGTTATTTACTCCTTTGCATAGTCTTTTACAGCCTTTGCATAAAGGCTGGATTTACATAGCAGATTAATCTGACCAAGAAATATCCACATCGACAGGACTAGCATGTAAACTGACCACACTTCACTGTATTTTTTTTATGTGTTGTTTAAGGCCATTTTGATTGGAAATAATCTAGAGATATTATAATAGACAGACGTTTTTTTAAAAAGCAAGTAATATAGTAAGAGTCTGCACAGACAGTGCAGATAACAAAAATTAGGAGGAATGTAAATTTGCTGTCATTTTGTCCTATTTACCTTATTTCTTATTAAATTATGCAGTAACATATGGTGGCCCAGTAGTGCACAACACAACACAATTAAAAAAGCAAACATAAACTCACAACACAACATTAATCTTTATCTCAGGGCGCATAAAGGGTTCCAATGCCGCAATCTTTTGTCAATTAACGATTAATATAAAATAATATTTATACATTTTATTGCTATAATATAACAAATTAAGTATACTACAGTAATATAATTATTTTCGTTCTTTATTTATTTTATTTATAAAGCACATTTTAAGACAACCAAAAGGTTGACCAAAGTCCTGCACAAGAAACTGAAAACACAACTGCAATCAAAATTTAAAAAATATACAAAAACCACAGCACAATAAAAAATATTTTTTAACCCATCATAATTTTTTCAAATAAATAAGATTTAAGCATAGATTTAAAAGTATGTAAAGATGGTGCTGTTCGGATAGCTACAGGGAGATTGTTCCAGAGAGTTGGCCCGGCAATCGCAAAAGCTCGGTCACCACAATGTTTCAGTCTGGACCTAGGAACGGATAGCATTTTTTGATGCTCCAACCTCAGTGATCTCACTGGTTTGTGTAAAAGCAACAACTCAGTGAGATAAATTGGTGCAAGACTATTTAGTGATTTAAAAAGTATTTTAAATTTGACTCTCAATTTTATCGGCAACCACTGCAATGAGATCAAAATAGGAGAAATATGCTCATATTTACGAGTTCCAGTCAGGAGCCTGGCTGCTGCATTTTGGACCAGTTGCAACCGCTCCATAGATGAAAAATTTATCCCATAATAAAGAGAATTGCAATAGTCCAAACAGGTAATAACAAATGCATGAATTACTTAATGAATTAATTATTTAATGAAGCGTTCCATGTCCCGTTTTGTGAGGCTTCTCAAAGGTTTTTCACACTTCTCCCCTGGATGAAGAAACTTGCAATAAGTGGATTCAGAGTAGTAGATGTAAGGATTTTAACATCACTTCTGATACTTTCTAGAATTATGACAGCATGCGGTTCTAAACCAGGTAAGAGCTAAACCCTTATATACTTTACTATATTACCGACCACAGTGTAGGCCTATTGTGATTTTTTTTTTTGTTGCTGTGGTTGCCTGTTTGTTTAAAAACCTGGGTCTGGGCAACACGTGCTAACGAGTTAATAGATGGTTCACCCAAAAATAAAAATAAAGCTGTCATCATATACTCACCTTTATGTCGTTGTAAACCCATATGGCTTGCTTTCTTCATTGGCAATAATATTCGTGTCAGTCAGCTATTTAGATATTTTTTTTACCTACAGAAGAAATTCATAATGGTTTAGAATGACATGAGGGAGAATACGCTAAAACCCTAGCAAAAATTATTTTTTTCATAAGAGTACTTGCATGTCAATTTTTAAAGTAACCTTCAGGTTCAGTGTAGGCAAACTAACTGGCATTGTTATTACATTGTGTGGTGTGTATTTTCTGAAAATGTCTCATCCAGTCTAGATTTGAGATGTAGAACCATTTAATGGCCTTTTGAAGAGTTATTGAACCTGCATCCCACAGCATGGTACGTATGACCAGAGCAAGGACAGCTACAACAAGGAGTGAAGTTGGAGTAGCAAGCAATGCAATGGTAAATATTGATACTATATTTTTTGTGACAGAGAAAGAAAATGCTATATACATTTTTTTTTTGATGCACACGTTACATGCATGTATCATTATTTAAAATTTATTTTTGACAGTGTCAGTTTCTGCAGCCCTTCGATGAGTTCCTCCGCTTCATGGTCCACCTTTCAGTCGGTCTTCCACAGAGAGATCTGGCCTTACACAAAACACTTGGGATTCATTTGGTTTATACAGACTAGAATATAAAATGTAAATTAAATATAATGTAAATTCAAATATATATAACTTTAATACGGTTTCTTGCTCACTAGTGTAATCTAAACACGTAAATTTTAAAAACTTTGATACAGTGTAATAGTTATGTAAAACACTAATAACTGTGGTAGTGTAATGGTATGTTTTTTTTTTTTAACACTTCTGCCACTTGGAGGACTGATAGGTCAGGCAGATCGCTGGTGACACCACTGTAAAGGGTTCTCCTGAGATGAAAACAGAGGTATAGTGTAAATTGACCATTAAAAAAATAAGTCTTCCACCACTGTCATTACATGTTGCATACATTATGAATGGAGCATATTCAATATGATTGTATTTGTATTTTTTCTGCTAGCGCTAATCATATAGGCATGTTATTCATTATGAATATAGCAAGAAATGAAAAGATGATGTAACAATATTAGACAGTCTACTCCTACCTTAACCACTCTCTTGCAAACAGGACCACCGTCCCACTCACAGGACCTGGCTTGACTCTCTAGGCATACCAATGGGGCATGGCATGTTAATATTATTAATCAAAGTTTATTAATTATGTCACTGATTAAAGATTTTGATAATTCTCTTACCACTTACCATTGTTTTAGGTTTGTGCCGGCTCTGCTCCATTTCAGTGCAGCTCTGTATAGAAGGAACTGCGTTGATTCTTAGTTCTGAATAGTGTGCTGTCTGGTACAGTGCTGCAACAGTGTGAATGGGAGTCCTTTAAAACAGTCTGTGAAGATAATTATATTGGGTTACATACTGAATTTATTTCAGATACATTTTGAATTACTTTGTTGCATTTTAAATTGTTACATTGTAAATTAAACTATATTTAAAATAAATTATGAAAAATGAATAGTCTATATAATGTTACAAACATGCCAATACACTATAAAGTCGTCGTCGTGACGTATTGTCAAGTATGGTGACCCATACTCGAAATTGGTGCTCTGCGTTTAACCCATCCAAGTGCACACACACAGCAGTGAGTAGTGAACAAATGCACACACACACACACACACACACACACCGTGAACACACACCCGGAGCAGTGGGCAGCCATTTATGCTGCGGCGCCCGGGGAGCAGTTGGGGGTTCGGTGCCTTGCTCAAGGGCACCTCAGTCGTGGTATTGAGGGTGGAGAGAGCGCTGGACATTCACTCCCCCCCACCTACAATCCCTGCCGGCCCGAGACTCGAACCCGCAACCTTTGGATTATGAGTCCGACTCTCTAACCATTAGGCCACGACTTCCCCGTAAAGAGTTCAGTAATATTTCAAAGGATATCCCTATCCCTCTTAACCATTTCTAATCTTGTTTGCTTTTTACTGAACAGCTTCATCATGTCTGTGTTAGGGATCCCTGGAAAACTGCTATATTAAATGTAAACAATTCAAGTTTAAGGTTACAGATAATAAAAGTTGAAAACATAACAATAACTGCCAGAAACTTAAGGTTTATTACGATAAATGGCAATCTAAAAATGGGAACAGTATTTCAAATACTTTATATCAAGTGAAGACGTTCCTATCACAGCCACAGATGCAAACAAACGTGGATTACCGGTAGCTCTGCTGTTATTACTACTATGTCTCAGGAATTATAAAAACCTGAGGTGGAGGGAGTTTAAAGCTAAACTCTAACTTAGCCCTGCTATTTTAGCGCTGATCAAATCGGTGCAGCAACGTTATCCAGCCTTATTAGCTAGATTTGCTAGAAGACGATAGAACAATGCTCACCCTATAGTTGTCGATGTAACTTGAAATGTTTAATGCCCTTCTCTGTGCGATGAAATACATTTACAGTAATCCGGGGAAGTTCTTGTAAGCTGAAAAAAATCATCTTCTCTTCTCATTTTGAAAGTTCTACGTTTTAAGGAACAATGGCTTCCGGCAGAGCACCGGATTTAAGTAAGCCCCCTGAGGAAAAACGCAGAATAGTCCATTGTGTGCAAAAGCAGAGCTAAACTGTCCAAATCGAAAATAATATTGATTTATTTTCTGCTCAATTCATGAATCGATACATTAAGATTACCAGGATATCAAAACATTCAGTGAAAACACATTGTTCATTTAAAAATTGATTACACATATTAAGATCAATCACTTACATTGAGAATTTCTTGTGGCGTCTTATCGGAAATATCGGGGTTTAACTGTCAACACTGCTCCCTAGTGGGCCGGAGAATTTCCGTTGTGTTGTGGCTTAATGTCGTTGTGTTGTGAGCTTATGTTTGCCTTTTTAATTGTGTTGTTTTGTGGCTTAATGTCGTTGTGTTGTGAGCTTATGTTTGCCTTTTTAATTGTGTTGTTTTGTGGCTTAATGTCGTTGTGTTGTGAGCTTATGCTTGCTTTTTTAATTGCGTTGTGTTGTGGCTTAATGTTGTGTTGTGAGCTTATGTTTGCTTTTTTTAATTGCGTTGTGTTGTGGCTTAATGTTGTGTTGTGGCTTAATGTCGTTGTGTTGTGAGCTTATGTTTGCTTTTTTAATTGCGTTGTGTTGTGGCTTAATGTTGTGTTGTGAGCTTATGTTTGCTTTTTTTAATTGCATTGTGTTGTGGCTTAATGTTGTGTTGTGGCTTAATGTCGTTGTGTTGTGAGCTTATGTTTGCTTTTTTTAATTGCGTTGTTTTGTGGCTTAATGTTGTGTTGTGGCTTAATGTCGTTGTGTTGTGAGCTTATGTTTGCTTTTTTTAATTGCGTTGTGTTGTGGCTTAATGTTGTGTTGTGGCTTAATGTCGTTGTGTTGTGAGCTTATGTTTGCTTTTTTAATTGCGTTGTTTTGTGGCTTAATGTTGTGTTGTGAGCTTATGTTTGCTTTTTTTAATTGCGTTGTTTTGTGGCTTAATGTTGTGTTGTGGCTTAATGTCGTTGTGTTGTGAGCTTATGTTTGCTTTTTTAATTGCGTTGTGTTGTGGCTTAATGTTGTGTTGTGGCTTAATGTCGTTGTGTTGTGAGCTTATGTTTACTTTTTTTAATTGCGTTGTTTTGTGGCTTAATGTCGTTGTGTTGTGAGCTTATGTTTGCTTTTTTAATTGCATTGTGTTGTGGCTTAATGTCGTTGTGTTGTGAGCTTATGTTTGCTTTTTTAATTGCGTTGTGTTGTGGCTTAATGTTGTGTTGTGGCTTAATGTCGTTGTGTTGTGAGCTTATGTTTGCTTTTTTTAATTGCATTGTGTTGTGGCTTAATGTTGTGTTGTGGCTTAATGTCGTTGTGTTGTGAGCTTATGTTTGCTTTTTTAATTGCATTGTGTTGTGGCTTAATGTCGTTGTGTTGTGAGCTTATGTTTGCTTTTTTAATTGCTTTGTTTTGTGGCTTAATGTCGTTGTGTTGTGAGCTTATGTTTGCTTTTTTTAATTGCTTTGTTTTGTGGCTTAATGTTGTGTTGTGGCTTAATGTCGTTGTGTTGTGAGCTTATGTTTGCTTTTTTAATTGCGTTGTTTTGTGGCTTAATGTTGTTTTGTGGCTTAATGTTGTGTTGTGGCTTAATGTCGTTGTGTTGTGAGCTTATGTTTGCTTTTTTAATTGCGTTGTTTTGTGGCTTAATGTTGTTTTGTGGCTTAATGTTGTGTTGTGGCTTAATGTCGTTGTGTTGTGAGCTTATGTTTGCTTTTTTAATTGCGTTGTGTTGTGGCTTAATGTTGTGTTGTGGTTTAATGTCGTTGTGTTGTGAGCTTGTGTTTGCTTTTTTTAATTGCGTTGTTTTGTGGCTTAATGTCGTTGTGTTGTGAGCTTATGTTTGCTTTTTTAATTGCATTGTGTTGTGGCTTAATGTCGTTGTGTTGTGGCTTAATGTCGTTGTGTTGTGAGCTTATGTTTGCTTTTTTAATTGCATTGTGTTGTGGCTTAATGTCGTTGTGTTGTGGCTTAATGTCGTTGTGTTGTGAGCTTATGTTTGCTTTTTTAATTGCGTTGTGTTGTGGCTTAATGTTGTGTTGTGGCTTAATGTTGTTGTGTTGTGAGCTTATGTTTGCTTTTTTAATTGCATTGTGTTGTGGCTTAATGTCGTTGTGTTGTGAGCTTATGTTTGCTTTTTTTAATTGCGTTGTGTTGTGGCTTAATGTTGTGTTGTGGCTTAATGTTGTGTTGTGGCTTAATGTTGTTTTGTGGCTTAATGTCGTTGTGTTGTGAGCTTATGTTTGCTTTTTTTAATTGCTTTGTTTTGTGGCTTAATGTCGTGTTGTGGCTTAATGTCGTTGTGTTGTGAGCTTAATGTTGTTGTGTTGTGGCTTAATGTCGTTGTGTTGTGAGCTTATGTTTGCTTTTTTTAATTGCTTTGTTTTGTGGCTTAATGTCGTGTTGTGGCTTAATGTCGTTGTGTTGTGGCTTAATGTTGTTGTGTTGTGGCTTAATGTCGTTGTGTTGTGAGCTTATGTTTGCTTTTTTTAATTGCTTTGTTTTGTGGCTTAATGTCGTTGTGTTGTGAGCTTGTTTGCTTTTTTTAATTGCTTTGTTTTGTGGCTTAATGTTGTTTTGTGGCTTAATGTCATTGTGTTGTGAGCTTATGTTTGATTTTTTTAATTGCTTTGTTTTGTGGCTTAATGTTGTGTTGTGGCTTAATGTCGTTGTGTTGTGGCTTAATGTCGTTGTGTTGTGAGCTTATGTTTGCTTTTTTTAATTGCGTTGTTTTGTGGCTTAATGTCGTTGTGTTGTGAGCTTATGTTTGCTTTTTTAATTGCATTGTGTTGTGGCTTAATGTCGTTGTGTTGTGAGCTTATGTTTGCTTTTTTAATTGCGTTGTGTTGTGGCTTAATGTTGTGTTGTGGCTTAATGTCGTTGTGTTGTGAGCTTATGTTTGCTTTTTTTAATTGCATTGTGTTGTGGCTTAATGTTGTGTTGTGGCTTAATGTCGTTGTGTTGTGAGCTTATGTTTGCTTTTTTAATTGCATTGTGTTGTGGCTTAATGTCGTTGTGTTGTGAGCTTATGTTTGCTTTTTTAATTGCTTTGTTTTGTGGCTTAATGTTGTTTTGTGGCTTAATGTCGTTGTGTTGTGAGCTTATGTTTGCTTTTTTTAATTGCTTTGTTTTGTGGCTTAATGTTGTGTTGTGGCTTAATGTCGTTGTGTTGTGAGCTTATGTTTGCTTTTTTAATTGCGTTGTTTTGTGGCTTAATGTTGTTTTGTGGCTTAATGTTGTGTTGTGGCTTAATGTCGTTGTGTTGTGAGCTTATGTTTGCTTTTTTAATTGCGTTGTTTTGTGGCTTAATGTTGTTTTGTGGCTTAATGTTGTGTTGTGGCTTAATGTCGTTGTGTTGTGAGCTTATGTTTGCTTTTTTAATTGCGTTGTGTTGTGGCTTAATGTTGTGGTTTAATGTCGTTGTGTTGTGAGCTTGTGTTTGCTTTTTTTAATTGCGTTGTTTTGTGGCTTAATGTCGTTGTGTTGTGAGCTTATGTTTGCTTTTTTAATTGCATTGTGTTGTGGCTTAATGTCGTTGTGTTGTGGCTTAATGTCGTTGTGTTGTGAGCTTATGTTTGCTTTTTTAATTGCGTTGTGTTGTGGCTTAATGTTGTGTTGTGGCTTAATGTTGTTGTGTTGTGAGCTTATGTTTGCTTTTTTAATTGCATTGTGTTGTGGCTTAATGTCGTTGTGTTGTGAGCTTATGTTTGCTTTTTTTAATTGCGTTGTGTTGTGGCTTAATGTTGTGTTGTGGCTTAATGTTGTGTTGTGGCTTAATGTTGTTTTGTGGCTTAATGTCGTTGTGTTGTGAGCTTATGTTTGCTTTTTTTAATTGCTTTGTTTTGTGGCTTAATGTCGTGTTGTGGCTTAATGTCGTTGTGTTGTGAGCTTAATGTTGTTGTGTTGTGGCTTAATGTCGTTGTGTTGTGAGCTTATGTTTGCTTTTTTTAATTGCTTTGTTTTGTGGCTTAATGTCGTGTTGTGGCTTAATGTCGTTGTGTTGTGGCTTAATGTTGTTGTGTTGTGGCTTAATGTCGTTGTGTTGTGAGCTTATGTTTGCTTTTTTTAATTGCTTTGTTTTGTGGCTTAATGTCGTTGTGTTGTGAGCTTGTTTGCTTTTTTTAATTGCTTTGTTTTGTGGCTTAATGTCGTGTTGTGGCTTAATGTCGTTGTGTTGTGAGCTTAATGTTGTTGTGTTGTGGCTTAATGTCGTTGTGTTGTGAGCTTATGTTTGCTTTTTTTAATTGCTTTGTTTTGTGGCTTAATGTCGTGTTGTGGCTTAATGTCGTTGTGTTGTGGCTTAATGTTGTTGTGTTGTGGCTTAATGTCGTTGTGTTGTGAGCTTATGTTTGCTTTTTTTAATTGCTTTGTTTTGTGGCTTAATGTCGTTGTGTTGTGAGCTTGTTTGCTTTTTTTAATTGCTTTGTTTTGTGGCTTAATGTTGTTTTGTGGCTTAATGTCATTGTGTTGTGAGCTTATGTTTGATTTTTTTAATTGCTTTGTTTTGTGGCTTAATGTTGTGTTGTGGCTTAATGTCGTTGTGTTGTGAGCTTGTGTTTGCTTTTTTAATTGCATTGTGTTGTGGCTTAATGTCGTGTTGTGGCTTAATGTCGTTGTGTTGTGAGCTTGTTTGCTTTTTTAATTGCGTTGTGTTGTGCTTAATTGCGTTGTGTTGTGCACTACTGGGCCACCGTAGTAACATGATTAAAAACTCATCAAGGACTGAAGAAAAAGCTGCAAGTCACTAATGCGTCTCACAGTCATTTCACTAAAGACAAGCTTCATTTGAAAGTGATTAGAAGTTCCCACATGTAAACAACTGTCTCTCAGCTCTGTCTCCCTCTCTCACTGTAACTCTTTTCCAAAGAAATTTCTCAGGAAGTTCCACATGTGAAAATCAGGCTTGTAACTATTTTCCAAAGAAAGCACAAATTTATAGAGTCAGGAAGGTCCCGTTGGCAAAATTATTGCTCAATACAACAAAGCCAAGTTTATTGCACAACATATGTTGTGAATTTCGAAGTTGGACATATTCTCCCATGTTTTGGGAGAATCGCAATTGTAAATCACTTTTGATAAAAGCATCTGCTAAATGCATAAATGTAAATGTTTTGAAAATTCCCAATCCAGATTGTTTGCTAGCTTCCATGGCTGCGGGACGCAGTGTTTCCTGCCAACTGGCAACCAGGTGTGTAGTAGAAATACTGTTGGGTAATTTGGCAGTGGAAGAAACACAAACCAAACCAAAAAAAAAAGAGAATATTCTCGGGAAGTTTCACACACCAAAATTAAACTTTTTGCTCAGTACAACAAAGCTGAGAAGCCTGCATCCAATTATCTCACTCACAGCTAACAGTCTTCTCTCCGGGATATCTCAAGTCAGGAACTTTCAGATAGCAGAATTAGACTTTACTGCTCAGCTGTGCAACATGAGAGGCACAAGCTGATGGTTCTATCTGCTTGTTTGTCCACAACCATCAAGAACTGCTACACACGAGGTCACTCGCACTAAAGCAGTGCTTGTGGTGTTCGGTCAATCACAATGCACAGGGTCAGTTGGCCAATCAAAGCAGACTGAACTTGTTGGAACGAGGGGCTTTCTTTGAAGCTCATCCTGGACTTGCTGTCATAGCAACAGGTCCGTAAACTTAAACCTGCTCGGGAGCAGGCTTATTAGAGAGATGGTAGTATACGTTGTGTCAAAATTATTGATTTATTACCCTCATAAAAATTCCACCCCCCTCCCATAACTGGACACCTGTTTGGACACCTGTTTTGTACACCCCTAGCCCCCACCGTCTAAGCGGCCATTTTATTGACCTTATGGTGAACTTAAGAATTTATGACAATGTGTGTGTGTATGTGTGTGTGTGTGGGGCCGATGTTATGTGGTTTAAACTTTAAATGGTGAATTTGTGTTAAATGGGGTAAAGGGAAGTTTTTATTAAAGTGTTTTCACATACATATCAAGAAAAAAACATCAAACATGTGCGTAAAACGTACAAAGACTGTTTATTTCCCTACAAGTGGAGACTTAAAACAGGAAAAACGTAGAAAATAAAACAAAAAAAAGCATTAGATACACTATCTTAAAACTACTTGTTTGACAAAGTTAAATAGAAGAAGTGAGCGCGTTCGTTTAAACCTATTTTGCGGTTTTAAAAAGTTGTGACTTTAAAACAGATACAAAGTTAAATAATATAGATTCGTTTTTATCTTACGATGGTACGTGTGTTTTTCCCTTACAAGTGGACACTAGTCTTGTTAAAACAGTTTTAGGAAAAACTAAAACAAATAAAAAAGCATTAGATACGCTATTTCCTATCATTAGAATTTAAAACTAGGTCCTTTGACAAAGTTAAATAAATAGAAGAGTTGTGAGCGCGTTCGTTTATCTATAACAAAAAAGAATCGGATGCGTTAGTTAAAACAATAAGATATTTATCAAAAAACTATGTCTTGCTTTTTTTTTTAAAGTTTGACTTTATAACAGACATAAAGTTAAATAATATAGAGACGAGTTCTCTTACCGTGAAGTGAAATAAAAAATATCAGACCGTTAAACAACAGTATAAGATAGCTGTAAAATCTTCTGACATTACAATTGAAAACCTAGCCTTTGTCCCAACTTAGAAAAGTTAAACAAATGTCTATCTTACGCAGCGTCCGTTTACACAACCTCACGCTTCTGTGTCAAACTCAGAATGAGCTGCGGGCCGCTGTCAGGCCACACCCACATCACCGCCCTCTAACGCTGTAAGGACAGACCGGCCTGAAGATTTGCATGTTAAAGAAATTAAAGTAATGTTTTAACATTAGAACAAAGTTATTTTATAAATATTTTACATTTCTCAATTAATGAAACCGTTCACCATTCATCATAAAACTTTTCACTTTAAAAGGTTACATAACCTTCTTGTAAACAAACGCCCCACAGGGGAAAAATGTTGTTTGTTTGTCTTATTTATTTTAGTTATTCACACTTAACACCTTTTATTTATTTACTCTTTGATATTGTCAATCTTAAAACTTCTAGTGTGCTGCGTCGGTTAAAATACACGTGCGGGAAGAAACTGAAATGACAGCAAATGTTTTGGATTTTCAGTCATAATTAGAGGGGTGGTAAACTTTTTTTTTTTTTTCTACAACATCTTACGAATGTAAATGTTTTGTCTCACGCAGAGCGACCGAATGAGAAAGTGCGCTGCGCGTCTGGTCGCACGGCCACTGAAACTGTGTTATCTGATCAACAGACTCCTTGTAAAATAGCTAAAGTTTCTGGGGATTCAACTCATTTGCAATCTAATGAGTTTTTGAGGGGATCTGGCGTCGTAAACTTTGTTAGAACGCGGTCCATTGATTAAAACAGACGGTGTTTCTAACATGTTCAGCGATCAAAGCATCTCTATGGCATCTATTTTACGATGTGCACCTGCGCGTGTGTCTGTGCGTCTCTGTCGAAGGTTTAGACAAAACTTCCCAACCCGGTCAAAGGAAGTGTGACCTATTGAACCTTTTCATGACAGGCATCTGGTGAAGTTAGGTGTAGTTGAGAATTGAGTATTTATAATGAGATGAGATAGCACAAAAGAAGAACCAGAAACTTAAACAAATAAAGGTCCCCAAAGATGATGGTTTTAATAAGACGGTCTTTGTTGTAGGAAAACGTTGTTTAATTAACCTCATTTTACTTTATTTATTTTTTCACTCATATATTTTTCACCCCTCAGCACAAACACACACACACAAACAACCATACAGTTAAATATTTAGACTTGTATGATGTCTCATACAAACCTTTTATAAATAAAAAACTTTTAGAATCACACTGGGTATCTTTACAAAGTGATGAAAAGCAGCATGATTAAACAATGATATAACTTTTGTTTTAACAAAGACGTTTTTAGATCTTCCAAACCTAAAACCACAATGTTCTAAAGCAAGGATTAGAAGCAGTCAAATGATCCTCTGATTAACGCAAGACTCTTACAGAGATTTTTCTTTATGAATTTGACCTATATTAGACTGAAAATTACTTACGGTTGTCTGCAACAAAAGTATAAGGTCCCACAAATGCTTCTCAGAATCTTTACAACAGATTAGACTTTCTTTCTCACCTTAAAAACGGTATTATTAACCGCAGAGTTTAAATGTAGCATTTGTTCACAGTATAATGTTCTATTAAAATAAAAACAACTGGTCTATATAGGTTTATTTGACTAAGATTTGATCATATAACTGATATAAGAAACATGCAAATATTTGATAAGTCCATCTTATCACACCACAACCTGACGTGTCTGATGGTTTATGATGAGATCTTACTGATGCAGATGTGTTAAGGTGTTAAGTGTCTGTAAAATAGTTTAAAAAGTCATCTTTTTAGCTTTCACGTAGGATTTGTGTCCACGCTCAAGTGGTTTTTGTGTAACAGAATCCTGAGACAAATGAAAACAGAATGTGTGAAAGGCTTTTCTCTTTAAGATATTTGTAATGACAGACTAAAAGCTTTATAAAACAATCGTGCGTATGCATTTCTCTCGTACATGTAAACAGTAACCGATGAATACACAAAACAGTATTAATACATAACCTCATAAATTCAGCGTGATTCTATCATATCAATCAATAATAAAATATTTAATTTATATACCGCATCTGACTTGCTCTTCAAAACACAATAAACTTTCTTACGACTTTTTTTAAATGTGTTGAACAACCGGTTTGGGGGAAAACCGTATAGTGTTATGTTTCTAATTTAGGATACTTGTAGTTAATCCCGTCTTTATCTAAAACATTTTTGTATTCAAACTGTCTCACGCACACACACACATGTTGGTTTTAGTGTTTTCTGGGGACTCTCCATAGACGTAATGGTTTTTATACTGAACAAACTGTGTGCGCTATTGCCCTACACCGATCCTACACCTAAACTTAGCCCTCACAGGAGACTTTGTGCATTTTTAGATTTTCAAAAAACACCATTTAGTATGGTTTTTAAGCCTTTTGAATTACGGGGACATAGGCAGTGTCCTCATAAACCACCTTCATATTGTAATACCTCTGTCATACCCATGTCATTATACAAATTTGTGTCCTCATAAACCACATAAACATGTACACACGCACACACAGCTTTCCCGGTCACCCGCAAATTGCCAACAATATTCTTAACTTTGTTCTATCATTCAGCTGTAGCTAAAACCCTATAACGGAGTTATACTATAGATGCTGAAAGAGCTCATTAACCTGTTTAACTCTAAAAATGTTAACAATGTCGCTTACGACTAGTTTAACAAACAAGGAACGTTCATAAAATAAGTCTGGAAGCGATTTGAAGCATTCTAACAACAAGTACAACCGCTGCAGAAAATAGCCCCGCAGTAAACTCCGGATGTGATATCGACCGACTTATCAGATGTTCAACATATTATTACAAGGTCTTGCTTATAGTTTATGATGAAGCTAGAAAAATATAAGAACACAACCAAATCCTAACGCTATTTCACGAAATAACGCAACAACGGGTGCTCCGTTTCAACATATACACGTCAAATCTGTTTTACCCTAAGTATATCCTATTCTTCTTATATATATCTATCTATATATATATATAGATATATATATATTTGTTTAGGCTAAATAGCTACGTTTTAACAATTCTTTTTGTTTTTACAAAGATGTTATATTGAACGCGTGTAACTAATACCTCCTTCAAACGTTGCGGCCTTTCAGGTCAGCGAACCACAATACCCAGCATACACCTCAGACTACAAACGTGGCCGTCGGGGATCCATATCCCAAAATGCTTGTGCGTGACAGCGCTCTAAACCGTAGGACTTCTGATTATACGGGCGCACAGATATAAAAAGACACGCATTTCCACACTTTTTGTGAAGTACACGCACCTTTCCGTGTTGTGATGATGTAAACCCTTTTTGTGGTCTCTGTTAGCGACGTGAAGTCCAATTCATTTCTGCGAAACGATTCTTTCCCACAGTTCGGTTCAGTGATTCGGTTCAAATAACCAATTCTTTGTCTCATTAAGTCGTCTCGCTGTAATCAAAATGGGTGTGAAAGGTGGGATAACATATTAACGTGATGTTTTGGTACGTGTCTTACACAACTGTGCGTTACTTAACGTTTTTATTAAGTTTTAATATAAAAGGTAATAGTCTGTTAACAATTTTGATGCTTTTATTATGAAATCGTACAAAGAACCACTAAAGTACGCACTGTTTGTTAACACGGAATACTCAAAATAATAACCTACTACGAGGTTTATTTACAGCATGCCGAATGTAATACAGTTAAACAGAAACATTACAACATTTCAAACTTGTTAAACAACAGCTTCAATACATTCCTCTTATGAAAACGATTAAAATCGAATGCTGTCAAACAGAATGTTGTCTGCAAGTTCCCGACGTGTAAATTACCAACAAGTTCTCAATATTCTCAATATGAAAATATGTTCAAAACGCATAAACATCCATCACGCATATAGTTTGTGCGTCGATTTAACACGTTCTGTACATGCGATCAAAAACACGACCGACAGACAGACAAAACCTCAACGATAGCTGAGATGGATCAGGAGGGAGGACAAAATTATTATTATTCGTCACAATAACATACCGGGTCCGAGAAATTTGATACCCTTACTACAGATTTTCGCGACATTCTTTATTCTAGTTGTTATTTTCCTCTTATTCAATCATAAACCTGCAAGAGTTAAATTAATTGATAACATTTGAACAAATTCTCTAAGTGAAAAAATGAAATCCTGTGTTTTACGTTCAGATTTGTCTGATCGTTTTGCGATATTGCATCATTCTGTAATTCGGGTTAACGGGGTTAAATTCTCAAAAGAAATACAACAACGATTAAATGACAGTCCTTCTACATGACACCGCTTAAGACTAAACAACACTAAAGGACATCTTTCTGGTCTGTCTACGATGTGTACGTTCACAAGACAAACCTCCACTTCAAATTATTTCCCTTGAGGCGTTTGTCCACTGAATCTTTTTCAACACAACGACATTAAACATTAAAGAGTGTTATCGGTCACTATCGCCATCTTCTGTGAGTCAAATAAAGCAACATCTCTGGCGTACCTAAGCATCTACAATGCGTGCATGCGGTAAACATCTTTGTTTCTCCACTTCTGTCTCGACTAAAAATCATTGAATTACAAAATGCAAAACTGTATACACCATTTAAGAAAAATTGCTCTAATGCCTACAGAATACAGAAATCCGCCTCTTGATCTATTGCGACTGGCATTTTACTAAGTCAGACGATCGGCATTACGGATGACGCGGCTCACATTTTGTTTGCTGGACTGCATATGCCATTACGCTGTACTGTAGGTGAGACCCTCCCTCTGAGAACCATCAGCATTCGGTGTTTATAGAAATAAATGAAAATTAAGAAAAATGTATTGTGAGTGTTTGACTAAGTCGGTATTTCTTTTTTAGGACAATTATACATCTATTTGATGTGAGACTTCATTAAGGCGTGCTGTTTTACACTTACAGCTGCAACGTATCTCACCATCGTACTCAAAGCTACACATTGAGTAAAGTCTGAAGTTGTACGCGATCTTGAAAAGGCTACAGACACAAAATATTAAGGATTTTTTATGCTACCTATGTAACTCAAGAGTCCGAGTCACTAAGAAAATTATCATATGAATACAGAAAACCCACTCATGATCATCTGGGTTTATTTTTGTAAATGTTGTTTTAAATTACTTTTTTCTTATAACAAACAACTAATACTGAAATCCTCTCTTCTAAATATATTGATACCACTCTATACTTTTTCATTGTTTTTTAGATGAAGACTATTCTCTGAATTCGGTCAATCATGTCGCGAGTGCTTGCTGGAAAACATGAACAAATGCATTATAAGATAATAAAAGAATAATCCTTGTACAAGAGTTTGTTTAAACCGAGATTGTGATGTACTGCAGATCTTTTTCTGCTCTGTCTACAAAGCGGCCATCAGACACAAGCATCCCCCGATCTTACCGTTTCTCCGTTACATGTACATCTATGTCATTTAGAACACAAAGTTGCACATTACAAATTGAAGATGGTGTGGAAACACTATTTTCTTTGTACGCGTCTCTAAACAGGTCTTTAATAAATAAATCACAGACGTCATGTAGTTGAATTCATTGAAAGGTGCGCATTTTTGGCCGTTTTAGACGGTCTGCTCCAGCACACAGACACGTTTTAGGTATTCATCTGACCAAAAGGTTTGATCCTGGGGAAACACGCACAACAGCGGCTGTGTTTTGTCACGATTGTCTTCATAATTGATCCGCTTTTATTAAAACAATGCAGTGCGAAGTTACCGTATTCAACAGCACGGTCCCTTGAAATATTTTAGTATATTTTTCCCCCCCTTCTAAATATCTTAACATGTATTTAGCTTAAATATTGTTTGTTAAGCGTTTACAAAGTTGTCATGCCTGTCGTTGAATTTTATAACATATATTTCACCAAACCTAAAGGACAGAAAATTAGGTTTAGCATAAGTCCGCGTTTCAGCTAAAACGCAAGAGAACTGAGATTTCTTCACTGAGATAATCTACAGAATGTGAAACAAACTCATTAGAGTTACATTAGAGTTTTGGATTCTAGCGCATGTCGAATATTGTTTGTTACTGTTTCACAGGTATAACACCTCATTATTTGAAGACTCATAGGCTGCTGTATAAATCACAAAGTTTTCCACTGTAGTAGGGCGACTCTGAAACCAGACCAAAAATAAATAAATTAGCTTGAGACTTAGTCGTAGCAGTATGACAATTGTTGTTTTTATCTTTCTATGATTTGTTTGTGTTGTTCCGAACCACGGTTTCATTTTACCTATTGTATCGTCATGTGTGATTGTAAAAGTTTTGTCTGTGAGTGTCTTGTTTTTTTTTTACAAACAGTACTGCTGTAATGTTAGCGAACTCTTTGCGTTCGTCAATATTTATGCAAATTTGCTTGATGAAATAAATATACCCTCTTCATTCACAATATTGTATCAGGTATAAGATACAAGATCCTTTCTTATTACATTGATAACAAACAAACAAAAAACTTATCTTAGCCGTGACCGATGTTTAGGAATTCCTGGCGACAACCCCACCCACCCTGTACACCAGCCAACAGGTTGAGGGCGGTTCCGAAATCTAAAACCGTCGATGACTGGCCTGACAAACTCAGTTACGGTGTTGCTACCAGGTTTGAAAGTGCAGACGGCGGAGCTACCAAAAACAATCAAAACGTTATATACATGGATCGACAGAATCAGCTTCAAGAATCCAATTCATCTGAGCCTGACGCCCCCCGCAATGTTTCTACTGATAACGCCTCGGCGGATCTGAACCATAAACCGGAAACTGAAAGCGAAATTCCACAGGACCATCGCGGATTAAAACGGTCAATCAAGATTTTAGGAAACGGGGACAACGTTCTATATCGGTTAGGGGACAAAACGTATCTCTTGGAAAGAATCGAATTCTGAAAAATCGTCTGACGCTGTGCAAAAGCTAATGGATCGTGACCGGAGTTCTGGCGATGTTGCGGATGTGCGACTGGAGTCCGACTACGGTACTGGAAAAACGTGTCTTGTAAAAGACGTCATAGACCCCGCTGTTAAACCACATTACCGAGGACAGATGATCAAACTGATGCAAACGGTCATCGACCATGCTTGCGATCCGAATCACGATTGTGCGGGGGATACAGAGCGTGTAAAAAATCTCAAGAACGAAATGGATATTGTAAGAAGCCTGAAAAATAACCCATGGCCTGATTTGAGTAGCATGTTTCTCACCAGCAAAGAGTCTGCCTTTTTAATAACCAGAAAAATTCTGGATGTAACGTCCGAATGTGAGGATGAAATGGACATTAACGAGGTTCTCTGTCTGTGTACGTGCATAACAGATTTATGCACGTCGTTGGCTGCAAAAAATTGTGATTCTATAACGTGTGAAATTGTTGAATCGCTGGTTGATTTTATATTTGAGCAAAACATGTTTGTCTGCAGAGATTTTCTTTTCTGGCTAGACCACCGGTATAATGTCGTTACTACCGCTTGTTTGTAAATTTGTCACTACTTCAATGTATGATTGTATACTCAACGATATATTGTTGAAATAAAAGGTTGTCACAACTCCTTGTTCTGTTCTCTGACTTCATAAAAATGTCATTATTTAAAACGTTTAAAGGTAACTATTTAAGCGGTACAGATAGTAAGTTTTTTGTTTGTTTGTTATCAATGTAATAAGAAAGGATCTTGTATCTTATACCTGATACAATATTGTGAATGAAGAGGGTATATTTATTTCATCAAGCAAATTTGCATAAATATTGACGAACGCAAAGAGTTCGCTAACATTACAGCAGTACTGTTTGTAAAAAAAAAACAAGACACTCACAGACAAAACTTTTACAATCACACATGACGATACAATAGGTAAAATGAAACCGTGGTTCGGAACAACACAAACAAATCATAGAAAGATAAAAACAACAATTGTCATACTGCTACGACTAAGTCTCAAGCTAATTTATTTATTTTTGGTCTGGTTTCAGAGTCGCCCTACTACAGTGGAAAACTTTGTGATTTATACAGCAGCCTATGAGTCTTCAAATAATGAGGTGTTATACCTGTGAAACAGTAACAAACAATATTCGACATGCGCTAGAATCCAAAACTCTAATGTAACTCTAATGAGTTTGTTTCACATTCTGTAGATTATCTCAGTGAAGAAATCTCAGTTCTCTTGCGTTTTAGCTGAAACGCGGACTTATGCTAAACCTAATTTTCTGTCCTTTAGGTTTGGTGAAATATATGTTATAAAATTCAACGACAGGCATGACAACTTTGTAAACGCTTAACAAACAATATTTAAGCTAAATACATGTTAAGATATTTAGAAGGGGGGGGAAAATATACTAAAATATTTCAAGGGACCGTGCTGTTGAATACGGTAACTTCGCACTGCATTGTTTTAATAAAAGCGGATCAATTATGAAGACAATCGTGACAAAACACAGCCGCTGTTGTGCGTGTTTCCCCAGGATCAAACCTTTTGGTCAGATGAATACCTAAAACGTGTCTGTGTGCTGGAGCAGACCGTCTAAAACGGCCAAAAATGCGCACCTTTCAATGAATTCAACTACATGACGTCTGTGATTTATTTATTAAAGACCTGTTTAGAGACGCGTACAAAGAAAATAGTGTTTCCACACCATCTTCAATTTGTAATGTGCAACTTTGTGTTCTAAATGACATAGATGTACATGTAACGGAGAAACGGTAAGATCGGGGGATGCTTGTGTCTGATGGCCGCTTTGTAGACAGAGCAGAAAAAGATCTGCAGTACATCACAATCTCGGTTTAAACAAACTCTTGTACAAGGATTATTCTTTTATTATCTTATAATGCATTTGTTCATGTTTTCCAGCAAGCACTCGCGACATGATTGACCGAATTCAGAGAATAGTCTTCATCTAAAAAACAATGAAAAAGTATAGAGTGGTATCAATATATTTAGAAGAGAGGATTTCAGTATTAGTTGTTTGTTATAAGAAAAAAGTAATTTAAAACAACATTTACAAAAATAAACCCAGATGATCATGAGTGGGTTTTCTGTATTCATATGATAATTTTCTTAGTGACTCGGACTCTTGAGTTACATAGGTAGCATAAAAAATCCTTAATATTTTGTGTCTGTAGCCTTTTCAAGATCGCGTACAACTTCAGACTTTACTCAATGTGTAGCTTTGAGTACGATGGTGAGATACGTTGCAGCTGTAAGTGTAAAACAGCACGCCTTAATGAAGTCTCACATCAAATAGATGTATAATTGTCCTAAAAAAGAAATACCGACTTAGTCAAACACTCACAATACATTTTTCTTAATTTTCATTTATTTCTATAAACACCGAATGCTGATGGTTCTCAGAGGGAGGGTCTCACCTACAGTACAGCGTAATGGCATATGCAGTCCAGCAAACAAAATGTGAGCCGCGTCATCCGTAATGCCGATCGTCTGACTTAGTAAAATGCCAGTCGCAATAGATCAAGAGGCGGATTTCTGTATTCTGTAGGCATTAGAGCAATTTTTCTTAAATGGTGTATACAGTTTTGCATTTTGTAATTCAATGATTTTTAGTCGAGACAGAAGTGGAGAAACAAAGATGTTTACCGCATGCACGCATTGTAGATGCTTAGGTACGCCAGAGATGTTGCTTTATTTGACTCACAGAAGATGGCGATAGTGACCGATAACACTCTTTAATGTTTAATGTCGTTGTGTTGAAAAAGATTCAGTGGACAAACGCCTCAAGGGAAATAATTTGAAGTGGAGGTTTGTCTTGTGAACGTACACATCGTAGACAGACCAGAAAGATGTCCTTTAGTGTTGTTTAGTCTTAAGCGGTGTCATGTAGAAGGACTGTCATTTAATCGTTGTTGTATTTCTTTTGAGAATTTAACCCCGTTAACCCGAATTACAGAATGATGCAATATCGCAAAACGATCAGACAAATCTGAACGTAAAACACAGGATTTCATTTTTTCACTTAGAGAATTTGTTCAAATGTTATCAATTAATTTAACTCTTGCAGGTTTATGATTGAATAAGAGGAAAATAACAACTAGAATAAAGAATGTCGCGAAAATCTGTAGTAAGGGTATCAAATTTCTCGGACCCGGTATGTTATTGTGACGAATAATAATAATTTTGTCCTCCCTCCTGATCCATCTCAGCTATCGTTGAGGTTTTGTCTGTCTGTCGGTCGTGTTTTTGATCGCATGTACAGAACGTGTTAAATCGACGCACAAACTATATGCGTGATGGATGTTTATGCGTTTTGAACATATTTTCATATTGAGAATATTGAGAACTTGTTGGTAATTTACACGTCGGGAACTTGCAGACAACATTCTGTTTGACAGCATTCGATTTTAATCGTTTTCATAAGAGGAATGTATTGAAGCTGTTGTTTAACAAGTTTGAAATGTTGTAATGTTTCTGTTTAACTGTATTACATTCGGCATGCTGTAAATAAACCTCGTAGTAGGTTATTATTTTGAGTATTCCGTGTTAACAAACAGTGCGTACTTTAGTGGTTCTTTGTACGATTTCATAATAAAAGCATCAAAATTGTTAACAGACTATTACCTTTTATATTAAAACTTAATAAAAACGTTAAGTAACGCACAGTTGTGTAAGACACGTACCAAAACATCACGTTAATATGTTATCCCACCTTTCACACCCATTTTGATTACAGCGAGACGACTTAATGAGACAAAGAATTGGTTATTTGAACCGAATCACTGAACCGAACTGTGGGAAAGAATCGTTTCGCAGAAATGAATTGGACTTCACGTCGCTAACAGAGACCACAAAAAGGGTTTACATCATCACAACACGGAAAGGTGCGTGTACTTCACAAAAAGTGTGGAAATGCGTGTCTTTTTATATCTGTGCGCCCGTATAATCAGAAGTCCTACGGTTTAGAGCGCTGTCACGCACAAGCATTTTGGGATATGGATCCCCGACGGCCACGTTTGTAGTCTGAGGTGTATGCTGGGTATTGTGGTTCGCTGACCTGAAAGGCCGCAACGTTTGAAGGAGGTATTAGTTACACGCGTTCAATATAACATCTTTGTAAAAACAAAAAGAATTGTTAAAACGTAGCTATTTAGCCTAAACAAATATATATATATCTATATATATATATAGATAGATATATATAAGAAGAATAGGATATACTTAGGGTAAAACAGATTTGACGTGTATATGTTGAAACGGAGCACCCGTTGTTGCGTTATTTCGTGAAATAGCGTTAGGATTTGGTTGTGTTCTTATATTTTTCTAGCTTCATCATAAACTATAAGCAAGACCTTGTAATAATATGTTGAACATCTGATAAGTCGGTCGATATCACATCCGGAGTTTACTGCGGGGCTATTTTCTGCAGCGGTTGTACTTGTTGTTAGAATGCTTCAAATCGCTTCCAGACTTATTTTATGAACGTTCCTTGTTTGTTAAACTAGTCGTAAGCGACATTGTTAACATTTTTAGAGTTAAACAGGTTAATGAGCTCTTTCAGCATCTATAGTATAACTCCGTTATAGGGTTTTAGCTACAGCTGAATGATAGAACAAAGTTAAGAATATTGTTGGCAATTTGCGGGTGACCGGGAAAGCTGTGTGTGCGTGTGTACATGTTTATGTGGTTTATGAGGACACAAATTTGTATAATGACATGGGTATGACAGAGGTATTACAATATGAAGGTGGTTTATGAGGACACTGCCTATGTCCCCGTAATTCAAAAGGCTTAAAAACATACTAAATGGTGTTTTTTGAAAATCTAAAAATGCACAAAGTCTCCTGTGAGGGCTAAGTTTAGGTGTAGGATCGGTGTAGGGCAATAGCGCACACAGTTTGTTCAGTATAAAAACCATTACGTCTATGGAGAGTCCCCAGAAAACACTAAAACCAACATGTGTGTGTGTGCGTGAGACAGTTTGAATACAAAAATGTTTTAGATAAAGACGGGATTAACTACAAGTATCCTAAATTAGAAACATAACACTATACGGTTTTCCCCCAAACCGGTTGTTCAACACATTTAAAAAAAGTCGTAAGAAAGTTTATTGTGTTTTGAAGAGCAAGTCAGATGCGGTATATAAATTAAATATTTTATTATTGATTGATATGATAGAATCACGCTGAATTTATGAGGTTATGTATTAATACTGTTTTGTGTATTCATCGGTTACTGTTTACATGTACGAGAGAAATGCATACGCACGATTGTTTTATAAAGCTTTTAGTCTGTCATTACAAATATCTTAAAGAGAAAACCCTTTCACACATTCTGTTTTCATTTGTCTCAGGATTCTGTTACACAAAAACCACTTGAGGGTGGACACAAATCCTACGTGAAAGCTAAAAAGATGACTTTTTAAACTATTTTACAGACACTTAACACCTTAACACATCTGCATCAGTAAGATCTCATCATAAACCATCAGACACGTCAGGTTGTGGTGTGATAAGATGGACTTATCAAATATTTGCATGTTTCTTATATCAGTTATATGATCAAATCTTAGTCAAATAAACCTATATAGACCAGTTGTTTTTATTTTAATAGAACATTATACTGTGAACAAATGCTACATTTAAACTCTGCGGTTAATAATACCGTTTTTAAGGTGAGAAAGAAAGTCTAATCTGTTGTAAAGATTCTGAGAAGCATTTGTGGGACCTTATACTTTTGTTGCAGACAACCGTAAGTAATTTTCAGTCTAATATAGGTCAAATTCATAAAGAAAAATCTCTGTAAGAGTCTTGCGTTAATCAGAGGATCATTTGACTGCTTCTAATCCTTGCTTTAGAACATTGTGGTTTTAGGTTTGGAAGATCTAAAAACGTCTTTGTTAAAACAAAAGTTATATCATTGTTTAATCATGCTGCTTTTCATCACTTTGTAAAGATACCCAGTGTGATTCTAAAAGTTTTTTATTTATAAAAGGTTTGTATGAGACATCATAAAAGTCTAAATATTTAACTGTATGGTTGTTTGTGTGTGTGTGTTTGTGCTGAGGGGTGAAAAATATATGAGTGAAAAAAGAAATAAAGTAAAATGAGGTTAATTAAACAACGTTTTCCTACAACAAAGACCGTCTTATTAAAACCATCATCTTTGGGGACCTTTATTTGTTTAAGTTTCTGGTTCTTCTTTTGTGCTATCTCATCTCATTATAAATACTCAATTCTCAACTACACCTAACTTCACCAGATGCCTGTCATGAAAAGGTTCAATAGGTCACACTTCCTTTGACCGGGTTGGGAAGTTTTGTCTAAACCTTCGACAGAGACGCACAGACACACGCGCAGGTGCACATCGTAAAATAGATGCCATAGAGATGCTTTGATCGCTGAACATGTTAGAAACACCGTCTGTTTTAATCAATGGACCGCGTTCTAACAAAGTTTACGACGCCAGATCCCCTCAAAAACTCATTAGATTGCAAATGAGTTGAATCCCCAGAAACTTTAGCTATTTTACAAGGAGTCTGTTGATCAGATAACACAGTTTCAGTGGCCGTGCGACCAGACGCGCAGCGCACTTTCTCATTCGGTCGCTCTGCGTGAGACAAAACATTTACATTCGTAAGATGTTGTAGAAAAAAAAAAAAAAGTTTACCACCCCTCTAATTATGACTGAAAATCCAAAACATTTGCTATCATTTCAGTTTCTTCCCGCACGTGTATTTTAACCGACGCAGCACACTAGAAGTTTTAAGATTGACAATATCAAAGAGTAAATAAATAAAAGGTGTTAAGTGTGAATAACTAAAATAAATAAGACAAACAAACAACATTTTTCCCCTGTGGGGCGTTTGTTTACAAGAAGGTTATGTAACCTTTTAAAGTGAAAAGTTTTATGATGAATGGTGAACGGTTTCATTAATTGAGAAATGTAAAATATTTATAAAATAACTTTGTTCTAATGTTAAAACATTACTTTAATTTCTTTAACATGCAAATCTTCAGGCCGGTCTGTCCTTACAGCGTTAGAGGGCGGTGATGTGGGTGTGGCCTGACAGCGGCCCGCAGCTCATTCTGAGTTTGACACAGAAGCGTGAGGTTGTGTAAACGGACGCTGCGTAAGATAGACATTTGTTTAACTTTTCTAAGTTGGGACAAAGGCTAGGTTTTCAATTGTAATGTCAGAAGATTTTACAGCTATCTTATACTGTTGTTTAACGGTCTGATATTTTTTATTTCACTTCACGGTAAGAGAACTCGTCTCTATATTATTTAACTTTATGTCTGTTATAAAGTCAAACTTTAAAAAAAAAAGCAAGACATAGTTTTTTGATAAATATCTTATTGTTTTAACTAACGCATCCGATTCTTTTTTGTTATAGATAAACGAACGCGCTCACAACTCTTCTATTTATTTAACTTTGTCAAAGGACCTAGTTTTAAATTCTAATGATAGGAAATAGCGTATCTAATGCTTTTTTATTTGTTTTAGTTTTTCCTAAAACTGTTTTAACAAGACTAGTGTCCACTTGTAAGGGAAAAACACACGTACCATCGTAAGATAAAAACGAATCTATATTATTTAACTTTGTATCTGTTTTAAAGTCACAACTTTTTAAAACCGCAAAATAGGTTTAAACGAACGCGCTCACTTCTTCTATTTAACTTTGTCAAACAAGTAGTTTTAAGATAGTGTATCTAATGCTTTTTTTTGTTTTATTTTCTACGTTTTTCCTGTTTTAAGTCTCCACTTGTAGGGAAATAAACAGTCTTTGTACGTTTTACGCACATGTTTGATGTTTTTTTCTTGATATGTATGTGAAAACACTTTAATAAAAACTTCCCTTTACCCCATTTAACACAAATTCACCATTTAAAGTTTAAACCACATAACATCGGCCCCACACACACACACACATACACAAACACATTGTCATAAATTCTTAAGTTCACCATAAGGTCAATAAAATGGCCGCTTAGACGGTGGGGGCTAGGGGTGTACAAAACAGGTGTCCAAACAGGTGTCCAGTTATGGGAGGGGGGTGGAATTTTTATGAGGGTAATAAATCAATAATTTTGACAACGTATACTACCATCTCTCTCTTATTTCATGTAAACAGGATTAGATTGCATCTTTTTAAACAGAATTGATACTTAAAAATCTGTCCCAGCCACCACTACTTTATTACAAGAGTACCCTACTTGTCCAGGGACAATAATTTAAAATTAAAATATGTATTTGAAAATAATATAATAATGTTGTGTAGTCTATAATACTATAGACAGCCAGTTTTACTCATTGAAATATTTATTAGTGATGAAATAATTACTTTATAATTGTATTGGAGTCTTAAACACATACTATACAGTTAATCTGAATCGTGCATTAATTTGAGTGGGGACAGCTATTATGGGAGTGGCTTGAGGGAGCAAAGCGATTTGATCATTACGTTGCTGTCTTGCCGCCAGCCAATCGCTGCACTGCTGATCGTTGTTTTCGAGTATCCCTTTTCGGGGAACACGAGAACGCGTCAATAATCTTAGACAGCTTAATGTATTTCAGATATTTTAATCAAATACACAAATTCATTTGAAGAACCAAATTAGCCAGAGATCAGTTATCAGGATTAGAAAATCTGGAATCTTTCAAATCATCTCAGATGTAATAAACGACGTACAAAGAACGGGCCCCAGATCTCTTTTCTTTTATAAAACAGAACTAATTAAACATCTTACCTATAATAAGGCATTGACTTCTCTCGAGTACACACTAAGAATAAGATGCTAATTGGTTAGTGCCATGATGATTTACGTAAAAATCAAATTACACACCTCAACACAACTAACACAATCAAATGCTGCTATCACTTAAAGGGGTCATCGGATGCCCATTTTCCACAAGTTGATATGATTCTTTAGGGTCTTAATGAAAAGTCTATAAAATGCATTCGTTAAAATTTCTCAACTGTAGTGCAAAACAACACCCTTTTACCCTGTCAAAAACAGCTCTGTTCGCAGCAAGCTGTTTCAGTGCATGTCCCTCTAAATGCTAATGAGCTCTGCTCACCCCCCCCCCCCCTCTCTCTCTCTTCCATGGGGCCATGAGCTGTTCTCTGAAAGACAGTAAACTTTAGCCGCATTCATCATGAAACTTGCTAACTAGCACATTATTAGGAAAGGCGATTTGCAAAGATTCATAAAAAAAAAAAAACTTATACTCACTTCTTCAGTAGGTGAAGCTGGATCACAAATGAATCGTGCAAACAGGCACGTTTAGGTAGATTGGGGGTGCATTGCCTTCAGAAACAAACGTAATCTGCGTCTACAGCGTCTCAGATGCAGGGAGTAAATGATGACTGCTATGTTCATTATTACATTCATAGACTGTAAAAAAAAAGATGGACGACGCGTCTCTGCTTCCTTCCACTATAGAAAAGTGAAGCGAATGCATCACAGTATGGCCAATCACTTACACTCAGCCAATCACTCAGGGCGGGTCTGTGGTGAAACCAAAGACTGATGCAGGGCCGCTGCTGGCCAAATGGGTGCCCTAAGCAGGATTGTATTGTTGTGCCCCCTCCCTCAAATATTATGGAAGTACAAAAAAAAAAAAAGCACCTACTATAGTGGTCAAAATAGAACTTTAATAAAATATAAATGTAAATAAATAAATAAATTGTAATTAAATTGTATTATTTACAAATTACAGTTGTAGCTCTAGACAGTTACCTATGGCTATTATTTTATTAATACAGTTGTCTGATTGATTTTATGGTCTCAATCATTCAGAAATCACACAAAAGAAAATTAAGCAGTTTTACTATGATAAAACCATGGTTAATTTTTGTAAGGGTCGTGATGTCCACATATTGTTTGTTGAAGAAATTATAGAGGCTGTGTCATCTATAGCAAAAAAGTGGCCAAAAATGAAAGATTAAGTGGATATTTGAATTAAATGTTTGGTCAGTAGTCTATTAAACAAGGATTTGATTGTCCTGTAAGTGTAACAGCATAATTTACCAGGCCTTTGGCTCCCTTTACAGGCATGTATAACATGTAATGTTGAAAAAAAAAAAACAATAGACACCATCACAAAATTTGTATTGTATTGGAAACATAATGGACTCTGTTAGTCTCTACTGGTAATTGGTCACCTTCTATTGGTGGCTTGTTAAAACCAATAAATCCTAATGGAATATGTCCCAAAACACACTACAGAAAATGGTTTTAATGGTTAAAAATGTATGGTTTGTAATGTATGTAATGGTATGTGTGATTTATTTGTGATTCTGTGATTGTTCTGTTTTTATTTTTTCAGCAGGGTTACCTTATTGTTTTTATAAAATGCATTTTAAGTCATTTTAAAGGCTGTTGTTGGCTTATGATTGTTTTTATGACCACAAAAAAAAAAAAAAAAAATAAATAAAAATGATCTTAATACTTTGTACTTTATTGTACTTTTTATTATTTGAAGTAACAAATCCATGGTTAATTTGTGGTTACCATGGCTACAAGAAACATGATTTTTATTTTTTTTATTTTATTTTGTTTTGTGTTAAAATCATGGCTAACTTTCGTTAGGGAACATGGAAACTCAGAGAGTATATTAGATGTGTTGGTGGTGAAAGTATTACCGACATTAAAACACGTTATTAACCTCAACACTCAAAAAAGTTTCACAGGATTATGAATGTAGCCTACCTGAAAGTGATGCACAGGCTTCGTTTTTTTTTTTCTTGGTGCCGGATTTCTGATGTCTTTTCAAGGGCATAGTTGTCCATCAATTATGATCATTTGCATTCAGCCATAAGCGGTTGCAGGCGCAGATGCGGGAATGGTGTGTAAGGTTTTTTTTGTTTTTTTGAGCAACTGGAATGGTGCCCCCCTGGGAGTTGGTGCCCTACGCAAACTGCGTACTCTGCATATAGGGAGTGGCGGTACTGGACTTCTGCCACTGTCAATCAACAATTGTGGGAGGGGCCTGGGTACATGTGATGTCACACAGCCAAGAATCTGAGACTGGCTTGATTTGAAAAAGGCATTATAATTTATCGGGATAACAAAAATAAAAAAAAACACTGGGTGGATTTTTATCATAATAGGGTGGTTGTGTACACTCAATGCCAAGACGAGCCCTACTTTGACATGCTTTTAAAAAGTTGAAATTACATTAATTTTACATGGCTTTCTAAACAAGCGGCTCTCTTGTGCAAGACGTAAGGAGGAGCGTCTCGCTGCAGCCTACAAGATCCAGGGGGCGTGGTTGGATCCAGATCCAACTCCTCCCACCTTACATATACCTAAACCTACCAATCTCCTCCCCCTAGATGTGGATCCAACCACGCCCCCTGGATGTTGTGGGCTGCAGCGATACTTGGACATAAGTGCAACGGTGATAGCTGTCCCTATAGAGCATGCTATCTGTGAACGGCTTGGTTTCAATTTTGCTGTAAACAAGATCTTCTCTGCATTGATGTTCTCTTTTTTCAGCAATATTTTGAATGAACAACCAGCAGCGCCGCAACTAGTGAGTTCAGCTGAATAGGCTAACAAAAGCATTAAAATGCAACGACACTTACATCGTCATCGCATCTTGTGCACCATTGATAAGGCTGCTTGATGCACATCTAAAATTCAAATGCAACATTTTTGCATTCGAATGTGGATTTTTTTATTTATAATTCAACAAATATTCAAAAAAAAAAATTGTTTTATTTTAACACTTTAAGTGTTATAGAATATCCATATTAACCCTTTAGCCGGCGGGACACCTCCCGCATGAAAAAAAAAAATCAATCAAATTCATTTTGGTATAATTTTAAAGCTTAGAATCTCAGCTGTAATGCCTGTAATACGTTTTTGGGCCATGTACTCTAATATGTCAAAAATATCATACAGCTCAGATATTCATGTGTCATATGTCATTTGAAAGGTCTCATCAAGTAGAATAAAAAAAGCATAATTGTTTGGGGCTTTGAGCGACTACAAGAAGTCACCCCCAAACCCATATGAAAATAATATATTGATGTCACGTTAAGCAAAACATAAAACACATAAAACAAAAATAGAAAGCATTATTTAGAGAAGATTCTACCGATTAAAAAGAGCCCAAACTCACCATAATCCATTGTTTAGAATAATAGATCTCTCTCATAAAGCTATAACACAAACAATGAATTAGGACATGCAACTTAGCAAAAAATCAGAAGTTGCAGAGGTTGCCATCTTAGCTCGTAACTTCACAAAACATGCATATAGATCACATTATTTTCAGAAAATTTAAAAGAGACCAAACATAATTTGTTCATTAGATCTAAAGATATTCCTTATGTTATCACACACATAAAACCATAAATGAAACAAATATAGGTTACGTTTTCATTCATAACTTCATGAAACATGCATAGATGGATAATGGAAAATGACACGTCATTATTTTCAAAAATTATCCCGATTAAAATGCGCCCAATCTTACCATAATCTGTCATTTAGATCTAAAGATATTCGTCATCAAATTATAACCCATAGTTATAACTTTCTCATGGATTTTATGCTTGTCATTTCATAAAACATGCTCCGATCGTGGAAAATGGCATGTCTTTATTTACAGTAGATTCTCACGATTGAAATGAGTCCAAAATCAAAACAATCAATTGAGATATTCGTGTGTAAATAATACCTAAACTCGCATGAATTGAATAAATAAGTTAGAGAGCTCTACTGAACATACTGTTCAATGTAAATGTTATTTATTTATTTTTTTTTATAATTAGGTATCATTTTAAAGCTTAGAAATTCAGCTTTCGAATGCATCCAACCATTATGATCAACTGCTAACTAGTTCCTAACTAGTTCCTCTAAACCAGAGTGTACAGTCGGTTATTACAACTCTGTGCCTTGATCAACACACAATATTTGTAATAATATATTGTCATTTGAAAGCTCCTAAGCAGTCCTGACTTATTTACAGATAAATAGAAAAAAATATTTTCATAATTTATGAAAAATGCTTTTTGTGCCATGTACTCTAATATGTCAGAAACATCATACAGCTCAGATAGAGTATGTTCATAATGTAAAATAAAACAAGTATAACTGTTTGGGACTTTGACTCAACTTGAGTGAGGTATTACTTCAAACTCAAAACAACAATTTTAAAACTGTCAAGGGCTAAGAGAAGGGCTACCTTGGTTCCAAATGCTGTAACTCTTGATTACTTCATGATATCACCACAAAATTTAATTCACAAAAAAAGACAACGCCAGGTCTCATTCTGCATGTGCTACAACAGCATGGTTTCGTATGTGCTAGATCAGTCCAGATCTGTCTCCTATATTTACATTTACATTTATTCATTTAGCTGACGCTTTTATCCAAAGCGACTTACAATTGCTATATATGTCAGAGGTCTCACGCCTCTGGAGCAACTAGGGGTTAAGTGTCTTGCTCAGGGACACATTGGTGTCTCACAGTGGATTCGAACCCGGGTCTCTCACACCAAAGGCATGTGTCTTATCCACTGCGCCATCACCACCCGCGCCATCCTATATTGAACATGTATGTCCCATCATGAAAAGGACAGTCAGGCAAAAACGACCAGCTGAAGTCTTGTATAAAGCGAGATTGAGCAAAAATTTTGTTTGCAAAATTTTAACAATTAGTATCCTCTATTCACAATCAATTAAACATTGTAATTAAAAGGGAAATTGATGTGACACAGTGTTAAACGTGCCTCTGTCCCAATTTACTTATATTAACAGATTACAGTTTATTTGGTCAGTGAAAACATTGAAAATCTTTTCTTTGCCATTTTTTTCAGTCAAATAAAGATTAAATTGAATTAAGATTGTATTATAAAATCTTTCATTGAATTTTACAAATTGTTATTGCATTTTAAAACACTTTTTCTGATTTGGGGTTGTATTTAATCCTAATACTACATCTAATACAATAATAGATGTTGGTGATGTCTTATTGAGGTCTATAAAAGTAAAAAAAATAATGATAAATATACATTTAAAAGATTTCTATGTACTCTAATTATATAAAACTATACTGTCCGCGCACCATAGTTATGCAAAGGTTGTAGATCAACGCGTTTGTTTCAATTCATAGTGATGGAAACCTACTGAAAAATAGTAGGCTTAAAAGTTTCCTTATCCAATATTAATATCACAGCTTTCATCTTTCTGTTAAAATGGCTGATTAGCGTCCCAAACATTATAAATTCATGAAACTAAACGTTCTCAGAATGACTTTGTTCTCCACATCATTTAATGTCGAATGTCTAAAGAATATCTAATATAAATACAATTTATTTTTGTTAAAATAACACTCGTATAGGCTATGTCGAGATCACAAGGAAACAAGAAAGAAAAATCATTCATGCAGAAATCATGCATAGCCACTTAGGGTTTCAGTACTTTTTGTAGCATCCAAGCAAAACGAGAAGGGCCTTGACTAATAAACTGAACATTAATGTGCTGTACTTCACTTCAACAGCAATGTATAACAGCTGTATACACAATCATGACACCACACCATGTTTTTATAGCATCAAATAATTAATAAAGAGCACACTTATTAGAAAAACGAACACGTGAACATGCATCACCATGATAAGAACTAAAATAACGGTAACCATCTTTAGAAAATATTTGAAGTGATTATTTACTTTGTCTCACGTCCCATTAGATTACATGGAGAGGGTGGGGTTTATGACCTATACTGGGTCCAGCCATCTGGGGGCAATTAAAACTTTTTGTCTTCACTTTTCAAGACTTGTGCAGCACACTTGTCCAAACCTCTCAATTTCAACATTTTTTATTTAGAAATTTTACGCACCGGACAAAATGAATCCTCCAGTCTGACTGTCATGTGACGTCAAATGATCTCTTTCTTTATTGTGGCAGTTTTAATAAGTAAAAAATCCCACAGCACCTTAGCACTGAGATAGCCTATAGCAAAAAATATATATATATTTAAAAAAAAAATAAACACTGCATTGTTAGAGACAGTATTGAGGCTTTATATATAATCAGACACTTGCACTTAATGAAAATCGCTCAAATGGAGTTAGATTTTTTTCCATCAAATGTGGGAGGTAGCCTGTGTTTTGTCTGTCATTAGAACGGCCACATCTGAGGAAGTAAGTGAATCGTTTTACGTTTTCAGGTTAAAGTTTATTGTAGCTGTATGGGAACAAAAGTATATATTGGCTACAACTAGATGGCAAATGCTAACTCTTCTCCGCTCTTCAAACACACAAAAAAAATAGCCTTTTTTTCACGAGTAAAGAAAATGCTGTACTACTTCCAACTTCAGTTATTTTTTTACCCTTGCATTGCAAACAACAGAAATCTGTCTCCAGACTGTGCTTGACACATTAATCTAAATGGAGGCGGGGGTGGATTTACAAGACACTTTAAATAATAGTAAAGAATTTGGGGGTCTTGAAGTGTTAAATTTTACAGACCTCAATGAGGTATTTAAAATAAAATGGATAATGGAGTACATTAAAAAAATAAAGATACTGTGTGGCATATATTCCCCAATTTTATATTAAATTCTTTGTGTGGTATTAATTTTCTTGTAAAATGTAATTTGTCAGTTGATAAAATCCCAATTAAATTGGAGAATTTTCATAAGCAGGCACTGCTGGCTTGGCAATTAGTCTATAAGCACAATTTCACACCACATCTGTATTTTCTGTGGAATCATAGAGATATCTTGTATTCAATCAGTCATGACAATGGAATATTTACCGTTAGTCAGTTGCTTAATGAACATGGTTTGCTTTTGTTATATTCAGAATTTCTTAAATTTTAAATTCTTGTGAAACCAAAAGACTATGGGGTTATTTCTGATGCAATTCCAAGTAAAGTTGTTTCATTATTACGTAATTCTGCACATTACATTTATGCTGACCAACAGCCATTGACTTGTGATATAATATTTATTGGTGATATTAATATTGTTAAAGATAAATGCAATAATAGATATATTAGAACTGTGTTAAAGAAGAATTTTGCATAGAATCTAAATATGAAAACATTGAGTGGAAGAAAGTATGGTCAATAACAAATAAGTTTTTATAAGTAATAAAGTAAAAGAGGTATCTTTTAAAATATTACACTGAAGTGACCCCAATTATTTGAACGATTCAACCTGGATATGGAAAACTCCTGTGATTTTTGTGGTGTTAAAGACTCTGTAACTCAATGTATATACTCAAAATTATTTTGGGTTGATGCCTCTAACTTCATTTCTAGGATGTTTGGAACATTAATACATATAGGAATATATGATGTCATATTTGTTTTTGTACAAGATACCATTGATTCTAGAAGTACAATTTATTTTCTTACACACTAATTATTTTACTTGGAAAGTATCATATTCATGTAAAGAAATGAGCTAAAACTAAGCCAAATTGTGAACATTTTATTAAAGTAATTAAACAATATGGTACTTCTTTGCACAATATTAGAAACAGAAACGCTAAAAAGACCTATGAAGCATTATGTCATTTTAATTTGGTTAATTAAATGTTTAATTTTTTCCCTGGCAAAGATCTTATTTTTTTATTTGAATTTTTTTCCTTTCTTTCTCTGTGTACCCTTTTTCATTTGTTTTTGTGTTTTTTTTTTCCTAAAACTGTTGTGAGATGTATATGTTTGTATTAATATGTACATAATTGCATAATAAAAAATAAAAAAAAATTACAAGACACTAGTGTGCCTTGCCACAGTGATTTGGAAACACTGCTCTAACTTACCTTACCGTCACACCCGTTCTCAGGTACCGAAATCTGGCATCAATTGATTTAATGTCAATCAATAAATACCATTTTGTGACTCTTTAATGTGTCATGACAGATCACTGTAGCACTTTAGTTCAAGCGGCACGTGAACCGATCATCTTTTCATATTTACTTAAAGCACGAAATAAACATGAATGAACATCAGAATGTATTTTATTTGAACCACGGAAAGATGTCAATGCACACCATTTTTCAAGTTTAAGTCCACTGAAGTTAATCTACTCTCCTGTCTGATTTGTTTGTGTAAGGTCTGTTTTGGGTTCTGTTTCATGTTTTCATGTTTTGAAGTTGTAACCTGCTGTCGGTGAGTCTAGTTTGTTTGTCCATGCCAAGCCAAGTCTGTTCAAGTCTTCATTTGTATGTTTGGATTTTGGATCACTTTGTAAATAAAGCTGCACATGGGTTCTTCACTACGCTTGCCTTCAGTGGACTGCTCGTTACAGTTTGTAGAACAAACTGTGATTGATCAGATCGCCTGCCAATCAAGCTCCCTGCGAAGGGTCAATTCCAGGTTGGACATGTTCCCCTCACTTTTTTAAAATGTCCCCTTTCAAATCAATGTTTTGTTTTTGGCTCTTCATGAAGGTTTATCACATGCATTTGTTTTAGGCCTTGCTCACTTATATCAGGGACGGGCAACTTCGGTAAACAAATGTTTAAAATGATGGTCACTGAGAAGACACACATTGTGTTGTGAAGTCTTCTCCCAAATTTCTCAGGAAGTTCCAGACACAAAACCGAGACTTTATTGCTGAATACCACAAAGCTGAGACACCCACAGAACATATAATCATCTCCCTCACACTTGAGGTTTGTCTGTGTGTCAAGCAAGCACGTTTGAGCTTCTATTAACAATATTTTCTTTGCTCTACAAGAGTGCATTGTTCAATGTTTATATGTGAATAAAAGCCTCACTTAAAGTACTTTTTGAAGCTTGAAAATAAAGATTGCCTAGACTTTTAATAGATTGACAAAAACAATGAAAGAATATCAAAAAATGCATACACTTTTTTTCTGTTAAACATGTATGACATAAATCATTATGTTTAGGACTACCCATTTATGACAACTGAAATGCTCAACTATTCAGTCACTCTACCCGAGCCATGCATTTATGCTGATGTCAGCTAAAAGGTTCAAATATTGTTAAGCAAATATAATGTAGTCCTTACCTTGTGCATCTTGAAAACATCTGCTGGCTCTTCTTTTCAGATAGTAATAGATCTGCCAGCATCAGAGTTTGAATGATGATCAATGACATTATTGTCCTTAAAGACAAAACACAAAATTAGGGTCATTTAACTCACAATTAAACAACATTTATGGACAGCTTATTTTTATAATTCATAAGACAAATTCCAGCAACTACAAACATTAGCAATTACCTGGCACCTTTATAAAACACACACACACACACATGGCAACTTCAGGGTAAGTGCAAGTGGAAAGATAACACTAAAGATCATTTTTTACATCTCTATTAGAAAACTATATAACTATAATTATTAGGGCTGTCATGATTCCTCGATTAAATTCAGGTACTCGACTATAAAATAAAATCTTCCGACTGCATTGTGCACACGGATTATGACTTTGTGGGTACGTATTCAAAAACAGGGAACAGTTTAAGAGTTTGTGAGTGTGGTTTATAAACTGAGGGGATGGATTGCAAAACCGTAGCCACGGCTTGTTTTTTTTCTCCTACAGGAGACGTGCCGGCCTCCCTAGTTTTTTTTAAAAGGTTTCTATTTAATGAAGTATGTGCCTTATTAAATTAACTATTTATAACTTTTTTTTTCTTCTGGAGCCTGAAATTTTGATCAATATTGATAATTAAACCATATTTTGCTGAATGTGTTTTTGTGCTAGCACCTTGGCTGATTAAGGTCTGTCATGGATAAATAAATATGATAATAATAATAAAAACCGCCAGTAGGTGGCAGCAAGCCCCTGTTTTAATAAATGACTTACTGAATCATTCACATCAAACAATTCGTTCAAAATGCCTGATTCAATAGAAACGAAACAAGTGAGACCATCTGAATCACTGATCTCACACTCAACTCCTGGAGGGCCACAGCTCTGCAGTTTAGCTCCAACCCTAATCAAACACACCTGATCCAGCTAATCAAGCTCTTCAGGATCACTAGAAACTTCCAAGCAGGTGTGATTTGGAGCTGGTTGGAGCTAAACTGTGCAGAGCTGCAGGCCCTGCAGGAATTGAGTTTGAGACCAATGAATGTACCTTTGAATCACTGGCTCACTCAATTCATTCAAAAACGAATGAAACAATGCACTGTTGTATAAAACTAATAGCACATTTGTGCTTGCAGCCTCAAGCACGTGCTGATATACAGAAAAGTAGGCTACATTGCTTGTGCAATGAACATTAAAAACTCATACATGGGTATTTTTTGTTTCATTGCTGGAATTATGAGGGCATAACTGTAATGGGCTTCATCGCACAGTGAATGCTTTTGACTTTTTTTTCCCCTCAAAGTTGGATAATGTCAGCATTCCTACAGTCACACATACATTATATCAGGAGAATGTCTTTAAATTCTAATCAAGGAAACATCATACCTTCAGTTGTCTTCTTTTTAAATATCTTCAGAAGTTCCGCTTGAACCAATTGCTTCTGCTTGTGCACATCTTGTTACAGTACCAGGTTCTGATTGGCCAATCGCAGTTATTTAGTTCGCAAATGATCATAAATAGAGAATTTTAGCATTTCATGTGCATGATAAGTTGTCAAATGATTAATTGCAATTAATCGCATCCAAAATAAAAGTTTTTGTTTACATACTCTGTGTGTACTGTTTATTTATTTTGTATATATAAATGCACACACATACCGTATATATTTTGAAAATATTTACATATACATTTATATTATTATATTATATATAAATATATTTCATATACAAACATAGCATATTTTTCTTAAATATATACATGCATGTGTTTTTATTTATATATACATAAATATACACAGTACACATATTATGTAAACAAATTTTTTTATTTTGGATGCAATTAATGCGATTAATCGTTTGACAGCACTACATCATACACAAAATTAATGAGCCAAAGGGGATGGTAAGGGGGGATGGTGGTTTTACAGAGGGGATGCTATTTGTCTTTTTTTTTTTTTTTTTACCAGGGGGATGCCATCCCCCCCTCAATTCGAGCCCTTTTTTCCTGCTACAGGTGACTTCCCGGGCTCTGTACTACCTTAGTACTCGTGGACAGTAATGCGAAGTGTTTTCAATGGCTCTCGGTCATACCGTGAGTGAGCCATGGCCCAGGTAGCAAGCACACTTGGGCCGATTCTGGCTGAAATTAGGAAAAACTTGCAAGCTATTGCTGCTGAAATGGATGTCAAGGGGACTATGAAGAGGTGGCAGATCAAAAGGGATGATTTCGGGAGGCAGACACACTCTGTGAGTTTACATGTCCCATCTCTTTAACCTTACATACACATGACACTATCACATTTCTATAATTCAAATCCCTTAAAGGATTTTTATGCTGCACCAATTAGGGTAAGCGGCAACACTTCACATAATATCTAATGTACTTTTTAATTTGTAAGAAGAATGACATCAATGCTTATATTAGTCGCTTATACCGCCTCACCCTTATCCCTAGGTTACAGTAATCAGCTGATCCAGCCAGTATCCAGACCAGACGGTGGACCTGCACCCAGGAATGACCACAACACATTCCTGAATGTCAGCGGAGACCATGGCAACTAGATGCCAGATCCCCTGTAAAGACCTCATTGATGGTCCCAGCACAGATCCTCAGCAAAGACTACGAGAACCAGACAAGCCCTCTGCCCAGATCCTTTTTACCAGCTTGGCGTGATGTTTCTTCTAGCAGAAGAAGTTGGATGAAATGATAGCAATCCACAATCTGACTTGTGACGCAGCTTGTAATAATCACACCAAGTTCATTTAATTGGCCAGAGAACTTTTCCTGACTGAGCCTGGTCTTGTTTGGCTTTGGGTTCCTTGTCACTGATGCCTTTTGTCTTGCTTAGTTGAAGACACCTAATATTCAGCAATATTATTGACTTGACTGCATTGACACCGTTTGATAAGAACTGAACTTAATTGACACAATGTTTTTTTTATATATATATAAAATATACAGTAAATATAATTTACTTTTTTCTTTGTGGTTTAAAAAGTGTGTTAATGTTTATTCTGTAGTGCATTTGTTTGTTGTTAATATATATATTAACGTATTTGGTAATTTTATAATTAAAGCCTTTTTAATGTTTTTAAATGGTTGTATTTGTGTTTCACTGCTGAATTACATTTAGCAGTTTGTGGGCCACATTTGGCCGGGGACCAAGCAGATTCTCAGCCGGATCTGGCTTACCATGTCTGGGCCAGACCTGGGCCACATAAAATAATAGACGTCACTCTACAGTATGCGGGCCAGATCTGGGCCACGTCAATAAATAGGAGTCATTTTACAGGACGTGGGCCACATCTGGGCCAGAGGAAATTGTCCAGTCGGTGGGCCAGTGACCTAGCCAGAATTGGGCCAGAAGTGAAGCAAGGTTGTGGGCCAGACAAATTTTGCTATCTGGGGGGGGGTTACACTTCACTTGACTGACTGGAAAATGCGACTTTGTTATTATTATTGTTATTTTCACTTTTAGAAAACACCAAAGTCCCTTTAGTTTCAAGGAAAGTCTGTTCACTTGGTAGCAATACTTGCAACGTTTCCGGGCAGCTATTTCAGGCATCCAAGACCAAGTACCATCTAATAAGAAATCCTGAAATCTCAAAAACTGCTTGATGAGCTCGCAATTAAATTACATATTTCAAATCATCAAGAAAATCCAAAATAAGTATAACTGATATCATGAAATTGTGTATAATATTGTAACTTGATATGAAAATATACCATTTCCCAACACTTACTGTTTTATAAAACAACCAGCAGCTATGGAAAAAATAAATAACATGATCAGAGACAAATACAGTAAATTGTTTAATTTAAATGTATAAAGTTTATAAAACTGCTTTAAGTAAGCAAATGTAACAAAACCAATCAAAAGGACACAACATACATGCACTTCCTGAGCGTAACGATGTTCAACAGAATATTTTTCTGCTAAAATGCTAAAAAATTAACTAATTAGTTTACAAAATAGCTAAAAAAACACTGCAACGTTTGCCCTCAAAAACGCAAACTGTACCATGCAACAATGTACAAAAAAGAAAATGACTAACAAATCAAATATACAGCAAATTAGACAAATTTGTCTGGCGATTAAACTAAAACTGTATAGCAGCTGCAAAGGTGAATAAGTGCTGGTTAAAGAACTAAACTCAACTGAGAATATTAATCCTGCATAATTGCACACAAATAAATATCAAACCACACATCTATTTACATCTTTGAATTCTACAAGCATCACAATACAAATATACATCTATTTATATATAGAGCTCTTTTTACATGATGCCCAACACCTCTAGGATGAAACATGCAGTACAAACACACACCACACACTGTGAAATCACACAAAAACAGATTCTCAGCGAGCAACTAACCTGCAGCACGAATCAATGATCCTCACCTTTATACCGATGACAGAGAGAGAAGTTATGAAACGACAACAAATATATAGAACAATGAAAGTAAAAATAAATCAGAGCACTGGGCTCCTGTGGAAGAAATCTGGCACTTTAGCAAAGTGTTGATAGGAAAGATGGCTTCTTTTTTGCCACTCGTCAAGAGAGACTAACTGACATCTGGGATGGGACTGAAGATAATTCCTACAAACACAAGGAGAAGAGGGAAAAAAACACAATGACTGAAGGAAGACTGGGAAAATCACAGGTTTTACTCCTCTGAGAACTAACTAGATATTCATGAACAGAACTGCAACTCCTGCTTTCAAAAAGTTGACATGCATTTCTGTAATATGATGCATCAGACTTTTATGGCTCGTACAGCATGACTGAGAATGTAGTGGAGAAGAGGCCCAAGCAGAGCCAAAAGATGCAATTTGTGCTAAACTGTCATAAAAATAATGCACCAGTGCAAAAGATTCTTAATGAGTCTGAAAACAGGCTTTATTTTCTAAGCACTGTTTCTTTTAATTTGGGGTAAAACGAGTTCTTGACAAGTTTCATGACATTTACCTCCGTGTGAGGTCTGAGGGGTGTTGCCAGTGTGGCCCGGTCTTTCCAGTTTGATGACTGGCCACAGTGTTCATCAAAGAATGGAGCTCAGTGATGACACCTGCCAACATAGACATCACAACGTCAAACAACAATGTAAAACCTATCATAGGAAAGATTTCCCAACTGTTGCTATAATGTGTCAAAACACCTTCTCATGTCTTAAGCCTGGAATACACAGTCTGAACAAGTTGAGGAAAGTCTGCAGACTACACAGACAGATTTCACAGAAAATCACGTAGTGTATGATGGTCTGGCGTGGTGTGGATTACTTGTGATTATTATTGTGATGTTTTTATCAGCTGTTTGGACTCTCATTCTGACGGCACCCATTCACTGCAGAGGATCATTGGTGAGTAAGTGATGCAATGCTACATTTCTCCAAATCTGTTCAGATGAAGAAGCAAACTCATCTACATCTTGGATGGCCTGAGGATAAGTAAATGCTCAGCAAATTCTCATTTTTAGGTGAATTATTACTACTATAACTATAAGTGATCATTGGTAAGTTTGACTTCTCAAAGTGTGAACACTATGGCTACCAAAACTTGATCTGTTTATAGGAGCATCATTGCCACAGCAACTTTGATTCAGCCAATAATGTGAGTTCTTTTTCACCAACCAATGGCAGACAGTGGGAATCTTCTTTTTACAGGTTTGGCGCACACAAATTACACACCTTGAATTAAACAGAGCACTTGTTTTGTAAAGTGCAGTACCGTTTGCTGCTCCTTTCTCTTTAATATGTCTTTTTACAGACTCGACATACGTCTTCTTCCGTCTCTCCCACTCCTCTTCACAAAACACCACAGGTTTGCTGGTGGTCGTGGTGTTGACTGGAACGCCCACCTTGGACTTCACCTGCTCAGTGGGTAAAGTGACAGTTTAACAATGATACAGAAAAGTGGGAGCACACATGGCTGATGAGTGACCAAATGCACAAGCTGAATATGCAACATTAGGGCCAGATGCAGAAAACATGGAGAGAATCATGGATTCCAGTCATAAAAAGGTAATTTGCAGTATAGCAAAATGGTATACTGTAACAAAACAATCCGTCACATGTCAACTGAGTAGGGATGCAGCGATTAACCGGTTCCGCGATTAACCGCGCTTTAAAACGTCACGGTTAATTAATCGTAAAGGTTTCGCAAAACCGAGTGTTTCTGTTGCACGGAGCTGAACTGTTGCAGCTTGTGCAAAATGAAAACAAAGTCACACTAGTGGTGCACCAGCTTCAAATGACGCGCTGCTTATCAGAGACACTGAGGCTACTACACTAATTACATTGGTGACAGAGGGACTAAACAGCAAAGCTTTATTTCCACCAAAGAAATGCCTGTCGATAGTAGTGTGCAGGGCTCCACAGTGCGAGCATTTCACTCGCATTTGCGACTAAAAATAGATGTGTGCGAACTGGAAAATGTATTTAGCAGCACAAGTGCGAATACAAAAAAAAAAAAAAATACAAAACAGCCTAACTTATACAGTAGCCTATAACAAACGTATTAATTTATTCTGTTTATTTATGGAAAAATTGCGATGCAGCCTCATATGATTACTTTAGAACTTTAAAAAGGCAACGGTTTAATTTAAATGAGCACAGATGAGAAGAAAAGCGGAGCGAGTTAAAGTGAAGACGCGCTGAATGACGCACATTCGCCACTAGAGGGCGCTGCCGCTGCCGTTACCCCGGTAACCCAGTAAACAAATCAGCTGCGCTACTTTCCTAAAACTGTAAATAATGTTTCACACTCACAGTCATTTAGATATTTATATTCGCTTTAGTCTTCACAATAGCATCAAATAATTCTTACTTAAAGACTTAATGAGCTATTTATTTTCAAACATTTTTCTAAGCTAAACCATGGCCCATCCATTGATCTATAATAGAGTATATCAACGATATCAATCTATATATCAACGACTGATTCGTTATTATTGTTCAGTAACACAAGTTCCATTAGTTAACATGAAAAAAACAACGACTGCATTTATTAATAATGCTATCTTAATTTCAACTTTTAATAATACATTATAAAATCAAAAGTTGTCTTAATATAATTCAATGGAGCTAACATTAACATAGTTGTATTTTTTATTAATCAACATTAACAAAGAATATTAACTACTGCAACAATTAGCTATTGCACATTTTTAGTTAATGTTAACCTGCTTTAACTAATGTTAACAAATGGGACCTACCTATTGTCATAGGCGTAATTTACGGGTGGGACGGGTGGGACATGTCCCCACCACTTTTTACCAGGCTCGATATTGTCCCCACCACTTTTAAAAAGTAACTGAAAAATAGATTGCGTAAGGTATATATTAAAGGAAAAGCACCATCTACAAATCGTCACTCTTCATAATCTAATTCATTCATTTAACAAATTTTTCCGCCGGTCAGAAGCTTTTCAACGTCCTCAAAGATGAATATTAAGTCTCGTTGTGAAACTATCGCGAGATACGCGATAGGCGTCATGGGATATGTAGTTTCCTTTCCCTATAATTAGTCTACAGATCCTGTACCTTTCTTTTTATGATGTTCGTATTGTTTGGATACTGTTTCAAGGTTGAAATATTTTATTTGAGATTTTTGAGAAGATTAATTGGACAATATCTCTGGTCCACAAGTCAAATCATCACTCACTGTAGTCATCAAGTGATGACTAGAAGGTGGACCACGGTTCTTCTTCAACCACGCAGCGAGGTGAGTTCACTTGAGGCATTGTTAAAAAGTCACAAGTCCCGGTTATTATTACAAGTCATGATTAAGTGTTATATGAAAAATTAAGTTTAAGTTTAAATTAATGTAAGAAGTAACCTTTTAGGTAACAGGACAATTCTATGTTATGACTGGGATTTTCACAATTAAAACAATTAAAAAGTACAAGTCTTTAGTAGTTCATAGTCCTTTAATTCAGTTTTGTAGTAAATCACAGCGCGCTCCAGTGGCCGCCAAAAAACATGATTAGCGACAGTATGTCTATATTCACGTAAGTTAAATATAATATTTTTTCGTGTTAAGCAAAGTAACTTACTGTGCGTGGCTGGTTCACAAAAAATTTGTTGATTTGTTGTTTTGTTGATGTTTTAACATTTATGCTATAGGTAGCAACATTTACCGTTAACTAGCCTGTGGGGTGGGGGAGGTAAAAAATAGAGCTTTTATAAAAACGTCATAAAAAAAAGATTTGTCAAAACAATTTCATTTATTTAATTATTTAATTAATAAAGGCAGTTTAACCATTTTAAACACAAATTAACTCTCATTCATGTTTTACACAAGGGTTTGCGTAGTTCAGGATTGGTTAAATTATTTGATTGGATAAGGAAACATTTTGTGGGCTTGTCTTGACTCTTGACGTAATGTTGATTCTTCAATGTTCAGCGCGTGCATCGATCACACCTGCTTTAAGCAAGTTGTCCGGCTGATATTAAGAGAACATATGCAAGTAATTCAAAGTAGAATGAATCGTAATACACACACACACACACAATTGTGCAATTAATGAATACGCTGCAGCTGAGCTGACCATGAAATGGGAAGTTCACCATATTTATCTTGCGTATTTTGATTGATATTAGATACCCTGGATGTGTTGTGATAAGCAAAACGTAACATTCACGGATGTTTATAGACATATTTGTGAATGTGATGCATGTATACATCAAAGTGAAAATTAAGTGCATTTCCAACTCTGAACTCAGTCCGCAAGTAAATTCGGTTATTATATAAACAAATAGCAAAACGAGTTGTGCGGTGTCCCCACCACTTTTCAAAGCAAAGTTACGCCACTGCCTATTGTTCTTTCGTTCATTATTTTCAAAAGAGAAATACTGTCATGGATGTTTACAGAGCAGCGGTCACCTTTTTTAATTCTAATGGAAGAGATGGACTTTTTGTTGTTTGTTTATTATTATTTTGTGCTGTATTGTTGGTTACTGTGTTATTTCTGTTTCAAAAGCCAGCAATAAATAACACTTTAACATCTAAAGAGTGTTCATGTGATTTTATACATTATTAATGTTGGGAAATGAATAAATGCCTAATAATCGTCATAATCGTAAAACCGTGATTATTCATCAGACAATAATCGTACCAGCAAAATCTATAATCGTTGCATCCCTACAACTGAGTAGTCAAATCTACATCTTTATGAACTGAATACATTCACCAGAAGTAAAAAAAAAACTAAAAGGTAGGCTAAACAAACTAAAATGTCAACTTGTTTCCAGGTTTTGGCCTAGAAAGATACATCACCTGCAGCACTCTCTTCCAGTTTAAATTTGGTCTGCTTCCCACACGAGGAAAACATATGGCTTTATAAGAATATAGAATATTTTTATTGAATTTTTTTCCCCACCATATTAGAGCCAATAGGAAAAAAGCTTCAAGTGTCCTCCTTTTGAATTCCGTCATGGACAAAACACCAATGAGCAGGTATAAACCAACATCAGGAAGAGTAAATGACAGAAACTAGTAAAAATGTCACAAGTGCATAAAGGATGGAGCTCAAACCTGGACCTGAAGGGGTAGTGTGCTCTCAAAGCTCTCTGCGGTGGTTTCTTCTTTTCTCAGAGTCACCTCAGGCTCTGCCTGTTGACTGACAGACTCTCCTTTTTCCTCTTTCACTGGGACAACTGTTTCTGGGGGTGCGATGTGGGATTTTGATTCATGGATTGGGATAAGATGATGTGAGATGTCCTTGACTTCACCTTTCACAGGCCCCTGAGAGCCAACTAAAGAGTCAGAACTGCAAATATTAAAGTTTAGAGACGTGCGCAGTGATATTTCAGCCATAGGAACCTCTCTGTCCCATTTCAGAACCGATATCGCAGAGGGAAGGCTCTCCCGGTCTTGATCTATCCGGTTCTGTTTGCAGTTGGACAGAGGGGTGGACACGACATGGGTCACAGGCTGATTGACCTTTGACCGAGGCAGTGTGACATCTTTTGATATTATTAGTGGCTGAAGAGGTGTCAGTCCCTGGACTCTGGTTAGAGAGTCCACAGAAAAGTATCCCTCATCCGGGGAAAATGTTCTTGTGATGCATTGTCTTTTAGGAGGGGTCTCATAGGTCTCATCGAAACATGAATCTTCCAGCCGTCTTTTATATGCTCTTGCTTCTTTATTGGAAATGTGTACTTGAATGTCGTAAACCGCTATGGCATTGTACTGCTGCTTGGAGCTCACCATGTGTGAGTACACTGATAGTGGTTTTAAATGAAAAGATGAATCATCAGACATTGTTATTCAAACTGGAGTCAATCCGGACTGGAAGAGGAAAAAGGAGTGTCTGGTCAGTTTCATCCAAGCAGGAGATTGAGGTCTTGGCCAAAGTGCATGAACCTGAGAAAGAATAATGTTATTCAGTAGATTAGACAAATATCCATTTTGATTGCATGGGGTCATTAACTCAAATTCACCGCCCTAAAACCAATGTGATGCATATTTAATATCTCCTTTTGATGCAAACAAAGAAATGCATCAGGTCAAACCGATGCTCATGTTATAGCCTAAAACTAATTGGTTCAAATAAATACTTGCACGAGTGACTTGTAAACAATTGATCGGATCGTCGTTTAAAACAACATAAATGGGCTTTGGTGATGAAATGTCTGACATGCGCGTGCTAGGAGTTTGTAAAACCCGTCAAATAAGTTGCACCATTTTCTAAATTGACAATTATGGTAATGGAAGAATTTAGTGTGCATTACTACTTTGAAAATGTACCTGTCGAATACAATAAGAGGTTCCGCTTCGAAGTGCTACTCAATCGGCCATAAACTTCAGTTTTTCACATCAATGCTCGAGTTTGATAGAAAACGGATTACACCTGATATTTATCACTTCTCAACCACACATAGTCTTCTGATTGGCTGGAAACCAGAACATGTGATTTTTTTATTTTTATTAAAACTTAAATTGTATTCACATTATTTAAAATAGTTTTAAAAATAGGCAAGTGAAGATAACTGACCTTATAATATAAAAATATAGGTATTTTTGAATCCTGCTAGTGAAAACGTGGGCCTCATGAATATTAATTAGGGGTCTGTCAGTTCTCCTACCTGATTGGCTCGAAGGAAGACGTTCGTAAATTGGTCGTTTAACAAGAATTAATGGTGTTTTAAATAACGTAATTTCTTGACGTTAAAATGCTGTCTATCCCACGTGCAGAGACGACCACGATTACAATTTTATATAAAATGAGCATAATCATAATGGCACTGCATTGGTTTCACCACTAGAGGGAGTCATGTCAACTCAAAACAGTAATCAACACAAAGCATTTTCATTAGTTTTGATTTATGAACATGAAATGAATAATGCAAACAGAAAATAACACTGAGGTGTTATAAATGCTACTTATGAAGTGTAATAAAACCTAAATACAGAGCGTCAGTGTAAAACACAAAATAACTGCCTGCATTATTTTCAGTCAAATCCATTATGATGATCATATACATATATATATATGCTACACTTAAATTCAACCTGAAATTAATTCAGACATATTTCTGGGCAAAGCAATACATGTAATATTACAAAATAGAGTGACATTTCCATAAAAACATACCATGGACATCCATGGTAATACAAAGGTTTTGCTTTTTAAACAATATAGTACCATGATAGCATGAAGTCCCTAATTCCATCAGATACTGTGGCATCCATAGTGCTTTATAGTAACCTGATGAAGAATGAACAATAACCATAGCATAAGCAGAAAGATCCTCAAACCATAAGCTTTAGAAAGAGACACAGAGAGAAGTGCAAAAATACATTTTAATAGAAAAAAATAAGATTGTCTCATTTAAATACCCTGCCTTCTCTTTTTTGTCCATTATTGTATGCTTTGTGTGTACTTATCCATTCGTTTTCATACATCGGAGGGCAGACAACTCACATATACAACACCTTCAGCACTTCAAAAAACACAATCCAGCTCAAACATCGTGCTATTTAGTATATCCAGCTCCACACAAACCTCAAACATCATGTTATTTAGAATGTATTACCACCTGATCTCGCAGTAGGCCTGTATATTCAGACATTCGACTGCATAGAATCACAAAGCAATCAAACCCATTAAAAATAATAATAATAGTAATTGAGCAAATATTATACAGTTATTGTCATACACATACATTTTTTTATTCATAGACATACAAAAAAAAAAAAGCTACTTATAGGAAGTAACAGAAATCTTTAAATGTCAATATACTTAAAAATAATTCGGGGGAAAAAAATAAAATGAAAAAAAAGAAAGAAAAGTATTGCTTTGGTCTGTGCTTTTGTTGAAGTCATCTCATTGGGTTTGCCGAAGCGCATGTCAACTCAAAGCCGGCCGCGGAATCAGCTGCAGCCGCCAGAGGGCGCCGGTGAGACGCGCAGCGATCGTTCCTCCGAGAACCGCCGATCAGAATCCGAACGCGTCCTCGGCTTCGGCTTTGTCCCAGTTGCTAGGCGACAAGCACTCTTCAGGGTTGTAGTCCTGAGGGTTTACCCCAATGTCCAGCATCTGGGGGTTAGTGCGAGACTCAGCGAGTCTTGAGAGAAACACACACAGAGAATGAGTTAAACACGGGGCAGCAAACATCTTCACAACATCAGTAGCGGTTCAGATCATAGAGAGAGCAGGGAATACATGCAAAACACCAGAAACAACACTTTAAATATGCATGGTATATTTCTGATCTGGAGCTCTTCGTTACATTTTAAAGACATGATAAAATAAGATTTGTAATCCCGCATGGCTTAGGCACAGGCTAATGAACACGAATGGACAGCACTCATCTAGGATAAAAAAAAATAGCCTATAAACATTAGACATGAAAAGGTTCAAATGTGTGTATGTATGTATGTATGTATATATATATATGTGTGTGTGTGTGTGTGTGTGTGTGTGTGTGTGACCCTGGACCACAAAACCAGTCTTAAGTGTTATTTTTTCGAAATTGAGATTTATGCATTATCTGAAAGCTGAATAAATTATCTATATTTGGCTGAGATACAAATGTGAAAATTTGGAATCTGAGGGATTTTGAGAAAATCACCTTTAAAGTTGTCCAAATTAAGTTCTTAGCAATGCATATTACTAATCAAAAATTAAGTTTTGATATATTTACAGTAGGAAATTTACTAAATATCTTCATGGAACATGATTTTTACTTAATATCCTAATGATTTTTGGCATGAAATAAAAATTGATTATTTTGACCCATACAATGTATTTTTGGCTATTGCTACAAATATACCCCAGCGACTTAAGACTGGTTTTGTGCTCCAGGGTCACAAATATATATATAGTGCCTTGCTCATTTTTTTCACATTTTATGTTGCTGCCTTATGTTAAACTGCTTTAAATTATTATTTTTTGCTTTAAATATACCCCAGCGACTTAAGACTGCAGCAGCTTCCTCTCAATGTACCAAGAGAATCATTAACTGAATCCTACAGTGGAATTGGAGTCGTTACATGCCTTATGATTCCCATTCCTAGACAGAAGACTACAAGCTGCACAAAATATGTATGAACCAGTGAGTAGTTTTATTATTTATTACCCTAAATATAGAGACAGTACTCTGTGGTTGAATGTCACATGATATGAAATCAAACCTCTGAGGAGCTGGAATGAAAAGTGTGCTGTGAAGAAAAAAACAAAAAAATAACAGGAACATCTCTGGGAATATCACTAACACTGCCACACAGCCTCAATGCACTTTAGTCATACTAGATGCCATATGTTTCTGAAAAAAGGTCTCACCAAGGCTGCATTTATTTGATCAAAAGTATAGTAAAAACAGTAATATTTTGAAATATTGTTAGAACGGTTTTCTATTTGAATATATTTTTCAATGTAATTTATTCCTGTGATCAAAGCTGTATTTTCAGCATCATTACTCCAGTCTTCAGCATCACATGATCCTTCAGAAATCATTCTAATATACCGATTTGCTGCTCAAGAAACATTTATCATCAACCTTGAAAACAGTTGTGCAGCTTCACATTTTTGTGTACACCATTTTTGCAGGATCCTTCATGAATAAAAAGTTCAAAATAACAGCATTTATTTGACATAAACCTTTAGTAACATTATAAATGTCTTTACAGCCACTTCTGATCAATTTAATGCATCCTTTCTAAACAAAAGTATGAATTACTTAAACAAAAAACGCAAACTTTTAAAAGGCAGTGCAAGTTGTGTTCCACTGATAAAATAACAACATGAAGGTGATAAATAATGATTGTAAGTTGACGGTAGCCATAGACTTCCATAAAAAAATAAATCCTATACTATGGAAGTCAATGGGTACTGTTAAGTGTTTGTTTACAATATCTTCTTTTGTGCTAAACATAAGAAAGAAACTCAGGTTTGGAACAACTTGAGGGTAAGTATGATGACAGAATTTACATTTTTGGTTGAACTATCCCTACCCAGAATAAGGTTCACAGTAACAAACTTTGAGGCGGGAAACTGACGACCGATCACAAGATGAACTAGGAAAATATGAAGTTGAAGCCAAGTGATGTTTCTACAACTCTTGGCAAAGAACCCTGCCATGAAGTCCTCAAAATCCTATGGAAGAGGTGTGAGAACCGGACAGGGTTTTGAGCCGTGAGGAGGAACATGCATGACCTGCTACAGATGGAGAACTGGACTACAGTCGTAGATGATCATGGTGTTGTGACGGAGTGAATTATGATGTATGAGGACTACGGTACTGGCACATGTCACTACAGCTCAGGTGAACAACATTTTTACCTGTGTTGGACTCAAAACTATCCAGACTGCGGCTGAAGGAAGTAAACAACATCAGCATGAGAAAACAGAAGCAGCAAACGGCAACAGTGACTCAGTGTAAGCTGCATGTTTAGTCAGCGTGTCTTGGTTCGCTAATAGAACTTCCACATTGTGATATTTTTATCAGCTTTTTTTTTTTAAATGTCCTGATGGGGTTTATTGAGCAGCCAGTGAAGTCAAAGGTTACCGCTGGGCTAATGAGAGGAAATGAGGTCAGAGTTACAGCTAACTAAAGTTGACCTCTTGACCGTAAAGACAAAACCACTGTAAGATCCATTTCTTTGTAAGCATGACTACTACACACTTTAAAGATTTGAACAAATTCCCAAGTATTAAACTTAACAAGTATTAATTAAACACACAGATGTTCGAGATGGCGCAGCGGACATGGCAGCTACTGTGCTTTGCTCTTCAGTGTTTGTACTGTTTTTGTTTGTTTTTTGTTTTTCAAATACGATCAGTTTTACCTGGGATGACCTGCTGAACATTCGGCAGAACACACCCCAAAATCTTTTACCGGATTTTGACTACTCGGACGTTTTGCTGGACATTGTAGTTGGCGGAGCCGTAGCTCTGGTCAAACGCTTCAGGAGGACACGCAGACGGGGAAAGCGAGCCGGCGCGCTCATGAAGCTTCATCAGCGCGGATTTTGAATGCCGTTGCCTAGCATCCATCTGGCGAATCTCCGCTCGCCCCAACATACATTCAACCTACATTCCACCTAGGGATGGCTCGATACCATAATTTTGGCTTCGGTACGATACCAGAATGTAGTACCTCGGTATCGATACTAAATCGATACCATAAGTGACAAATAACCAGCCTCAAAAGAAAAAAAAAAATATATTATTAATAATAATAATAAAAACAGATTCATATATTAATACCTTTGTATCAAACTGTAACAAAAAACCTAAAGGGAACATAGGTTACATTTTGATGTTGGAGAAAAAAAAATAGGCTAACTGAAGTAATAAGATGAAAATATATTCAAATCTTATCTTTTTAGTGTAAACAGTGCAAACTAAAAAAAAACTCCAAACATAGGTTTCATTTTGAAGAAGTTTGAAGAAAAAAAATAGCACTGAAGTTGCGCAATTGATGCAACAAATGTTGCTTTATTGTAAAGTGTTATTCTAACAGTCAAAGTAATATTCAAAATCATGTTATTATTTCTCTCTCTCAGATTGTTTTCGGATTTCAGACTCAACCAAAGAAAAAGCATTAAATATAAATCTCACTCTCTCACTTGCTTCATATTAGCGATCAGCAGCGCGTCAGAAACATTCCCTTCATATCATTGATACTAAAATTAATATAGCAAAACTCTTGCTCAATTCCAATTATATCCAATCATATCCAATTAAAATTTGATTGTATGAAATGCAAGTGCATGTATTACGTGACCAAAACTTCATTGATTCTAGCGTGTCTCACATGCACATTTGCGCTTACTGTATTACATCTGAATGTGCGTTGATCAGATGTAAATAAAAGGTCAAATCAAATCTGAATTTATGAATGATGCACTCACCTGTCGATCTCTTAATTCTTTGAAAAGATCAGGATGAGCAAGCGACAAATGCTTAAAAAGATTTGATGTGTTCCTGTGGCAAGATGATTTAGGCCTATAGCAACGCTTGCATACAGGTGCAGTAAGGTCAGTTCCTTCACCTTTGTCATCTGTTTTTTATCCAAAGTAATGCCATATTTCACTTCTACTGTTCTCTTTATTTATTAATTCTGGGTGCGCTGAGTTTCATCTGTTTGATCCATCGCGTTGTTCTGTTGTCACATTTACCGGTTGCGCAGCAATTTGGGAAGCACTGCCAGGTGCATTTTGCAACAGCAGCGTATGAAATACCGAATTGAGCAAAATTATGATATCGTACCGTTTGAAATATAATATATACCGGTATTTTTCCAGTATCGGTATACCGCGCATCCCTAATTCCACCGCAAGCGCACGTGAGCACAGCTTTACAGAAACTCACTAATATGATCACAGAGAGTAAGCAACAACACCCGGACTCTGTTTTAATCATTCTCAGGGACTTTAATAAAGAAAATCTCTCCCGTGAACTGCCAAAATACAGACAGCACATCACATGTCCCACCAGAGACGGTAATATATTGGATCACTGTTACACAGCGATAAAGGATGCATATCACTCTGTCCCACAAGTAGCTTTAGGACTCTCTGATCACTGTTTGGTTCATCTTATTCCATCCTACAGGCAGAAACTTAAACCTGCAAAACCTGTATTAAGATCTGTTAAAAGATGGACTAACGAAACAGAGCGGGATTTACAAGCCTGTTTCTCTCTCACTGATTGGACTGTTTTTGAAAATGCTGCCACCGATCTGGACGAGCTCACAGAGACTGTAACATCATATATCGGTTTCTGTGAGGATATGTGCATTCCTAACAGGACTCATCTAATCTACAACAATGACAAACAGTGGTTCACTGCAAAACTCAGACAGCTCCGTCAGGCCAAAGAAGATGCTTACAGAAAGGGGGATAAAGTCTTGTATAAACAGGCCAAATACACACTGAAAAAGGAGATCAGAGTGGCAAAGAGGAATTATTCTGACAAGCTCAGGAAAAAATTATCTTCCAGTGATCCTGCTTCAGTGTGGATAGGAATGAAGGATATCACCAGTTACAAGTCACCATCCTCCAGCGCTCTGGAGAATCAACAACTAGCATACGATTTTAATTACTTTTACTGTAGGTTTGAAAAAACAACCCACACCCGCCCTGAACACCTCTCCACACAACCATTAACACCTCCAGCAACCCCCCTTTCCCCCACACCTACAATTCAAATCAGTGAAGATGACGTGTGCCAGGTCTTCAGAAAGAACAAAAGAAGGAAAGCACCAGACCCAGACGGTGTGTCACCAGCCTGTCTGAAATCCTGTGCTGACCAGCTGGCTCCCATCTTCACACAGATCTTCAACAGATCACTGGAGCTGTGCGAAGTCCCCTCATGCTTCAAACGCTCCACCATCATCCTCATCCCAAAGAAACCCAAAATTACTGGACTTAATGACTACAGACCTGTGGCTCTAACGTCTGTGGCCATGAAATCATTTGAAAGACTGGTTTTGGCTTATCTGAAGGACATCAATGGACCTTTACTGGACCCACTGCAGTTTGCCTACAGAGTAAACAGGTCTGTGGATGATGCTGCCAATATGGGACTGCACTTCATCCTGCAGCATCTGGACAGACCAGGGACTTATGTGAGGATCCTGTTTGTGGACTTCAGCTCCACTTTTAACACCATCATCACGGACACCCTTCAGAATAAACTGTCTCAGCTCTCCGTCCCCACCTCCGTCTGTAAGTGGATCAACAGCTTCCTGACAGACAGACAGCAGTTAGTAAAGCTTGGTAAATCCACATCCAGCACCCGCACCATCAGCACTGGAGCTCCTCAGGGCTGCGTACTCTCCCCACTGCTCTTCTCCCTCTACACCAACGACTGCACATCTAAAGATCAAGTTCCTGAAGTTTGCAGACGACACCACACTGATCGGCCTCATCCAGGACGGTGACGAGTCTGCTTACAGACAGGAGGTTAAGGAGCTGGCTGTCTGGTGCAGTCTTAACAACCTAGAGCTTAACACGCTCACAACTGTGGAGATGATAGTGGACTTCAGGAGAAACTCCTCTGCACTCCCCCCTAACTATCATGAACAGCACTGTAACAACAGTGGAGTCATTCAGATTCCTGGGCACCACCATCTCTCAGGACCTGAAGTGGGACAATCACATTGACTCTATTGTGAAAAAAGCCCAGCAGAGGTTGTACTTCATTCGCCAGCTGAGGAAGTTCAACCTGCCACAGGAGCTGCTGAAACAATTCTACTCTGCCATCATTGAATCCATCCTCTGCGGGGAAGTCGTGGCCTAATGGTTAGAGAGTCGGACTTGTAATCCGAAGGTTGCGGGTTCGAGTCTCCGGCCGGCAGGGATTGTAGGTGGGGGGAGTGAATGTCCAGCGCTCTCTCCACCCTCAATACCACGACTGAGGTGCCCTTGAGCAAGGCACCGAACCCCCAACTGCTCCCCGGGCGCTGCAGCATAAAATGGCTGCCCACTGCTCCGGGTGTGTGTTCACGGTGTGTGTGTGTGCACGTTGGATGGGTTAAATGCAGAGCACGAATTCCGAGTATGGGTCACCATACTTGGCTGAATGTCACTTCACTCACTCACTTATCAATAACTGTCTGGGGTTCAGCTCAGCTACCAAATCTGACCTCAGAAGACTACGGAGGGTAGTCCGGACTGCTGAGCGAATCATTGGTACAACGCTCCCCACTCTCCAAGAACTGTACTTATCCAGAGTGAGCAAAAGGGCTGGTAAAATCACTCTGGACCCCTCACATCCAGCACACTCCCTCCTTGAACTTTTACCGTCTGGTCGACACTACAGAGCTCTGAGAACCAGAACGACCAGACACAGGAACAGTTTCTTCCCTCAGTCAATACATCTCATGAACACTTGACAATAAAACGCGGAACACAGAACTCTATTTATCACTTGCTTGCACACACATAATTGTCTATATTATATATTGTGTTTTTGCTGTTTTGTACATTGCCTATTTGTATATTTGTATATTATTCTTTTATAATCCGTGTCCTGTTGCTGTCTCTCTGTTGCACTGTGGAGCTTCTGTCACTATAACAAATTCCTCGTATGTGTAAACATACTTGGCCAATAAAGCTCATTCTGATTCTGATTCTGATTAATTAAACTTTGACAAACTTAAACTGCACCTATTAAAAATATCAGAAATAAAATAACACAAAACAAAAACAAAATAAATATTAGATGAAGAAAAACCTAAACTTAAATGAAAACGAGAAATGTAGGCTTGGCAACTAATTAAATACATTTTAGTTAATTAAACAATTTACATAGGGAAAATGAGAAATTGCTAGTAAATTTGACAAGTAAATACAAAGAAACTAACACATTACATTAAATGTGAAATTTTAAGTAGAAATACTTCTATGGTATTTTCTTGGAAAATACATTTTTGCTGTGTTGAAGTATTAAAATGACTAAATAAAATAAATAAATATAAAATTTTACAAAAAGAAAAAAAAAGAAAGCCAAATAGAAAATATTTTTTTAAAAACTGACACATCAAATTAAACATGAAATTTTAAGTAGAAAGACTTGTATGGTACTTTCCTGGAAAATTAATTTTTGCAGTGTTGAAGTATTAAAATTACTAAAAATAAATAATTAATTATTAAAACCATTTCATTTTATTTTTGCATCCGTCTTACAATAATGTACAGAAATTGTACCATGACCATGATATCGCTCAACCCACTGTGTTTTTGAGGATAAACCATCTCAAATTCTGAACAGCTTCAGTTTGTGATGGAAAGCACTTCAATGGTCTTTAATCAGAGATTTAGTCAATTCCAATTCATCATTGATTAGAAAAGTTCTTGCATGTCAGAGATCTAGAGCGTCTCTCCTCACACATACAGGGTGAAAGCATGTTAAATGGAGATTAACAAAGCACTGCATTTGATTAAAAGCCAATGCTTTTAATTACTGCACACAACAAATAATCAGTGTGAAGCGGAGATGGACTGAACCCCCGCTGCTGTAAAACAGCTCATCTTATGTCTGCTAATCTCTCGGGAACAGCACTCCGTGTGTCTGGATGAATAATGACCATCATTACAAATCGTTAAACAGCTGTTGTTTGGTTTGAAGAATAAAACGACTGTTAATTAGTGCCATTACGATGCCATAGTATGCAAATAATAGTCATTTAAAACATGATCTAATCGTTTGGCATCACAATTGTTAGATTTCTTGGGTGTATTGGCAAGCAGGAACATGCATATTATGCCAATAAAAATATTCCCTTAAAAAGCTCATATTATGAGAGTCCAATTTTCCTTAATATTTTTAAATGAATGCAAACAAAGTGTGTAATTTTCAAATGTTAAAATATATTCTCTTGTCTGTCTTAATGTGTAGAGATGAGTAGAGTATTCTATGGTGTTATCAAAGTATATGTCAATTTCAAAGGTCCATAAAATATTATTGATATATTGAAAATTGTTCAAACTTTGGGTGTTGTTAGAGGTCTAGACTGTATATCATTTGAAATTTAATTCACCCTTAAACATGGCTGAGAAAGCCCACCCTAAACTGGACAGATGGTGCAATATGACGTCTCATTCTATATTGTGCCATATCAAAATACAATGGTCCATAAAAAAGGTTGGCAAAGTAAAAAAAAAAAAATAGTTGCATATTGTTAGTGCATTAGACCATTTATCAAGTCTCATTGTCAGATCTAATGCAGCCTTGAAAGTAGCAGAGAAACACTGCTACAAATTTGGCAGAAGGTGCAATATGATGGCTCATTCTGTACTGTCTCATATGTAATGTTCAAGGCTTCATAAACAAAGATCGATACATTAAAACATTTTAATAATTTGGATTTCTTAACTGTCTGAGACTGTTTATCACTGATAACTGTTAAATTTCATGCAGCACTGAAGATGGCTGAGAAATGTTCTTTTCTATGAAACAGAAACTGTGAGTAGGGTGCAAAAATAGTCTGAATTATGTAAGATCAACCAAAGAGTTTATTCTCAGAGCTGAATATACTCATCACAAATACCGCTGAGGTCACATAATGGAGCGCCAGGAATAGTCGTGCCCTATACTCCACATCTGTGCTGAAGTTATAGTATGATATGCTAAAGTTCACTGCGCAGGGTGTTATAGTGTAAAAGTGCCAGATATAACTCCAAATATAATTTTACTAACCTTGAGAAAGCCTCATCTAGACCATCCTCAAGTTCCTGCAAAAGACACCGCAGAGATTACAGTAAGTTAAAATAAGCATCTTCATTTGGAGTCCATAGGGTTCTCAGCAGTAACTAATGTGCTTTTAACTCTTATTTAAAAGTTAAATATTCATATAAAATAATAAAAAACAAAAAAAGTAAAGCATTGCAAGTAATTGTTTGCATTGCATTGTTAAATAAACATTGCTGTCATTTTAATAGTTAAAATAAAAATAGGACTAGTGGTTTTCTCAGAATTTCTGGCATAAACAGCATTACTGAAATTTAATTTTAATTAACTATGATTAGTATTAAGTAATTATTCAGAGTATGGTGACTTTAGATATTTTGGTACATGTCTAAAACTGTGTGTGTGTGTGTGTATGTGTATGTGTCTATGTTTGTGTGTGTGTGTGTGTGTGTGTGTGTGTGTGTGTGTGTGTGTCTGTCTGTTCTTACCCAGACAGTGTTGTTGTTCTCTGGGCTGAGGTTCTGTGCCGGGTGTGTGGTGTCTTTTCCTGAGTGAACTTTTACTCCACATTCAAGGTCCAGTAGATCCCCAGTGGCCACCTCTACGCACACAAATTAAAATAAATGAAAAAATATTATGAATTAAATAAACAAATAAAAAGTAAAATAAGTGAAAATAAATAAATGCAAAAAAAAAAAAAACCAGCATTCAATTAAATATATAAATAATTAAAATACATGAATAAATAATAAAGTAATTAAATGCATAAAAAATATGTATGAAAATAAGTAAAAAAATAATGCAAAAATTAGAATATTTTTAAATAAATGCAATCAAGAAAATAAAAGTAAAAATAAAAATAAGTAATAATAATAATAAAATAAATAAATGAAACAAGTAAATAAATGCAAACAATATGAATAATAAAAATAAATTAAATTAATATGTAAAAACAAATCATGCAAAAAATAAGAATACATAAAAAATAAACAAACACACAAACAAATTAATAAATCCATTCACTAACTATGATTAAAAGCAGGCATCAAATTCTTTATCCAAATTATATTTCCATAATCCATAAAACAGCAGATTCTGATTCCCAGTTCTGATCGGATGAGCCACGTTTTAAGATGTTGACAAATTACTCTGTTTCTTGGAAACCATAACCAGCAGTTAGGCTAATGAACTATATAACATGGCAGATTCATTTATACATTTACTTTACACTTTTTACAGGTTCAAGCCTCCTGGATCAACATGAGGCGATCACAGAAACAATAGTTATTGTTCATAAATCAACCTGTAGACAGAAAAATTTCATATCTCCACACCTGCAGGGATCATACAGATCTGTGCATGCAGAGAATGAATCAATGCTCTTCTCAACATCAAGCCGCGACATGCTCACAGACTCCAGTCAAACAAAAGCACATCACATCTTTCTCTGATGGTGAGCCGTTAAACCTGTCCATCTCTGTCCTGGACTCATATTTCACGAGCGGAGATCAGCCGCTAAAAAGCCTCATGCTTCTGATATCTGATGGGATTTAGGAAAACACAGAGCTTTATTCATGCACACACACGTCTGTCTCATGGCACACGGATCACTGGTCCTCAAGGGTTCATTCGTTCACTAAACTCTGCCGCCAGGATTATTTCTGTAACCTGAGATCCATCCAGGGTCCTTTGGCACACTTACAAAAAAGTAGCATGGTCCAGTGATGATATCAGATGATAATACAGGTTTTTTTAAGTGGTACTGTAAGGTACTTTGAAGCATACCACGGTATTATCATTGCCATTGCTGGATGGGATTAGGGATGTCGTGACCAAAAACCCTGTGCAAACTTAATAAATGAGGTCAGTTTTAAGATTCTTTGTTGCCTCCAGGCAATAATTGTATTTTTCGTATCTTATCAATACACTATCAATAAAAAGTTTGGGTCAGGAAGACTTTTTTTCTCTCTTATGTGCACCAAGGCTGCATTTATTGATCAAAAATGCAATAAAAATTGTGATATATTATTAAAATTTAAAATAACTGTCTTCTATTTGAATGTATTTTAAAAATGTAATTTATTCCTGTGACGCAAAGCTGAATTTTCAGCATCATTTCTCCAGTCTTCAGTGTCACATGACCCTTCAGAAATCATTATAATATGCTGATCTGCCGCTCAAGAAACATGTATGATTATTATCAATGTTGAAAACTGTTGTGCTGCTTCATATTTTTGTGAAAATCATAATACGTTTTTTAGGATTAATAGAATGTTCAAAAGAACAGTATTTATTTCAATCGAAATCGTTTGTAACATTATAAATGTCACTTTTGATCAATTTAATGCATCCTTGCTGAATAAAAGTATTACTTTCTATTAAAAACTGTCCCAAACCCATCAAGAATACCCTAGTATTATCATGTCTCCAGCAACTAGTAATTTGTCTATCCACACTGAAACCAAAAATACTGTGTGACAGAACACAACCACATCCAATAAGAACATGTTTGATATTTAATATACACTTGTGTCGAGTGTGTGTGCGTGTGTGTGTGTGTGTGTGGTCCAGGTAAAACCTACTTTGAGGGAACCAAATGTCCACACAAGGATTGTAATAGCTGAAATTTTTGACCTTGTGTAAACATTTTAGGCCCCCATGAGGAAAGCTCACAAATCATCATAATTTTTTTTTTCTGAAAATGTAAAAGTGCAGAACGTCTTCTGTGAGGGTTAGGTTTAGGATCGATCATATTGTACAGTATAAAATCATTGTCTACAGAAAATCCAGATGAAAACTTATGCTCACCTCCTCCTTTGGTGCTGCCCAGACTGGCTGAACTCTCAGACTGAGAGCTGCTGGCCGCCTCTCCATCTGATCCACACTTCACCTGCTTCTCTTTCTCTGAAAACAAAGTTCAAAAAGCAGAAATATAAAGCTTCTATTGTTGTTAGCATGCTTACATTCAACAGTCACTAAAAACACTTCTTTATTTGAGCTGTGAAGTTTAAAACTTCTCTCAGTCTAATCATTCTTTTGAGGTGAAAACAACTCTATTATTTGAAAGTGTATAATGTTTTTGAGCAAAATAATCATGATTACCACTTTAATTATAAAAACTCACAAATCAAATTAATAATATATTTGTTTTTCAATGTACTTTTTCAACATTGTAGGTGAAAATATATAGGGAAGTAAATAAATCACCACTTTTTAAAAATTTTACTTGACAATTATACATATATATTAAACCAACAAGAATAAAAATTCACATACTTTGACATTCTTATTGGTCACTGACCTCTAAACAAATATTATATATTATCACCACATCATTTTCATACACTTTAACATATATTCCTATTTATAAATACGCATTCATGAAAGTTATTATAAAGAATGAGGTCAGTGAGTATAAATGTGCACCAGGGCGAGGAGAAACTAGCCTTAAATGTACATTTGAATATTTAACACATGTAGCATAAAAACTGTGCCGTGGCCTTGATCTCTACCTGAATGAATAAAAATGGAACTGAAACACCCTGAAACATCATCAAAGCCCTGGACACTCAAACAGCCTCCTTCATGAGGAAGTGTATATATACCGCTTTCACATACTGACAAGTGCTCTACGACTAAAGAGGGAAGTCAGGAGGGTGGTGAAGTGCTCAGATCTGGTTCCTGCAGCATCATAATGGTATTTCTGGTTCTTCTTTGTGGTTTCCACAGTGATAAACCATTACAATAAATGTGTTTAGAGAAACAGTTCTCCCAAAAATTATAATTTGGTAAATATTTTCACAGTTTGTTTCTACAAGGGAACAGATTTGGAAATATTCAGCATTACATCACTTGCTCACCAGTGGATCCTCTGCAGTGAAATGCCTTTAACTGAAAATCTTTTCTTTTTTATTTTTAATCTTTTCATTTTACATTATTGACACACTATTTTCCTTTTTTGATATTGTGCATTTGCTTTGACACAATTTACATTGTAAAAAGCACCTATATAAATAAGGGTGACTTGACTTGCATGGGTGCCGTCAGAATGAGTCCAAACTGCTGATAAAAACATCACAATAATCCACAAGTAATTCACACATGACTCCATAATCCATTATAATGCTTTCTCCAATGAAAAGTCCATCCCCTGTTGTCTCTCACATTGAAAACATACTGGTCTAGAGCGGTTTTGGACTGTTTTCACTTGTAGACTGTGTTTGATCTGTGCATATTTCTCTCCTGATTCAGGCGAGATGGGTATTTTCAATGGAGGAAGCGTTATTATGGATAAATGACTTGATTTGAAGTCAAAACGCCTTTATGATGGTGTAGCTTTACGATTACAAACGTAGCTTTTCACTTCAAAAAACATTAATTTATGTACTGGGATTAATGTGATGCTTTTATCAGCTGTTTGGACTCTCAGGGTGCGTTCACACTTTCAGTTTTTAGGATTGACAGCCACATTTACTTTACAGGAGCGAGTCTCGAATTGTCTCGTTCACACAGCAGCTTACAATTGTGTTTAGAATACGGTCTGTATGAACGTGCAACGGGAGTCAAGACCGTATTCCTCACCAGTAACCATAGCAACAGGGACCAAAGATGTCCATAAAACTGAAAGTCTTATCACTTTCTGACACGAAAAGAGTCTAATCGAGCCACAAGTTATTTCGTCAAATCTTCTTTAACCGACAGCAGCTTTTAAATTTGGGTGGAGAACGGAGCATTTGAATTGCGTGCAGAACACAAAACTGACGGGAGCGGCTCCGGTGGAAAACTGACGGGATCTAAAACTTTCAGGTGACACGCCGCTCATTTCTCTGTCACTATAAGTTACCGAAAACACACGTGAAAACATGATTTGTGTGGCAGAGCAGTGGAATTCACAATGGAAATATAACTATATGTCATGTTTATATTTTCGACCACAATGACCACAAATGGAGAGAAAAGGCTGGGTTCTGCCAGATGATCAGTTCCTGCAGCAAACTGCCAGGTGCAGAGAGATGAAATGAGTAATTCTCTACAGGCCTCAGGACACACACACACACACACACACAGGCATGTTCAAACATGCAGTAAATTACATATATGTTCAGCTGATCTGAACGACTGGAGCTGCACTACTTTCCCTGCACTAAAACCTCTTTCTTCTCCTCCATCCCAGCATGTAATAAATAAAATATGCAGTCCCTTAAAAACTCACCGGTCTACAAGACAATGCCTTTTTAAAGGGGTCATATAATGCTTTTTTAAAGATCATTATTTTGTGTATTTGGTGTAACAGAATATGTTGACATGCTTTAATGATCAAAAAACACATTATTTTTCAAATACTGTACATTATTGTAGGTCCTCTATGCCCCGCCTCTCTCAAACGCTTCGTTTTCTACAAAGTCCCACCTTCCGACAAGTGCAGTCAGCTCTAATTGGCCAACTGGCACAGTGCATTGTGATTGGCCGAACACCACAAGCACTCGTTGGAAATGTAACGCCCCTTTCCATAATAATTTTTAAAATGCTTTTTTTTTTTTTTTTTACTTTAAATGACATAATATACTTTATGTACTGTGCCCTCAATAAATATTGGAACAGTAAAGACAAAATTGCTCTGTTTGCTGTGGAGTCAAGACATATGCAAATATGATTAAAACATGAATATGAGACAAAACTACAGAATGTCACATTTTATTATTAGCCGTTTCAACACATACATGTTTTACCAAATAAAAAGAACAGCACTTTTAGAGTTCATCCACTCATTGATGTGAGCATAAGTATTGGGACAGTTGAACATAAGGCAGATATAAAAGATTAAAAGCTATTATTTAGTCTTCGAGGAGGGAGCCTTCGTGAGCGTCCCACGCGGTGCTGGTCCCGCTGCTGCCGAGGCAGAGCGGCGGCTGCACTCGTGGGGCTCACAGGCTGATCTGGCTGGCGAGAGTGAGACGGGCATGTCCCTATCTCCTCCCGTATCCGCCAGATCTGGTGTCCCGTCTCTCGGGGAAGCGGTTCCTTCCCCCCGAGATGAGGACTCAGCACTTCGTCTCTCTTCCTCCGAGGAGGTTGACGTGACGAGCGTTGACGAGGTTTCGCCGCCTCTCTCGCCCCAATATGAGGAGTTACTAGAGGTGGTGACTCGGGCAGTGGCCAAGCTCGACATCAGTTGGCCCCCCGAGAAAGTGCCGCACTTTCTGCGCTCGCGGCCACCACCTCTACGCAGGAGCCTTCCGTTTTTCCCCGATCTCCACACCCTGAAGGGAACGAGAGCTACGTCCCGAGCCACACTTCCGGCATCCCTGCCAGCGCTTGCTTCATGACTTGAAGCTGACGTGGGCTCCGCCGCACGTGCTTATATACTTCCTGGTCGTGACGTCACCCGCCCGTGACACCTCGCCCATCCATTAGACTGGTTGTAAATAATATTCAGAGCGTCGGTCACGCTGATGGCGTTCCCATAGCGTCTTCGGACGTAGCTCTCGTTCCCTTCAGGGAACCTGGGTTACATGCGTAACCTGGTACGTTTTTTCTCCACATTTTTGCTTTCCCATCACTTAGATAAAGGTTCATCTTTGTCTCATCGGTCCATAAACACAGTTCCAAAACTCTTCTGGCTCACCTTTGTGCTTTTTCGCAAACTCTAATCTTGCCTTTCTATTTTTGGTGCTGGTCAGAGGTTTGCATCTTGCTGTGTAGCATCTGTAATTCTGTGTCAAAGTCTCCTGAGGACAGTAGATTGTCAGAACATCACCCAGCTTTCTGGAAGTTGTTGGTGATTTTACAGACACGTCTTTTAGGATTCATTTTCACAGCTTTTATGATTTGTCTGTCATCAACTACTGTTGTTTTCTCAGCCGATCAGGTCGTTGTTGGTTGCTGGTGTCGCTGGTGGTTTCCAAACTCTTGATTTCTCCATGCCCTTTGTTTTTGCTAGAGCTCTAACTGACTTCCACTTTTCTTTTAGCATCACAATTCCTTGCTTTTCTCTCAAAGTCAGCTCCCTCGTCTTCATCCTGGTTTGTGTGTGTCATCATTGAATGCAAGATTCAGAATACAGAAGTAATGGATATAACTGATACGACACATTCCCTGCTTTTAATATCTGAAGCATTAATGCAACAGGACACAGCTGATCACTTAGAAAGACCTGTGAGGCAACTGCTCCAATACTTATGCTCACATCAGATAGAGGGATGAAACTCTAAAAGTGCTGAACTTCTTAGCTGTAAAACATGTATGTGTTGAATCACCCAATAATAAAATGTAACATTCTGTAGTTTTGTCTCATATTCATCTTTTAATCATATTTGTAAATGTCTTGACTCCACAGCCAACAGAGCAATTTTGTCTTTACTGTTCCAATACTTTTGGAGGGCACTGTATATTGTGGGTTAAATATATGAATGCAAATGTTCCAGGGTTATAGTTAACTAATAATTTTTTTACTTGATATAAACTTTAACTGAAACAAAAATAAACCATAAAAAAACTCAACTTCAGTTAGTTGCAATGATTCTTATTTTTATTTAGTTTTATTTAGTTAACTCTCATTTTTATGTACAAAAACTAAAACTAAAATTAAATTAACAAAAAGTATATAGACATATTACAAAACTAATAAAAAAAAATCAATAGTTTATACAACCAATAGCAGACGGAAGAAGCATTTGAGAAACCTGTTTGAAAACAGTCATTATTTTTGGACTTGTGCTTGGTGTTATTAGTGCTGTGGAGATTATATACTCCCGCTTTAAGTAGGACACATGTGAATTTGTGCTTCACAGCCCATAACAAATACAGCAAGAATCAGAAAGAAAGATAAATAAGAGATACCTTCTTTAGCAGCCTGCCAAAACTCAAACGCCACACGGAAAGCCTGAGCCACCGTTAACGTCACCGCCTGAGCCTGAGACAGATGGGGAAAAGGGAAGAGAGGTTTCAACGCCACATTTCTTGTCATAGATGGAAAGACAGTGCATTGGTTTCTGTCTCTCTCAGAGGAAGTGTGGTCTTAACGTATAACGCTATTAATAGACTGAAGGAAAGACAGGGAGCGTCTTCTATGAACACACACTCACCACTTTCCTCTTGGTGCAGAGGTATGCGTGACACTCCAGCGTTTCGTTGCGCTGACTCTGAGCGATGTAGGCAAATACTTTATCATGCATCTTATCAGCCGTGCAGTATGATATCCTACAAACAACATATGAGCAAAGTCAATATAAAGACAACCTATATAAAAGTACAGTAAATAGTTCCTGTTTAATATACTTTCTTAGACTACCATTCAAAAGTTTTGGAGTCAATCCTTTTTTTTTTTTTTAAGAAATGCATTTAATTTCTAAAAACAATTGATAGTGCTACAAAAGGCTAAGTTTCACATAAATGCTGCTTTTTGGGACTTCATCTAAGTAGTCTGGATAATTTTTTTTTACCATGGTTTCCACAAAAATATGAAGCACCACAACTGTTTTCAACATTACTGATAATAAGAAATGTTTCTTAAGCAGCATATTAGGATGATTTCTGAAGGATCATGTGATACTGAAGACTGGAGTAATGATGCTGAAAATTCAGCTATGATCACAGGAATTAATCACATTTTAAAATGTATTAAAATAATAAATTTTAAATATAGAAAAGAATGTAAAAAAAACAGAATATTAAAATAAAGAAAAAAGAGTTCAATTGTATTAGTATTTCACAATATTTATTTACCATATTTCAAATAAATGCAGCCTTGGTGAGCAATACAAACATTTAAAAAAAATCTTTAAAAAAATTAAAAAATGCCATCCCAAAACTTTCTGAACATTTGAACCTTTTTAGGATACATAAGTCGTTTCAAATTTTTGAGACCACTAGTGAAGATGCAATTTTTCGTTACAAATGTTATTAGCATAATGAGTTAAAAGCTTTCTTTTTTTTCCTTTAATGACAGCAGCACATGATAAAAACCTACTGATCATGTTCTCCACCATGATCAGATGTTTCAAAGAGCACCTCAAGCTTCATCAGAAGCATGAGCTGTTAGTGAAATAGTTCACATGATCAATAACACATCATTTGGTCAGTGATCTAAATCCTAAAACTTTCTGTTTATCTCCTCCAGTTTAAATGAAGCTAGGGGAAATCATTCCAGATGGTCTCCGATTGGTCTCTATCCAGCAAAACACACCCACTGTCCATTATCCACCACTAAATCACTTGCACAGACACTTGTATATAGCAGACCATCACGTCACCTCCTCTGAGATTTAAAAACGTGTACAAGCAGTGCTGAGCTCTCCATGTTCAACACTCCATCAGCACTTTGACAGAAAGCTGACCCACCAAACCATAACACACACCCACACACACAGGATAGTTGGTCTGTGACTGCATCGTCTCTGGTTTCCTGTTGACATCTCTTTGTAATGTGCAATAAACTCATGAACTCCTCCAGTGCTGATCTCTCCCCTCGGCCCTGAGTGACAGCTGGCTCAGCCTGTCAGAGGGCGGCCCCACAGCAGCGGGGGCGGGACTAATGATGGACGACCGCCATCTGCCCTGTTTCACATTTAAAAATGCACACAAATTCTGTACTTACAGACACTTACAAAACCTTTCTCTGTCTCACACAAGCTTCTGCCTGACTAGGACCTGAGCAGTTTATCCTTTAAATAAATAAACAAATACACAAACAAACAAACACATAATATATATGTGACCCTGGAGCACAAAACCAGTCTTAAGTCGCTGAGGTATATTTGTAGCAATAGCCAAAAATACATTGTATGGGTCAGAATTATTGATTTTTCTTTTATGCCAAAAATCATTAGGATATTAAATAAAGATCATGTTCCGTGAAGATATTTTGTAAATTTCCTACTGTAAATATATCAAAACTTAAATTTTGATTAGTAATATGCATTGCTAAGAACTTCATTTGGACAACTTTAAAGGTGATTTTCTCAATATTTAAATTTTTTTGCACCCTCAGATTCCAGATTTTCAAATAGTTGTATCTCGGCCAAATATTGTAACAAACCTATCCTAACAAACCATACATCAATGGAAAGCTTATTTATGATTTCAGATTATGTGTAAATCTCAATTTTGAAAAATTAGTTTTTTTGTGGTCCAGGGTCACATATAGGTGTGTGTGCATTACTGGTCAAAAGTTTGGAATAATTAAGAATACATTTAATTAAATGAAATACAGTAAAACTGTAATACTGTGAAATATTACTCCAATTTAAAATAGCTCTTTTTAAAATGTCATTTATTTCTGTGATACAAAACTGAATTTTAGTATACTTATTTGCTGTGCAAGAAATATTTCTTCTACAATGTTCTACAATGTTATTAATATAGAAAACTGATGATGTGTGTGTGTATATAACGATAATTAAATATATATACACTCACCTAAAGGATTATTAGGAACACCATACTAATACTGTGTTTGACCCCCTTTCGCCTTCAGAACTGCCTTAATTCTACGTGGCATTGATTCAACAAGGTGCTGAAAGCATTCTTTAGAAATGTTGGCCCATATTGATAGGATAGCATCTTGCAGTTGATGGAGATTTGTGGGATGCACATCCAGGGCACGAAACTCCCGTTCCACCACATCCCAAAGATGCTCTATTGGGTTGAGATCTGGTGACTGTGGGGGCCATTTTAGTACAGTGAACTCATTGTCATGTTCAAGAAACCAATTTGAAATGATTCGAGCTTTGTGACATGGTGCATTATCCTGCTGGAAGTAGCCATCAGAGGATGGGTACATGGTGGTCATAAAGGGATGGACATGGTCAGAAACAATGCTCAGGTAGGCCGTGGCATTTAAACGATGCCCAATTGGCACTAAGGGGCCTAAAGTGTGCCAAGAAAACATCCCCCACACCATTACACCACCACCAGCAGCCTGCACAGTGGTAACAAGGCATGACGGATCCATGTTCTCATTCTGTTTACGCCAAATTCTGACTCTACCATCTGAATGTCTCAAAAGAAATCGAGACTCATCAGACCAGGAAACAGTTTTCCAGTCTTCAACCGTCCAATTTTGGTGAGCTCGTGCAAATTGTAGCCTCTTTTTCCTATTTGTAGTGGAGATGAGTGGTACCCGGTGGGGTCTTCTGCTGTTGTAGCCCATCCGCTTCAAGGATGTGCGTGTTGTGGCTTCACAAATACTTTGCTGCATACCTCGGTTGTAACGAGTGGTTATTTCAGTCAAAGTTGCTCTTCTATCAGCTTGAATCAGTCGGCCCATTCTCCTCTGACTTCTAGCATCAACAAGGCATTTTCGCCCACAGGACTGCCGCATACTGGATGTTTTTCCCTTTTCACACCATTCTTTGTAAACCCTAGAAATGGTTGTGCGTGAAAATCCCAGTAACTGAGCAGATTGTGAAATACTCAGACCTGCCCGTCTGGCACCAACAACCATGCCACGCTCAAAATTGCTTAAATCACCTTTCTTTCCCATTCTGACATTCAGTTTGGAGTTCAGGAGATTGTCTTGACCAGGACCACACCCCTAAATGTATTGAAGCAACTGCCATGTGATTGGTTGATTAGATAATTGCATTAATGAGAAATTGAACAGGTGTTCCTAATAATCCTTTAGGTGAGTGTGTATATATATATATATATATATATATATATATATATATATATATATATATATATATATATATATATATATATATATATATATATATTGTGACGAGTCGGCTGCCTCCCCCCTGTCCATCATCACCACCCCGTCCCTTATTCGCCGCCCTTCACCAGGCTCCTGACGGGAGTGGGTGTGTGAGAGAGGAGGGGCGCTGAAACAGCCAGGGCTGGCGGCGTGTGATGAGGCGCACCTGATGAGAATAGAGCCTCATCACCGCCGCTGTTTAAACACCGAGCGCGCCTCTCCTCGGGGGGACCGGTCTCTTCCCCGTGCATGCACGCTGGTGTCCTCGTGGGTCCAGGAAAGGGAGCGTAGAGGGAACTACCCGCCGCCGCCAGAGACGCGAGCCGCCGGACCCGCAGCCCGGTCGGTACCGCACCCGTGATACGGCCGTCGGGCCAGGACGCCGGGCCGTGAAATCCCGTCGAGCACCCGGGGATTAAGGAGTTGGACGAAGCCGCCACAGAAGCCGCCGTCACCTGCGCCCCGGGACCTCCAGACGGGAGCGCGTGCGGCCGCCGGACTCCGCCCCTTACCTGGACCCTTCCCTCCTGAACACTGCCCTCCTTCACAAGCCCCGCAGCACAACGAGGACACCAGATCCCTGTTTATTTTGGACACTTTTCCCCCCTTTGGACACTTTATTTTAATATTTTGTTTAATAAAAACCTCTCCGAGGCTTGACGCCACGCCCACTGTGTCTGTCGTTGGCTCCTCCCGCCACAATATATATATATAAATAAACACACACACACATTTAAATTTTTTTTGCTGCTATTTATAAATATTTTTGTGGATACGGGAAACCATTCAAAACTTAGAGGTAATATTAAAAAAAATTATTGCATATATTCAGTCATTTAGCAGATGGTTTTATCCAAAGCAACTTACTTATGAGGACAATAGAAGCAATCAAAACAAACAAAAGAATATATATTGTAATTTCACAAAATTATTACATTAACATAGAGAGACATGAGTATCTGCACTCATTACACTAGAATTGAAGAGAAAATGTGCATATTTGTCATGAAAATAATGTCACAATGCAAACCATCTTAATGGATCTACATGTAGGCTTCATTTTTGTTTCTTCATTTTTTCAGAACATAATTTCTTATTTTTTCTTTTTGATTTTAGGGTGAATTGAAACCTGGTCATGTTTTCATGAAAATTAGCCACATGATTGGAGTATCGCTGGTGTAATTGGAGTGGAGAGACCAGCTGCGCGACACCTCTCTCATGTTTATTCATCACACACACCACAGTCGCCGTCTGAGCGAACTGAGCACGTGCGAGCTTCCAATAATAGCTGTGGTCCCAGGTGAGGGTCAGAGAGTGTCTGTCTGAGCCTCAGAGACACTAAAACAGATCGATAGAGCATCCTGACACAAACATCTCTCTCTGTCTGTATGAAAACACAGCAATCTTGAGGTCGCACCGCCCTAAATGATGGATGGCAGGATTTCAGCGGGCAACAACAAATCCTTTCTTTTTTATTGCAAGAAAGATGGGGTGAACCATATATATATATATATATATATATATATATATATATATATATATATACATATTTATAGAAATACAGGCTGATGGACGGCCTGCTGGGCATTGCTGCCTGACGCCTCTCCACCGGTGCCTTTTGTGCAGGTGTGCTCCTCTGAGCACCTCTCTGGGCATAAACGGATCATCAGCTGGGGACCACCAGTCATGGATGTTTCGCTCCTTTAACCCCAGTACATCTCCTGGTGGCGGAGCGATGGCAGGGATCACTCCCTGCCACCCCCTGCTGATGCCCTAGGTGTTATTTAGACCCCACCCCCTATGCTTCCTTCTTAGCCACAGCCAAAAGCTGCCCTTCTCTGCCTCCTCTGCCAGCTCTTTAATGGCTTTTCGACACCCTGCTCCTGTACATCCCATGTCGCGGAGCAGGTGAACCGTTGAGGACCCAACAAAGCCCCTGCATCCCACTTCGACGGGACACATGGTGGCTTTCCAGCCAGCCTCTCTGCAGTCATCCACCAGGTCTGCATACTTGGCACGCTTCCGCTCGTTGGCAGCCTCCATTCCCTCCTCCCATGGGACAGTGAGCTCCACCAACAAGATGGTCTTGCATGGCTCTGACCACATGATGTTCCACTCACTGCCAGATGAGAGGACTCTTGATGTTGTTCTCTGGTGAGGGTGGTTGATGTTTTCTCCGGCCCTTGGAAACAGGATGGGACGTCTCATTGGCACAGAAGGTCCACTATTAGCCTCCTGTCTACATGACTCTGCCACCTCTGCTAGCTTCCTCAACACCAGATCGTGTCGCCACCTATAGCGGCCTTGGGACAATGCTGTCTTGCAGCCCGACAGGATATGCTGGAGGCTTGCATTGCTGGTACTGCAAAGGGGGCAGAGTTCTTCAGTGCCAAACCACTGGTGGAGGTTTCTGGGACAAGGTAAGGTGTCATAGGTGGATCTAATCAGGAAGCTGAGCCTGGCTTGGGGCATACACACAAATATATATATATATATATATATATATATATATATATATATATATATATATATATATATATATATATATATATATATATATATATATATATATATATATATATATATATATATATATATATATATATATATATGCAATTATTTGAACATCATAAATATAACAAGGATTTTGATCATTTAAAAACCTTTTTTATATACATTTATAAATATCTATACACACACACTATATATATATATATATATATATATATATATATATATATATATATATATATATATATATATATATATATATATATATATATATATACATACACACAAATACACACACACACACACACACACACACACATATATATATATATATATATATACACATACACACACACAAATATAGTATATATACTTATATGCATACACACATACATGTGTGTGTGTGTGTGTGTGTGTGTGTGTGTGTGTGTATAGTATTATTATTATTATATAGTATTAGTAGTATTTTGTATATAATAGTATTTTGGTTTATATATTGGGGACCAATTATTGGGCCCTAGTTTTCAGTTGGTAAGGGAACCATTATGAAGCATTATGAATTATGACCAATATGAAACCTATAGCAGAATCACTACATTCCTGACAATTTCCATCCCTAGAGACAGACGGAGCGGAACTCCTGTCGGACAACATCTCCAGGGCGCTACGCTCCATATGACTAGTAAGCCAATTCTCAAATAACTGCTATGCTGACTTTTGTTCTACCCACTTAAAAGATAGAAGTACTTGCATTGTCCAATCTATACAGACTGTGTCTGTTCCCCGAATAGCGAGGTCAAAATATAAATTTAATCCAGGATCTAGAAAAAATCTAATCGTGATTAAACCAGAAAAACGCAAAATAAATGAACAAAAACCATTTTTAAAGCTTGGGCTCCTAAATATTAGATCACTCGCACCCAAAGCAGTTATTGTAAATGAAATGATCACAGATAATAATTTTGATGTACTGCCTGACTGAAACCTGGCTGAAACCAAATGAATATTTTGGTCTAAATGAGTCTACTCCACCAAGCTACTGTTATAAACATGAGCCCCGTCAGACTGCTCGTGGCGGCGGTGTGGCAACAATATATAGTGATATTCTCAATGTTACTCAGAAAATAGGATACAGGAGGTTTAACGCATTCAAAATACTTCTGCTTAATGTTACACTGTTAGATATGCAAAATAAATCTCTCCTATCTCTTGCTCTGGCTACTGTGTATAGACCGCCAGGGCCATATACAGATTTCCTAAAAGAATTTGCAGATTTCCTCTCAGATCTACTAGTTAATGTTGATAAAGTGCTAATTGTCAGAGATTTTAACATTCACGTTGATAATACAAATGATGCGTTAGGACTTTACTGCATCAGCGTTTACTGACCTAATAAACTCTTTTGGAGTCAAGCAAAACGTCACCCACTCATCGTTTTAATCATACGCTAGATTTAATTATATCGCATGGAATTGATCTTACCGATATAGATATCGTACCTCAAAGTGACGATGTTACTGATCATTTCCTTGTATCGTGCATGCTGCGTATTACTGATATTAGTTATATGGCTCTGCGTTATCGTCCGGGCAGAACTATTGTTCCAGCCACCAAAGACAGATTCACAAATAACCTGCCTGATTTATCTCAACTGCTCTGTGTACCCATAAATACACATGACCTAGACGAAATGACTAGCAACATGGGCACTATCTTCTCTAATACATTAGAAGCTGTTGCCCCCCTCAAATTGAAAAAGGTTAGAGAAAAACGTACTGCGCCATGGTTCAACAGTTATACCCATTCTCTCAAGAAAGAAACTTGTAATCTTGAGTGCAAATGGAGAAAAACTAACTTGGAAGTTTTTAGGATTGCGTGGAAAAACAGTATGTCCAGCTATAGACAGACTCTAAAAGCTGCCAGGGCAGAGCATATCCGCAAACTCATAGATAATAACCAAAACAATCCAAGGTTCTTATTTAGCACAGTGGCTAGATTAACAAATAAACAGACACCACCCGATCTAAATATTCCCTCACAGTTTAATAGTAATGACTTTATGAAGTTCTTTAATGATAACATCAGAAATACAATAACAAATATAGATTCTACTGTGTCTAGTATTTCAGCTTCATTCATCGCACCCAAAGAAAAACTGCAGTGCTTTACAACTATAGGACAGGAAGAGCTAAATAAATTTATCAGTGCATCTAAACCAAAAACATGTTTATTAGTTCCTGTACCCACTAAACTACTGAAAGAGTTGTTACCTGCAGCAGAAGAACCGCTTCTCAATATTATTAACTCATCGTTATCTTTAGGTCACGTCCCAAAACCATTCAAGCTGGCGGTTATTAAGCCTCTTATTAAGAAACCACAACTAGATTCTAATGAACTGGCAAATTACAGACCCATTTCAAATCTTCCATTTATGTCTAAAAGTTTAGAAAAAGTTGTGTCTACTCAATTGTGCTCCTTCTTGAAAAAAATGATCTCTATGAAGAATTTCAGTCAGGTTTCAGGCCTCACCATAGCACAGAAACTGCACTTGTTAAAATTACAAATGACTTGCTTCTTGCTTCAGACCATGGCTGCATCTCATTGCTAGTATTACTTGATCTTAGTGCTGCGTTCGACACTATAGACCATGATATACTCATAGATCGATTACAAAACTATACTGGTATTCAAGGGCAGGCTTTAAGATGGTTTAGATCCTACCTGTCCGATCGCTACCACTTTGTTCATTTAAATGGGGAGTCATCTCAATTATCACCAGTAAAGTATGGAGTACCACAAGGATCTGTCCTAGGTCCTCTGCTATTTTCAATATACATGTTGCCTCTTGGTAATATTATTAGAAAACACAGGATTAGTTTTCATTGTTATGTTGATGATATTCAACTATATATCTCAACAAGACCAGATGAAACTTCTAAACTATCTAAGATAATAGATTGTGTAAAAAATGTAAAAGATTGGATGACCAATAATTTCCTCCTATTAAATTCAGATAAGACAGAGATATTACTTATTGGACCAAAAAACATTACACAGAATCTCTTGGATTACAATTTACAACTAGACAGATGCACCGTTACGTCCTCTAAAATCATATATATTATCATATATCATTATATTAGACAGCAACTTGTCCTTTGAAAATCATATTTCCCATGTTACAAAAACAGCATTCTTCCATCTTAGAAGCATTGCCAAGCTTCGAAACATGCTACCTGTTTCTGATGCAGAAAAGCTAGTCCATGCATTCATGACCTCTAGACTGGACTATTGTAATGCACTGCTAGCTGGTTGTCCTGCATCTTCAATAAACAAGCTACAGATAGTCCAAAATGCAGCGGCTAGAGTTCTTACCAGGTCAAGAAAATATGATCATATTACCCCAATTTTACAGTCTCTGCACTGGCTACCTATGAAGTTCCGTATCATTTACAAAATATTATTACTTGCCTATAAGGCCCTAAATGGTTTAGCTCCTGCGTACCTAACTTGTCTTCTACCACGCTACAATCCGACCCGCTCTCTAAGGTCGCAAAACTCTGGACTTTTGGTAGTACCTAGGATAGCAAAGTCCACTAAAGCAGTTATATCTGATCAAATGTACATTATTATTATTCTTTAGCTTGGGTTGAACAAATCATTTTTGCTTAGATGGAACAGCAGCTACGCTAATTATGTCTCTATTTGTTTCTCTGTTTCTGATTAACATCCCGTGGTAACTACAGAATTACAGAAGCTTCAGTCTGGATCCAACCCTTAAATGATCTGAGATGACCAAACACCTGAGAAAAGATAATGCCAACCCCTCAGAGGACCTCAGAGGATGCCAACGCTCAGACAACATACAGAATTACCAAATTTTGCCATAAGTTAAATATATTAAGGTTCTGCAATATATAAATATATTGTGGAAACTTAATTTCCTGTAGAGTTGCTTTGCAACGATTTGTATCGTAAAAAGCGCTATACAAATAAACTTGTACAGACAGCACAGACTCAGTGTCAGACATGGCAAAATGACAAACGGCCGCAGGTGACTCACCTGTAAATGGACACATTCTCTATTAGCTGGTTTGATACAATGTCGTAGAGAATAATCCCTCGAGGAGAAACCTTCAGCATCACCTTCTGAAGCTTCTTCCCACCAGCTTTAGCCTGCGAGAGAGAGTCAGAAAACACAGCTTTATCAAACAGCTGTCCTGCTGGACGTTTCAAATGATTTTCCATTTTCCATCAGATTTTGGAGGCCTTCAGAAATTAGATTTTTGTTTTTTCAGCATCTTGGACAATTTATTGTTATTGTTTACTAACTATATTTAAAAAGCTTTCTTTAACTAAAATAAGGCCATATAAAATAAAATATAAAAATCAGACTGATAAAAAAATAATTAGTTGTTGCCCGAAATAAACAAAATAAAATAAAATATGCTTAAGTAATAAAATTACTAAAACTAAAATAATAATAATAATAATAAAAGCAAAATAGAAATATAACAAAATAATAATAAAAATGACAAAAGCATAACCAAATTTACAAAAATTGTATTAAAATGAAAATTGAAAATGTCAAAATAAAAGCCAATTCAAAAAAATGTATAAATAAATACTATAATAATAAAATAACACGGCATACACGGATGTTAATTTATATATATATACATATATATACACATATATATACATATACATATAGAGCGATCTGAACCCTAATCACATTTTAAGCCTGTATTGTCCACTTTCAAGGCATCGTGAGTTCACGTTTTACTGCAGAAGCCGACAAGCGCCCTTGATGTTTTTGAACAGAAGCCGATAAGTCCATTTTAGCGAATCAGCGCACTGTATTCAGGTCAGGTGACAAGGCTACTTTCACTTTGAAAAGACGTGCTAGCTGAGAGGAGTTTCGTCAAAGCTGACTAAAAGTGATCGAGGATGGATAATTTAGATGAACTTGATGAACCTGTGATATCTTCTTCAGGGCGAAAAGGAAAATAAAAGCTGAAACGTTTTTATGGAACCTTGAAAAAGCAGCGTGTTACAATGATGAGGGAAAAGCTCCGTGTATTGCGTGTAATCACATCCATACAGTCTATGATCACAACAACAACAACCTTTGACAGGCATGTACACTCTCATCTGAGGAGATTACAAAGATTAAACGATTGTTTTGTTTTTTAACTCTAAAACGTGAAATGTGGAATTATCTGCTTTTGCCAAAAAACGACTGTTGGAGTTATCTGCTTTTGCTATAAAACAAACTTTTAATATGTAAAAAAAATTCTTTCAATGAACTTTAATTTTGTAAATTACCTGTATTTGTTTAAGTTATTAAAACAACCCAACTGCAGTTTGATTGATATTACTTGGAATGCGAAATAAAAAAAACTTGATTTCTGAAAAATATCGTTATCGTTTTTTTCAAATGAACTCTTCTTACACACACACACACATTTAAATGCGTTATTTTCACGCAATATTTTAAGTGAATTCAGAAGGTCTTACCCTAATAAGTCACAATTACTGATAACTGTACCCTGAAGAACACGGCATCATTTATCCTTCACAATTTGGCTGCTAGAAGGCTTCGCTTTTGACAATCAAACAGCTGCTAAGCTAAAGGTAGCACTGTCATTTGTTTTCTTATACATCATCGTCAGCAAGTCAAACAATTAATCACATTTATAGTCAAAAGTGAGAGTGATCATGTAGGAAGATTCCACATCTGGCTTTGAGTGCACTGACTCACACACAGGCTTGCACATAGGATTTTTACTGCTGAATTGCAACAATGTAAAGTGTTTAATAACAACATTATGTCATGACAGGATCTAGCCTGTTGAAGCACAAAGAACCACACCCAGAAATCCCCTGAGACACACACACACCCATTAGTAACACTTACAAAGCATAAGAGACACAATAGAGCTGTGTATGTTACTTAAAGGCATCAAACTCTACACTTTTGTTGGATTTTTCCCTTACACTCTTTACAATAAATGTTTTTTTTTTTATTGGCATTGATGATCATCCTACTTGAGGACAATAACGCATATTTTAGGCCTCAGAAGAAAGCAGAATGACTACACTTAAAAAGTGCATGACCTTTGCCCTGTCATTCATTTCAGTCTTTCATTGGCTGGTGATGTATGTTTGTCTTACTGTGGCAACGATTCTCTTGACAGCGGCGGCTGAGAGCTCTTCTCCTTTGGGTTCCTCCACCAGAGTCATGCCCAGATACTTCAGCTGAAAGACCATCCCCTCCAGCAGCGTCTCCCGTGTGTCTGTCCAGTTCTCTGGCAGCTCTGCACAAAGACACACACGGGATTAACATGTAGGCATGATGCAAACATAGCCAAAAACATGACAATACATGCCACACAAACAAACACGCTCACGCAAATAGTGAATCTCATGAAAACATGTTCAGGTCACATTTCACCCCTAAATGAAAAATAATAGGAAAATATATTTTGGCAGGTTTATTTGTTCAAATAATGACTGTGTGTGTGTGTGTGTAGTGATCAGGAGGTCAAATATGTCAAGAACACGCTTTAGAATTAAGTCATTAATTACTATTATTTAAAAACATTTAAAACAACATGCACCTTTTAAATATAAACAGACATACTGCTAAATTAAGATATTTTAACATAGTTTGCCATTTTGCATAAACTACTCAACTCTCAAACATGTTCTTGACAGATCTGTGTAACTGCAAAAGATCCCGGAAGCACTGAACATGCTCATTATCTGAACAAATAAACCTGTTAAAGCAACTATCTGCATATGAAACATATCACACAATCCTTCATTAAAACACACTGTCTTCAATCAGGTCTTTCATCCACTGCTCTTTGATCAACACCTGCACAGGACAGGAACTCATTCATGTTTGCATCCTTATAATGCCATAATGGGAGTACTGTGTCAACACAAAACTGTTTTTATGTCCATAATAACAGTAACTATATATATATCACGTGTGCATGTGCTAGTGTTGCATGTATAGGTTTAAAAACATGGCAGAACAGAATATCACTTGGGCCTGCTTTCACAGACAGGGTTTAGATTAAGATAGGATTAGGCCTTAGTTAAATTAGGACATTTAAGTATTTTTTATTTTTTTTAGGCAAGTTGCTAAGGGGGCAACACAGACATCATGCGAGTTATTGATCAGATTGGTCAGAAACACCAGAAAGGAGATGTTGTAGACACTTCGGACAAAGAGAAAACTATTGCAGGACAAAAACAAACAGACCTACTGCATTTAACAAGAACATTTTGTGTTGTAGTTTAGCAAACAAGTGACCAAAACAAAAAATGATCCTAGCAAATGATCAAAATAATGGCAAATGGCATGTAAATCGGACAGAAGAGAACATATTGTAAGATTTAGCTCAATACTGTTATTCACAATAATCAGACTACTGGTGTATATGTCACTGATCACACACACATAAAACCCCACAGTGGCCAGATCACAGACACAGCAATGAATAAATGTGTGTTTAACCACACATCAGCGCTGGCCTGTGACAGAGGTCAAGGGCAGGGGTCAAGGACGCACATCTAATAGACAGTTATCTGCTTCTCTCCATGCGGCGACTCCATTATACAGTATTACAACCTTGCTTAATCCATCTCAGCATGACAGAGAGCCAGCCAAAAAGAAAAGAAAGGAGAAAATCAAGAAAGAAAGATAGCAGGAAACTGATCAAATAAAAAACAAAAAAAAAGACAAACAAATGAACAGAAAACAAAGAATGGATTAAACAAACACAGAAGAAACAATCAAGAAAATGAACTAAAGAAAGAAACAAAGAATAAGCAAACAAATGAAGGAGAAAACAAAATATGACGTTAGTTCAATCTGCATGAAAATTTTTCTGTGAAAGAAACAACCAGCAAACAAACAAAAGGAAGAAAAACAAACAAACAAATGAACAGAAAAGAAAGCAATAATGTGACTGTGATATGTGTTAATTTTTGTGAACTAAACAATCCAGATTCCATCAGCATTGTGAATATGTTAGTCAAGGGTTTAAGTGTGCATGAAATGAAAATGGATATTGATTATTGCTGATTTCATGAATCATTCATGTGTCTTTAGCTGACAGGTGGTCTCTGAAACCCCCGTCAGAGACCAAAGCGTCACCCCATCGTTCTCACCAGATTCATTTCACTCCCCCTTCATAATCGCTCTTCCCCACTGTGACAGATCAATGATGTGAAATATATTCGCATCAAAACAGCACAGTTAGCAGGTCTCATCAGAGCGCTGGTGTTCATGGGCTTAACTGGGGTTTTTAATGGAGTAAATGAAAACGACGGCCCTGATGAAGCTCATTAAGAGTGTTTGTGTAAGCATGAGTGTCATCCGTCTCCATCACAGACAGACTGACAAGCTCATTGTGTGACAGACACTTACTTTAACCCTCAATTAACCTTCATTGTTTAACATAATTAAAGGACATTCATTCTATTGATGGTATTTCATGCCTCACTGAGAACTGTATGGGTTCATTTCAGTCTGTTCACTGACACGGTGAAGTATTTTGTACACAAAAATGGCATGAGATGCTCAAACTGCCCTAACAATCTGACTGGCTGACATATATCTGATATTTATTTTTTAATCAGTCCGCCTACAAACAAAAGGTGTGTTTACAGATTGCCGAGCGCTTATGATAATAAAATAATCACTGGATTTGTCAGTTTTGGTGAGGTTAGTGGTTAGTTTAGTTTATTTAACAAAATGTCCATCAATTGTCATGAGTATACACTGTAAAAAAGACATAAATAAAACAAAGATTATCAGAGTAGGTTCTTTAAGAAAATAGTATTTCAGTCTTTCTACTAAATTTCAAGTTTAATTTAATTGCATGAAGTTAATTCTTGTCAATTCTACTTTGTTTTTGATTGTTGAGCCACTTTTGCGAAAGACAAAAATTAAAATGACAAACATGTTTAATCACTTCTGTTCTATGTTTTTCCTATTAATATTTGTTTTTTTCCAGGTAGTCTATTTTTGTGGTATAATTTATTTAGGATAAATCTGCTTCTATAGACAGTGCGTCAAAACAAAACAAGCTAGCTGGTCACTTTGCATGCCAATCAGACCGACAATCTCGTCCTGTCTAAGTAGATGTTTTAGGCCAAAATAAAGACCAGACTTGAATAAGCAAGTAGTAAAAAGTCTAAGGCAAAAAAAGACCAAAAGACAATTAATATTCAGTAATATTATTGATTGCTAACACCATTGTATTACATTTGGACCCTTTTAACAGACTGTGATGATGCGTTTCCACAGTTATTAATACCATAAATCTACCAAAGTCTTTTATATTTTAAACATTTTTAAATGTACAATTCCACTTTATTTTAATTTCTGACCTTAGCATTAAATGACATAAAACTAGTTGATGCTGCTGCATGAGTGTTTCTAATGCAAAGGCTAAGAGAGTGATGGCAAATTTGACATTGTTCTGTCTTTTAACCAACATAATCAATCTCAGCATATTTTTTTCCTCTTTCCTCCTATGTGTGTTTCATAATTTATGTATTGCAACATTTACACTGCTATTTTTCTGTATATAAAGTGCTATAAGCAAAAGTGACTTGGCTTGACTGGACTAAGCGAGACCTACTTTACTCCTCAAATGCTGCCCACTTAACACCTGCTGTCCTCCTCTGTGTCGACTTGTTGGCATAAGCAAGTGGAGACCGATGGGACAACAGTCAGAAACTTATGAAAGTACACATTTTAGACAGACTTTAAGTCTAACTGGATAGCTGAATTTTTCTGCATCTCACACAGTGCAGAGACACACACACACAGTGAATAGTGATCCATCAGCCCTGTGTGTAAAGAATTGCGGCCTGTAGCATGCTGGGATGCCTGCTGGAGGACACAGGCGTATTGTGATTGGTGAGGGTTGTCCTGCTCCACTGAACTTCACAGAGTGGAAGGAAACAGAGCACATCTCACACAGAAACACAGGCACACCCAGCAGCGCCCGAGACGACAAACCGCAAGAGAGAGTGTTTGTGTGTGTGCGCTTGTGTCTGTCCTTGTGTGTCTCTCTGTGTCTCTGTGTGTGTGAGAAAGGCACAGAGCTGCTGGGGTTATTAATACAGACCAGAGACACAAACATACACGAATCCCACTGATTGGATCCACACACATGCCGTGGCCTGTTGGAAAAAATCCATATCAATAATTGCCTTTCAAGAACAGCATCCAGACAAAAGGAGATCGCAATCTCACTGAACCTGTCAGTATATATAAAGTAATACATTACATATACACTCATATACATTAAGATCACTTCCTCCTCACTCTTGACCTCAACATGATTCCTGACACATCACATACCCCTCCACAAGTCACTTTTCGACGTAACTTGTGTTCACTCTCACCCTCCCGGCTATCTGCTATGGTTTCATCTTTGCTTCCTCCCACTAAACAGTTATCCTCTCTTGATGCTAACAGTGCTACTGATACTTTCTGTTCCACTCTGACGTCTTGTTTAGATACTTTCTGCCCCTTATCTTCCAAGCCAGCCCGTACCGCCCCTTCTGCCCCTTGGCTATCTGATATTCTCCAAAAACATCGTTCTAAACTCAGGGCCGCAGAAAGGGTATGGCGCAAATCACAAAATCCTACTGACCTTAATTTATACCGATCACTCCTCTCTGCTAATGTTTCCACTGCTAAAAAGACATACTATCATGACAAAATTAACAATTTGCCTAACTCTCGCATGCTCTTTAAAACATTTTCCTCCCTTCTTTGTCCTCCTCCTCCCCCTCGTTCATAATCTCTAACAGCTGACGACTTTGCCACATTCTTCATTAATAAAATTACAAACCTCACTGCACAATTTTCCACACACCAATCTATCAAACACATCTTACCAGCAAACATACACTCGTTCACATCCTTCTCTCCACTCTCTGAGGCAGAAGTCTCTAAACTCATCCTTTCCAGTCATCCTACTACCTGTCCGCTTGATCCTATTAATCTCATCTCCTTCAAGCCATTTCTCCTGCAGTTGTACCTGCACTCACTCACATCGTTAACACATCCCTTCACACCGGAATTTTTCCCTCAGCATTTAAACAGGCTCGTATAACTCCACTTCTTAAAAAACCCACTCTAAACCCAACTCTTTTAGGGAACTATAGACCGGTTTCCCTTCTTCCTTTCATTGCAAAAACACTTGAACGAGTTGTGTTCAACCAAGTCTTTCTCACACAGAACAACCTCCTGGACAGTAACCAATCTGGCTTCAGAAGTGTACATTCGACCGAAACTGCCTTGCTTTCTGTTGTTGAAGCCCTAAGACTTACAAGAGCGGCTTCCAAATCTTCATTACTTATCTTGCTGGATCTGTCTGCTGCTTTTGATACGGTCAACCATCAGATCCTCATCAACCCTATTGAGAAAGTACATCTCAGGAACCGCACTCTAGTGGTTTGAGTCTTACCTCTCTGATAGGTCCTTCAAAGTATCTTGGAGAGGTGAGGTATCCAAGTCACAACATCTAGCTACTGGGGTGCCTCAGGGCTCAGTTCTTGGACCACTTCTCTTTTCTGTCTACATGGCATAACTAGGTTCTATCATTCAGAAACATGGCTTTTCATATCACTGCTATGCTGATGACACTCAACTCTACCTCCTATTCCATCCTGATGATCCGACAATAGCTGCTCGCATCTCAGCATGTCTAACAGACATTTCTTGCTGGATGATGGACCATCACCTTCAACTCAACCTAGCTAAGACAGAACTGCTTGTAGTTTCAGCTAACCCATCACTTCATCACAATCTCACCTTCCAGTTAGGCTCATCTACCATTACTCCTTCGAAAACAGCCAGAAACCTTGGAGTTGTGATTGATGATAAGCTGAATTTCTCAGACCACATTGCTAAAACTGCCAGGTCCTGCAGATTTGCATTATACAATATACAATATTGTGTTGCATGTTCTCTCGGAACATGCAACACAACTCCTTGTTCAGGCTCTTGTTCTGTCCAGACTTGACTGTTGCAATGCTCTCTTGGCAGGTCTTCCAGCCAATTCTATTAAACCTCTACAATTAATCCAAAATGCCGCTGCAAGATTAATCTTTAATGAGCCGAAAAGAACGCACGTCACGCCTCTGTTCATCAATTTGCACTGGCTACCAATAGCTGCTCGCATTAAATTCAAGGCATTAATGTTTGCCTACAGAACCACCACTGGCTCTGCACCCCTTTACCTAAATTCATTAATTCAGACTTATATGCTCTCTATAAGCTTGCGTTCTTCAAGTGAACGACGCATTATTGTGCCATCCCGAAGACGCACAAAAACACTTTCACAGACTTTTTCATTAACTGTTCCCATCTGGTGGAATTACCTGTCCAACTCAATCCGTGTAGCCGAATCCTTACCCATCTTCAAGAAACGGCTAAAAACTCATCTGTTCCATCTTTACTTGGCCCTCTAACTCTAGCACTCTCTATTATAATTGTATTTTATCTATGTCTTTTTATTTAAAAAAATAAATAAATAAATAATAATAATAATTATTATCTGTACTGCTTTAGGCTAACCAAGACTTGTAATAGCACTTGCACGTTGTTGCTCTTTTGTTGGTTTTGTTTGCTTCTTTTGTTCTCATTTGTAAGTCGTTTTGGATAAAAGCATCTGCTAAATGACTAAATAAATAAATATACACATTACAGTTTATAAAAATTGCAATTAGATTAAATTTATATATTTTTTTCTATTTTAAAATATATTATTTAAATACATTTTTATGTTTTATTTATATATAGTGGTATACAGTGCACATATCATACACAGATGTTAGATTATAAATCATTCTAAAAATCTATCTATCGTTATACATGTAGTTTTATAAATATCAAAAGTTAAATTGTTACATAATTTTCACAAAATACAAATATAAAATGATATATAAAATATTTATATTTTATTATATATTTATAAAAAAATTTAAATTGTATATTTAAATATTATATATTTTAGAGTTCTGTCAGCCTGTTGATTTAATGATCAATAATATATATATGTAAGCAATAAGGTATGGGGGGCCGTGCTGTATCGTGAATAAATCACGGCTGAAGGGCATTGTTAAGCATGATGCGAAGCGGAGTATATAAATACGGAGTGTCTATTTACACAAAGTGCAAATAGCCCGCCTTGTTGGCAAAGGCTATTTACACTAACTCCGCCCACTAACTTGTGATTGGTTTAGCAACCGTTTCAGTGGCGTAGATGGTAAGGTGCATGCTCTTTGACGCGATCGACCAGAGTTCGAACCCGCCTTTTGCCAAACTTTTTTTCTCCCTTTTCAAATCTCATATCGTATCAGAAAAGCATTTATTTTCAATAAAAATTAAGGAAATAATCAAAAAGTTGAAAATAAAGTATCGGGTAGGGTCAGGGTAGGTGTAGGGAGGGCTTTATTGTCCCAGTAAGGTGGCATCCATTTAATAATTTTAATTAAAGCTATAATTTACACTCAATACGTTATTATTGCGTACTGTTTTATAATGTACTACAACACTGAGGTGCAGATAATTTCCACTATTTGCAATAAGTAGTATAAATAATAGAAAATTTAGCTATTTTAACAGTGTAAATAGAATCCATTGCTATTTGCACTTAGTGCAATAGCCGCTGCCATATATATATATATATATATATATATATATATATATATATATATATATATATATATATATATACTGTGTGTGTGTGTGTGTGTGTATATATTTATTTATTTATGTATTTATTATATATTATTATTTTATTTATCTTTAAAATCAACAGACTGACAGAGCTCTAAATAAAACTATCCAGTGCTGTGATATTCAGAGCGGGACAGAACAGCAGTGATATGTCATAGTTGAAGGAAATAAACAGAGTAGAAACCCTCAAACTGTTGATAGGAAAGAGGAGAGGCAGAGGAGAGCGAGGAACGAGAGATGAAGCGGAGAAATAGAGAAACATGACGGGTGGAGTAAACAGAGAGGAAACAGAAGTGAGATTAAAGATATCAAGTCTGCCATGTTTACGGCTCCACTCATAAACAACCTTCAAAGGGAATATCGGCCCAAGATCCGCTGTATGTTTGTGTTTGGATGCATCTGCTAGAGCAACTGACTAATATTTCATAAAGCCTCATCTCAACTCTCATTCCTCTGATGTGTTTGTGGTTCATCCGACCGCTGTGTATTAATTATCGTGTTGGGTATGGGGGAATGTTTCACATGAACACTACAGCAGTGGCATCTTGGGTAATATTTACAATGATTTAAAAAGCACTTTTCATTTGGCCTTTTAAGTTTCCTAAAGAGTGTGTTGTTAGTCAGGTTTCGCATTCCATCAATAGCAAAAACATTATTAGATGTCTTACGTTGTTCAGAAACCATTTCATTTTTTGTGATTTGGCTAAAACCATTCATTGAATAAATTTGAATCTAAATATTTTAATAAATTTATTATTATAGAATTTAAATAAATAAAATATAATATTTAATTGTAATATTAAATAAATAAGCATTTTTTAATATACAAAAATAGTATGTACTTTTTAAAAATAAATTTAAATATACTTTGTAATTTTTACATTAATTGTTTTTAATAAATAAAAATATATTGCCCTCGTTTTGGTGTACTTAGCTATTTCTTTAGCTTAGTGAACTACTACTTTCAAACGAGTAGCTTGACTGTAGTTTACTGTAAATTATGCAGTTTGTAGCCTGCAATGAGCAGCTGAAGAGCAAGCATGTCAGATGCAGTTACTGTATCTGTGCAGGGTGTAAATACTGGTGGAAATGTGGGTCACTACAAGATAACATCTACACAAGAATTTCCCTCCCATCCTCAAACCAGCAGCTGAGGTTAGACACTGAAACACTGACAGTGCTCGAGTTACGTTATCAGCCGCTCATTGTCACAAAATAAACCAAGACCTCTGCACAAAACAGGTCAGAACATGTGCCTTTATTCTAGAATGAATTATATACTATTAGTTTTGAATTATATTAAATTTAATTTCTACAGTACAGATTAAAGTTTGAAATAAATACTATTTGTAATTGAAAGAAGACTGCATTTATTTGATCAAATATACAGTAAAATTATCATGTTTTTATGGTTTGTTTTTGTTAATAATAACCTGGACTTGAGCAAACAACATCATAATTCTCTTCAAAAGGAAAAACACTGGATGCTAAAATATTCCCGATATGTTCAATTAAAGAAACACCTGAGAAAGATTTAGGTCCAGATTTACTAACAGCTTGCGCCAGCGGATTTTATCAGGATTTACTAACGATGCATAGTGACGAATAAGCGCTGAAAAGGCGTGAACAGTTATTTTTGCGCCTGACCTTATTGAATATGCATTTGTAAGTGCTTCCCTTTCAGACGCTAAATTTATGGGAGAAGAGTATTAAAATGAATCACGCAACACAATTTACTAACGTTGCGCTCAAAATACTGGTACTTGCGCCATTATTTAACACCCCAAAAAAGCACGTCTTAAAGCTCTTGGTATATTGTAACTATGGAAATGATCTGGCTGCGTCTGTGTTCTTTAATGTGTGCATTGTTATAAATCACCCGCAGAAGTTCCCCTCCCATCAGCACTTTTATGCAATTGCGCTCTAACGCTAATTTGCCCTGTTTAGTAAATCTGGCCCTTAACAGGAATATTTAGAAACAGATATCTCAGATTTCGGTAGGATGAGACGCAACGACACAAACTGAGATGCTACATAATCTTCCCCATCGAAACGAAACGATGTGGACAAACGGCTGCTTGGCTGGCACACCTTCTGGAAGTGTCCTAACATTTCTAATTACTGCCTCCCAATTTATCAGTCATTGTCAGGCATCTCAGGAAGGCCATTAAACTCCGATCCCGTTGGCAGCTATCTCTGGTATTAATGTAGTGCTATCAAATAATCAATATGATATGACTGCATCTCTTACACTCTTGGCACGAAGAGTGCTGTTGCTTAACTGGAAGTCAAGAGAAGAAAAAAACACCCACTTTTTCTGCTTTGTCTGTATCTGTCAGTTATATCATTATGTGCTGAAACCAAATACACAAGGTTTTAAAAAAATCCCATCTGAAATATGTCTGTACTAGCCCGTTTCGGTTTGTTTTTTAGCTGGCAGAATGAAGCCACCCGTCAGCATGTGCAGGTAAATCACAAGCGAGAGAACCTCTTCTACACAGAATCTCTTCTAATGAGCTAATGACCTGAATCAGGTGTGTTAACAAACTTTATTTTGACAGGTTGTTGTGAAGACCTTTGTATTTCAGTATTATTTTGGCCAGAAGGCGGCATATTAGAGGGAACAGCCTTTGTCTACAATGCCTTAAAATGCTCCCTAGACAGGCAGCTCGATAGGTTTTGAAACAGAGCCATTATGTTCTCCGCTTCCACTCTCCATACATTAAATTCCGATCCAGTTTCCTGGATCTCATTTCCAGGGTCAGGCTGTTTCTTAATGCACAGACAAGTCATTTCATTCAAGGCCGATGTTTACATAAAGCTCTGAGTCAGTTTCCTGTGAGTGTCTCAGATGGACACTGTAATCACTGACCTGTAATCATGTTCCCTACGGTCTGCGCCGACCCATCCATAAAGCACCACCAGCGGCTTCTTGAGGATACGGCCTCAATGTCAGTCACAGAGCTGCTGAATCAACATCCTGACTGTCTGAGGTTTGCTCTGATTACAGCTCTCGCTGCGTGAGCTCAGGTTTTCCAAACGCAGCTGAAAATAGCACTTAGATGGAGGCACGCTCCAGACTGTAAAAAGAGATTTATACACCCTCAAGGATTGTTTGGGAAAACCTGTGAAAATTCACCAGTTATTATATTTACAATGTGACACTTGGTGCAAAAATGACACGCTTCTACACAAATCTGACTACTAAAATACTAAAGATGATTTTTCAAAGTTGGATTACTGGAGTACATAATACTATTTTAGTATTATTTCACATTTTTGCATATTTAATTGAATGTGTTACATGCAGTTTCACAATTTCTAATTTGTGAAAATAACTGTTTAAAAGTAAATTCTACAATTTATTCTACACTAACAATTTTTTTTAGTTTAGGCATGCTTTAAGTGAGTAAAGGAATATTTTGGGGTTCAATATAAAGTCAATATGCTCAATCTGCTGCACAATGTTAATTACCATGGTAAATTATTTTTATTCATACCTCATCTTCTTAAAAAAAAAAAATAAAATAAAAAAAAAGAGAAAAGTTACAGTGAGGTATTAACTGTGTAAGTAAATTGGGCCAATATGAGGAGGATTTAAAGGCAAAAATAAAAAGCTTTCAATTTAATAAAAACACATATATTATACTTTTATTCTAGAGGTAGACAGATTTTACAATACCGATAACTAGGTTGGACCACACGGATACTGAATGAAAACTAAAATAGTGCTTGACTATTTAAAAAAAAACAGAACTGAACCATACTATTTCATTAATTATTATATTATTAAAGTTTATAGTTTATAAACTACTGTTAACAGAAGAAACTTTAAAGGGATAGTTCACCCAAAAATGAAAATTCTGTCATTAATTACTCACCCTCATGTCGTTCCAAACCCGTAAGACCTTCGTTCATCTTCGGAACACTTAAGATATTTTATTTTTTTAAAGATTTATTTATGTTGTTGTATGCCTTTATTTAGATAGGACAGTTTAGGTTGACAGGAAGCGATGTGGGTGAGAGAGAGGGGAATAGGAGCGGGAAAGGTCCGTGAGCCGGGACACAAACTCTGGATACCCGAAGCACAATGGCGCTGTATGTCAGCGCGATATGATATTTTTGATGAATTCAGAGAGCTCTCTGACCCTCCCATTAGAAAGAAAGAAAGAAAGATATTTAAATATTACTGTCATTCTGTCGCGCTGTGGAGCTACTGTCACTAAAACAAATTCCTCGTATGTGCAAACATACCTGGCAATAAAGCTCATTCTGATTCTGATTCTAAATAATATTTATATTAAGTAAAAAAAAAAATGTTGATTTTTTTACAAATCATAATTACACATCATAAATAGTCAACTTTATAGTTTTACAGTAAACACCATTTTTTTCTTTTACAAAGTACAAATATTTAGATTAAATTGTCCAATAAAAGTCCAATGAAAAACCTCACTTTCTTTCTAATTTCTTAATTTATTCTGTTGATTTGAAGCCGGACATTTTCTCGAGGAGTGTCACCCGCTCACACAGACCGATGCTCACTGACGCAGTATCAGATTCACATTAGTGCTGATCACTGCTGACTCAGTCCGGACCCGTCAACATCACACAACTACCGAACTCATCACAAGACCACTGCATTTATCAGCAGAAACAGCCATGAGAGATTTCTGTGGTAATGCACAACTCAAGAGGCTACTGCTTTTACAAAACAACACTAACAACAATGCAAAAAAAAGACAATTTGATAAGCTTTGGCAATTAAACATGTTAACAAAAAACGCACAGATTCTACAGTATCATCACATGACCTCATGCAAGGTTTTTATTGTTAAAATCCATTTCTCTGTAGAGAAAATGAATGGGACTGGAGCGTTATGCTCTACTGAGAAACACAGAGGCTGTTGGGACAGATCTGTGTGAACTCAAGTAGCACAGATCATGCCGTCTGGGACGGGAGAGAGATGGGAATGGCAGAATAGGAGGCGTTGTTCAGTCAGGAGATAAAACAAGAGATGACAGAGGAGGAGGAGGAAGAGAAGAGAGATCTCAGCCTGACACACACACACACACACACACACAAATGTGTATTTATGTTTAAGAACTTTCTTTGAGTCCATAATAATGACTTTGAATGTGTATATGCAAATTATACTTAAAAGGCAATTGTGATGAGAATGAAGCCAAGAGGATCGGCGGAGACGAGTTGTGTGTGTGTGTGTGTGCTGTGAGACCCCATAAATAACATCAAGCTTTAAAGAGATTTGAAGGGCTCGGCGCTGCTGTTTTTAGCCTCAGGTTACACACACACATATCTACAGGTTGCAAAAGGACACAATCAACAGGCTGTCTGTCTGAGGATTGTGAAATACCTGCTGTGTCTTCATTTTATGAGCTACACATTGGCGAATACACTTGTGGCTATTAGGAGATGCTGACAAATCATTAGTCATGCAGAGGACTGAGCAATGTAGATAAAACAATTATATCATAGTATTTTTCAGCCTTTTGACAATATTCAATCTCCGTATTTATGTATTTGCTCTGAAAAGGTCATTATTTTCCATCATTTTGACCAAATAATAATGAATGAAATGCATGTTTTCTACAGTGTTTTCTTAGCATGAGCACTATGAAGAATTATATTTAAATAATTTTCATTCATATTCATTCATTTCATACGCACACAACATATTAATAAATAACATTAAACAGTAATATTTCTGCAAAATTGTATTTACTGTTTAAACATTTGGGGTCTGTGAGATTTCTGAAAGAAGTCTCTTATGCTCAGCAAGGCTGCATTTATTTTATATATTAATATTAATATAATATTTTTATTATTTATTAATATATATATATATATATATATATATATATATACAAAAATATTATTACAATTTATAATAGCTGTTTTCTATTTGAATACATTTTATAATGTAATTCATTTTGGTGATACAAAGCTGATTTTTCAGCATCATTACTTTAGTCTTCAGTGTAACATGATCCTTCAGAAATCATTCTAATATGCTGATTTGCTAATTATTATCAATGTTGAAAACAGCTGCTTCATGTTTTTGTGGAAATTGTGATATATTATTTTTTTCAGGATTCAGAAAAATAGCATTAATTTGAAAAATAAATATTTTTAACATTATGAATATCTTTACTGTCACTTTTGATCAATTTAATGCATCCTTGCTGAATAAAAGTATTAATTTCTTTAAAAAATATATAAAGCTCACTGATCCCAAATGGTAGCCTATTCTTTATATTATCTGAAAAATGCAACAAGTGCTATTAACATCTTTGTGTGATGCTGCAAATGAATCACTGAATCAGAATTAATTCACTGAAACGGACAATTTGAACAGATTCACAGAAATGATCAAAATTTAGGCTATATGACTCACGAGAAATGATCATGAAACTTGTCTAATGACCCAACTAAACGACCAAATTAAAAGCACATTAAAATCAGGATATTCACAACATCGCCACCAAAATAATCACAAATATATCATCAATGCTCAATACATCCCCCAGTCCTCTCATAACATCACTTAATCACGAGAAGTTTAAATGTCCATCAATTTCAAACTGCTTCCTTACAAAATCACTTTCTTAATCTCTTACTGACCCTGATCTGCTTCCAATCTCCGGCCACACAAGCGTGAATATGAGCGAGTGTGTGTGTGTGTGTGTGTGAGCGCTGAGATACTGAGGATGTCTGAGGTGGTAAATCTTGTAAAGAGAGCTCTGATGGACGCAGTCTCCATTACACACTGACAGCGGCGCTCAGATCTTCTCCATGACTTTAGACACATTTCACTGTTGTACATCCCAGCGGGAGCTCCAAACCCTCACCGCTGGAAAGATGGGAATTACAGAGCCAATATTTTCGCTCCGAGTCAACATAATCAGATTTACTCAGGAAGGGAGTTCAGGTATTTGAAAGCCGTTGAGTTTCCTGTTAACATCAAACTGAATTTTCAGATATGTATCAGTAAGAGATTTCCGGTTGTCTGATTTCATTTAATATTCCACAGTTTTACTATTAGACATCCAATAATTGTGCAGCCAATATAAACTACTCAAAATACTTTAATATGAGTATAGTACTCATTTTAAATACTACAAAATATTAACATCATCATGTAAAAATATTTAGTATTTGCACATCATAAAAAAAAGAAAAAGTGCAGTTCTACAATAAAGAGCAATCAATATGCAATCAGAATTTGAGGGAAAATGTGCTGCTTAGTTGACAAAATTAATAAATAAACCAATACAAAAATATGTAATGGCCCTACAAATGGCCTTACTTACTTTCCAATGTCTTAAATGATTCTGTTGATTTTGGGGTGAAATATGAACCATATTAGAATCAATTTAATAACTCAATTACTAACAGCATTGGTTAAAGTGTTTTCACAATAACTGACAAGTAATTACTTTATTATGACCATTTTAAAGTGAATTGACAGCTTATGGGCGTCTTCATAAGTATAAAAAAGAATCATTAATTACTAAATTTTGCCATAAGTTAAATATATTAAGGTTCTGCAATATATAAATATATTGTGGAAACTTAAATTCCTGTAGAGCTGCTTTGCAACGATTTGTATCGTAAAAAGCGCTATACAAATAAACTTGAATTGAACTGAATTAATGAACTAGAATCAAAATAATCATTAAATTCCTTGCAATTTTCATTCCTGCTTACAACCAGCCTTATGTTGACATATGAAGAGTTCATTTGCAAAAACAGATAACTCCGTTTTTAACAATTCTCAAAAATCATGTTTTTTATTGTGCATTCCAATTAATCTCAATCAAACTGCAGTTGGCTTTTTTTTTTTTGACTAGGTTAAAAAAACAAAAAAAACAAAAAAACTAACTAACAATAAAATCATGATAACATAATAAAAAAACAGATTTTTGAAAATTAAAAAAAAAACTGAGTTATCTGTTTTTGCAAATAAACTCTTCATATAACACCTAAATAGGTAGAATCTGCAACTGGCCAACAAACAAATTTAAAACTGTCTTAACAGTGATATTTCATAACTCTCTTTAAGACAGCCCGGCCTTTTACAAATTCATAATTTTATTTGTGGGGTCTGCCTGAAAACATTTACATGATTAAAAGTGCATTAATGCAGCACCTCTTTTCACCAGGGCACGCTCTATTTTGGTTTCTGTGTACTTAAAGCCTACACTCTAAAAAAATATAACTTCATAATCTAGTACCTTTGTCTTTTTTGTCCAATTTTCAGATACTTTTTTGCTTTAAATAAGAGTTTGTAATGTTGTGATTCACCTCCTGGTTAGCTCGATGCTTTAACAAAGACTTTTTAAAATCCCTATGGGAATGATGAATGGAAAAATAAACACAGCTGAAAAAGTGGATGGGAATTAATGCACTCTATATACTTAAAGATACTGCAAGTTAGCTGTATTGGAAGTTCCACTAAACTCAGTCTGGCTTGTCACGAGAGCATAATGACTGTGTTTCATGTGACCCTTTCAAGTTCATGTGCAGACGTTCAGCCGACCACAAGAGGAAATTCTGCCATTCAAATCTGCTGTCTTGAGTTGATCAGACTGAAGGGGATCAGGCGCACAGACAGCTCTGTGGGTTAACCGCACTGGAAATGAAGCTTTTCATTCGCCCAACGATAAGCTTGCACAAGATTACTGAAGCCAACTGCCACTAGCCTGCTGAGACCCTGTCCACAGACATGAATGCATCACAGCCATCAAGAACTACTAAATCTGGCCTTCCTAGCATCATGCTTTATTTGACGTGACACTTCCAGCAGGCAAAGTCAGAAGCTCTGCTCAAATGACTATAATAATGCAACGTAAAGAATTGTTTTGACTCACTATTGTCTCTGATTTCTAAAAACATCACAGGATTCATTCCACTTGTCAAAATAAGCAGCTTTCATTAAAGCGATAGTTCAGCCACAAATTAAATTCTGCCATTTACTCAACCTCGTGCAATATCAACCAAAAAAAAATTACAGAAACACCGACATTCACAGATAAAAGAAACGTGTTTCATTCATCGGTTACTTCACTTTTTAATAAACAGCGTGTCATTGCAAAATGAGAAATAAATTAATGCATAAAATTGTTAAATTGATTGAAAGTCTTAATAAAATAATTCAGTATCACTTAAAACAACAATAATCTGATATTGCATTTTTGTTACTATTAAAGATGACAATGCATATTACATTTTAATTGTTTAATAATAGCCACTTTAATAAGATAAATCAGCTCTGGATATCACTTAATCCACACTTAAGCATAAAATAATCGTCATTGATCAACCATATTGACCTGACCAATAAAAAGAGTTGATACTCCAAACTCATAAATATTCATATTAATTATCAAGTTAATTAAATTGTTTTGTTAATGTATATAACAACTCGTATTATGTTTTAATATTTTTAACACACTTAAACATCAAAAATAATTTTCTATGAAACTATCTGCATATTGCAAAAAAAAACAGTCGATATTCAATAACCATAAATATTGTGTATGTGACTAAATAACTATTAAGCTCCATAAAAAGCAGTCCTGTATCACAAAAGTATTGATATCACAGATGTTCAAAAAATACTACATTTATTAGTCATAATAATCAGAACAAATGGACTTCTGCTAAGTAAAATAGTTCATTAGCTTAGATGTAGGTGGGTTTTTGTTCCCATTGGGTTTGAATATGACTCATCTAATCAAAACTCAGAATCAGAACATTTAGTTTCAAAAAATATATTCTAGAACTTTTGATTAGAAATCCTAAATTCAAGCTCCGGGCGCCAAAAGTGGCCACATAATCTCATGATAGAGTACTAATCAACAGTCCACTGCTGCTATCTAGAAATGCATCATGATTGTGTGCGTTTGGGGTAAGATTGGCTGTGGCTTTCAGGCATCATGCTGTGAATCTGCTGTGGTGAGACACATTTCCTGTTAAAACAGGCTCAAAAATAACAGCTACTGTATGCTGCACTATTACTGCAGAGACTCTCACAGCTGATACGAGTAAATGTCCTCAGAGCAGGTGAGCTGGAATTGTGCGTGTAGAAAACTGTGTCAGTCTTGTGCAGGATGAGGACACGGACCATTAGTAACAAACCCTGACCCAGTCCACTATAAACGTCACCATGGATACCAAAACAAAATCAGTCTCAGGTATGATGCTGCCTTCAGTTCCTGTTGGAATGATCACGAGATAAGCACACAAAAAACCACCACAATGAAGAAAATAATGGGATATTTAGGATTTGGGATAGTGGGGATAGTCCAAAAAGGTGAGAGAGAGAGGGGCACTCCCCAAAAAAATGCAAAAACATTTGGTGATTAGGGTTTTTAGAAGACAATTTAAACATACCCCATACGTGATCGGAAAATAAAACATGCACATCCTCATTAAGATCCTTAGCCCAAACAGTAGTAATAGATAAAGGTTTGTATGAATGCTCAAGAAGAAAGAGATAGATGACTGAAGCAGAGGAGGGAGATTCCTCAGAAGGAAGGATTAGTTTGTGTAAAGGATGAACAGGCAGAGAGATCCAAGGCACCCCATACACCCGTAGCGCCGATCTAATGCACAAATACAGAAAAAAGGAGGTGCCTGGCAGATTATACTGAGTTTTAAGATTCTGGAAGGATTTTAAACCACTATCATCATAGATATCTCCCCGAGTGTTTACTTTACTATGAGTCCATTGTGGACAATGAAATGGAGTAGACAATCACCCAGAGCAGTGTGTGTTTGGCTAGAGCAAAGCTGCAGTCCGTAACTTTATGGGGTTAAAAATGATCCAAAATCAATATTTGAACAAGTACATAACCAGCCAGTGTTTAAAACTATCGCCTTACTTTAGCCCGGTTCACAACGGTTAGCTTATAATGATGTTTTCTAATTTGAGTGGTACGGGTAGGTTTTCGTGGGAAATTTGAGCATGGCACTGCGTCATTACTAGGGCTGTAAAATTGGCTGAAAAACTAAATTCGAATTTTGTACTAAAATATGATCAATATTCGAATTATATTCGAATTTAAAAGGAATAATTTCAGTTAAAGCTTTTGGCTTCTCTCATGAGGCCACAAGCGGGCAAACCGAGCAAAATATTACTAATGCACGTTTCTTCAGAGCAATAAAAATAACGTTTGTTTTAAGCAATGTTTAAAATAATGTTTATAAACCATATATAATTAATTACGTAGCTTAAACAATTAGAAACAAAAAACATCATGTATGTACGTATAGTTTAACACTAAGGACCGAAAACCAATCACAAAGAGCACTTTTTTTCATTTAAAAACATGAGATGCAGTGAGATGCAGAAAAACCGCCATAAAGTCTCAAGACTTGTTTTTTTAAAAGTTGAACATTAATTTTACACGGCTTTCTAAACATGCGGCTCTCTTGTGCAAGACATGAGGGCAACGGTGATAGATGTCTCTCTAGGAAATGTGATAATATGCGTTCTGTGTGAATGCCTTGGTTTCAGTTTTGACGTAAACAACATCTTCTCCGCATTGATGATCTCTTTTTCCGCAGTATTTTGAATGAGTAGTTTAGCCTATCCAGTGGGTTCAACTGGATAGGCTAAAAAAAGCATTAAAATGCAATGACACCTACATTGTCAACGCATCTTGTGTGCCACTGATAAGGCAGCCTGACGCACACCTAAAATGTGGATTTTTTTTTTAATTCAACGAATATTCAAAATTACGTCCCGTCTGTAAACATAAAGAAGTTGTCCCGGCTAGTAGGCTATCGCATGTGAGGATTCTGCAGGTGGATGGCGGATTGTAATCCAGAAAGGATTGTGTTTATGAAACACATGTGAATGAAATTAAATTATATTCCAGTTTTAAATGTGCTTCTGATTAAGAAAACCAGTTCGAAGTGAGCACAGTTCGCTTTTTGGGTTAAAAGAATTTCTTAATATGAAATTCCAGTGGTATGGCAATTAGATATAAGACTGTACAGAAATTGAAATCTACACGCTAATACTATACTCATAGTCACGCAATGCTGATGTTGTTAACATTAATAATTTGAGAATAAATTATAGCCATAATAATAATTTGCACGGTTAGATGTGATATGAGCTAACCGATCGTTAGATTTAATTGGTAGCGTGATTTATTGTAATGCTTTTTTCCTCAGTTGGTCAGAACAAACGTGGCAGACTTGTTATTTACTTGTTCAGATGGCAATATACGGTGAATATTCTTATTTGGGTCATATAGTCCAAGACTTACAGTGCGTTCACACCAGACGCGACTTGCTCGAATAAATTGCGCTATTCGTGCGTAGTTGTACGCTTGAACATTTTAGTTTACTCGCTTTATTCGCACATGAAATTCGCTTCATTTGCGCGGAAAATTCACTTCACAACAGACGCGAATTCGCGTCAGGGAGGGGCTTCTGCCAGGTGGCTCCAGTCTCGTTGCGAAATGGCTGACATATAAATAACTTTTTTTTTTTTTATATACTATTGTGTGAGTGTATTTGCAATAGGATATAACAGCTCCGGGTGTCCACGTAAAGCTACGATTATTTTGTCCTCCATTGTTGTTTCGGATTTCTCGCTCCGCTCGCTACGTCGTAATCACGTCACTACTAGAGCAAGGTCCTGATTGGTTAATGTGGCACGAATATCCGCCAAAGTTCAGATTTTTCAACTTGTATTTGTTTCAAATGCAAAAAGTACCTTTTATTATTAATGGCCATTCAAATGTTTAGTATTCTTACAAAATGTACTTTTTGTGAGCACGTAAATCACAAATATTTCATCATATACTACACTACTGTTCAAAAGTTGGTCGTTTTTCATGTTCTTTAAAGTCTCTTAATATATATATATATATATATATATATATATATATATATATATATATGTATACATTACTACAGTCTTCAGTGTCACATGATCCTTCAGAAACGCATTACACGTTTATACATGTCATTTTACTGACACAAATTAATGCATCCTTGCTGATTAAAAGTATTAATTTCTTTAAAAAAAAAAAACTTTTGAATGGCAGTTTATTTATCAATAGCAAGTATAGCTACTAAATATTTTAATGTGCTTTAGAGTCGAGTAAAAATAGTTTGTGTAATGCTTTTTCTTTATATTTTTGCAGATGAAATGCTTCTATATTTTAGGCTTTCTTTTTCATTTTGCTCCAGAAATATATCAAATACAGTTCGTCATTCGCGTGAATCGCACGCAGGATGTCTATTCGCGTCTTTGCATTGACATTTAAATCACTCGCGCTTAACGCTTCATTCGCGTCTGGTGTGAACGCACCATGAGGCTAGAAACTGTGATTCCTAATTAGAGATCGACCGATATATCGATTTACCGATATTTTTCCCGATATTTAAGCATTTTTTCATAATCGAATATCGGTTTTGTAATATCGGATTCCCCGATAAACACCGTCATCTTGTGGACGTGTTCAGAATTGCGCACAGGATCGCAATTGCAGCGCATCTGAGGGGAGACCAGACAGCAACGGCGTGCAGGTACTTGATTTGCTGTAGTTAGTAAACTATTTAATATTACAGGCATTAATGCACAAATTAGATGTATTACATAAATCCTTGATATATGGCCGGTTTCACAGACAGGGCTTAGACTAAACAAGGATTAGGCCATAGTTCAATTAGGACATTTAAGTAATTTTTATAAACGTGCCTTAGAAAAAATATTACTGGTGTGCATTTGGAGACAAAATAAAGGCACTGATATATTTTAAGATCAGTCAAAGCAAGTTTCTTTCAGTTGAAACAGCTCAGATTTATATTTTAGTCTGTAATTAGTTTTAAGCCTAATCTGTGAAACCGGGGGATATAGTTTAAATGCAACTTGGCTCTAAGAAATATGATAAATAAGATACTCTGTCAAGCCATGTCCCTATAAAGATAGGCTATAACTTTGCCTGAAATAACACAGCCATGAATTAGCACATGGTGGAAATAAAAGCGCTGAATTTAATTCTCTCTGTGGTCTATTAGTCTCGTGAAGTCGGAGTCACATAGATAATCCGTCAAGTCCTCTCCCAATAAAGACGTAACTTTGCATGAATTAAATAATACAGCCATGAATGATTGCATGTTGGAAAGAAAAGCATTGAATGTAATTCTCTCTCTGTTGTCTATATGCTTATCATTAGTCTCGTGAAGCCGCTTTCATATTGCAGTTCACTCAGCGGGTTGATGCTCAAGAAATGCTCAGCACGGCCACCGCATGTAACTTTTAACAAGATTCACTTTTTTGAAGCACCCTAAATTGTATTAACACTTACTATATAACCATTATTTCGTTTATAAACATCTAAATTAATATAACTCTATGGAAATTAATTATTTATTATCTCCGCGATCGATGGCAGTTTGAGTAGCCTATAGTTCTGTGTAAATGCATAGATAAACCGCGTTGTCAGCAGCATAATTTAGAGCATGCCAGTTGAGAAATGCAATAAAATACAATGCTTGTTATATTCCAATATTCCAGAGAATATTATTCCGTGAATTAACATTATCCAGTGAATTATTCTTCACTCTTTATCCTATTAAACAGCTTAAAAAACGTTTTTTAAAAATGAAGTTGATATGACTCCTTTCCTTTATTTTCTCCATTTGAAAACATTCGACTTTCTATGTTCATTTTGCTTACTGCTAATATTAGTGTTGCTGCTAAAGCTTTTTATAAATAAAATGTTTTTCATTGTTGTAATACGAAGATTACATTTAACATGACAGGGCTCTAGACTGCGACCAAAATGGTAATTGTTTGCGAGTTAAAATTTGACGTGGTCGATTTGTACGAGTGCCAGGTCTGCGCTACTCCAAAGCGTCTGTTTCATACAGCGCGCGCTGCCAGCCGCAGCACATTATAGCAGGAGTCAGATTTCACTGATCACGTGAAGAGAGGTGCTTTCAGCGCGAGCGCTTCGTGGGTAGAGCCTGGTTTATACTCGCCGCGTCAGCACGAGCGTGAAGGTGCGCGTCGCGGATGGAGCGCAACGGATGGATTTGTTTTCAAACTAAAGTAAAAGACCGCTTCTTAAACCAGAGAAGGTGAACGTGGTGGCATTCTTGTAAAAAAAAACATGCAAGTCCTGTCAGCTACAGCCAGTTTAGTTTTACTTTTCTTTTTGTTTTCGTTTTGAGAAGCTTGTTATCTTTGCTGTTTACCTCAGGTTATGCTATGGAGGCTTTCCTTAATTAAAAAAAATATATATATATTAATATGTATTTGCTTCCTCAGAGTTTGCTAAACATTCTGTAATATACTAGGTATATAGTACAGCATGTGATGTGTCCTGTGCCATGCCTTGTCTTATTCGTTTTGTTGATAAATGTTATGTAAGAGTTTGTCATTGTTAACTTACTGTTTTATTGTTGTTGCGCTTTTTAATTAAGAATAACAATGAATCCATCTTTTGTTTTAGTCTTAAAAAGTTAAAGGTGTATAGATATAAGCAAAACAGACAATGATCTTTTCTTGTAAAATGTGACACCAAGATCGCAAATTTGAAAGTAAAAAGCACACGAAAAAAGGAATTCCTGTTCACAAAATTTAAATCACAAATAATACAGATGAAAAAGAACGAGTTGAATGTTGAAAACTTTCGTTACCATATAACTATAAACTATGATAAAAGTTCATCAGCATGCATTGATTAATCAAATGTTGTAGCAAAAACAAAAAACAAATTGCAACCAAATTATGTGCTCGTGCACAAAAGTGAGATCAGTGGGAAGAATGAGTCTAGAGCCCTGCATGAAAGACTGCTAATTCTCAAAACATTTTTTGTTAAGATGACTGAAAGGAGGAAAAACCAAAGTGAAGTATGGACTTACTTCGCGCAGTCATTTATTTACTTTATAACAGTAAATAAATATCGGTTCTGCATATCGGTTATCGGGCACATAGACATGCAAATAATTGGTATCGGTATCGGTTATAAAAAATCAATATCGGTCGATCACTATTCCTAATTACAGTATCCACACCGGTGTGATGACTGACAGCTACACATTCACCTCAAAACAACCCCACGCACGGAAGAGAATTCCGCACTGAGCTGCAATTCCAGGTTTTCAAACAGAGATGGCGACAAAGAGGCAAAATTTACGGACTGCAGCTTTAAATAATATACATCACATTTCATCAATGCAGCAGATGGATGGCATACTTCTTTCATGCATGGCTTTGAAAACATAGCAGAACATGATAACTGACTGACATGTGGTTAATTTAAACCATGTCAATACTGGTCAATACTAGCATGGTCACCAATATATCATGCATGCCAAAACTCAAATATGACAGTCTGTGGTGACATCAGACAGTTGAGCGTGTTTGTGGAGGGTTTCCCCATAAAAGCAAACTAAAAGGTCACCAGGGAGTTAAGCTTGTTTTTGTGAAGCGCCACCGTGCAGCAGATGGACTGAACTCTGCTGTCTGTGGGACTTACACACCGCATCTGAGATCAAAGACGCCACTGGATCCAGGGGAACACGAGCAGCTGAGACCAGCAGTGCACGTACTCAGAGATTTAAAGAAATACTTCACCCAAAAGACAAAAGCTCTGCATTGACTCATCCTTGTATTGTTCTGAACCGCACGACTGCCTCTCTACAATGGAACCAAAAATTGTGTTTTTGAAGATTATTTTAAAATGTATTTAAACATATTGGCTGGCCTTTTTGATATAATGAAAGTGAATTGGGACTAGGGCTTTCAGGCTTCAAAAATAAGCATTATAAAATGTGCCTACATAAATTATCACATCTTCAAGCCATAGAAAACCTGTGTGTGAGGAACTGGCCCAAATTTGAGTCATTATTCACTTAAAAAAAAGCTTTACAAAATTGCATTTTGATGCCACTCTCGTATCCAAACATCACCTTTTCAAATGATCTTGACTTAAATTTCTCAAACAATATTTTTAGACGGTTTCAGGAGACTTGCAATATAGTGTGTAATTAGTATGGACCGATTTTATATTTAGTTTTACCATTTTGGAGCTTGACAGCTCCAGCCCCCATTCACTTTCCTTAACTAATCGAAAACAGCGGCCAACATTCTTCACCTTTTAGGTTCCTCAGGAAAAAAGTGAGTCATACAGGTTTGGAATAATTCCTTTGAGGGAGTGTTTTATTGAAGCCGAGACACCATTGCAATGAAATGGTCAAAGGAACCACAGAAAAATAGAGAATAGCAGAGACTGGCATCTTTTCTTCACAGTCTTTCTTGCTTTTTTCCCCCAAATAAAGCAGGTCCATGTACACCTAAAAAGCACTGCCTAGCAACACTGGGTTGCCAGGATCAGCCCCATTCTACAGCCATGCTCTCCACAGCAAGACAAAACACCAGAAGCGGTTCATATACATCTGATTCATATCGACCCGGTCCAGCTGTGTGTTTTTGATTCGCTTAAAAGAGTCGGTTCATAAGAATCATTTGTTCGGGAATCGTGCGACAGTGATCTCGATGTATGTTTACAACTCCCCAGTAAATAACGACTCATAAGAATCATTTGGGGTGCATCGCTCGCGCTGTTTGTTTTTGATTCAATATAAGGAACCGGTTCAGAAGAATCGTTCGTTCGGGAATCGAACTAGCACTGATCGCGCTGTAGATTCAGGGCAGGACAGGCTGTCAAAACCCGAACCCCAGGAAATCATTCGCTTTTGTTATTTAAAACCAGAATCAGAGAAGGGTTCTCGGTTCTCAACCCTTTTTTTATAAACAGATCAATATAAATCACAAAGCGTAATTTCCTGAAAACTGCTTTTAAATTGCACTAACATATAGTTGACTAACAAACAGCGGAGAACTTGAACAGTTTAATGGTAAATGCGAGTAAATTCCTGCTTTAACACACAAGTTGCAAGCAACTTTGACTCTGAATTTCATAACAGATCAACAGATATAAACAAGACCTATAACGACCGTTTCCAAGCAAATTCATGCAGACTGACAGCTGTAAAACTCACTTTTATGTTTTCCAGAGGTCCACGACTGTTTGGCCAGACTGGGACTGCGAATGATCGCGCGCCCGGCGGATTTGAGCGCGTCCATGATGAATACAGTTTATTGTGACAATTAATAATCCTGAGAGCGATCCTCTGCCTGATCGAGCCCAATCCTCTCCCCGCAGGAAAACTTTTCTGACAGCCAGTGATTTTCTTCCTTTTCCGCGAATGATCCCGGGTGGATGCAAGAACATGCTCGCCACGGCGGGCGGGGCTTAGTATGTAAATTAACCGTATAATGTTCCGTCGTGACGCTGCCGTGAGTGGGCGGGGTTCGAGTATGTAAATTAGCCAGATAATATTCAGTGGGCGGGGCTTCGCGTGAGAATATAAACAGAATGCCGTGTGATTAAAACAAACAATACTTAATATTATTGGATAAACATTTATTCTATAGTATTTGGACGCTTTAAACCACGCACGGTTAACAATACTATGGATAATGGAAAAACTGGTTAATAATAAAGAAATGATTGAATAAAAAAACATTGCAAGAGAACAGAGAAAAATACAAATACTAATAAATATTGCAGATAAGAGATGTTATTTTTTTTTATTTATATCTAATATTAATATATAAACCTTATTATTTGCATAACAACCATAGCAAAATTCTAGTAGCCAGATTCTGTCATGTAACAGTAAGTAAAGGGATTTTAGTTTACAAAAAAAAAAGGTTTTATGTTATTTTTAAAAACATTAGTATTCTGATATAAGTAAATTGCACAGCTGCACTACCGAAAATGTATTTACAAATATATATATATTACACAATATTTCAGATATTTCAGAACAGTGTCACTAAATTTCTCAAAATTAATTTATAAATACCTTAAGTTTTTTCCATTGCCCCATAATGTTGCCTCCACGAAGCACATGGTTCATTTTATGCAAGAAAAGTGGATCTAACAAGAAATGTCATCTTATGGTGTTTGTATATATATAAATATATATATATATATATATATATCCAGTGAATCTTTTCTTGGAGAGCTTAGCTATTTTTCTCTACACTCATCCCCGTCTAAATTCATCCGCATGAGTGCTTCTACACTGACAGCCCATCACCACATGGGGAAAGAGATGGAAAAATGGAAATAAAGAAACTGAAAGGTGAAAGAAAAATACATTCAAGAGTGCTTCTCTGAGAAAGAGGTCATTTTGCTTGTCATTGGGCCTTTTGCCAGTTCAGAGTGGCATCTTACAACCTCAATGTATGACTCAAAGAGCAAACAGAGACCGGGGCAACAGGTTCTTGACCCCTACCGTCACCCACCAAAACCTGTTTAGTTTCACGTGAAGATGAACAAAAAATACAATTGACCAGGGTCTCCCAGCAGAACAACAGGTGAGTCACTCAGTTCAGGTATTTAACACAAAAAAGAATCCAGATCTTCAGCATTCCTGAGTGACTACGACAGATTCATTCAGATTATCGCAGAAACTAATGTACCTGTTAAAGCAGGCAGTCAGATGAGGCTCTTTAGGGAGGCTGAATGTGAAATAATGCATCCCATGGGAGTCGTTCGCTCTCCCAGTTCATCCTATATACTGGAAGCTTGAGAAACGTGGTTGACATACTAAACGGCTCCTGTACATTATTAATGCGTCCATATGCTGATTAGAGCAACAGTCTGCTGCTCATTTGAGAATATAACAGCTATAACTGGTGAATAGATAGATGTAGGCTATACTGGAATGGCATAAGAGTGAACTATCACTATCCACCTTATTTTTAACGTAAGATTGGGCATGGCCATTTTAACTTGAATGTGCGAGGGCTCTGGTGTTATTCACTTCCAGTTATTTACAAAAACAGCCCGTTATGCTGGGTGATATCGCAAACTGGTAAATGCTATCACAATTTTTAAGTTATCATAATCATACATACAGTTTTACAGTTCACTGCACTTTGTTATTCTTCTGTAATGTACATTCACACAAAATAGCTTATTTCCGCATTGCAAAATAATGTGATTGTGGCATCTTTAAGTAAAAACAGTGGAGCCCATGAATGTAAGTGCGTCCTTGTGTCAAGAGTTTTTACATACACATCATGCCAGTGATGCACTGCAGAAAGATTGAGTGTGGAATTGTGAGCCTGTCTGCATGGTTATAAAAAGAGATGTGTTTAATATGAATGCTCTGGTTATTTATTCATGCACGTAATAACCTCTTATGATGAATGAGAGATGAAGGCATCACACTTAGCGCTCTGAGAATCTGTCAGCACGAGATGCTGCAATAGTTAAACTAAGACGTATGAAACAACATATTAAAAAAAAAATATATATATATAAAATATATTATATATATATATATATTTTTTTTTTTTTTAATAAGCCACTGAGTATATATATGAGTATACTGTATATAAGCTGGTGTGATAAGATGTTTCTGATTGGATCATGATCAAAATCTAGCATTATTGCCAGTCATATTTCATAAAGCCCAATTGGATGAAAAATGCCTGTTTGAACCATTTAAAATTAACATTAAACATTTGGAAAGTAAAAAAAAAAAAAAAAAAGATCTAAAAGTATAATGTTTATTCTTTGTCTATATATCACTGAGATGTTGATATGTACTCCTGCCATTTCTGTCAATGAAAATCTGTCCAGAAAAATCAGATAAACAAATACGGTTTACCTACTCTTAGGGGAAATGCATTCAGAACATTGTACTCGTTTCATTGTTATTCTTCACCATAAATTAACCCTTCGCTCAGCCCAAAATAAACCATAATAATGTTTTATCATTTGCATTCATCACGTTTTTCCTTGCTGTCAAAACACTTTGTCTTGTGACCCACCTATAATTTTGCACGCAAACATTTAGAAAGCACAACAATCAATGGACAAACCACAAAAGAATTTTAAATGCCAGAAAAAAATGTTTTATTACTTGAAACCTCACAGAGAGTGCAGCCGAGGTCTGGCCAAAAAACAGACAGAAAGCTAGAAGTGACAGCGGGCGAAGAAAACAAAACAACTGCCCCCCCACCCACTCTTTCATTTAAACCACCTGGACTTTGCAAACTTTCCCACTTCTTCCATCACATCATGGTTTTAAAAAACACTGACACCAAAAACAACAACCATCTCAGAGCACTACAATACCACATAGGACTGACTCTGGCTAAACCCCGCCCCCCTCCCACCCAATGGAATACTAACACAGTAACCATCTCCCCTTCTGAAAACTAACCGCACCGGAACTTGTTTGAGGGAACTGACTTCCTCTGGTTGGCAAAATCTATTTGCTTTAACACAAATCTGAGGGTTTTTCCAAGAAGTGGGTCGGCTCGGGACGTTCTCCCTTTAGCCCGGTAATACTTCATGCTTAGCAGACGTCTGGATCTGTATTCATTTACACAGCAAGTGTGATGATGGTCAGATGAAAACCTTTCCAAGAGTCTAACGGGTTTAAAGTAGCAACACTATCTGAACACAACAGCGCCATCAAGTGGCACAACCAAGTATTTCTCTGAAAACAAGACACAAACTATATAATAATAGCAATAATACTCTCCTCTAGCTTCTGATCATTGGACCAGCCAGTAACCGGATGGATCTGAAACACTTCTTTTTCAACAAATGTACAGTTTTAGTTGGCACTGGACTACACTAGCTTCTGTCTGATACTGAAAGATGGTCAATACAATAAAGAAAACAAGGAGAGGAAAGTATCCTGTGTTTTCATACTTAAGATATTCCCTTGCGAGCTCGTCAACAGTGCAATAGTGCAACGCCGGATAAATAAATAATAATGTAAACAAATGACCGAATTCACAAGCGAGGACCAAAACAGGAGCAGAGTCATCACGCCAATGGGCTGGTGATCCGTTTGCCGGATGTGACCAAAAAGGATGTGGTTGAGGCATGACGTGGTGAAGGGAGGGAAGAGATCTTTCGGTTCAACCAATGAGGTCCCATATGAAGGCACTGATTATCTGTAACTGGTGAATTACGCTGCTGGACTGTGTTTGTGGCGCAGTTTGTCTTTTTGTACCAGGAGGAAGAACAGCAATCCACAGATGAAGCTTCAGTCCGTCAAACGAGTCCTTAAAGATCGGGAGTCCTCCGATCTTGACATACTGATCCAAGGGAGACAATTTTGTTGCATTGTTTCTGGGACGTTTTTTTTTTTTTTTTTTTGCATTACATTCTTATCATATTAGATGGTGACATTCTTGAGTAAAAATCTTCTTCTGATATGGGGTAGAGCACCTGGGACAATGGATCTCACACTTGCCCTGCTTTGCATCCCCCCGAAAAAAAACAACAACATTAAAATCAAGGCCGAAATCCAAAGAAGAGGAACGAAAATGGATGCGAGCGGTCTCTGAATGGACTGAGGGAAGATACTCACCAACTTCTGTGAGGTTTCTAGACATTTACAAGAGAAAAGAAACAGCAGTTTCCTACTCGATGTGTGACGTCCCTTAAAAGTCCTCTTTTTTTGTCTTTTGTTTTTTTACTACAACAAATACAGTCACACAATACAACATCCTTCTGACCAGGCAAGAAGCTGTAGTAATAGAAGACGAAAAAACGAAAACAAAAAAGCAATCTGAGCCACAGACATGCCAAAGATGAATCTGAATCTGGGCCTATGTAGGAAAAAAAACAAAACAGAGAAGACCGTGTGTGCGCGTGTGTATATGTGTGTGTGTCTGTGTATGCGAGAATGAGTGTAGGTCTGTTGTGGTGGGAAACAACCATTCATTTCTTCAGGGGCTGGTAAACAGATGCGTTGGGGTCCAGTCCTGATGGACTGGTGTCCATGAACTTGGAGGAGTAATGGGGCGTGACTGGGGTCATGCTGCCCGTATCTGCGGAATACACCACGCTGGGCATGACGGCCATGACCTCTGCTATCTTCTGCTTCAGGTCTTTAATCTCCTGGTCTTTCTGCAGAATTTGACCTAAAAAAAATATATATACCCAGAGAGAACCAACTAAGTGTTTTTCCACGTTTGGGGATGTTTTCAGTAAAGACATAAACTACTGTTTAAAAGTTTATGGTTGAGTTTAACAGTTTAAAAGTCTCTTCTGCTCAAAAAACATTAATATTATAGAATTTTATTAGTATTTAAAATAACTATTTGAACTATTTTCAAATTTAATTTATTCCTATGATCAAAGCTGTATTTTCAGCATCATTACTCCAGTCTTCAGTATCACATGATCCTTCAGAAATCATTCTAATATACTGATTTGCTGATTTGTTATTATCAATGATGAAAACAGTAATTTTTTTTCCTTTTTTGAGAATTCTTTGATGAATAGAATGTTCAAAAAAAATGTGGTTATTGTCACTTTTGAACAATTTAATATTTCTGCTGAATAAAAGTATCAATTTGATTTTAATTTTAATATTAAGTAAAAAAACAAAAAATAAACGTTTGAGTTTGATCTTCTGCAATGTAGTTCCCTCAAAAATTTATTATTTCAAGCAATTCCAGAAAAAAAAAAAGTTAGGTCTAAATGACAGTAAGTAAATGATGACAGCATTTTTATTTTTAACTATGTTTTTCAGATACTTGAGAAGTGTGGGTAATCTGGACAAAAGAGTGTTATGCAAGACCTTGTGCGATCTCCAGCTGTCTCTTAGCGTCTCCGAGGGCAGAGAAGAGGTCCAGCTTGATTCTGGTCTCAGCGCTGAGACTGTTTTCCAGGTGCTGGGTTTTATCCTGCATCGCTGACAGCGCTGACATCAGAACCTCTGTGTCCTTCTCATTTTCCTTATATTTATGTAGCTCCTAGAAAGACATGACAGAAGGAGCAGTCTATTTTTATACTTTTTCTCAATTTACAGAAGAATCAGAAGATTTTGAAAGAGATTCTAAGCTAATATGGCATATGGACATCTCCTCACTTGAACTTTGAGTTCCAGCTCTCTGATTTGATCTTCTTTCACCTTGATGTCAAGCGTGAGTTTCTTACACTCCATCTCCAGCTCAGAAATCCTCCTCCTCAGAGACTCTGTGCACTCACCTCTGACACATACAAACGACACGCGTTAGTTCACATACAAAAAGTGTTAAATATGCTGCAGTTGTATGGAAAGAAAATCGACTGAAACAGATCTCATGAAAGGGAAGATATAACTGACAAGGAAAAAAAAAAAAGAATCATGTGAGAAACAGACAGAATGGATGAAGGCAAAGCTATTAACAAAAAAACAGTCAGAAAAGAAACTGAAAAGAATGGAGTGGCAGGAAATATTACAAAATAGCATGCATGTTATGTATACTTCTGTTCAAAAGTTTTGGGTCAGTAAGATTTTTTTCCACAAGCAATTACTTTTATTTAGCAAGGACACGTTCAATTAATTTAAAGTGACAAAGACATTTATAATGTTATAAAAGATTTCTATTTCAAATAAATGCTGTTCTTTCAAACTTTATAATCAATACTTCAGACGTATTGGCTGCTGAAAATTCAGCTTTGCATCACAGGAATAAATTACATTTTAAAATATATATAAAAAAGGAAACCATTATTTCAAATTGTAATAATGCTCCACAATATTACTGTTTTTACTGCATTTTTAAATCAAATAAATTCAGCATTGGAGAGCATGAAAGACTTCTTTCAAAAACATTTAAAAAAAATCTTACTACTCTCATACTTGTGAACGGTAGTGTATGTTATGCATTCCAATCAACCAGGTTTCTTTTGATGACATTTTTGAAGAACAGCATTTATTTGAAATATGTAATAATGAAAGTCTACACAGTCACTTTTGATTAATTTAATGCGTCCATGCTGACTTTGAAAAAGTATAAATTTTTTATAGAAATAACAAAACAAAAAAACTTTTGTATGGCAAAATGAAATGAAAAGGAATAGAATGGAATGCACAACATATAATGGAATGGATGTTAGGAAATTAAATATAACGGAATGATGGGAAGGTGTGTCACGAGCACCTGGTTGCCGCAGCGAGAGCGACTGCACGGGCTGCTGTGGCCTCCTCCAGCTTCTTGCGTTTCTTTTCCTCTGCTAACAGTTTCTCTGCTGCAGCACGAGCCTCCTGTTCTGCCTTGAGACGCTTCTCCAGCTGCCCCACTGTCTGCTTGTCCTTCTGCTTCGCCTGCACAGCGTTATGAAGTCTGAACACACAAACAAGAGTTTGCATTAACACAGGTACAGTGCCCCGCCTGCTCTGCACTTTCTTAAGAAGCAAACTGAAGGTGGAATGTCTCACTTGTTTTGCAGTAATTCGTTCTCCTGTCGCAGCTGTCCGAGCTCAGAGCGTATGCTGCGTTCAGAGCTGCCTAGAGAGCCCAGCTGACTGCGCAGATCCTGTTCGGTCTGTCTGCTAGCCTGCAGGTCTGCCTTCAGCTTCTTAACATCCTGCTCCAGCCTAAAACACACATAAAACATACACTTCAGGTCATAACGAGTCATTATGATAAACGTGAATCAGAAACTGTGTTTTAAATCTAGACAGCATTTCTGGCCATTCAAACTTGCTCAAGGCATAATATAAATCCCAATGATGCACATAAATGCTAAGCAGAAAAGTAGATGATAATAGAAGTAACTGTTTTGAGGTGGTTGGTGGATTCTCCCAGATTTGGGGTGTTTGCTGGTCTGCAACTTCTGTTTTACTATTGAACTGGTCCGCAACCAAGAATGTATTTGGAACCACCATATTTTCATAATATAACTTAAGTGTACAGGAGTCCAAAAAAGGACTGACCCTATTTATGAATATGCCTACTTCCCTACAATATAGGATGTCCGAATACACCGTTTTTGAAAAACAGTAGGACCTAGGTCACCTACTGTTCCATCAAAATTTAAAAGTGCCTATCTGATGGACACTTTGCTATCCCAAGAGGCCATGGGAGAGGAGTTGAGAATGCTGGGAAAGTGCCTCATCTGACATTGTAGGTTATGACCATGCAGATCTGGTATGTCCAGATTGCATTCATACTACGCACATACACACTTACCTGTTTAAGTTCTTCACAAATGTAGTCCCTATTCTGGCTATTTAGCAATTTTAGACAATTTCAGCTTATTACCAGGCAATCCACCTTAAAGTCAATGTGAATTCAACAAGAACAGATTCCCTCAGTTCTCAGTTCCCTTTCGAGATGCATGCGAGTCTAACCTGACGAGCGCTTCGGGTTTGCTCAGCTGATTGTTGGGAATGCAGTTTTCCACAGGGTCTCTGTTTGACACGGAGTTCTTCCCTCCTCCACACTTCTGTTTCCTGTCCCCCTTACCCGAGGAAGAGGCGGACGCCGAAGGCCCGGAGGAAGACGGCACGCTGCCGTTGGCCGTTCCGTGCCCCCGGGGCGAGGAGCTCCCTCCCCCTCCTCCTCCGCTGGCATTTTTGTAATTTTTGTTGGAGTTGGAGGAGGAAGAGGAGGATGAGGATGAAGAGTGTTCCTCTTTCAGCAGGTTCTCAGTGCTGCCCAGCAAGTCTGAGCTGCTCAGTCTCTTACTGTTCACGTGGTTTTCCATGTACTCCATCTCCTGAGCTTTATTGTCCACTGACGGTAAGATGCTGCTGCTGGTGCTGCTGTGATGGTTCTGGTTGTGGTTGTGTTGCTTTTTGGACTCGTTCTTGCCTCGTTCTTTCTCTCTGTATTCCAGCTCTGGTAATGTGTTGGATGAAGGTTTTTTACCACCCGCCGAGCCGTTCTGTGCCACAGCTGGAGAGTCTACATCATGAATGCCTTTAGATGCTGCTGCTGCTGCTTATGAAAGAAAAAGAGAGACTTAAAAAGAACACTTTACACAAAACAGAACATATTTACTCAGCCTCATGTCACAACGATTTTTGAAGCATCTTCACACAGCTATGTATAATATACAATGTCAGTTCAAAGCTGTCATGACCCAAAAAGGACAAAAACAGTTTAAAAATGCATTTGAAGTAGTCCATCTAACTCGTGCACTATGTTCCAAGTCATACGGAACAGACTTAAATGTAGGTTGTTTTTCACTCCTTTTTGGAGCTTGACAGCCGTGGTCAATAAAGAGCTGTGTGGAAACTGTGCAACGTGTCTCCAAATACCAGCATATGGTTGAGTGAACTATTCTGTTAGGAGACATTGTGCAAAGTCCTTACCCTCCTCAGCTTCTCTCTCTTGTCTCTGTATGAGCTGTTGTTCTGAAGGTAGCGCTTGCTGCAGCAGCTGCATGTAAAATTCGTTCTCTTTCTGTACTTCCTTCTGTTTCCGCAGACGCATCTTATAACTTACATAACTCTTAAAACCAAAGCCCAGCGTTACCACCGGGTACCCGATACTGTGAACATAGACATCATATGATTAACATTGTTGGGGGGAAAAGCATCACAAAAAACACTTAAGACACAAGTAAGAGCTGTAACTTCATATTTTGGTCCAAGTAAGTAACCTGTTCTACACTTTCATGGGAAAAACTTGAGCCATTGTTTTCTCCACCACTTCAAATGTTGTGGATTATTACGGTGTACTGCTATTCGATTGAACATTGACTAGTAAATGAGATAGGTTTGATGGTATTTAGTCTTCTGATTAGTGATGCACCAAAATTAATATTTAATCAAAATATAAATTAGTTTTAGCCCAAAAACAAGGGTTTTTGGTAATTATATTTGAGTAATTGGTTAACTGAACTCTGTATGCTCTTTCGGGTGTCATGTTCAAAGGTGATAACTCGGCCTGCAATGAGCCGCCTCTTACGGAAATTGTGCATGTTTTACACAATTTTCCATTGTTTTTCATAATTTTTGGTCACAAAGAAAGTGTGTCCACACTGTTGACATCATGTTTAGCTGTTGTAGTTTATCCGCAATGTGTGCAAGAAATACACGCTGACACAGTACAAACACACCATGAGAGAAGCGCCAACTAATATTTTAGCCTAATATTTTCAATTTCGGTGCATCACTACTGCGGATCATAACAAACACACAGTCCCTGGACAATTACTGATGTAAACTCAGATCACAGACAATCTGCTCACAGCAGTACTGAAGCAGGTCACATATTGTCACTTACAGTATTAAAAGCATGACTAACACTCTCTGAAATGGAAAGCGGACAGATTAAGCTGAAACTTGCTCACAATCAGTGCCAAGTGTTTGACTCAATGTAAGCGAGGATTGTGGAAAATGACATACCAGTGTGCTGCAAACGGACGACACAAGTCCACGTGGAAGTGTTTCAAATCTTTAAATCTGATAGCTGCCTCGATATAAACAAAAAGTATCCATAGCGACACAGTGGGGAGGCAGACCCCTCGTTCTGTGGAGAGACGTGAGAAGAGAATGGTCAATTCACCAAGTGCTTAAAATACTTCATCTGACATCAGTAACAGCCCAAATCAACCTAAACAAACCCACGACGATTCAAGCACACACTCTGTGGGTGAATCTGAATCAAGTATCAGCGCTAAACAAAGCGAGTGAGTCATTAGAAGCAAATGCTATTGTTGACATCAAGATCCAGAGCTGCTCATTTACACCGGCAGAAATAACCAAGCTCACAGCTGCAAGGTCACAGCGCATGTGTGTGCATGTTATAAAGAAAGAATAAAATATGTCACGACAACAAAAGCTCACAGAAGCATGGGAATGATCCTCTCATGCTGGAGTTCCAAGGTGTCAGTTCTACACACATTTGTAAAATATTTTTAATCCATCATCTTTATACAGAGAATTCGAGAAACCAGAGATGGCATCACAAGTGTGTTTACATCCAAACAGACTGACACTGTGACAACCTCAAACTGACAAGTTTATCTATACCGGAAGTGTCAAAGCTGTAAGTCATGAATGTTCACAATCTGCTGACCAATCAGCTGCAAGCTTGAGGTTAGACTTCAGTAACGGTAAAACAAAGAAAACTAGATCAATGATGGAGAACGTGTGATACACTATGAACAATACTCTTACCTGTGTGCCAGACGTACTGCACCCACACATATGTGCTGGCTGCAAAGAACAGCCACTGCACTGGGATGAACAGCAGACATATAATATCTGATGTGAATGCCACACACACAAAAAACACTGAGAAAGCCTGCAACACACAGAGAGACACATCAGATCATCACATGTGCAAATGGCATGACAGTCATTTCACGCTCCTCAGTGAAATATAACTTCAGCGTCCTGCTGTGAAACATATAAAACAACCCTAAACAGCACTTTTGAAATATCATGCCATTTGTACGATTATTTAAGAGATATAGACGTTGTTCCTGAACTCGGAAGTCACGCCTAACTCTTAACCCGAAGGATGCTTAGCATTTCCGGTCCCCAGTGTTTCTAGTCAAATTAGCGTATATTCCGATCTGATAATCTAATGTGAAACCTATTAAAATGTTTTAAAAAAGCACATGGCTCCATAGCGCCATCACTTTACAGTGTCGTAATGACCGTCATTTGTCAGTGCCTCACTCCTCAAAGTTTAATGAGTGTGTAGATGACACGAAGCTGCCGACGTTAGCTACAATAAAAACAGATGGGCACTATTTGAATGGGTTCCTATGGAAACCAGAACAGAAGAGCATCCAATCGGAAGTTAGAATTCTTAATAGCAGAGCTCAAAGTTTACTCAGGAAAAAGGTCTATAATAGGAACAATAACAAGTGTTTTAAAGTAGTGGGTTCATATAAAGTGCAAATAATACTTCAATACTAATGACTGACCTTCTGACCATGAAGAAATCTCTTAATCTCAGATAAGACTAGATAAGAGTATAAACTGCAATTTATCTCCCTCACAGGATTATTGATAACGTCAAACCCATAAACAGATGCATAAATTCATCATACAATATAAGAGCTAAGACATTGTTATGCTTTTGTAAGAAGCCTCTTATGCCAAGGCTGCATTTCTTTGATAGAAAATATAGTAAAAATTGTTATATTGTGAAATATTATTACATACTCCGTTTTCTATTTGAATATATTTTTAAAATTTAATTTATTCATGTGATGGCAAAGCTGTGACATTACATTAGGCATTTACAACATATACAATATAAAAAGGTAATGCGTTTAAATTTAAGTAGCAGCTGATTTTAAGAAAATTTAGATTCTAGTGTTTTTTGTCTGCTTTGGAGCTTATAAGCAGTATAAATCACCATGCACTTTTGTTGTATGGAAAACAGAAGCTCAGACATTCTGATAAACATTTGATTTTGTGTTGGGATGACATCGATTTCTTAAATTATTTAGTACCATTATCTGGATGAAAAGCTGGTCTCACACAAACACACACACACACACACACTCACCAGGCCCTGGTATCTGAAGGAGTCGTAAACACTACGAATGAAGAGCCAGAAAGGCCAGAGGTACTCAAAGCGGAACTCCAGCACAAAGTCTGCCAGCAGCACCAGAGCCCAGACCACCAGAAACTTCAGGTACAGGAACGTACTGAGACAAAGAGAAAGAGATGTTATTCTTACCCAATCATTCATTCAAGATTTCATCTCTTTGAATAAGAACCCACATGTGGCCTTGAGCCAATGAACATTTAGCGACATGTACAAGCCACTCCATTATGAGCTCCAGCATTAAATCCAACCCAATGAAGCATGGGTAGATGGGGGAGGACTAATCACCGTTTGGCTTTCTCCAATGCAGTGTGCAGTGAATGAAGTGGATTATGTTTTATGTAGGGACGAGAAGAGGCCAAGAGCACATGAGTAAGATGTATTTCCAGATGTAGCAATGCAGATAAGGTGTACTCAATCCACCAGATAACAGAACTATTCTTTAATTAGACTATAATTGTGCCTCAGTGAGATATAGAATATTTTCCATATGTTATGCTGTCTATGTGATATTAAGCAACATTGTGAATATTTCGATTTTTTTAGTTTTTTGGCCATTAAATGGCCCTAAAGACTGTGTCTCCAGACCGATTTTGTGATCATTCTTTGTTTCACAAAAATGGGAGGTTTAAGCCAGCTAACAATAAATTATTTTAAAAACCATTTACATACATGAAACGCAGTGCATAAACGGCTAAAAACAGAACAAAGCCAAAAAAAAAAAAAAAAAACAGATCTTAAATTAATGTCCACCAGATAACAGAGATGATAATAATAATAATAATAATAATAATAATATTAAAAATAATAAAAACAAGAAAAAGACATTTAGATATTTTAACAGAGACAAAAAAAAGTGGTTGGTGTTGGTTAGATCAATTACTTTCCATGAATTTTGTCATAAAAGAAAACGTCATTTGGAAGAGAGGTGTAAAAGCATACACTTAAAAACAAACCACTTCCCATTTTGTAAAAAATTGCTGCTCTTCTGTCTTTAATGATTATGATTCATCTAATAGCATCTTCTACATATTTCTCTGTTGCTCATACAGGTGCTGAAGACACTATTAATAGTGTTCAGATGACAGAAATGATTGTGTTAACACAAGGTTAAAAAAAAAAGAAAAAAAAAAAGAAGCAGTCACTGGACCGGTAGGTCTGGGCTGATGACATACTTGCTCAATTCCACCTCACTGAGGAAAGCAACATAACAAATCAGATAACAGGTGTTACAGATGCATCTTCACAGATTATATCATCAAAGTTGACAGTAAATGGATGGATGCATCTAAAACAAAAAATCCATATGCAAGACATACTACACATGAAAACAGAGGTTAAAATACTCTGATGAAAGATTTGAGAAATGTTTCTTTTGGAACAAAACCAAAAGAAAAAAAATCTGATTTTATTCTGATTTTAAATATAGCACTAAATGATCTTCACATAAACATTTGCTTCATATTTTAGTATCACACAGTTAGGACCAAATCTATTACTTAAGAACTCTAAATGAAATCTGGTTTTACAGTTTGGTGTAAAAAATTCTTCCAAATGAAAGTGTTATTTCCCAGATGCACACTTGAAATCACATGCAACATTATGTCAACATCTGACATGACTGAATGTAAGCTCTAGAGCCACTGCATTAAAGAGTCAAACATGCTGAACATCAAGCAGAATAGCAAATGACTGATAATGGGTGAAGCCTGGCAACCGTCTTTAATGGCAGAAACCAGTTGCCAGTTATTTACCCACCGTGAGCAAATCGTAGTGTTTAACTGCGTCATCCATCTACGATGATAATAACACTTTTATAACAGAATTACTAACAAATGCAAGCAGCGGTGTGCAAAATATAGAATATTCCTCATGATATATCCTCAATTATTGGTCAGGAATTTGCATTAAGAGGAGCATAAGTTTCTAAGTTCGATTGATTTTTGTTAATCAGTTCAAGCTGTCAATGAATCAATGAAAAACTCAATTCAATAATTTCTTGCAAGTATAAAAATGCTACGTTAAATGCAGGTAAATATTGCTGTTTATAAATGCATTTTTGTGTACTGTACATAGTGCGTCATAAATACACAAGGCATTATTTATTTAGTTATTTATAATTATGTCCTTGTTTGGAAATTTTTTTTATTATTTCTATCTAGCTTTACTGTATTTCACTGCTGGAATTATGAATTAGCTTGGCCTTAATGACTGCTCTGTTGAAGTTATGATTTCTCTGACTGAAGAAAATCACTATTTTTGACCATTTCAGTAAAAATATTCACAACATAATTAACTATAAATTGTAACCAGCAATAGGCATCTTTATACAGCTGATTTAAGGCAGTTATGTGCCTGCTTAAAATGCTGTGTAAAGACGTAATGCAGCATAAAAGCCTGACTAAACTGTGTATCAAAGTATATGGTTATCATTGTTGTGTAAATGCACTTATGCCATTTCGGAGTAGCATTAAACAGTCTTTGTAAAGACACCTAAAAGCCACTTCAGAAGCACTTCTGTGCCACCTCTGTAGCGTAAATTTGGTAGAATGCACTTCACTGACATCCTGCTTTAAACATTTGAATTTAAGTCCTTATATGACCAACAGTAAACATTAGGGGTGTAACGATACGCGTATTCGTATTGAACCGTTCGGTACGAGGCTTTTGGTTCGGTACGCATTACAAACCGAACGATTCGTTGGACTAATCCTGTTACGTATGGAAAATAAAAGCTTAAAGTGTGGGAAATATCAGTGCCACTGCGCTCAACAATGCAGCCCAAACAACATAACAGGCATCGTGCTGTCTGCCCAGTGATAACCTCCCCTTGCTGGTGTGCGTCGAAAGACGATGATCTTGTATCAACGATAGCCAGAGATATTACAAAAACATAAATTATTGGCAATCTTAAGAGGATTTGGCATTTCCAATTAATGTAGGCCGGTTACATTATTATTTTTATTAGGCCTATTATTATGATTATGAAGTCACTTTTATTATTAAATTACAATTAATTTGCCCCGCAATAATTAACGCATAACTGACACGCTGTGGGATAAGATTAGGCTATAGGCTATTTACTACTCAATTAAAATGTTTTTAAAACAGATCTATTAGGCTTTAGTAGTAGTAGTAGCCCTTTATTGTCACTAGTCACAAGTACCAGCGAAATTATAAATAGCAGGGGAGATCTACTTCTCAAAAGAGTTCAGTTGCAACCCTGATAAAACACACCTGTCTTTAATTATCAAGTGCTCTTTCAGATCCTAATTAGTTGGTTCAGTTGTGTTTGATCAGGGTTGGAGCTGAACTCTGCAGGAAGGTAGATCTCCAGGAACAGGGTTGGGCACCCCTGGGCTATAGGCTACCTACAATAAATTATAGTCATATAATTAAAATATTAACACTGCAGTCATCAATAAAATCAATAAAATAAAAACTTATTTCAAGCACTGACTTTCAAAAACAACCTGTTTAACACGAAATACGTTTCTTATTTTTTTTCAGTATGTACGGGTCACAAGAGGAATATAAAGTAAATAAATGAAAACAGCTATAGGCTATATCGTTCCCAGCATATGTTGAAGTAGATTCATCTTTCTTTGTCTCTGAGAGAATATGCAGCGTCAGATACCGAAAGCTTCGTCATTACTCAGTCATTCCGTTTTTACTTTCACTTTCTGCTTATAGTGAAGTGACTGAGATTAAGACGTTCACCAGCATAATTCTTGCGCAAAGGTTGCACTGTGCAAACTCGTGCTTGTGTGATATCCATTGGCTCACCTTCATGGTTTAAAACAGAAATATTTCCATTCCAACATTGCGACGTAACCAATTGCCCCCCCGCATCGAAAACGTACCGTGAATTTTGTGAACCGTTGCACCCCTAGTAAACATACTATATACCAGGGATCCTCAAATCTGGCCCATTCCTGCAGAGTTTAGCTCTAACCCTAATCAAACACACCCGAGCTGCTAATTAGTCTTCAAGATCATTAGAAAATCACAGGTAGGTGAGTTTGATCAGGGTTGGAGCTGATTGGCCCTCCAGGGAAAGATTTGAGGAACCCTGCTATATAATATACCAAATAATGGAACAGACCCAAACACTGGCATTTAGAGACAAGGGGTCAGCAATATGACTGGCATCCCAAGTATAGAGATTAATGCTATTATATGAGAGGTTATACCAACTGCTAAGATATGAAATATGCAATACTGCTGCATCAAACCCCTTCACAACATCACTTTTGATTGATGGGTTAGATGCTCCATGACAAAGCTTACAAAACAAAAACACTGAGACTAACAAACTACAGCTCTCAATGAAAGAATGAATTGTGAAAAAAAAAATCAATAAATAAAAAAATATGTAGGTGTAATTAAGATTAATACCCTTACAAAACCTTCTTTCTTCCGTGAAACACAAAAGGAGATGTTAGTCACTCGGAATGACAGTTTCAGTCATTTACTCTCATTTTATGCAAAAAAAAATAAAAGCATCGAAAGTGACTGATGTTAAAATCTTTTGTGTTTCATTTACAAAAAAAGTCAGATGGGTTTAGCTTTAACAATATTGATCATTTTAACCTAAACATTATTCCTGACAGCAAACAAACAAATAAATAAATAAATACTTACTACTATAGATATACTGTCAATTCTGGTACATATAAATGCTTCTTATACCAAATTTGTAGTAGTTCGTGAGTTCTCAAGGAAAACGTTAAAAAAAATACACAACTGCCCTCAGTCTCCCCAACTTCTGAGGAAAAACACAACCAACTTCAGTTATTTTGGCGTCTCGGGCAGCTGTCTCTTAGAAATCCGTATTTGAATAAACTTCACGCATTTACATATGCGATTTGCTAATTAAATTACGGTTATTCTCCTTACGGTGTTGTAAGATGATCTCTTCGGTGCGGTTTCTGACAGACTAACGGTCCCGTCACTCGCATGATTGACAGCTACCGACTCTAACCGTCGGGTCTCGAGACACACCGGTGGGTTTCGCGGGTTTCTTTCTTTTAAAGCGCATCGCTGTAACGAGGCCTACGGCAGCTTATTTATTTCTGCGGAGACGGCTGTCTACCTTCAGCCAGCTTTGTTGACGGTAGCTCAGCTCGTCTAGATGATTTACAGTCTCTCTATGAGATCTTGGATCATAATAAAAACGTCTTTCCTAAAGGTCGGGAATGATAACGGTTCGTTCGGAAGGTCTGGATCGTACCTGCCGTAGATCCCCTCGGTGATTCGGTTCCGTTTTAAGGGCCGTCGGAGCTTGCTGCAGTCCGCATTGCGCCGCTTCATCCTCGCCCCCTTAAATCGGGCTTTTTAATACGTACTGCAGTATGGTCCAGGGTTCTCTCTTATTCGGACGGGAAACATTGGCGGTCCTGCAAAGGAATATACCGCTGTGGTTGTTTTTTTTCTCCTGGAAACGAAGAAATAAATAAAAAGACTGAGTGGAAGACCCTCCTCCTTCTCTCGGCGCAGACACAGGCCTAGACAGGTGTGACTGACAGGCCGCTAAGCCAATAGGAATCGCGCTTGTCAGCTGTCACTTTGAATGACAGGACAAACAGCCAATAAGCAGCGGTCTGTTTTGTCGCGGCTGACAGGTTTTATTCGTCCTACCAATAGGATTGATTTGGGCGGGACTCCCTATACGTTTTTTTGCGTATGATGTATGAGAGATGCGTATTCCACATTAACGTAAGTTTCGTTGGTACGTTGCGCGTTTCATTGCTAAGCACAAGTATATTTAGATTGTGACTGACTGTCAAACGCTACAATGGAACAAACAAGGCCCACCAAATAAGATACGTATAATGCATTATTAATTTAATGATGATTAGTGTTCACTTAATTGTACTATGAGCTCGATTTTAATTCCCCCCACACATGGAACAGGACAGGAATAACCCAAACTTAACCACAATTAACACAATGCATCATTTTCTTTTGATAACGGTCCTAATATACAAATATAGGATATAGGATTAAATGCAAACTTATTAGGTGGCATTTTTGGGAAACACCTCCATGCCTCTTACATGCACGTGATCTTACATATTTCTCATCTCTGGAGGGTGTAGATTACAGACATTCAGAGTTTGTCATTTAATAATGGCTCCTCTGTACGCCCCCAGTCTCCACTCAAGACTTCCTCTGGTGGCCTTCCTGCTGGAAACCCTCTTTCTCCTACTGTTTGTCTTTTTTGTGAAAATAGAGCAGCAGACTGGCAGAGAGTCTGACAGAAAGCTTTTCATCAGCTCATATGCAGGTTAGTAAGTCTGATCTACTTTAATGCTGTGTTATGAATTTTTAAGGGCTCAAACTTGCATTCAAGCTGTGGTTATTATGAACAGCATCAAATCACATCATCTTTCGTAAACCTGCTATATTCACTTCACATGTTGATATGAATAAATGCAACAGAAGACTGGCTGTCAGTCGCATATTTTGCTAAGAAACTAATTCCTGGGCTTTTTTAAACGACTTTAACATAACAAACCAACCCCATACAAAAAAAAAAAAAAAAATGGATATTTTAAAATCTACATGTTTTTAAAAAAGGCCAAAAAATATGCTTAATTTACGTAAATATATTTTCAATAAAATACACTCAAAAATAGCACATTTGAAGAAGAACTTTTGTTGTCTATTAAACATACTTTACAATGATCCAAAAAAATACAAAACAATTACAACATATATAAAATATATATTTTTATATAAATATATATATATATTTTTTAATGTTATGTTATAATCATTATTATACTTATACCTTTTGTTCTTTAATATTTTGAATTGTTTTTAGCTTTATTTTTAGTTTTTCATTTAAATGTTAAGTTTTGAAATTTTGTTGTATGCATTTGTCATTTTTATTTAATTTCTTTATTTTTAAATTGTGTATAGGTAGTATTTATAAAGTTTTAGCTTTTAGTTTTGGATCTGTTTTTAGTAGTTTTAATACTAAAATTGATTGCTTCTGTTGTCCTCATTTGTAAGTCGCTTTGGATAAAAGCGTCTGCTAAATTACTAAATTATAAATAATATATATTTTGGCCAGAATTTATTGATTTATTTTGGATATGGATAAAGAATGAGTCAAAATTCACACGAGCATACCCAAAATGGTTATGACTTTACTTTGGCCATGTTGCCGTTGGGGTGTGGAGCCACAACATCTCTGGTTTGGATGATAAGAAGCATTTCTCTACCACAAGCAGTATTAAATACTGACCACCAAGTGTTTTGCCAAATGTTTCAAGTTTTTAAATATGTTTTTATAAATGTACACATTGCCAATATTGGAAATGTAATCCTTTTTTACAGAATTCCAAGATGTTCATGTGATGATCTTCATGGGGTTTGGATTCCTGGCCACGTTCCTTGTACGATATGGTTTCAGTGGATCAGGGTTTAATGTGCTGTTGGCAGCCATGGCCATCCAGTGGGCCGTCTTGATAAACGGCTTCCTGCTGCCACAACGACACCACAGAAGAGAGATCCACATCAGTATGAAGAGGTGCATACGTTACAGCTCTTAGCAGACACTGCTGTTAAACATGTTAATGGAAAAACCAGAATAGGCCATTTTTAATGACAGATGGAAAACTATTAAAAGAATTGGTCACCCAGAAATGAAACAGACTCACTCTCAGACCATCCAAGATGTAGATCAGTTTGTTTGTCAGATTTGGAGAAATATGGCATTGCATCACTTGCTCACCAATGGATCCTCTGCAGTAAATGGGTGCATCTTTCCACTTCAGAAGACATTAACTGATGGACTGGAGTGGTTTGGGTTACATGTGGATTATTGGGATGTTTTTATCAGCTGTTTGGACTCTCATTCTGACGGCACCCATTCACTTGCAGAGGATCCATTGGAATAAATGTCTCCAAATCTGTTCCAATGAAGAAAAAAACTTTGATGAATTATTCTGTTTTAAAGAGGTTTTACAGCATCGCATGATATCAAATGTTATTTGTGCTCCTCGTGTAGTGTGATTGAGGCAGAGCTCTGTGCAGCATCCGCTCTGGTTGCCATGGGAGCGGTCCACGGGAAGACAAATCCTGTCCAGCTTTTACTGATGGCTCTGGTGGAGGTCACAGGATTTGTGGTCAATCAGTGGATCCTGCGAACTCTGCTCAGTGTAAGAGAAGCATTGCTTTCCCAGATTAAAATTATCATTTTTATCCTATATATATATTTTTTAATCCTATGATCCTCATCTCAAGGTACATTCTAAGCCAATTTCAATTAAAAAGAATTTCAATGAAGACTGATTCATTTGGTTGAATAAATCATTTAAAGAGTCAGCTATAAAGACAGCCTTAATGTTTTGTTCCTCAGTGAAATGTTCCTGAATCATTGGGGTCTTGCAAACTCTGCTCTGTGTAAGAAAAGTATTAACTTCCAAAATATATAAATCAATTTTCAAGATTTCCCATATCCTCACCTGAGGGTACATTGCAAGTCAATTTCAGTAAAAAACTGCAAAAATGTTCTGATATATGTGGCAAATTCAGACTGTAGAAACATTTCCAGACAAACGGCGTTTTCAGTCTTTTAAATGTTTATTTAAATATCAGGAAATTTTCAAAGTAATGAAAATTAACACTAATAATTTTCTAATATTTCTATAGTCAACAGACATTTTTCTTTTTTGCTCTAAAATATTTAATTTGCCAGTTGTAATATTTTATACAATTTTGTAAAATGTCAGTAAAACCATATTTGTGAATTACTATCTAAATATTTGCAAGAAATAGCACTTAGGACTGCAAACCCTATTTTATTCAGACAGACTGTGTATTGTAATACTGTACTAAAGCAGAGCTGATGTTTCAGGCAGATCCAGTGTACAGCATCATGCTTCTGCATGTCTTCGGAGCTCTGTTTGGGGTGATGGTGTCCTGGGTGCTGCACAGAGAGGGAATCAAACCAGTGCACGAGAAAGAGAAAACTGACCGGAAGACTGGCTTATTCGCAATGCTTGGTGAGTACATTAACTAGTTATCTCTCAAACTCAGAAAATACCTCAACACCTAAACCAGTTCTTTAATTTCTGACCATATCCATAACGGCATGTCAGATGATTTAGAAAAATTCAAGTGAGCTTTATAACCAGTTGTATATTTAATAGCATCTGCTTATTTCATACATATAAACCATGCAGCTAAATAAATAAATAACTTAAAGCATTTTGATTTTTTTAAATCACTATCAGACCAATACCACGAGCGAAAGTGTGTTATGAACACAGATTATTTATAATGATTGAATTCAATCATAGCCCCAACTAGATAAAACTTTACAATAACAGTACATGAGTGATCATGTACTAATAGGCCTACCTAATTTAAATATTAGGACTCAAGTGTAATTATTTTATGTCCATATTAAGCACAGGAATATGCTCCCTTTCTCTCTTCCTCAAAGGAACGCTGTTCCTGTGGATGTTCTGGCCTAGTTTTAACTCCGCACTGGTGGGAGACTACAGATGGGAGAGAGGACTAAAGCTTGCAGTCATATATGGGACGTATCTGTCACTGGCTGTCAGTGTTGTCATGGCGATGTCTGTCTCTATGCTCACTAGCTCCAAAGGAAAGATGAACATGGTGAGCGGCTGTAGGAACAAAATTCTAGCAACTCCCTCACATAGTAGAAAACTATAATGTAATACAATACTTTGTAACATTGTTAAAGTAAAACGGGTTCATGTTGACTTAGTTGGGATCTTTGAGCAGATTTACAGATAATGAGCATCATGAGATGAGTAGCATGTCTGCACAGGTTCACGTCCAGAGCTCTGCCCTGTCTGGGGGTGTTGCCATTGGAGTTGCAATGACAGCAGTCCACACGCCATGGATTGCCATGATGATTGGATTCTGTGCTGCTCTCTTATCAGCCTTGGGGTTCCAGTACATGAAGGTATCAATCTCTAAATAATTTGTTTTCTAAATTCAAATTCCCCGCCCCCCAGTCTCATCTACTGTGTAGTCGATTCAATAACTAAGAGCATTAAAGTGTAATGTTTATCTTGTTTGGGTCAGAGTTATTATCTTATACTAAAACCATAAAAACCCCAAACATTTTCATTACTTGAAATAAAGTAAACATTAACCATTAACTGCAATTTCTATAAATAAAATTTCTATAATTATTTTTCATCTAATTGCTAAGGTACCATTTCTCATTTATATATATATATTTTTTAGTGCTGTCAAATGATTAATCGCGATTAATCACATCCAAAATAAGTTTTTGTTTACATAATATATGTATGTGTAATGTGTACACTCGTATAATTAAGCAAAGAAATGACTAAAACATACAACAAAATTACTAAAACTTTGAAATTAAAGCAAAAACTAAATATTTTTTAAAAATCTAATTAAAATGATTATGAATAACTATAATAGTATTAGACCTTATGTAGCACTCGTTGCCTTCTGTCTTCTGGTTTGTATTTCCACGGCATGAAGCTAAGAGCTTACAAATTTATGAATGAACCTCTTGTTTTAAAATCTTCCCAGACATTTGACATCTGCTTCAAACATTACAATGCACATGATAACTTTCATTAACTCTACAATAAGTAAATCAACTTCACCAGCGATGCCTGTCTTTACAAATACACGTGGTTAATTAGGTTTTCAAACGAACATCAAAACCCAAGAGGCCAAAGGAGAAAGCCGTTCTCCCTTAATAATAAACAAAAATCAACTTAACTTTCAAACCACACTCTTAAAGTTTAGTCTCTCAATAGTGACACTCATTCAATAATCACAATCATTCCGTCAACAATATTTTCCATCACTATTTCCACTAAAAGCTAAAAACTGAGTGCTTTTTAAAGGCTCTCAGTAACATATATTACCTGATGTCACTAATTAGCCCAACGCACATCAGTCAGCTAATTTCAAACAGAACTAGACAAGGGTGTCAGAGACAAAAGAGTGCTCTAAAAAATAAAAAATAAACCCATGCTGCTCAAGCTCGAGCTGACATGATAAATCTTTAATGCTTAAAAAAAACTAAATCCCAGATTTGTAATGTGTTCTCACACTTGTGAGATGTGTATACTTTATATTACATAAACTGTCAGGAAATATTTTCAGGTTTTTTTTCTTTCATTCAGAGTCACATGCTGTTTGCTTTTGAGTGTCATGACACCTGCGGCGTCCTCAGTGTGCATGCCATACCGGGAATTCTGGGATGGTTTGCTCATTTATTTCTACGGCTGGCCAGTAATGAGAGCACAATGTAAAACATTTTTCACTTTTATCCATGAAATGGCACTAAAAGCATATGGTCCGCTCCTTTTATGTTGACTGTGTTGTATCTGTGTTCTCAGAGCGGTGAAGTTCGCTGTGCATCACATCTGTGTTCTCCTCATAACGGCGTGCATGAGTCTGGTGATGGGCACAGCTACAGGTACCACCAATGCATTCACACTAAAGATCATTAGAACATACCATTGGCTTGTGTTTCTTGTTTTGAATTAACCAACAAAAGATCAGCATCTCACACTGTGAAAAAAAAAAAAAAAGATTTTTCAAGATTGTAAATTAAAAAGGTCACTGGAGTACATTTTACATGAAAATACCATTTCAGTCTTTCTATTTAAGTTTTTTATGCTTAATTCACTGTTGCTGTTTCTTTGTAATTATTTGTGAAATTTACTAGCACTTTCTGAGTGGTTCTTTTATTTATTTATTATTCAGCTTAGGCTGGTTTACTCGCACATACATCGATACGTAGGGGAGAGTGGGAACAGTTGCAACACTTTTTGCATTTCATTCAGTTTCTCAGAGGCGGTTTGTATTGGAGAGTGAACATTTTAATACAATAAAGTCAAATCTGTCAGCTACTCACCCACACTGTACAGCATATGATAATATACCTACAATTTATACTTGAATAGACAAAGTCAAATGTTACAACTGACCCCATAACAGGGGATGGTTGCAACAGTCCACATGGGGGCCGTTGCAACATTCATTAAACTGTAATTAAAATCACTCTTAAATATCATTATTTTATTTGAGCACAGATAGGGTCTTCAATAAGTTAAACTGGCTGTCTAAAAACATGTGTTAAATAACAAATACGCAACACACTGTGTGGAGACGTGCTGATATCGCGTTTGGTCTCGTTCTGTCTTGGCCATTTGTTGTGAAAAAAATAATGAAAGTGTGTCCAGCTAAGTACAATTAGTATTTTGTTAGATGGGTATAAAAAAAGCTTAGTTTACCGTGGCAGCGGTCGCGGCAGTTGTCGTGTGAAGACCCAAGAGTGGAAAGACCATCAACTCTACCATGCGACTCCACCGGGCAGGGACAGAAGTTCCTTTTTAATTATAATTATAATGAATAATTGTATAATTCTACAATTGATTGCTTCTGTTGTTCTCATTTGTAAAGCATCTGCTAAATGACTAAATAATAATAAAAACAATACATAGAGCATAGAATAGGCTAGTAAATGGGGACAAAAATTCAAGTTAGTAACAACCATGTTTTGATTAATTATTACAATACTTTTGAACTACAAAATATGAATTGAATGAAAATCAAGACACTAAAATTTTATAATAGCCTACTTCTGTTAAAGTTTAGTGAACTGGGGTCAGCTGAATAAACAGCACTATATTAAGACCGTGCCTTAACTAGTTTGACTAACTAGCAGTAAACCATGTGGTAATGCGTCTTACTTTTCAGATTCAAATTACACAAATCTACCATTTTATGTAACTGTGTGTAACGTATGTAATTTATGTACATATGCATGTGTGTGTGACAAAGAGAGGGTTGAAGAGAAGGAAATTAGTCCACATTAAAAACATATACTTAAAAAAGGAGAGATACCTGACTATTGATAAAGGTTCTTTATTAATCCATAAAAATACAAATACAATTTTGTAATGTTATGGCAAGATTTTACATCAATGTTGTGGTAATGGACAGCATGCTGGGACCCTACACTGACAGCCGTGATAAAACTCGCTATATTAGCTTGACACAGTATCTTTGACAAATGCCTATATGCCTATTAGAAGCTAAGAAAACAATTAATACAATTATATGACTTTACAATGCTTTAAACAAACAGTATGACAAAAAATCTGATCATTAAAAAAAAAAAAAAATTTTTTTACCACCATTTCTTTTTTTTTTGTAGAAAGAATAGTCACGTGGCTGATTTCTTCTACGAAGACTGATGGGCTAATTGAGCATGTGCAGTGTGAATATCAACACTGTAGCTCATTCCTGATTAAAGAAATACACCATGTTGCGACTGCCCCTCATTGCAACAGTCCCCACTCTCCCCTATTTGCTCTGTGAAAAGTATTTTGCATCGACTCAAAAAAATTAAAAGAAAAAAAACCTTGTGTGACCAATTAGTTTTGTGTTTTGGTTCAATGAGGCAAACTAGAAATTCAACTAAAATAAAAATTTGCAGGACTTTTTCTTAAATGGAGTATCTGGAGACCCCAGCAGGACAGGAAGTGCTTTGATGACCAGGCATTCTGGGAGGTGAACGGATTTGTTCATTTGCATCAGTTTAAATAGATCATTCCTTTTCAAGGATCATCTCAATGTTGCATTTATTGCATTATTAATTGCATTAAACCGAATTAAAAATTAAACTTGAACATACATTTTCAAACATGTTTATGATTGCTAATTATGTATTTGTTTGTCTTGTAGTTTCCAAATTTGGTGGTACAGAAATGAAGAACTTGGAGACACATTAATAAGACGACTCCAGTTATACATGAATGTATGTGTGTGTGTGTGTTTGAGAGGTTAGACATTGCTTAAATAAATTTACAAGATAAAATGTCCTTGAATGGAAAGCATTGTGCTTTCTAAGAGACAAATCATACAAAACAACATCAAATCAATTTTTCCAAGCCCCTGGACATTAAGGCTGGATTAAATTACTTTAGTGGAAGCAAGAAAAACAGAGACGAGTTTGTTTCAGCCTGACAATGACAAACTGATACACCACCTAATGCAATATATAAAAATAACTTTATGGTGACTTTAATCTACAATCCCATGTTATTCTTCTGCTGTTGAATGTAATAAAAGATTGTGCATTTTAAAAGAAAACCACTGGCTCTGTATATATTTACAATAACTTTATTCATTTAAACCCACAGTTGAAAGAAGTTCAGCTACTTTTTGTCAGAAAGAGAGACATGGATTACATTAAAATGCTACATTCTTTTAGTATGTAGAAATCACAGAATCTCGAATTTGTTAGTTGACAGACGAGTCTCGCATCTCATCTTATTCTCCCATAACAACTGATATAATAAGAAATTGTGCTTTTTATACAACCTTTTATACAACTCCCACATATCCAAACATACATGAAGAGTGAACTTAAAGCTCCAAAATATATAACTAGGCTTCCCGCAGTCAAGAAAATCTCAGAGAAATAGGCTGTTTGGTTTTGCTAGTTGCACAGAAATTAAAAATATTGACAGTGAATATACATGTTTCTTGTTATGCTCCGCTATAAGAAACTGCTTGTGCTTAGTGCAATCTGTGTGAAATTTTAAAATTAAACAACTGAATGACTGGAAAAAGCGTGAGAACCCATATAACGCAATTTACAAAATCTTCCAAAAAGTAAGACGTAGAATAAAAGCGCTTGTTGTTGTGATATCAGCTGACTGAAGGTTGAGCCGCAAATATGACAGGAGTATGTTATCAAATCTGAACATTGCACAAAATTTCAAAAGATTATAAATGAAAGTCTTCTGAAAGAGACAATTCCTGTGGCTTATGCAAAAAAGACTTATTCAAATGACGACACATTTAAAAACAGAAACACAGTGAAGCTGAAAGACTGAAAGTCAGTCACACTCATTTTGGTTATTGAAGATTATGGTCAAAAACTCCCTGCTGCCACTGCACAATATCACATAACTATATTTTGTGAATCAATGTTTTTGTCTGAAGATATCGGCTTGATGGTGCCCTTTTTGCTATTTTAATTCCATTGTATACAAGTCATTTTCATTATACACGCAGGGTGAGGTCTAAACATGTCCATTTTGACTGCAGAGACTGGATTTGATTTGCATTTCTCTCGCTGTGGGAACGAAAGGAAACGAGACAAAGAAAGGAAGAAGGAGCATATTTAAGAACGGGAGTCATCTGAAGAGTTGAAAAGGGGAGAGAATGAAATAGAGAGTGCAAATAAGCAGCAATAAGTACAGAGGAATTGTGTGTTGATGTACTGTGGGATTTGATTGAAGGAAATGGATCTTTACTGCCAGAGGTCCTCAGTTCGGCCAAACTTGAACACCAGACCACTGCAAGAGAGAAGGAGAATCAAAATTAGAACTCAATCAAAATATCACAGCGTTACGTACATAGGTGTGTGTGCTTGTTTTCTTTCTCGTCCCTCTCTCTTTTGCTATTGCTCTGCGGCTCCTGATTGGACGCGTCACCCGCTGGCCATCGGTGTGATGTCGTCCTCTTCGTCCAATCTGCTTTCGCCATTCTCACCATTATTGGTGAGAATAGGAAATTTAGAGCGTCGATACGCTGAAGCTTTCGGTTTCTTTTCGGTTAGTTAGGGGATTTGAGGAGCTTTATGGGGAGCCACTCAAATTCCTTTTCCCTATGTTAGTGGTAATCTTGTTTTGGTAATTTTTCGTTAATTTCTCTTCTATTTCTTTTTTTTCTGTCTCTATTACTTTACTCATTCCAGCAGTTGTAAATAGTGCATCCCATTCATATTCTTGTGGCTTCGGCTTTATGAAATAAATTATTTTCAATCAAGCTTTATCCTTGTTTATGGTCATTTCTCTGCTTGGTTCAATCTACCCAGTAATAATCTATTTTTCTAAGTGTTGCGAACTAACTCTAGACTTTTAAATTCATAACAACAGTTTCACTTGGGGAAAAAAAAATCTGAATTTGCCAAGTTATTTATTATAAATTACATGAATACTCTGGTATGCAGGTAATTACAGACTGGGCAATAGTAATACATTCATGACCCATTCTAAATTATTTTAATTCTCATTATTGGGACTTTTATTAAGCTTTCTAAAAAAAATATTTTGATGATTATTCAACGTATCGTCACTGGAAGTGGTTTAATAGCATCAGTAGCAAAAATGGTCTCTTTTTCATTTCTCCATACATTTCAATTTGAATTACTTCAAATTGTTCATTTCAAAGACTTTAAGAAAAAAATTGTTCAGCAAGGACAAGTTAAATTGATTAAAAGTGACATTTATAATGTTACAAAAATATTTCAAATAAATTATGTTCTTTTAAACTAAAAAAAAATTATTACAGTGTTAACAAATATGAAGCAAGCTCAGCTGTTTTCAACATTGATAATAATCAATCAGTTTCTTAAGCAGCAAATCAGCATATTAGAATGATTTCTGAAGGATCATGTGACACTGAAGACTGGAGGAATGATGCTGAAAATTCAGCTTTGATCACAGAAATAAATAATTTTTTTTTAATATTTTAAAGTACAAAACACTTCTTTTAAAAAGTAATAATTAGTGCTGTCAAATGATTAATCGCATCCAAAATAAAAGTTTGTTTACAAAATGTGTGTGTACTGTGTATATTTATTAAGTATATATAAATACACATGCATGCATGTATATATTTAAGAAATAGATATTTATATATAATAAATTATATCAATATAAATCTATACATGTAAATATGCTAATATTTTCAAAATATATATTGTGTGTGTTTTTTTATTTTTATATACATAATAAATATATACATTACAGACATATTATGTAAACTAAACATTTTATTTTGGATGTGGTTAATCGCGATTAACCGTTTGACAGCACTAGTAAATTGTATTTCACAATATTACTGTTTTTACTGTATTTTCAAACTTACTAGAGATCGACCGATATATCGATTTACCGATATTTAAGAATTTTACCATAGTCGGATATCGGTTTTGTAATATCGGATTCACCGATAAACGCTGCCATCTTGTGGGTGTTTTAAGAATTGCGCGCAGGATTGCCATTGCAGCGCATCAGAGGGGAGACGAGACAACAACAACAACGGCGTGCACAGGTACTTTGCTGTAGTTAGTAAACTTCATTTAACATAACAGCCATTAATGCTTTATCTCTGCGATCGATCGCAGTTTGAGTGTAATTTTGTGGAAATGCACAGATAAACCGTGCTGTCAGCAGCATAATTTAAGAGCATGCCAGTTGAGAAATGCAATAAAATACAATGCTTGTTATATTCCAATATTCCAGAGAATATTATTCCGTGAATTAACATTATCCAGTGAATTACTCTTCACTCTTTAGCCTATTAAACAGCTTATAAACCTACTACAACTGAAGTTAAAAATAAAGTTGATATGACTCCTGTCCTTTATTTATTTATTTTTTTATTTATTTATTTATTTGAAAACATTAGACATTCTACATTTATTTTGCTTACTGCAAATATTAGTGTTGCTGCTGATGCTTTTTATAAATGACATGTTGCTTTGTGGGGGGTTTTTGGTAATATGAAGATTAAATTTAAAATGAAAGACTGCTAATTCTCAAAAAAACTTTTTTTAAGATGACTGAAAGGTGAAGTATGGACTTCAAGCAGTCATTTATTTACTTTATTACAGTAAATAAATACCGGTTCTGCATATCGGTTATCGGGAACATAAACATAAATAATTGGTATATCGGTTATAAAAAAAATAAAAATATCGGTCGATCACTAAAACTTACCCAAAGAAGATGAATGCATTTTGGAAAAAAACCGCAATACCAGGATACACTGACAAATCCTTTTTTTCTGTTCAATCATAACAAAGAAAAAAAATGGAAAAATAGAATCAGCAACTGTAAACAAATAGAAATACGAATCATCTTATTCTATAAGGGCAAAATTTGTCTTATTCTCTCACCAGTCACAACAAAACCACCAAACAGTATCCACATAGAGGCGATGAGAGACCCGAACGCCAACATGAACCCGATGAAGAGCCAAATTCTGGCACCTACACACAAACACATTCAAAGCACACTTCAGTCATGTAGTATTTCAATATTTACAAGAAATGCATAAAGTTAATGCTGTCTCATGAAAAAAAGCATGTTGCGCATGCAAGACGTAAGACGGTAAGACGTACCTGTCTGTCCCAAGCAGCCATCGCTGTAGCTGTCGCCCCTCACCTGGCCATTTGACACCGCATTGATCCTGCATTCAAATCAGTCTTATTTTAGTCATTAACTTAAGTAAAAACTAATTCTTTCAATCCAATTAACTTTAATGAGTATTCTTTTTCTTTTGATTTATGAAACTGACTCATTGTTTTGAGTTTAATGAACTTGTTTCTTTTAAATCAGATGAACTTAGATTTAACTGAACCTGGTTGCAATTTCTATTTCCCAGCATGCTTTGCCATGGCACTCGAAAGGTAGAGTAGGTACTAAAGTTAAGTGTTACATACTGTTTTTTGCTACATTAATGTTAATTGGGAGGATTAGTATGGTTTTGCTATGCTAATTTAGAAGAGTTTCTGTTGTGTTTCTCATTGTGACGAGTGGAGCATGACCTTGGTTTCAGAGCAGAAATATGTGAAATGTTCTCATTTGCCTTACTCGTTCAGCAATTACTATGCTTATCAAAGCATTGTGTTGTCAATTAGCAAGTTAGCATTTACTGAACTAGCTAGTTAAATTTCCACTTCTGAAAAAAATTAAATTGAGATTACATGATCATTTTAAATTAGCTTACTCAAATTTCAGTTAGTATTTCAAATTAGGGGCAATTCATATGAAATAAAATTGGCCTGTTCTGCTTGCTTAAACTTTGACTTTCCTAAATTAAACATTTTGATGTATTAAGTAAAAAAATGTGAATTTTTTTTTAAGTTTTGCCAATTTATTCAGTTTTACAGTGTAGTTTTTATTGATAGACTGAAGTTGTTTTAGATTCTGTTTTCATTTTTGTGCTAAAACGTTTGAAAATGTAACTTTTATTAGTTTTTTTAAATGTCTATACAGTTTTTATTCATTTCTATTTCGGTTGTAGTTATTTTAGTACATCAAATAATATATAATGTATAATAATGTAATACAAGTTATGGTTTAGTTTTACTTAACTATAATAACCTTGATTCAAATCCATAGATAGTGAAACTCCACAGGTGGTTTATCAATGCAGTCATTGTACAGTAGTCACGGCGCAACCCTGTAGTTAAATCAGTGCTTAACGACAGGAAGTAAGATCTGGGACAGATCAAATCAAATTGGGGAAGTCGTGGCCTAATGGTTAGAGAGTCAGACTTGTAATCCAAAGGTTGCGGGTTCGAGTCTCGGGCCGGCAGGGATTGTTGGTGGGGGGAGTGAATGTCCAGCGCTCTCTCCACCCTCAATACCACGACTGAGGTGCCCTTGAGCAAGGCACCGAACCCTCAACTGCTCCCCGGGCGCCGCGGCATAAATGCCCACTGCTCCGGGTGTGTGTTCACGGTGTGTGTGTGTTCACTGCTGTGTGTGTGTGTGTGTGCACGTTGGATGGGTTAAATGCAGAGCACGAATTCCGAGTATGGGTCACCATACTTGGCCGTATGTCACTTCACTTCAAATTATGTCACAGCATTGGTCTGGCCGGACACAATGAGAACAAAGACTTAGTTTTCGTCATTAGAGGGAGCGCCAGTGAGAATCTGTACAGGTGTAACTCACATGAGGAAGGCTATAGTCGCTATAACCCCACAGGTATGATATGCATGGTGGAACTGTTCCTCTTTAGGGTACATTATCGCTGCATCGATGATGATCCACCAGCCTGTGAAAAACTGCACATGTGCACAGTGTGAGAAGAAACACTGTTAGTTAGGGAATCACTGGATATATGAAAAAACACAAGATTTAACTGACATACCAGAACTCCGGTTGCGATGGAGGCGATGGTGTTTCTCTTCTCACCCCAGTCCACATTACACTCACAATCGCCACATCTGATCCCGTCCAGAAACCCAGACATACTTCTGATCTGACCTGATCCTTCAGACAAATACGTTACTTTTGAGATGTTCTGCTGGGGGTCATAATAAAAAGACATTCACATTGTGTGATGAAGTGAATTTGTCATACAGTGACACATTTGGGCAGAGAAATTGATTTTTAATTTCAAATATTTAATTTTGAAACACCTTCCCCATCTATCTATGAAGGCATTAAAATTGATCAAAAGTCTCATTAAAGTCACTTATGACACAGAATTTGTTTCTTTTTTAAAAATCCTGTTCTTTTTCATTTTTGTCATTAAAGAATCTTGTAAAGTGATGGGGAAAAATTTGTGCTCATTAACTCATTTTAGTTTTTATTTAGAGGGTAATAAATTCAACTGTTCCTGCGCAGGAGCGGCGCATCATCACTGACTGCGCAAACGCAGAGCACAGATGATCCTCCTGAGCCAAACACAAATAACACACAAAGGATTTCCATCGGTCTTGTTTGCGACCAATATCTGAATATTAACATAAGTGATATTTTACATAATAGTTCAAAACTACGTTTCCGCACAATTTCGGGCGAAAACGTCGAGTGTTAATGCTGTAAACATGTCTGATCTCTCATGTCCGGCTGATTTCTAACCCAAATTTGCTACATCACTGTTTCTATAAAGCATTACGGATAAATAAAAGCACAGTAAGGGAGAATATCTAATGAATGATCACTAGGAGTCGATATTTACAGCACAGTGAATTCTTACCTGCACTTTTCTTGAGTTTGTCTTGTGGTTCGCAGTATATACTCCGCAGTCTTCCGTCTCAAACAGTGGCTCTGAGCCGCGCATGCGCAGAACACATCTTAACTAAATGCACTTAAACTAAATTCAGCTTTTAGTTTTGGATCTGTTTTTAGTTGTTTTAATTCTACAATCGATTGCTTCTGTTGTCCTCATTTGTAAGTCGCTTTGGATAAAAGCGTCTGCTAAATGACTAAATAATGTAAAAACAACATAAAAGCTACTGTATTTTGTAATACCTTTAAAGAAACCATTTTCTTGGAAAAACTGCTAAGACTATAAGGTCTTAAAAAAAGACCCCTTGGCTCTTCAAACTAAATTAAATGCTTTATAATAGTGTCAGTTTATTAGTGGTGTTTGCATTACTATTGATCTTACTTGGTGTATTGATAAAACCCCTACATATTAAACTTGGCCACATAGCTTGATGTATGAAATCCTAATGCTTTTCTATTCTACCAGACTTTCTCACATGTTTATCTAAAACAAAAAAAGCATTGTGATTTAAATTTTGTCATTATTTACTCACAGTTTCTGGTAGCCATTGACTTCCATAGTATATTTTTCCATACTATAGAAGTCAATGGCTACCAGCAAATGTTCGGTTACCCACATTGTTCAAAAAAAACTTATTTTGTGTTCAACAAAATAAAGAAATCGACACAGGTTTGGAATAACACTAAGCTGGGTAAATGAAGACACAATTTTCATTTCTGGGTAAACTATCTCATTAATGAAAGAGCCATATGGAGATAAAAATTTCAGTGTAACCACCCACAACACCATAGTAACGCCCTAAGGTCGGTTTATAAATAATTTAATGTTCCAGTTGTCCTAAAGCACTGCCATATGCCATTTTAAATATTATCTGAGAGATCAGAATCATGTAATCAATGTACCTTTCACAAACACAAGACCTTTAATATCCTTTTAAGGCATGACAGTGATATCAGAAATGATTAAAATAAGTATAAAGTATGCAGTACAACAAGCTTTTCTTAAAGTTGGAAGCACTCAGCACTCACACATGGTTTGTTTGAATCTTACACAGACATTTTATTATTAATTTGTCTCAAATGAAATAACATAGGGTGACTATACATCCTAATCAAATCAGCACAGTATCTGAAATGTTGTTTGCAACTGAAATGCTCTGTACAGAAGATGGTCCTCAGGTCATCTGAACTTAAACACTACCATGCAATGATTAGCTGGTCACCCTAATTCAAATGTAAGGAAAGCTGCATAAAGAACATGTATAAAAGCCTAACAAGTTGATTGCATTTGATGAAAAATATTTCATACTATGTAAAAGCTACAAGATGGAGCAATGTAATTAAAAAGAGAGTAAAAAAAGAATCACTGACGACTACATTAAGTGCCAAGTATTGGTTTCATGTGCTATTTTCTCAGTGGTGTTTCCCTTAAAGCACTCCAAGCAGTTTGAGAGCAACAGAGATGGAAAGCAGAATGACTCCAAACAGCCCAATGTATCCGTATGCACCACGCATCCTCTTAGCAGGATCTAAAACAGACAAACAACTCTGGTGAGGAGGCTAAAGCTCAGATGAATGTTTAAAAGAACCTGAACACATTGAAGTCACAGAATTGCTTGTGTAACAGTTTCACAAAAAAACTTTTCTTCTAATTAAAAATTATATTTATTTGTTTTATTTTGACTTAACAGTATCTTGAAAATGTGTATGGCAATTTAAAAAAATGCATAAATATACTTTGTTTTGAAAGGACACAATATAAACTACAAACATACATGTGTCATTTAAATCTATAATTAAATGCAAAATAAATGCAAACCTTTTTGCATCTCCACTCTGATTCAGAAACAGATGTGAATGTGCTTTTGCATCTGAGAACAATCTAAAAATTGCTCTGTGTGCATTTTTAAGACGTACCACCGGTGTAGTAACCCCAGGCATAAGAGAACCTGCTCGTTACCCAGATGACTCCTAACACAGAGGCAACAATCTTATATGGGAGATAAAAATGCAAGATAAACAAAGGTGAACTGGGTGAAAGGGTGTACATACTGTATGACAGAAGGAGAGCACATGAAAAGAGATTGAATTAACATATTTAACAGAGCTTTATAGAACACACATTACAAGGAAATGCCCCTCTGTTACATGATCAAGGTCAACATTTGATCAAAGGCATAATGATTTCATTTAATTTTAACTGGTGTAAGGTTAAACAAACAACACTACCGTTACTAGCCCAACACTTTAGTGTGATACAGTAAATGCCTTTGCCACTAAATATGATGGAAGATGGTACAAATTAAGGAACAGCAATGCACAGGTATATCAGGAAGGGTTGAGCTGGGCAAAACTGGCTCCATTTCTGTTCATAAGCTGGAAGAATTTGCTGAATTGCAATTAAAATAAATTTTATAAACTCACAAACACAAATCTTTCTACAAAACATGATTCATGTACACCAAGTCTTGACAAAGTTGAACTGTCGTTCATTTCTGAATTGCACACAACTGTGATACTCACAGGATACTCTAATGCAGCAATAGTCTGGAACACCAGCCACTGTGGATACACCTCCAGTGTGTTCTGATGGGCTCTCTGGATGCAGTTGAACACTAGCTCCTTATCACTGTACATGGTGGGATACTACAGAAAAAATACATCAAACCAAAGCATCTGCATTGGTTTCAAATCAGAAATTAAAGTTAAATATGCATCAGTATAATTTCAGGCAATGCAACAACATGCATTGCATATGAAGCCTTATCGTACCTTTACTCCATACTTCTTCCGTGCACTCCCAACTTGGACCCCGAGATACATCAACATGATAAAACTGTACAAATACGTAAAAATTGCATAGCCAAAGTTGGCTGGAAGCAGCTTTTCGATCGCCATTTTTTCCCCAGATGAAAAGTTCAGGACTTGTTTTCTGTCTCAAGCACGAGCTGTTCTTTTATTTGAAGGAAATAAACGCACAATCACGCAACTCAAGCACGGTGCGTTATTTGTGTTCTTCACTCACTCCCCCAGACACAGATCAAACCTCGCGATAACACGCGATCTCTCGAGAGACCATTCAGCGTTAGACAACCCGATGAAACATATCAATAGTAAACAATATGTAAACATGAAGGAAATATATGACAGTATTTTTAGTTATTAACCTACTCAAGCTTTCAGCAAGTAAAACCATAGATGTCGACTATTATTTTATATCATGGTTTAAAAAAAAAAAAAGACTATCAAACACAGTTGCGTTGACATCCATACCTAAACCTACCCGTCTCCTAGATGATCCAGCCCCGCCCCCTGGATCTTTGTTCTGCAGGGGCTTATGGAATTTTCTAGATTCCCCCCTCCCCCTCGATGACGTCATTGGGAGTCGGTTAAGTAGAGAAGCGCTTCACGCTGAATCAAGCGCTCGCGAGGAAACAACGGCTACCGCTGACTAACGTTACTCAGAAACACGTTTTGTTTAAAGAAATTGTCCTCAATTTGGACGTAATATCGGAATAAACATACATTTATTTGACAGTTGTTGAATTTCAAATAGTTTCTGTTTTGAACTCGCTCGAGGAGTGTCGAGTCGGTTATCTTACCGTTGGATCAAGGCTATTTTGACGGTAAGTTACAGTTAAATGTTGTTTATAGCTGATATTTATACTTTATACACCTGACATACTTTTAGTTCCAGCCACTGATCTATAAAACAATAGAGTCCATGTACTGATCTATAATAGAGAACAATAGAGTCCATGTACTGATCTATAATAGAGAACAATAGAGTCCATGTACTGATCTATAATAGAGAACAATAGAGTCCATGTACTGATCTATAATAGAGAACAATAGAGTCCATGTACTGATCTATAATAGAGAACAATAGAGTCCATGTACTGATCTATAATAGAGAACAATAGAGTCCATGTACTGATCTATAATAGAGAACAATAGAGTCCATGTACTGATCTATAATAGAGAACAATAGAGTCCATGTACTGATCTATAATAGAGAACAATAGAGTCCATGTACTGCTCTATAATAGAGAACAATAGAGTCCATGTGTATAAATCAGTGGTTCCAGCACGTTCTTTATTATTACTGCCATCTTTAGTAATGTTTCATTAGCAAATATGGCTCATATTATTATAAAAGTAAATATTTAACCAATTAATGTCCATATTTTTAGGGACATTGTGTTACATTTAACAAATATATCAACGTATTCTGTGTATTCATCATCACAGTACATTACCATTTTGTAATACAAGTTCTCGAAAAATGTTGACTTAATACACAAATATTGATATGAAAATGAACAAAGTTGAATAAATTACCAAAAGCCAGTATCAAAAATCTGACATCTTTAGAATTATCTGTTTTTGTTTTCAGAATTGTCGACATCCGTGAAAAAAATAAAATCACTGTGATTTTATGAATAAAAATGTTATGCATGCATAAACAAAACCCTGGTCTCTGTTAAAACCTGCAGAATATAGATATCAAATTATTAAATTTCTTGATTGATTAAACTGTTAGTTCATGAGTAACGTCTGATGCTTTGTGTTTGTAGGTTTGATCATGAATAAGGAGGCCAGCACTGGGCGTCTCGGTGAGGGTGTGAAGCTCATCTTTGATCAGAAGGCTCCATCCGGTCGCAGCAGCAGCAGCAGTGGCAGCTCGTACTCCAGCAGCAGGGGGAGCCGCTCCTCCAGCAGGTCACGGAGCTCATCACGGAGCTCATCCTCTGACAGTGGCTCTTCCTCACCCTCACGCTCTCGCTCACGTTCCCGCTCCCATCCACGCTGCTCAGGCCGCTCACGCTGCCGTCACAGACACCATTCTCCTCCTCGCCGTTACCGGGCTCGCTCCCGCTCTTTCAGCCCTTCTCCTGAGCGTTCCTCCCACCGCAGACGCTACCATCGCCGCAGTCGCTCTCCATCCCCCTACGGCTACTCCAGACGTCACAGGCGTTCTCCGTCCCGCTCTCGCAGTCGCTCCCCGGTCTACTGGAGGGGAAGCAGGTTCGTGGGGAGGTACCGGTGCCGTTTCTCCCGCTCACCCAGGAGCTCCAGAGATTACAGAAGCCGCTCTCGCAGCAGTGAACGCTCTTCGGTCCGCCTCAGCCTTGAGGGTAAGTTTCACTTAAACTATTATATATGCTACATAAAAGACAAAAGGAGAGAATTTTTTTTTTATTATTATTTTCATACAAAGCAGTTCATGGTGACCACAGCTGTTAATAACCTAAATTTCAGTCTGTTCTTCCCATTTCAAGGTATCATTTAGCTTTAGAAGACTTTAAATACACTGCATGAGTAGTGTGGATGATGCTTTATTTCATCCACGTCGTCTTTGCACTTTTTGTGTTCTATGCAAAAATGAACAGCAATACATTTTTCTTCCCCTCTAGGTTTTAGGCTTATTACAAAAAATGAAAATTAATTAAAAAAAAAAATTAAGTTACAAAAATTTAAGTTTAAAAGTAATATTACAAATAGACATTTAATAATATATATTTTTTTATATTTAAAGTGTATGTGTAAATAAATACTGCCTCTAAAGTAAATGTAAGCAGGTAAACATTCTGACAAAAATGCAAATTAATAAAAAAAATTAGCAGTGTAGTGAGTTGTTGGGTGAGTAGTTGATAATGCTGACTATGGAGGTAAATGCTAAAATTAATTTATACCTTGAAATCTTCCACAGAGAAGAAGAATCTGTTAAATGTGGCCAAAGCAAATGCCACCAGGATTCTTGGAGTGCAGAACTTGGAGCTGCCAGCTAGCCTGAAGGAGCTGGAGGAGGAGGAGAAGAGGAGATCTTCATCAGATAAAGAGGAAAGGGTGAGCGCTGACCGGGCGCCACAGAAGACACCAGCACAGGTGAGCCTCGCACACAAGCACACAGATGTGTCATTAACACACAGCCAGTGTTTGTTTGACTTCTGTAATGTTGCTTGAACGTCCTGAGTGTTTGACAGTATACTGATTTGTACTTCAAGTTTTATCTAAGATCTTGGGACGTTGACTAACCCGTTAAAACACGTCTATTTAAAATGTGATTGCGCGCTGTACTTACCCAACCTGGGTCACCATGTAATCTGTCTCCTCAGACGTGAATGATTTTACCTGATGGATTTAATGGAATGATGAACAGCACTTGTCCGGATTAGGTAATGGTACACGTTAAAGAGTATGTACTACTGTGTAGTGTGTGTGCGTGTGTGTCTGTGTGAGAGAATGAATGAGCACGTGGCTATTATTCCTCTCACTGTATTGAGGAGTGGCATTTAGCTTCAATTGCTTTGTTTTTTTTGTATCATTTCTGTTCCTGTAGAGCTGAAACTCCTCCACCCTTTGGACAAAGAGGGAGAGAGGGGGAGGTCACATGACTTGAATGACACCAGCTTTAAGTCTTATGTGCACAACTGCAAAGGTTAAGTAATTGTGTACAATGTCAGCGGTAGCCTTGTGTCGAACAAAAACAGACCACATGCATTTGTGTGATTCACCTCCCACTCAACACTTTCAGCCACCACACAACAGTACATATGCGGAAAAGTTTGGGGTCTGTAGAATTTCAGGTTGTTTTTTTAAGAAATCAATTTCAGCAAGGATGCATTGAGTTGATCAGAAGTGACAGTAAAGACATTTATAATGTTGAAAATAAATGCTGTTCTTTTGAACTCTATTTAAATAATCCTGAAAAAAAAAATTAAGTGACAAGAAAACTCTCAGCATTCTAGAATGATTTCTAAAGGATCATGTGACACTGAAGTCTGGTCGCTGATGCTAATGATGCTGAAAATTCAGCTTTGCATCACAGGAATAAATTAAAATGTGAAATATTTAACTAGAAATTGTTAAATTTACAATATTTTATGGTATTTTGGTTAAAAAAAATAATAATACCGACCCCAAACGTTTAAACGGTAGTGTCTCTTTACAGTTGTTAGAACTACAGGAAATTACTTATGGTTGAACTGGGTTGCGTTGTCATTTACCAGAGTCTTCCTCTATTCATCGTGTGTGAAGACCAGAGAGAGCACGCTCTACGTTGACGGATGTGGTTTGGAAAAATATAGTCTCATCAATTAGTAATTAGTTTTTGCTTTTTTGGGCTTTGTTCGTACAAGCAGCATTCTATTTAAATCATTTTATTATTATTTTGGGCCGTTTATGGAAGCCTGTTTCTGCCACAGAATTAAAAGTAAGTAAATAAATAAATAGGTAATTTTGACCATTTCTATTTCACAATTCTGACTTTTTCACAATTGTTTATACCTGACAATTCAAACGTGCAAAATTGATATCTTGCAAAATCACATTCATTTGAAATCTAATTAAAATGACATTTTAGATACTGCATTTCGGTTATTTTTCCTTATTTGGATTCATTCATATAAAGTGTGAACCATGCATATGCATGAATTTGTAAATAGCGACACCTCGGGAGTTCCTGTCGTGTTAAAAATGACTGGACATTTGAAAAACAAATTGAAAATGGGTACAGTGTGAACAAAGCCTTTGTATATAAATTTTCATTTTTGCTTGTAAAAGAACTGCTTTTTGTATCAATAGTAAATGTGTATAACCCAAATGGTGTTTTTGATGTCAGACTGATTCAAAGAGCAGCCCTGGTATTACACAGGTCAGAGTCCCTTCAATTCGCCTCTTTTGCATGACTTAAACACCGAACTGAGGGCGACCTCACTTAGAAATGAAAATCATGTGGTACTGAAGTTTCTAGGTTTACATCAGACAGACAGTAATTTCATTATCCTATTCCCCTTTTCTCTGTCTTTAGGTAAACGGCGAGGCAGAGGCTTCTCTGACATCTCCCAAGAAAAAGCCAATTAACTTCAGCATCAACGTAAGTTCATTAAAGCTTATTCACATATAATGACTGTAAGAGTATATTGAAATAAGTTGATCTTACCTTTTTTATATTGACAGAATACCATCGCCAGACCATCACACAGCCCAACGGTCCATGACAGTGAGGTAACATCAAGAGCCGACAGCGTAGCAGACAGGAAGCCATATGGACAGTGGGTCCCCATCAGCAAATCCTCTTCTAAAAAATAAACACTGAGATTCAACAGTGATGTAAAAAGCCTGTATATAGTGTAAATAGTTTGTGTAGTGATCACTTAGGGTAGGGTGAGGTGGGTGGTTAGGGGACACCTGAATTCATCATAAATGTTTTCTTTCAGATATAAAGTGGGTTTTGTGGAAGAAGGCAAGAGGATGTCAGACAGGTGGGAAATATTGTGGTGTTTTGTGTTGTACAGTGGATGTTTCTAAATAAATGCAACACAAAAAATCCTTGTGTAGTTTTTTTCTCCCAGAAATTTTACAATTTTAAATTCTTAAGGTGATGTATTTTTCCAATTTTGTTGAAACTTCAAAAACAACAGAATATTCCTGCAGTTTACAGTGATGGAGATGCATTTTGATCTGACATCAGTACTCCTCCATTTCACCAGAAGATAAACCACTAGATTCATATCACCTGCTACAGAATTTGCAGAATTGCTCACTCGCCTTTTCCACATAGTTATTTGATAATTATTTAAAATCTTTTACAGTAAGCAATAATGCTCTGTGAGCACAAAACCTACCAAGAGCATGGCAGAGCCATATTTACACCCACACATATACTGTACATCCTCCATGTCTTTATAAATTGTGTGTCTCACAGAAGTGAGTACACCCCTCACATTTTTGTAAATATTTTATATCTTTTCATGTGACAACACTGAAGAAATGACACTTTGCTACAATGTAAAGTAGTGAGTGTACAGCTTGTATAACAGTATAAATTTCTGTCCCCTCAAAATAACTCAACACAGTCATTAATGTATAAACCGCTGGCCACAAAAGTGAGTACACCCCTAAGTGAAAATGTCCAAATTGGGCCCAATTAGCCACTTTCTCTCCCCGGTGTCATGTGACTCGTTAGTGTTACAAGGTCTCAGGTGTGAATGGGGAGCAAGTGTATTAAACTCTGAGGATCTGAAAAAAATAATTGTTGCTCTACATAAAGATGGCGTAGACTATAAGAATATTGCCAAGACCCTGAAACTGAGCTGCAGCACGGTGGCCAAGACCATACAGCGGTTTAACAGGACAGGTTCCACTCAGAACAGGCCTCCCCATGGTCGACCAAAGAAGTTGAGTGCACGTGCTCAGCGTCATATCCAGAGGTTGTGTTTGGGAAATAGACGTATGAGTGCTGCCAGCATTGTTGCAGAAGTTGAAGGGGTGGCGGGTCAGTGCTCAGACCATACGCCGCACACTGCACCAAATTGGTCTGCATGGCTGTCGTCCCAGAAGGAAGCCTCTTCTAAAGATGATGCACAAGAAAGCCCGCAAACAGTTTGCTGAAGACAAGCAGACTAAGGACATGGATTACTGGAACCTTGTCCTGTGGTCTGATTAGACCAAGATAAACTTATTTGGTTCAGATGGTGTCAAGTGTGTGTGGCGGCAACCAGGTGAGGAGCAGTGTTAGGCAGTAAGTTACTAGTAACTTACTTACTGTAATAATATTACTTTTTGCAGTAACTAGTAGTGTAACTAATTACTAATAAGATTTCAGTAATAATATAACAGTTACCATCCATAAAACAGCTTAGTTACTTTTGATGCCTGATTTAAAATCCAACAATCAAATAATTCCTAGATTTATTTATAATTCATAATTTTCACGACTCGCACATGTGATGTCCCCAGTGCAGCAGACAAGCTTGGAATATGGAAAAGCTTATATACAGCAGATAGAAATATTGCATTATATTGATTTTGTCAGGAAAAAAGATGATCTGAACACTGTTGTGTAAGTTGTGGCTTTACTTTACTTCGGCATTACCACCCATATCCCTCTGATCAGCATGTGGCACATTATATTACTATAATTAAAAATCTTTTTGGAAAATTAAACTGTTTCTTACAAACTTATGTGATTTGATAAAATACATAATGAAATATAATCATATATGGGTAACAGAGAAATTACAATTAGCTTCAAGCAATTAACACAACACTTCTACTTGAATGTCACTATCAATCACTATTGAGTGTTTGTAATAACTTCTGACTGCGATCCAATATGGATTTTGGTCAAATAATGAGGGAGAAATATATTGTTAGGGTACCACTTTATTTTAAGGTGTCCATAATACAAAGTAATTACCTAGTTAAGTATTTAGTAGTAGCCGTTGTACTTACATGCAATAAAATGTACTTACCGTGTAACTAAGTTATGGAACAGCCTGTACTTTGTCAATTCTTCAGTGTTGTCACATGAAAAGATATAATAAATTATTTACTAAAATGTGAGGGGTGTACTCACTTCTGTGAGATACTGTATATAAATTTGATTCTGGAATGAAATGTGACCTGTTAAATCTACAGATATTTAGCTATTTCTCCGAATTAAAGAAAAATATTTAATTTTATAATTTTAAAGGATTTTAATTAAAAACATCATGTTTGCAGTATGACGGGGGTTTTGCTGGAACACCTTGATCTTCATCTTCAGGACTCTGGGTGGCGCTGTTGCACTGTGCACAGTAGTTGTTGATGAGGCTGGCACACATCAAAATATCAAAAGCTTTTCAAGGAAAATATTTTACAGTAGTTATTACAAACCAGATCAACCTTCTATAATCGCTGTTGATATCAGAGAAGCTAATCAGTCGCTAATGATAGCTACATACATAACAGAAGGACTTTTCTCACTCAAAATAGTTAACCCTGGGTCATTCTAAACCAGGGGTGTCAACTCAATTCCTGGAGGGCCACAACAACCCTGCAGAGTTTAGCTCCAACCCTAATCAAACACACCTGATCCAGCTAATCACGTCCTTCAGGCTTATTTGAAAAATACATGGTTTGTGTTTTGGAGCAGGATTGGAACAAAACTCTGCAGGAACTGAGTTTGACACCCCTGTTCTAAACCCAGGTAAACGGAATCATGGGTTACCTCGTGTTGCATGCATTGCGGTGTTTTGTCGATTTGTGTCCTATCAGATTTTGCTACCTCCCATTAAAACAGTAGGTAAGTATAATTTGACAACGAAAAATGCTACCTGTCAAATTATGGTTCATTAACGTCTACACCAGGGGTTACCAAGTTCGGTCCTGGAGGGCCGGTGTCCTGCAGAGTTTAGCTCCAACCCTAATCAAACACACCTGAAGCAGCTAATCAAGGTCTTACTGGGTATACTTGAAACTTCCAGGCAGGTGTGTTGAGGCATGTTGGAGCTAAACTCTGCAGGACACCGGCCCTCCAGGACCGAGTTTGATGACCCCTGGTCTACACCTACCCCAACCCTAAACCTACAGTAATTAGCCTATGTGTTGGTCAGGATTGTGGCTAGAAAGGATACAGCTACGGCCATTTTTGACCCCCTGCCAAATTATTACCCCTCTCGTTGAAATCGCTATATGATTGCCTAATCCTAACCCCTCCCCCACACCTAACCCTAAACCAGGGATCCTCAAATCTGGCCCATTCCTGCAGAGTTTAGCTCTAACCCTAATCAAACACACCTGAGCTGCTAATCAGAGTCTTCAAGATCATTAGAAAATCACAGGTAGGTGAGTTTGATCAGGATTGGGGCTAAACTCTGCAGCAGATTGGCCCTCCAGGGAAAGATTTGAGGAACCCTGCCCTAAATTTACCAGTAATAATCTGGCAGGGGTCAGAATTGGGCACAACACCGGAAACCAACAATAACTGCATTGTAATATATATATATATATATATATATTTCCTGAATTGTTTGACTATATCGGTGGACTTTAAAGGTAAGATTAAAACGGTCTCTTCTAGATTTCACGACAACATATTACATTTCAAACGCTGAAGCAATTGTTGATGATTGGTTGTAAGCCTGTAACTGTAACGTCAGTGTATAGCGCTATATTTAATTTTTGGTTTTAAATAAAAGGAGTTTGCGAGGGACTTTAAGTACAGTGTGTTTGATGGATTGTATTATTGTTTAACAGTATACCGACTGTTCTGTTGACTAAACATTTTTCTACAGAAAAAAAAAAATTAAGTAGACAAAAAGTTCATAAAACCGTTTTGAAAGTCATGAGTTGTAAAAAATACACAATAGGCTATAGCACCTTTATATATAGTGCCACAGTGCCATTGTAAAGACTCTAAATCAATTCCTCACAGCCTCATTTTCCAACGTGTTAATAACCTGATTAAGTTATATTACAAAGCATAGTTTCACACTGTGCACTTTTGGCACCGCAATGCAGGGTCAACGCTGTAAAGATCCCTGTTGAAAAAACTGGTCCTAAGAAACTAGCTCTTGCTCAGGACCATCTTAGGACCAGCACATGACCAGCTAAGGACCATCTTAAACCAGCTCAAACCAGCAGCAATGCTTCAAAACATACCCAACCAGCATATACAGGGATGGTGCTAATCCTGCATTTAAATTACAAGTGTGAAAATGCACCTTTACCTGGGGTTTAGCAGGGTTTATAATGATGATAACCTGGAGTGAACAGTCCTCTAGAGTTGTGCATCCCAACACAATAGTAACTTTTGACAAAATGAAAACAACAATCACCGTTTGGTGACACTAGTAGCACAGAAAACAGTGGCCTGTTGTTTTTATTCTTAAACTGACAAATCAGCTCATTCAATCAAACTGTCATTCACTGGCACGAATGGAGTTTGATGTGATCACAAAGTCATTTGATGTGCGCCGACATGTTGTCTTGAGACTGAGCAATAGTCCTTCTCAACAGAGTTAATGAGCTGGAATGTTTTCTCTCTCATTCCCACCCGCACGATTCCCTCAGGTGATTGGTGGTTTTAATTAATGATTTTAGTCTGATAAGTTATTGTGTAATAAGATCCACTAGTTGTATTCAGCATGAATGCTGGTTTGGCACAGGCGCAAGTCAAAGTCTTTGTTTCTCCCCCGCCGCCTGTCTATGTGTGTTTTAAGCATGTATTCTAAGAGCTTGTGCCAAAACACCTATGTTGTGCTGCTCTTTTCAACATGTTCGCTCTTGACTCCACCTGGCACCGAAAACCTTTTTTTTGTGCAATTGTCAGCTTGGAAGAAAAATGGAGCATTGGAAATATCCCACACCTTTTATCTAGTGCCTAAACAGATGCATCAACAACGTGTTGATGATAGAGTTTACACATTAGCCCACTTTCAAGTCTCTTCTGGTCTCTAGCTGTGACCAGTTTATATGAGCATGACTGTTTACTCTCCACCCTTAATGAAGAGAATCTAAAACATTTCATAAACTCACTGGCGGTGATTATGTAACATTTGTTTGTGCACGAATAAAGCAAAATCAATGTTGTGCAACTCACCGCAAAATCTGATGAAGCTTGTTTTGGAGCACAGGAAGAGACATTATCGTTCTGAAGGATCTGTGTCTTTTGTTTTTGCTGCTTGTTGATAAGATCGGAATGAAGCATCTCTCAGACATTCGCTATTACACAGTGTTCCACAGGTGTCTAGCCAATATATATGCAAATGACAGAAAACAGCCTGCTTGGGAATAGTTGAATCTTTGCAAGAAGATTTAGGGCCATGTGGGAACCATTTAGAGTCAACATAAAAGTGCATTTAACTTTTTAAATGCATTTTATTGTGCAAAATTCATCAGTTATTCTCAACAACAAAAAAATGTTTGCCTTCATTTATTTTTATCCAAATGTTACTTGCTGATATTACTTTTCCTTACCTCTTAATTTCAGTCCCTTTCATGCAACCACCTGAATTCATTCTGATGTAATGGCCACTCTTCAAAATCCAATCAATGCCTGATGGATACAATCAAGTCCCAAGTTAATTTGTTTTTTTCTTCAAATGCCCTGTTTCACTGGAAAACACACTGTAGCAGACTGAATACATTAGTTTTCAACTAAAATAGGCCTAATATTTAGAGATAGAGACAGAGACACATAATATATATATTTTTTCTTTGGCCAATATTAGAAATTGTTTTGAATTCATTGTTCTGGTTTACACTGGATATATAATGAACATGCATTATTTTAACATTTAGATTATCTTTGCCATCATCTAACAGTTTGGGGTCGGTAAGATTTTTGTTTTCTTATTCTCTTATTTCTTAGTCTCTTATTCTCACCAAGGGCTGAATTTATTTGTTCAATAATATAGTAACTACAATTAATATTATGAAATATTATTACAACTTAAAATAACTATTTTCTATTTGAATTTATTTTAAAATGCCATTTATTTATGTGACGCAAAGCTGAATTTTCAGCATCATTGCTCCAGTATTCAGAATCATATGATCCTTTAGAAATCAATCTAATATACTGATTTGCTGCTCAATAAGTATTTGATATTATTATTAATATTGAAAACAGTTGCTAAAATATTTCTGTGGAAACATTTTTAGGGTTCTTTGATGAATAGAAATAAGAAACAACATTTATTTAAAATCAAAACTTTTGTAATATTATAAATGTCTGTGACTGAACTCAGACCCCAAACATCTGAACGGTAGTGGTTAATAAATCCATATATAGGCTAATAGTGCAATTAAAAACACTTCAATAACACTCTTCAAATTATATTGTCATATCCATAATGTTTTTGTCTATTATGATTATTTGTTTTTGTATTTTATTTTTAATTTATTGTGACATAATACAATTTCAATATCAGCCGTTTATTGGTTATCAGCCATAACTTGAAATTAAGTGTCGCTGGATATCGGTATTGCTAGGTTGTCAACTATTTAGTTAGTGCTAACTTATTAAACATTTGAAGACATTATAGAAAGACCTTTAAGACATTTTATAGTGTGATGTATTTCTTCTATGTATTACAATCCCCAATATGATGTATTTCTGAGTGATAAGGTACGTAGGGTGAGAAATGATGGAATCAGGAATTGATTGGCTTGTGCAAAGCATCTCTGTCAATGAGGTCTGTAGTACCTTATGATCAAACAGACTGATCAGTGTGTTGGTAGTACCACAATGTTTGTGGAAATCACTTCTACAATCTACAAATGCTTTATTTATAGCTGTCACTGTATATTAAACTGTTACAGAAGAAAGTATTTTAACATCAAAATAATTACACACTTTAACATCAAACTTAATCAGATTTTCAAAGCAGAATTGGCATTTGCCAGATGATGTAATCTAGCATAAGGTTTATTCACCTCAGTACTGTCAGCTGTGCCGACAATCCTACAGCTGTTCCTGATCACAGATCAGATGTCCTGGCCTCAGGGATGGACACGGTCATTTTAGATATGGATCACTTGATAAGAGATGCACTAATATCAAAGGTGCGCACACACACACACTTTCAGATCAAGGTCTGTATCTCTTTTCTATTCACACATGTTCTGCTATTCCTCACTCCATACTGATGTGCACTTGCAGTTTACCAAAGGGAAACCCCACAGGCCTCGAGTCTGGAAAGCCCTGGCAAAGCCACAGAGGAATCCTTATGAACACAGTGAAATACAGTTGGGAAAAAAAAGTGTATAAAGATGCAGATAAAGAAAGCCATTGTTCGCCACACACAAGATGCCTTTTCACTTGAGTTTGAGAAAATGGTACATGTAAGCCCTCGCGGGCAAACTGTATTTGATGTTTAATTCGCTTTCTGTAATGCCACGGATGCCGGGCGGTTATTTGCGATCATCACATGAGTGTAATCTCGCGGTGCCTACGCCTGGATTCTTTCTCAAAACATCTATCACTATCACAGAAGCCTGCAAATGAAACTCATTCAGCACACAGACAGGTCTGAAAATGACTGAAATAATCGCATCTGTCTCATCTGCGTTTCACTTAAAAGAATCATTTGATTTATGCTTTTATGAAACTGGAATGGCACTATAAAGAAGTGCAACCAAGAAGGACTATGCAGTATATAATACCTGGAGAATTACAGAGCGGGAATTTTTGAACGAATCACGTCAGCTGTGAAGGTAATATGACTAATCCGCGCACAGTCTCAAACCTGCAGAGCCTGCAATACTTTTGTTAGACATCGCAATGTTTCTTGGGAGAAAGCAATACTTCTGCAAGAGAATGCAAAGTTTCCCAGAAGATCGCAATACTTTTGCGAGAGAACGCAAAGCTTTTCAGGAGAAAGCAATACTTTTGCAAGAGAATGCAAAGTTTCCCAGGAGATCGCAATGCTTTTGTGAGAGAATGCAAAGCTTTCTAGGAGAATGCAATACTTTTGCGAAAGAATGCAAAATTTCTCAGGAGAATGCAATACTTTCTCCAGACAATGCAAAGTTTCTTGGGAGAATCCAATAGTTTTGCAAGAGAATGCAAAGTTTCCCAGGAGATCGCAGTACTTTTGTGAGAGAACGCAAAGCTTTTCAGGAGAAAGCAATACTTTTTCAAGAGAATGCAAAGTTTCCCAGGAGATCGCAATGCTTGTGTGAAAGAATGCAAAGCTTTTTGGGAGAATGCAATACTTTTGTAAGAGAAGGCAAAGTTTGTTGGTGAGAATACAGTACTTTTGCAAGAGAACACAAAGTTTCTCAGGAGATTGCAATACTTTTGCGAGAGAATGCAAAGCTTTTCAGGAGAAAGCAATGCTTTTGCAACAGAATGCAAAGTTTCCATGGAGATCGCAATACTTTTGCAAGAGAACTCGAAGCTTTTCAGGAGAAAGCAATACTTTTGCAAGAGAATGCAAAGTTTCTTGGTGAGAATACAGTACTTTTGCAAGAGAACACAAAGTTTCTCAGGAGAATGCAATGCTTTTGTGAGAGAATGCAGAGCTTTTTGGGAGAAAGCAATACTTTTGCGAGAGAATGCAAAGTTTCCCAAGAGAATGCAATACTTTTGTGAGAGAATGCAAAGTTTCCCTGGAGATCGCAATACGTTTGCAAGAGAATGCAAAGCTTTTTGGGAGAATGCAATACTTTTGCGAGAGAACGCAAAGCTTTTCAGGAGAAAGCAATACTTTTGCAATAGAATGCAAAGTTTCTTGATGAGAATTCAGTACTTTTGCAAGAGAACACCAAGTTTCTCAGGAGAAATAGCAACCTCCAGCAAAGTAGCGCCGTGGAGCCGGTCGCAGGGCAGCCGCCCTGCCCATCCAGGCCCCCGCCAAACCTGGTGGCAAGCAGAAGAGCAAGAAGCCCTGAGACGGGCGACCCAGAGTTCAGGGGCGTCCACTTAATTTCAGTGAAGGCGGCAGATGCTCCTGTCTTTCGTGTAGAGATCGCAGTCTCCCTGGCGAAGGATGCGATAGAGCCGGTCCATCCAGCCGATATGAGGACGGGGTTTTACAGCCCTTACTTCATTGTACCCAAGAAAGGTGGTGGGTTGAGACCAATCTTGGATCTGCGCATCTTCAACCGGGCCCTTCACAAGCTTCCGTTCAAGATGCTCATGCAGAAACGCATCTTCAGGTTTGCAGCGATCGACCTGAAGGACATGTACTTCTATGTGTCAATCCTTCTGCGCCACAGGCCATTCCTGCGGTTTGCGTTCGAAGGACGGGCATATCAGTACAAGGTCCTGCCCTTCAGGCTGTCCCTGTCGCCCTGTGTCTTCACGAAAGTTCGCATTCTCAACTACCTCGACGACTGGCTCATACTGGCTCAGTCTCAGGACCAGTTGTACGAACACAGGGACTTGGTGCTCTCGCACCTCAGCCAGTTGGGCCTTCGGGTCAACTGGGAAAAGAGCAAACTCTCCCTGATGCAGAGGATCTCTTTTCTCGGTATGGAGTTGGATTCGGTCGATGAGACAGCACGCCTCATGCAGGAACGTGCTCAGTCGGTGTTGAACTGCTTGAATATGTTCAAGAGCAGGACAGCGGTCCCACTGAAACAATTTCAGAGGCTCCTGGGGCATATGGCAGCTGCGGCGGCAGTCACACTGCTGGGGCTGTTTTTTATATGAGACCGCTTCAACACTGGCTTCATGGCCGAGTCCCGAGGTGGGTGTGGCAACGCGGCACTTACCGGGTTCAAGTCACACCAAACTCTCACCCCGTGGTCAGACCTCTCGTTTCTCCGGGCGGAAGTGCCCCTGGAACAGGTCTCCAGGCATGCTGTGGTTTACATGGATGCCTCCACCACTGGCTGGGGGGCCACGTTCAATGGGCTTTCAGTGTCGGGGGTTTGGATGGGCCTCCAATTGCACTGGCACATCAATTGCCTAGAGTTGCTGGCAGTACGCCTGGCCTTGATCTGTCTCAAGAGGCGATTACGAGGCAAGCACGTACTGGTCCGCATGGACAACACTGCGACCGTTGCGTACATCAACTGACAAGGTGGTCTACGCTCCCGTCGCATTCGTGCCATTCACATTCCGGGTTTGCTCAACCAGGCAGCCGACGAGCTGTCACGAGCTGCGCTCCCCGGAGAGTGGAGACTCCATCCCCAGATGGTCCAGCTGATTTGGAGATGTATCGGACCTGCTCAGGTAGACCTGTTTGCATGTCTAGAGACCTCTCATTGCCAGTTGTTTTACTCCCTGACCGAGGGAACACTCGGCACGGACACACTGGCACACAGCTGGCCGTGGGGCCTTCGCAAGTATGCGTTTCCCCCAGTGAGCCTTCTCGCACAGACACTGTGCAAGATCAGGGAGGATGAGGAGCAGATCCTGCTTGTGGCGCCGTACTGGCCCACTCTGACTTTGTTCCCAGAACTGATGCACCTCGTGACAGCCCCTCCTTGGCAGATTCCTCTGAGGAAGGATCTAATGACTCAGAGACGGAGCACCTTATGGCACCCGCGTCCAGACCTCTGGAAACGTCATGTCTGGTCCCTGAACAGGACGCGGAGGTTCTAGGTGACCTACCCCAAGAGGTAGTTGACACCATCACTTCGGCGAGAGCGCCGTCTACGAGACATGCTTATGCCTTGAAGCGGAACCTGTTTGTCGATCGGTGTTCTTCTTATCGAGAAGAACCCCGGAAGTGCCCGATCAGAGTCGTGCTGTCCTTCTTGCAGCAGGGTTTGGAGCGAAGGCTGTCTCCCTCCACCCTTAAAGTCTATGTGGCTGCAATTGCTGCCAACCACGACCCCGTGGAAGGGAAGTTGGTGGGGAAGCATGACTTGGTCATCAGGTTCATTAGGGGGGCGAGAAGGTTAAATCCTCCACGGCCCCCCTCTATACCCTCTTGGGACCTGTCTCTAGTGCTCAGAGCACTACAGAAGGGCCCATTTGAGCCTTTGCAGACAGTCAAGCTGAAGTTTCTTTTAATGAAGACTCTGCTCCTGCTGGCATTGGCCTCCATCAAGAGTGTAGGGGACCTGCACGCATTTTCGGTCGACGATTCGTGCCTAGAGTTTGGGCCGGCTGATTCCCAGGTAATCCTGAGGCCCCGGCCTGGCTATGTGCCCAAGGTTCCCACTACTCCCTTCAGGGACCAGCTGGTGAGCATTGAGATGTTACGTTGACACGACTCAAAGCTTCAGGACCTCAGACCAGCTCTTTGTCTGTCACGGAGGCCGGCAGAAGGGGAATGCCATCTCCAAGCAGAGGATGGCCCACTGGATAGTGGACGCCATCACCCTGGCTTATCAGGCACAGGGTGTGCCCTGCCCATTCAGGTTGAGAGCCCACTCTACTAGAAGTGTTGCATCCTCCTGGGCATTGGCTCGTGGCGCCTCGCTGGCAGATATTTGTAGAGCTGTGGGCTGGGCGACCCCTAACACGTTCGCTAGATTCTATAGCCTTCGTGTGGAACCGGTCTCCTCCTGTGTTCTCACCTCAAACGGGTAGAAGCACTGATAGGCTCCGGTTTTGGGTCGGCTTACTAAAACTGCTCCAGAGAGTCCGTACTGTAGACCCTGTCGAGCTCCTCCATCCCCTCGGCAGCCAGACGTGGCGGAGCATCCAGCGTCAGGCCCTCACTCGATGAATCCGTGAGAACCGGTAGAGGGCTGGGTTCCATATGTAGAGACCTTCTTGGAATCTATATAAGTCCACGGTGTAGCCTCCGAGCCTGTGTTTCCCCAGCAGATGTTCTGCCATTATCCAAGAAGCTACAATCACCTCTAATCTTCAATATGCACCTAAGTGGTTTGTTCATATGCGTAAGTGCTTCTGAACCTCCTTCGGGAGGGTTGGGCTTCCGCAGCATTCCTGTTCCAAGTGGAACGGGTACGTTTTCCCAGTGTTATCCAATCTTACTGAGTGGGTAGTGCTATAGCACAGTAGCTGGTCTTCTTGTGGTAAGCCCTGACCTGCGCCAAAAAGTAGGGGCGCAGGAGGCTTCCACAGGCACACTGGAAGGGGCAGTATCCGTGGCCCTTTGGTAGGGATCTCAATTCGTCGGTCACCCGTCGCGACTCGGAGTTACCAACTGAAAGGGAACGTCTTGGTTATGTATGTAACCATTGTTCCCTGAAGGAGGGAACGGAGGCGTCACGTCCCGTCGCTGGCTCGGCTCCTCAGCGAAAAGCTGAATATGCAATGATCGCATGCCAATGTCCATTGGCTTGTTTAGTTACACTCGAAGTGGATTGGTCTCTCTAAGCGAGATCCCAATTCTTCGGTCAACCCGACGTGACGTCTCCGTTCCCTCCTTCAGGTAACGAGGGTTACATACGTAACCGAGACGTTTCTTGGGAGAACATAATATTTTTGGAGAACGCAATACTTTTGCAAGCGAACGAAAATGTTTTCAACACTGATAAGAATAATGAATGTATACTGAGCAGCAAATCAGAATATTAGAATGATTTCTAAAAGATAATCAGGATTACATTTTAAAAACAGTTTTTAGCTAAATTAAAACAGTTCTTTTAATTGTAATCATATTTCACAATATTACTGATTTTGATCAAACAAATGCAGCCTTGGTGAGCAGAATACACTTCTTTCAAAAGCATAAACAATCTTACTGATTCCATTCATTTAAACAGTAGTGCATCTTCATACATATTGCATATCACAGATATTGTATAAGTAGTATGCTAAACATGCATGTGTTTCTTGAACCAAGATATTATATTTGGCTTCATATCCAAGATAAGCAAACAGAGAGACAGCAAAGCCTAAGGTTAAGCAACACAATTCTCCATGAATCCTCATTTGCTAGTAAACAGGTCAAGACGTCCTTCCAATGATTTAAATGGCCAATGGGATCATAAGTAGGCACCAGTCAGACATGACAGATGTGTGTCACTCTGAGTCTGAGTTAACCAGTAAAAAACACCTCCAGCAGTGTTTCATTCACGACTGAGGCTCTAGTGGATGGTGGCACGTGGATTTGAGGAGAAACTGTTGAATGGCATTCTTCAGCTCTCAATGGAAGCCTTATTTCTCCATATTTGAAAAAAGGGCTCAATATGAAGTCAAAGTTTCCCAATGAGCAGCTCAGATATCAAAGGGTTTGATTTGTGTGGCCCCCTCTGTCTAATCACCCGCAGCCAATACTGCCACTGAGAACAAAGCAGGAAGTCATAAACACGGCATGGCTCTAATTCTCAACACACCGAGCTTTGAAAGCACACACCGCCCAAAGCCAATAACCACTGCTCCCCCCACCAGGATAACTCATAACATATTAATTTATGCAGATGCCAGATCTCTGATACACGTTCAGTGCTATACAGGCCTCTATAGAAGCTTGTTTCTGGAATGGAATAAAAAAAAAAAAAAAGTCAGAAATGTGAGACATATACTCAGAATTCCAATACACAAATGCAGAACTGCGAGATATAAACTAAAAAAGATAAAGAAAAGTAAGAATTTTGAGAAAAAGTTGCAGTTGCCTTTTTAATTTGGTATTTTGTGGTAGCAACAAGAGACGGAATTGCGAAATGTAAACAGAATTCAGAGAAAAACGGTAGAGTCCCAAAAAGCTTTTTATCTCGCAATTTTCTATATATATCTCAGAATTGGGATAAACTCAGAATTGCGAGACAGTCTGAATTGTGGGATAAAAACTCACAATTACCTTTATTAGTTTTTATTGCTTGGTGGAAATAGGCTTCTGCAGTCCTCAGAGGAAGATATTAGCTTGTAGATTTAAACAGGGTCTTATTGATGAGGTCTTGATTAATATGAAACACTTTGCACATCTGATGAACCATTTTGTTTAAATTATTTACATGTATGCATTTTGCAGACACTTTTAACCAAAGCAACTTATACTCAAGTTATACATTTCCCTGGAAATTGAACCCATGATGTGGGCGTAGCCACAGGAATGTTCCAACAGCAGAATAAATCATACTAGAAAGTGCTGCAAATTTTTTAAGAAAAAGACGAATTGTGGCAGTCTGGGAAGATTTCTGAATCACTTTGAAGTCGGTTCAGGTCACAAGCCTCTTCTCTTATCCCCCGACGCTTGAGGGCAACAAGGCCTGACAGCAGATGATGGAGATAACGCAATAATTGAGTCTTTTGACACTTTGATGTTGCAGGAGTCTTCATGCAAAAGATAAATGATCACGTTGAGTTCTCGCACTCACTGATGCAGTCGCTTAATCACGTGTCATCTTTCTTCTCAATGTATGCTATAATAAAGGTGGTAAATGTGGCCATGCACCTCAGGTGCTCAATTATATTCCAGTAATGCTAAATAAAACTGTCTGGAGTCAATTAATTTCAATTCATACATAGCTGACACATGATTGTGCTCATTTTTAACAACTTTTCACCTCTAAAATGCACAGTAGAATTAGCCACCATAACTACTTCAGAAAGAACATGGCACAGTGTTTATTTTGGTATTACTTGTAAACTATTATAGCATTTATTAATATTTTGCATTAGCTTTCATATTTTCTTTTCAATTTAAATTTCGGTAATAATTAAATTTTTAGTAAAAAAGTGTTTATGTGCTTTAGTTTTGTTTTATTAGTGTTAAAACAAGTTTTAGTTTGATTTATTTGTATTTATTATCTATATTTCTTGAATTTTTTTTCACTTTTTTTTCATCTACTTCAAAATTTTTGATGTTACTAGTCATTGTGAAATTCATTTCTCAGTACTACACCATTTTTTACAGTGTAGTATTTATATTTTATTTCAGCGCTATTTCCATTATTAAAACGTTTTTAATAGTTTTGGTTAACATTAAAAACAGTGAAATACCCCATGGCACATCTCTGAACTCTAATGCCTTCAAATCTACTACTTCATAACCTTGCAGTTATTGTCTATAACTAAACTATTGTCTACTGTGTACTGCGATTAAAACTGTAACCAATAAGTTAAACCGTGAGGCATTGTTTCATCACATCATGAGGCAGTCGTGGCCTAATGGTTAGAGTTGGACTTGTAACCCAAAGGTCGCGGATTCGAATCTCAGGTCCGGAAGGGATTGTAGGTGGGGGGAGTGAATATCCAGCGATCTCTTCACCTTCAGTGCCATGACTGAGGTGAGACCCTTGAGCAAGAGACCAAACCCCCAACTGCTCCCCGGGCACCGCAACATAAATGGCTGCCCGCTGCTCCCACGGTGTGTGTTTGTGTTTGTTCACTACGCACTGCTGTGTGTGTGCACTTGAATGGGTTAAATGCAGAGCACAAATTCCGAGTATGGGTCTCCATACTTTGCTTTCCAAACAGTATGTTTTCAACATGACCATCACTTTGCATGAGAGTGCTGTCCAGATACCATCTTGGAAATTCGATTTTGCATTAAACAACAACAAAACACTATCCAGTCACATCTGTTAACCAACAATTCACCAATGCTGTGGCATAAACTCGCTTAGACTACATCATAAGGCACCGTGAAGTCACTCTTTTTCATATAATTGTTTTTATTGAAGTTGGTCAACTGCAGAGGAAATGAATGAATTTACACAGTAAAACATTGACACTGCAGGCAAATAGTTTTACCTGAAATAAAGATTAAATTTGTAAAGAAAACATTTATAATAATTCACATGACCACTACAGAGAAGAAGAATCTCAAAGGAGAATTTCTTAAAAATATTTGTACATGATATCTGGTTGCTTGGCAGATGGAGGGGTGGAATCCATAGTAACAGTCTCCCTAGTTACACGGCTGTTCCTCTCTCCAGGTTCTGTTTGATCTCTGCGGTGTATTTGCCGTAGAAACGTTCAGCCTTCTTGTTGAATTTAGCGTTTCTCTCGTTGATATAATCGATGTCAGCGTCGTCGTTGTAGGCCCTGCGGCGACTGTATTTCGAACGCTTTTCAATCCTAAACACACAAGGAGACATTTATGGAGATTACACATGCAAGAATGAATGTTGAATGCAAGAAATAAAACACCCTGGAAACTGTTTTTCACTAAATGAACAAGAATTTTTTTTTTAATCAACCGAAATAAAGTAGATTAAGGCTATTTATTATTTATATAATTTATATTTATAAAATTTTATTTAAATAAAAAACAAAGCTAATAAAATGACAAACCCAAAATATTTATTGAAACTAAAATTAAAAACATAAGTTACTTCAAATAATTCAGAAATATGATAAATGATACTAAAATGACACTGACTTTAGGAAACAATGGTCAAAAACAGCACATTAAAGTCATCACATCACTCAGAGTATTGCCAGCAGAATCATCAGGCAAACATCAACTATATTACCCAGCTGTACTCCTCAGCCATTCATTTCCCAGTTTGATGCTTCAACAGACAATGTCAGTTTTCAAAGTCCATCAAAGGGACTCACATGCCCCCCACATACCCACAGACGGTTCTTCAAAAATCTTCAAAGCATGTTTGTGCGTCACGATCTGGCAGCTGTAGCCCTGTCTAATGTCTCTCAGAAGCTAAAAGCAGCTCCTCCAAAATAGAAGAATGCCGTCTCACGCATAAACAAACCCTCGCCGGCGCACACATCCATGTGCAACAGGCACGCAACGGCACAAACACATCTGGAGCGAGGAACAAACACAGGAGGCCGTGCTCTCAGAGCGCTCTAAAATTGGCAGCAACATCACATTCAGAAGAGCCGCTATATGCAGGTGATTCTGCAGTAAGATCTGAAATCTAACAGAATCCCTGCGTGCCATGAACACAAACACAGATTCTTACTGTTTCTCCACATCGTCCACCATGCGGTCGACGCTCTCCTTAGACGGGACGTGAGTGCCGTGAATCAGACTGTTGGAGGTGGGGTGGAAATCCTCTCCACTAGGAGCAAAAGAGACACGTGCAAATCATCAGCTTTTTTATATAGAGAACTTTACAAGGAGAACAGCAATAAAATTGGACTTTTGCGCTTCGTTTAGGCTTTATTTCTTATAATCATAAAAACACAGATTTTTGAAGCAAATAGTCTTTCCTGTTTACAGCACTTGTAGTTATTTACAACAGCAATTTTACACAGTCACAGAAAATATCTTAAGTTCATTTGCTGTTAATATCTGTTACTATTTCAAATAAATGCTGTTCTTTTGAACTTTCTATTTATCAAAGAACCCTAAAAAAAGTATCAAAGTTTCCACAAATATTTTCCAAATTGATAATGAATGAATTTGAATCAAGACAGCAAACAGGATGCAAATTTCCAGTTCTAATGTGAATTCTGAAGGAACGTCGACTGTCATTTTAATGTTAATTTGTTTTATTTAGTTTTTTTTGCTTGATTTTTGGGAGTGTGAAGCTTTATATGCCTTACAGATAGATGGATAAATTGTTACATTTTGTGTTTATTTTATGTACACTATTGTTCAAACGTTTATGGTCAGTAAGATTTTAATACATTAATGCATTAATTTGATCAAAAGTGACAGTAAATACATTTATAATGTCCTAAAAGGATTTAAAATAAATACTGTTCTTTTGAACTTTCTATTCATTAAAGACCAAAAATCACAGTTTTAACAAGAATATTAAGCAGCTCAACTGTTTTCAGCATTGATAATGATAAGAAATATTTCTTGAGCAGTATATCAGTATATTAGAATGATTTCTGAAGGATCATGTGATACTGAAGACTGCAGTAATGATGCTGAAAATTCAGCTTTGATCACAGGAATAAATGACAGATTAAAATATTCCAATAGAAGATAGTTATTTTAAATTATAATAATATTTCACAATACTACTGTATTTTTGATCAAAGAAATGTAGCATTGGTTAACAAGATTTTTTTTTTCATTTTAAAGGATTCCAAACTTTGTAACAGAAAACCTGTGCAGAAAAAAACAACTAGGAAATGAAACGAACGCTTTAATTTTAAACAATATTTGTTAAAAAAATCATTGTCTCTAAATCAGAAATTATCATTGGGGACCAAAATTGGTCTAAATTTTAATTTTCCCTTTAAATATCTATCTTCACTGGGAACGTTATAATTGCTATTTATACTATTAGACAGAAAGTCTTCATATGACAAAATAAAAAGTCATTACTCAGGCAGTCTCACATACAGGAACTACCGATAGTGGCTGTTTCCAGTATCAGTCCATAGTATTAAAAACAGCCAGCTCCACTAGCGTGTGTATCTTTCGGAAGTAGAAATAAAGTCTCACCACTCCTCTCTCTGTCTCTCGTAGTTCTCCATATCTGGCTTGATCTGCTTCGTCAGTCTCTGGTACTGTCTCAGCTGGGCCTCAGCATAGCCTACACACACACACACACACATACAGAGATGAATACAAACACACATCCAGCTGTGGGGGTCTGAGAGGGGAAAGGGGCTCTTACAGGGAGAAGCAGAAGGAAAATTATAAGAATTACCAGAACCAATGATATCCAGGTGTGAGTAACAAGCTCTGCATGCCTTTAGCATCACATTCCCTCTCACTCTCAGCCAATCAGTGAGGCTCCTCATTAACCTGACGAGCGTTTCATACCTGAGAATCCTGGGTCTGGGTTTTTCTTCTTTTTCTTTCTCTCCCATCTCTCTGCATCTTCAGCGCTGATATCCAGGAGCTTTACACGGTTGTAGTCCTCACCTTGCTCCGCACACTCCTGACAAACAAACACAATTCACAGCTTTACATACTCCTCCTCACAAGCCACATAATCAGAATTAGTGCTTGATTGATACGGGGCTTTTAATGGCCGATACTGGCACATAAAGAGCAGAGAGGCCAAATGACAGCAAATACACTAAAGGGTTGGGCTTTAAAATTACTACTTTTATTCAGCAAAGATGCTTTAAATTGATCAAAAGTGACAGACATTTATAATGTTGGAAATAATAACTATTTCAAATAAATGCTGTTCTTTTGAGCTTTCTGAATCCTGAAAAAAAAAGGAAAGGAACACAACTGTTTTTAACAACAAAGACTGGAGTAATGATGCTGAAAACTCAGCTTTGCATCACAGGAATAAATTACATTATAAAATATATTCAAATATAAAAGAGTTATTCTAGCTGACTTCTTCTGACCGAAAAAACAAATGTAAACATAAACACTCATTTCACACAAAATTTATTTATTCAGAATCAAAATTCTAAACTTTTTTTTAATTGGTTTGCATGTTTGTTGCAACTCCGAGTGTTTTTGATACTTAAAATGATCAGACACAATCAAAATACATCGACTTTTGGATCTTTGGGGACTAAATTTAGATTCTTTAAATAGTTAAACATAACTATAATATAAGAAAGTGCTTTTTGCTCAGATAGAGCATATCATTTATCAGCTCGTTCATCTTAAAACATCAGAAAACATGTAAATATAATACATAACATGACTTTTAAAATGGTACAACTTATAATACACCAGTACAACTTAAACAACTTTTAAAACAGTGTGTCAGCTTTGACTTAAGCAGCTTTGTGAGTTTGGTTACTATGTGTGACCATTCACAAACAGCACGAAGTGTTTGTGTTATTATTTTTAGTAGAAACGACAGGCTTAAACCCTGATACTGTACCTTCTTCTTTTGGTCCACTATGAGTTCATACTCCAGACGGGCTTTCTTGGCTTCCCAGTTCGACGGCAGCTTCAGCCTCTTGTCCTCCTCCACCACCTCCTGATGATTCATCTTACGAGCCTCATTCTATCAACAGAACGCAAGCACATTTCATACACCTGCATGTTAATAGAGCAGATTCTATTGTGCTGTGTGTCAATGGCTTGCAATGTCAGCACAGAGTTTGCTTTGAGTCTACACCAACTACGCTAAAGCTCCTTTCACATGATGTATATCAAGGATTCAACACATGGATCACCACTAGTGTCATGTCTTCCTCTTAAGGCAAGATACCACAGGGGGATAGGGTAAAGCAACATAGCCCAAAATCTCAAATTTGAGCGGTGTATGAATAAAAAAATAAATGTCTGCAAATGTCTTTGAGGGACCCCCATTGATGGATCATCTCAAGGGGCAATCCCTTATATATAGACATATATATATATATATATATAGTCAATAAATAGTCTTTGCTTATGGATTCCACTGATGCGAGGTAAACTGTGTAGTAGTTACCCTCTTGAAATGAAGCTCTCTGAACTTTCTGAGTCTCTCTTCTCTCTTGTATGCTCCTGGAGTGTCTGTGCTTTCCTCTTCATTGCTGGGAGCAACAACCTGCAGTCAATGTACCGCATACAAGGCTTAATAATGATAGCTAAAACACAATCAGTGAAATCTCACATGCCACATTTATCAACAACATTAATCACACAGAGACTGATGTTAGCATCTTTAGCTATGACTATAAGAACAGCGTTCTGAAAAACGACACGCTAAAACGATCATTTCACCAGTACCTTAAAGATTGCTTATCAAAAATAATCTATAATATATAAACAATAAAGACACCTGTTAGGTTAACTCTTAAAGTTAGTTATTTTGCTTACCTCTGCGCTAGACGCCATTGCTTCTTTCAAAGCGGAAGTACGTCACACATTTCAGCTCGACTGAGATCTAATGACCTAATATGTAGTTCCGCTTTCATATACGTTTCCATGCCATATTAGCAAAGAATATACGTGTGTGTGTGTATATATATATATATATATATATATATATATATAACCCTGGACCACAAAACCAGTCATAAGGGTCATTTTTTTTGTATACATCATCTGAAAACTGAATAAATTAGCGTTCCATTGATGTATGGTTTGTTAATATAGGACAATATTTGGCTGAGATACAACTATTTGAATATCTGGAATCTAAGGGAGCAAAAATAAAATAAAAAATAAAAATATTGAGAAAATCGCCTTTAAAGTTGTTCGAATGAAGTTTTAGCTATGCATATTACTAATCAAAAATTAAGTTTTTATATATTTACAGTAGGAAATGTACAAAATATCTTCATGGAGCATGATCTTAATATCCTAAAAGAAAAATCTATTATTTTGACCCAAACAATGTATTTTTGGCTATTGCTACAAATATACCCCAGCGACTTAAGACTGGTTTTGTGCTCCAGGATCTCTCACACGAGCACACACACTCACACAGATGTATCATCTGTAATACCGTTGTGTAACCATTAGATGGCTGTATAGCCCTATATATCCATGACTGTGTATACCCTAGTTGCTGGAAACAGATTTCAGTCATAATTATTTGTATGTATTAGGATACATATTTAGGCATTATTAAAGACTACTTTTTGTCAAAGTTTGTTTGTTCCCCCCCCCCCCCCCCCCCCCCTCCAAATTTTAATTTGAAGTGACCATTTTTGCATTATTATTAATCAAATCTGGACACAGAAAAAGTATGGTTAAAAAGGCTTTACATTGCCAAGGTTGACAGCGCAGTTATTGAGAGTGCACTTGTAAAATAGCATCAGATACAGTTCATTTAGTACTGTACATTACGCTATGTGCTGGGGGGAAATATGAACTAATCGAAGCAAATATGATCTAATTGAAGGCTATAACTGTATGTAGATAACCAGGTCCAGAAATGATCACGGTCAGTTGTCTAAATCAAGACAACTGACCGTGAGTATCCTGATAACGGCGATGATTGATGATAATGATGATGATATCATTCACTGTGCTATTCCTAAGAAATCATCTCAACAGTGGAGTGTAGCAGCAGAACAATACTGATAATAATAATAATAAAAATATTTATATATTATTTTATATCATTAAAATGAAATAGGAAGCCGCTAAGAGATGCTCACATCCACACTGGGGGCGCAACACTGACGCCTTCACTTCTGTCAATCAAAAACTCAGTAGCCAATCAGAACACACCACCTAGTAATGCTATCTAGTGTCTGTTACCCAAAACGCATCAGAGTTTCGCCTCTTGGTCTTCAATACTCTTTGATATTAGTAAGACAGCAAATAATAATAAATAGCAATAATAAAAATATGACATTTTTGAAACAATATTTTTTATTCCGTTGATGAGTTTTAGTTTGCTTCCATCAGCTTATAAATTTTTCTGTTTAATTTTATTATTAACTTTAAATTATACACACACAATTTAATATATTTATTAATAAAATTACATGCATAATTGTATTTATTTTATTTATTCGTTTATTTTGCTTAGGTCTGCTTTTTCTTGTTTGTTACATGTGAAATTTTCTGTAGATGCTGAAAACGTTTGTATAGAAAAGAAAAAAGATGCAGAAACAGGGTTATGAATAAAGTATACTAAGTATACCCTGATCCAGAAAATCACATTGTATGATTTTTAAATAATTAACTTCCATTTTATTGCATGAAATAAGTATTTGATCACCTATCAACCAGCAAGAATTCTGGCTCTCACAGACCTGTTAGTTTGTCTTTAAGGAGCCCTCCTATCCTCCACTCGTTACCTGTATTAAAGACACCTGTTCCCACACTCAATCAATCAATCAGACTCTTTATACCAAAATAGAACTTTTTGGTATAAACTCCACTTGCCGTGTTTGGAGGAGGAAAAAGGATGAGTACAATCCCAAGAACACCATCCCAACTGTGAAGCATGGGGGTGGAAACATCATGCTTTGGGGGTGCTTTTCTGCAAAGGGGACAGGACGACTGCACCGTATTGAGGGGAGGCTGGCTGGGGCCATGTATCGTGAGATTTTGGCCAACAACCTCCTTCTCGCAGTAAGAGCATTGAAGATGGGTCGTGGCTGGGTCTTCCAGCATGACCATGACCCCAAACACACAGCAAGGGCAACTAAGGAGTGGCTCCGTAAGAAGCATTTCAAGGAGTGGCCTAGCCGGTCTCCAGACCTGAACATAATAGAAAATCTATGGAGGGAGCTGAAACTCCGTGTTGCCCAGCGACAGGCCCAAAACCTGAAAGATCTGGAGAAGACCTGTATGGAGGAGTGGGCCAAAATCCCTGCTGCAGTGTGTGCAAACCTGGTCAAGAACTACAGGAAACGTCTGACCTCTGTAATTGTAAACAAAGGTTTCTGTAGCAAATATTAAATTATATTTTTCTATTGTATCAAATACTTACTTCATGCAATAAAATGGAAATTAATTATTCAAAAATCATACAATATGATTTTCTGGATTTTTTTTTTTTTTATTCTTTCTCTCACAGTTGAGGTGTACCTAGCTGAGGTGTATTGGTAGTGTATCAAATACTTATTTGCCCCACTGTGTGTATATATATTTTTATGGTTATAGGACCTGCAGTTCCTAAAAGGATTCTATATATATACACACGCATTTATATTAATTGTTGCTGACATGGTGTATGAAGTTGCAGTTGCTCAAACACAATGTCTCTCACCTCATCTGCTATGTGTCATTAACATGAACTCCGCTGCTCCTCTGGTCTGATTATGTATAATTAAGTTCTCTTTAAGAGGATGTAATTAACCAGAGTTTACAGTTTCAGATTAAAGCAGCCTCTAGATCAGAAGCCACACTAATGAACTGATGTGCTTGTTCTGTAATCCAGATGGAACAAAAACCAAACCACCCTCAAACACACAAGACCTAACAGCTAGAGAGTCCTACACACACACACACACACACACACACACAGACAGAGAGCACAATAATGCCTGATGTTTTACTTGCTGTATAAAGAGTGGTTACATATCTGGTTACATATAGCCTTGTGAAGGTGGCAGGCAAGATTATCGGTGTTAATCAAACTGTGCCTACTGAAATTGACCAAAATTCTGTTGTTAAGAAAGCTCAGGTCATTCTCTGTACTACTGACCACCCACTACTTACTGAGTTTCACATGTTGCCATCAGATCATCGTTTTAGAGTTCCTGCATGTAGGACGAAAAGATTTAAAGATTCACTTATTGTGGCCATTAAGTTATTGAATAAGTCTGGTGGGGAGGAGAATGTATTGGTACCAAAAATTTATGAACTTTGAGTAACATTTGGTTGAATTTTAATGTTTGGGAAATTGTATGTGTACATTGTATGCTTTTAATGCCTGTAAAGGTTATGTGTGCATGGATATGGTTAGTGTACTGGCACTTTACTGCAATCTTACCATACGGGACAGTAAAGTCTATAATAGGCTATAAAAATGAGTCTGATATGTACTATAAAATATTAAAAAATTATCACTATTTATTTATATTTGTATATATTAATCAATAAATAATTTTGAATGGCAGTCAGTGGAGAAAGATTCTCTTTGCAGTCATATGGTGTACTTCCAGCATTTACCAGCAGAGGCTAACTGAGCCATGTTAACTAGCTAACAAGCTAACCTTCAGATTCATTAGTCACATGGCATATACAGCTCAGGTGTTAAAAGGTGTGTTCGATACATTTCCTTGATTTGGTCAGGCTGCCAGATGACATATTTGTCCAAAAGTGATATAAAATAAGGCCAAATAACTGGATGGCACACACATGAGGTCATGCTTGAAACATGTACAGTACAATAATGCCTGCTGTTTTACTTACTGTATTCAAATAGATTGTGTGCAGCCTGCTGTGTATATTGACACTATTGAGAGAATAGTAAGCTCCTGGCAGTACAGGCTTTCTTAATAGCAAGAGGTCATTCAGCTGGATTCCATTTGCAAACTACATAAACTATTGTGTTGTTTGATTAATGGATGCATCTTCTATTTTGAATCTTGGCTCAGACCAGACCAGTGTGTTCAGCTTCCTGACATCTGGGTTGTAACTGCTATAGAAAACACAGCCAATAAAATCATGCCGTTTCCCTAATTACTATTTCTTTCATTTTCTCTGCCAATGAGCAAGAACTTGGACAAGCCAAACCAAACAAAGCTGTGACTGCAGCATACCAGCTCTCTTACCCACCGAAGGAGGGTCCAAACACGGACACACAAAGTATTGTTAGGTGGGCTGATTATAAAGTGTCAAACCCACTTTTGATGATCTCGTTTGTGCTTGATTATGAAAGTAATGACTGAAACAGCTACTGCAATAGAAATCAACAGTGACAGAATATATAAATGAGAAAACACAGTACAGTGCAGTTCTTTCACAGAGTTGTGTGCTAAACTGCTCTCTCAGGAAAAAAGGTACAAAAGCTGTCACTGGGATGGCATTCTTTCAAAAGGTTCACCTTATTCACCCCTAAATGGTACATATTACTATCGTTTGAAAAGGTAGCATAACTTTTTTCCCTGCTTTGCATAGAGGTAGAAAGCTGAAAAGTCATCTTCCGAGCTGAACGCAGCGTTAGCACCTCATATCATGGCACAACAGGATCCTGTGTTCAATCCGAATCACACGCACATCTCATGTCAGCAGTCCGGTAACTCAAGGCCATGTTGAGCGCCAGCAATCATACGCAACTCATCTGATCAGACATAAATCTCTGGACTGATTTTATGCTTTGGAAGTAAACTATCATCACTTGTATCCCAGGGGCTCTCATAAGCACAACAGGATGATAAATATTCTCATAATTATGCCCATAAAATGGGTAACTCCAAAACAATTTTGTTTTTGAACACTATGTGTAATATATGTGCAGTGCCACCAACCTTGTCATGGGATATTTCTGCTGTCAAAATTAATATGAAAGACCAATTTTTCTGCGTACTTCTAAAAGAAGGCCATAGAGAGATATTTGCTCTTAGATAACGTCAGTATTCAGGTTTTCATCCTCGTTAAATTCCCAATTAAATGCTATTACAGCACACAAAAAGAGATCCAGACCGTTGTGGGTAGCAACGACTTTCTGTCTCCAAGAGGAACATTGACAGATCTTCTGACTTTAGTGATGTGCTTAGATGTTTAGAGACCCAGACATATGTACATACTGCCTAGGGCTGTGTTTCCAAAAAGCATTGTAAGCCAAAGATGATCATAGAACTGTCACCAATGAAGCTGATCAACTTACGTTTACGATGCTTTTGGGCAACACAGCCTAGTACGGTATTTCTAAGTTTGCATACTAAGTAAAACCTCATAAGCGATTGTTTACGTGACTTGTTTTTTTTTTATTTCAATTTACATTATGCTTTCTCTTTCCAGGCAGATATTTTGTGTGCCTTAATAAGTGTGTTACTGTTCGGCCCCAGTAAGCCAACGAACACATATAAACAGAAATACTGGGAAAATAGCATGTTTCCTTAGATTCTTTTTATGGTATTAATACATTTCATACAACAAAAAAACCCACAAAAATATTTCATACAAACGATAAATTTTAAAAACAATGTAAATTGTGAATTACATTGAAAACAGTATGTTTATACTACCATTTAAATTGTATAATAATACATTTGAAAATTACAATGTAAAAGTACATATAAATAAATGGCATAATATTATATAATTATATAAAATAAATAAATGACAGATGTTTTTGTATTATGTATGCAGCTGTTATGTACAAATCATACAAAATTAATTTCATAAATGCAGATCACAAATTTGAAAAATGCAATATAATAAATTGAATTACATAATATTATTATATAATTATATAAAATAAATAAATGACAGATGTTTTTGTATTTTATATGCTGCTGTTATTTACAAATCATACAAAATTAATTTCATAAATGCAGATCCCAAATTTGAAAAATACAGTGGAAATGATATTATAAATGTCATACAAATTATATAATAAAATAAATAAATTATGTATGTGTATTTGTTGTACAAATCAAATTAAATTAATTTCAAACATTAATTCCAAACAAATCATGCAAATCATAAATGTAAAAATACAATGTAAAATTATTTTCAAATATAAATTATACAAATATAACAATATAAATACATTATGCACAATATGAATAATAAATATGAATATTAAAATGAATATAAACTACATTTATTTATCTATCGTTTACAACACTTTAACTTTTGCAGCTTGAACTCAAAACTTTGTTTTGAGGCATGAGGTCAGTCTGTGATGCTAAGACCCTGATTTTGCTCATAATTGTGAAAAAAACTATGCGAATGTGCATTTTTTTCTTTCTTAAAAGTTACTCAGAAAACAAGTTCAACTCAAGGTGCTTGTCAATAGGGGGCGCCATGTAACACCAATAGCAACTGCCTTTGAATAATACAGAAAACTGAGCTTTTGATACTTGATATGTCTGATCATCTCTCTCTCTCTCTCTCTGTGTGTGTGTGTGTGTGTTTACTGCTGTTTTTCTATCATAAGGACGGTTGATGGCAACGCCGTTGGCTTTGATTTCAGCCTGTTTCATTCATCTCGGCTCATCAGCTGGAAATATTTACATTTTCAGATCCCTTAATCTTTAACGAAAGAGGCATGAGGCTCTGTCTTAGATTTCAACACAAGATGAACACAGAAAAGCCAAAAAACAAGAGGGAGCAGAGGCTGTGATAGTCATATAAACAGCTAACTTTAGCTAAAGTCCTGCAAAACACTTCTAGCTCTGAAAAATCATGAAGAAGCTTGGGGTCATTATGAGTTTTTAAAATGTTTTTCAAAGAAGCCTATTATGTTCATTAAGCCTGCATTTATGTAATCCAAAATGCTATAAAACAGTGAAATATTATTGCATTTTAAAATAACTGAACAAAATTATAAACGCAACACTTTTGTTTTTGCCCCCATTTTTCATGAGCTCAGAGATTTTTCTATGTACACAAAAGGCCTATTTCTCTCAAATATTGTTCACAAATCTGTCTAAATCTGTGTTAGTGAGCACTTCTCCTTTGCCGAGATAATTCATCCACCTCACAGGTGTGGCATATCAAGATGCTGATTAGACAGCATGATTATTGCACAGGTGTGCCTTAGGCTGGCCACAATAAAAGGCCACTATAAAATGTGCAGTTTTTTCACACAGCACAATGCCACAGATGTCGCAAATTTTGAGGGACCGTGCAATTGGCATGCTGAATGCAGGAATGTAGGAGGATTTGGGAAACATACTGTATTTGAAAATAATAGTTATTTTTGTTGAGGCATTTTAAAACTTTGAAGGTTGATTAAGGCCATAAAGAGACATTTATTTCAGGATTATCATTTTAAAATATTTTGTTAAATATATTTGACTGTAAAATAGTTGAATCAAGATAAAATAGCTAAAAAATCATTTTGCAAGATTTCTAAGTGCCTGTAATTATAGAATTGCCCATAAGTGAACTCAACACATTGTCACATGTTCTTCTCCAAATGCTGCAAAGCTGTTCTTCACAGAATGGTGAACATGTGCTCCTTCCTGTTTGGCCTTCCTCTAATGCTGTTTTTACACAATAAGTCGTTGTGGGCTCTCAGGTCGTGCCAACAGCCTCTGGACACAGCTGTGTGCTAACAGACCTCCCTATCGATCCAACATTTAGCTCAAGGAATCGCAGATAAGATCAAACGAATACATAGAGAGATAGATTCTTAATTATTTTCACATTACTACATTTGACTATGCTATTTTAAACTTTAGTCCTATTTTACCAAAATTCTGCCCCAATTCTTGTTTGTTTGTATTGGATCTATTGCACTAATTAAAGGAACACTCCACATTTTTTGGAAATAGGCTCATTTTACAACTCCCCTAGAGTTAAACAGTTGAGTTTGACCGTTTTTGAATCCATTCAGCCGATCTCCGGGTCTGGCGGTAGCACTTTTAGCTTAGCTTAGCATAGATCATTTAATCGGATTAGACCATTAGCATTTGGTCATCAAAAATGACCAAAGTGTTTCAATAATTTTCCTATTTAAAGCTTGTCGCTTCTGTAAGTTGCTATTATGCTCAATATGGCTAGGAACTATACTCTCATTCCGGCGTAATAAGCAAGAAACTTTGCTGCCGTACCACAGTTGCAGCAGGCGCAATGATATTACTCAGCACCTGAAAGTAGTCCCCAGCTAGGTAACTAGTTATGATATAGCTGGTGACTACTTTCAAGCACTGCGTAATATCATTGCGCCTGCTGCACCCGTGGTACGGCAGCAAAGTTTCTTGTTTATTACGCCGGAATGAGAGTATAGTTCCTAGCCATATCGCCTCGAAAATAGCAACTTTTAATTTTCCATCGGTGTTAGTACACGATGTAACTACAGAAGAGTCAAGTTTTAAATAGGAAAAATATTGAAACTCTATTTCCAAAAAAAGTGGAGTGTTCCTTTAACATTATTATTTCTAGAGAAGACATTTTTATGGATGTTATTTTCTGGAGTTTTATTTATGACCATTTTACACAATCTTCATGATCTCGCCTTGGGCCCCTTAAACAAACTGTCCTTGTTTAATGTCCTTGCTTGTTTTTATGGGTAATTAAATCCAAATAAGTTGAAAAGCAAGGTCATACCAGCTGTTTTTTTTTTTTTTGGCTGACCCTAGATGGTCTACCACCCCTAATTAATCTGCTTGACAACCAGCTCAATCAGGTTAACTACCTAAACCAGTTTGAACAAGCTGTAGCTAGATTTTCTAACAGGCATTTTGTTACTTGATGTTTGTATTCGAAAGTATCTTCCTTGTTAAATCCCATAGAGCATTAAGATGAGATCGTCCAAGTTGGTTGATGAAGTAAAAGTAATGTACATCATTTATTTAATATTTAATGTAAATATTTACAATTAATTAAACATCCAAAACATTAAAATAAACTATTCTACTTATATTTCTGTGCAAATTCAAATTTTATTTGTCACACATGCAAACATAGAGTACAATGTGAAAAAAAATCCATAAAATGATAAGATAGTGTGCTGATTTGCTGCTCAAGAAACATTTATTGTTATCATCAATGTTGAAAACAGTTGTGCTGCTTAATAATTTGTGGAAATCTTTTGCAAAATTAAAAAAATTACCGTCACTTTTGATCAATTTAATTGTTGAATAAAGGTGTTCATTTCTTTATAAAAAACATGAAAGAAACAAAAACAGTCTGCCCCATCGAGGCAAGAGAGTTTGGGAAACCTGTTTGAAAACAATAATTATTTTTGCTGTTGCATTTTTACAGACTTTAAAACTTAAAAAGCATTTGTAAAAAGCAAATATATAGTAAATGTCAACATATATTTCTGTGTACATTTAGATTAAATATTTCTTCACACATGCAATTTTGTCACACATGCAACCATATATAGTACAACATGCAGTGAATATACAAACTATATATAGAGAGAGCGAGATGGATATATATATATGTAAAAATTTGATTAAAAAAAATCAGTATGAATGTGTACCGTTAAATCTATAGAGAGAGAGAGATTTAATGATACACGTATTCATACTGAATATATATACAGTACCCTCCAAAAGTATTGGAACAGTGAAGACAAAATTGCTCTGTTGGCTGTGGAGTCAATACATTTACAAATATGATTAAAAGATGAATATGAGATAAAACTACAGAATGTCACATTTTATTATCAGCCGTTTCAACACATACATGTTTTACCAAATAAAAAGAACAGCACTTTTAGAGTTCATCTGATGTGAGCATAAGTATTGGGACAGTTGAACATAAGGCTGATATAAAAGATTAAAAGCTATTATTTTGTTGCAGATCCCTTGCACACAATCACAGCAGTGAGTCTGTGACCCATAGACATCACCAGACTCTTGGTCTCATCCTTTGAAATACTTTTCCCAGCATTTAATGCAGCCAATCCCAATTGTTGCTTGTTTTCTGCCTTTACTCTCCTCTCCAGCTGGTGAAATTCATGTTCAATTGGATTTAAATCTGGAGATTGACTTGGGAAATCTAAGACTTTCCATTTCTTTGCCCTTATAAATTCCTTGAGTGAACTGGCAGGGTGTTTTGGGTCATTGTCCTGATGCAATATGAAGCACTTCCCAATGAATCTGGTGGCATTTTCTTGAATATTGGTAGGCAAGATGGTTTTGTACCCTTCCAAATTCATTCTGCTACTGTCATCATACATTAAGTCATCAGTAAAGTTGAGAGGGCCTGTTCCAGAGACAGCCATGCATGCCCATGCCATGACACCACCTCCACCATGCTTTACAGATGAGGCTGTATGCTTGGGATCATTGCAGTTCCCTTTATTTTCTCCACATTTTTGCTTTCCCATCACTTAGATAAAGGTTCATCTTTGTCTCATCGGTCCATAAACACAGTTCCAAAACTCTTCTGGCTCACCTTTGTGCTTTTTCGCAAACTCTAATCTTGCCTTTCTATTTTTGGTGCTGGTCAGAGGTTTGCATCTTGCTGTGTAGCATCTGTACTTCTGTGTCAAAGTATCCTGAGGACAGTAGATTGTCAGAGCATCACCCCAGCTTTCTGGAAGTTGTTGGTGATTTTACAGACACGTCTTTTAGGATTCATTTTCACAGCTTTTATGATTTGTCTGTCATCAACTACTGTTGTTTTCTCAGCCGATCAGGTCGTTGTTGGTTGCTGGTGTCACTGGTGGTTTCGTCTTCATCCTGGTTTGTGTGTGTCATCGAATGCAAGATTCAGAATGCAGAAGTAATGGATATAACTGATACGACACATTCCCTGCTTTTAATATCTGAAGAATTAATGCAACAGGACACAGCTGATCACTTAGAAAGACTTGTGAGGCAACTGCTCCAATACTTATGCTCACATCAGATAGAGGGATGAAACTCTAAAAGTGCTGAACTTCTTAGCTGGTAAAACATCTATGTGTTGAATCACCCAATAATAAAATGTGACATTCTGTAGTTTTGTCTCATATTCATCTTTTAATCATATTTGTAAATGTCTTGACTCCACAGCCAACAGAGCAATTTTGTCTTTACTGTTCCAATACTTTTAGAGGGTACTGTATATAGTGTACAATACACACTATGTATTTTTATGCTTTTAGAGTATTACACATTTAGATTAGAAACATACTCTACAAAAATCAGTGGTGAGTCAAGTCTCAGTAGCACACAGTTGCTGTTTATGAACAGCATCATTGTCAGACAAACTGACACAAATTTGACCTTTTACCCCACCTAACAAAGAGTTACCCCAACTCTTTGACCCTGTGCATCATATTTATAATTTTGAGTCAAGACTTTTGTTCACCTTCACAGATGATGTAAATGAGTAAACTCACTGCAGGCTGCCAGAGAGGAGCTCAGCGTGTCAATGAACCGTGCGTCTGTTTGTCTTAACGCTCACTTGTCATGTCTTTCTTCCTTCTCTCTCTTTTGTCTGTGTGTGATCATAGGATATCCTTCCAGCAGAGGCTGGAAACGATTATATCATCTCTGCTGACGCTCTTTCATCTGTGTGGAAACATCCCGAATCAGCCCGGTTGGGAGGATGAAGCGGCATGGAAAATCAAGCTTCTGAGAGCTGAATCTGAGCTTGCTGGAGTTGGATGGAAGTGTTTAACCGCAGTAAGTAAGCAGCCGTAGCGGAGAGAGATGGGAGTTTTTAAAGGGCTACATACGAGGGCTTTCTGGGACGCATTAAGCAGGTCCGTGGTTCGCTGAAGGACTCTGTCCCGCCCACCGTATTTAACAGGCCCGCATGTGCGTGGCGAGGGGTATGAAGGGGTTCGAATGCCCCTGTGCCAAGCCGTGCCATATGATCTCACTTCCCCTCTCGGTTATAGTGGTTTTAGATTGGCCACCAGTCGCTGTGACGATTTGTGGCCCAATGGGAAGCCAGGGACTTTGCAGGCCTCTGTTCTTTATGGAGCGATGGTTTAAACACTGTCTAAGCAGGAAGCCAGACGGCTGCCTGCGGTCAGAAACTTCTCCATCCTCTATCCCTCTTTTTTCCTGCTCTGCTTTAACACATGGATTGATGGAGTACATTTCCGATTCCGAACTCACACAGACACACACACACACAAGCTGCAGAATAGATCTATCTATCTATCTATCTATCTATCTATCTATCTATCTGTCTATCTGTCTATCTATCTATCTATCTATCTATCTATCTATCTATCTATCTATCTATCTATCTATCTATCTATCTATCTATCTATCTGTCTGTCTGTCTGTCTATCTATCTGTCTGTCTGTCTGTCTGTCTGTCTGTCTGTCTGTCTGTCTGGCTGTCTGTCTGTCTGTCTGTCTGTCTGTCTGTCTGTCTGTCTGTCTGTCTGTCTGTCTATCTATCTATCTAACAACAGGATCAGCAGGGAAAATTGAAAAGTATAAAAAAAAATGAATGCTGATAGTTTTAATTAAGTTATTGACATTTGATGCATACCTGGCCTTGCTAGTTCCACAGAACACACACACACACCTACAAACGCTCACAGCATTTTTGTTGGATCAGAGAATGTGTGTGTGTCTATTTATGAGTATGAACTAGTGTGTGGTGGTTGATGATTGACAGCAGAGGAAGTGGGATGGAGGCTGGCAGTCACACACTGGAAATGCGTGAGTGGCGCCAGAAGAGTTTTGTCTGGCTCACACACACCTGCTAACCAAACCAGCTCTCATCTGCAGCCAATACTAAGAGTGTGTGTTTGCCCTGTGCTGTGTGTGTGTCCTGTTCAGAATTACAGGGGTTTGAACTTTGACAGGATCCTTTGATTTAAAGGCATATAATTAATATTCAATCTCACATAAGATTAATTCCAGTTATTGATCGGTGCATCAGAAGCGATCATCTACACTAGTTTCTCATTAGCTCATGTTCTCTTGCTGTCATATGTTGGGTGTGCAGATCTATTCTGGTTACACTGCACATCATTCATTTTCTGTGATTATTTAGTTTCTTTCTAGATCAGTACCCTGGACTACATTTACATGCACAAAAATTTAGATAAGATTAAAATATTATTACAATTTAAAAAACAACTGTTTTCTATTTTAGCATATTTTAAAATGCTTAATTACTCCAGTTGTTACATGATCCTTCAGAAATTATTCTAATTTGCTGATTTGTGGTTCAAGATTTTTTATTATTATAAATGTAGAAAAAATTGTGCTGTTAAATATTTTTGTAGAATTTGTGATATTTTAATATATTATTTCATATATATTATGTGAAAGAATGTATGGAATTCTTTATGATTTCATGCAAGAATTATAAAAAAAATTTTTTTAAGTTCAATTAAAGTCTATTTGTTGTATATGATCTGTGGAGGACTCACAGGCTCCATGCGTGCTACCAGGTTCCCACGGGCACTGTGTTATAGACCACTGCTCTAGAGTCTCTGACATCAACCAGAATTGATGACAAAATGTAATGCATGCACATGTAAAAAAAAACATGTTTCTGAATTATGAATCTGGCCGAATGTAGCATGATTTGAACGATAACCACAATCTTTAATTTGTTGAAAATCGATCTTCAACTGCAAAATTGGATCATTGAGTAGAATCACATAATGGAACGGCATTTAGGAAACTTCAAAATAGTGCTGATGTGACAGAATTACTGCACTAGCATGCTTTCCAAATCCACTAACACAGTGATCTGATCCAGAAGACCCTGCCCAGTATTTTCCTCCTATTTTTTCTTTTTACTGTCGTTCCAGATTAATTTAGACAAGGAACAAACTTATGACCTTTTATTTACAGTCTCTTTTCATGCATGCTGTTGAGAGAAACATGGAATAGAAATGACAGAATGGCAATCTGAAATCCAAAAACTCACCTTACCTCATAAAATTAATGTGACTTAAAGGAATAGTTCACCCAAAAATGAAAATTTGCAACCATTTAAAACAAAAAAAATGTCCTAATGATAGATTTGTTTCTTACAAATGCGCAGCTTTTCACTAAACATTAATTGATATTTTTTTATCAGCAGTTTGGACTCTTATTGTGACGGCACCCATTCACTGCAGAGGATACAATGGTGAGCAAGTGATGTAATGCTTAATTTCTCTAAATCTGTTCTCATTAAGAAACAAACTCATCTACATATTGGATGGCCTGAGGTTGAGTAAATTTTCAGCAAAAATTTTATTTTTGGGTGAACTGTTCCTTTAAATGCAGCTTTAAATGTGATTGAAGTCATTTCTACTAGAAATAAGCTGCGTCTCAAAGTCTTCAGATTGGCTGAACAATACCTTCCAGAAGCCAGTTTCTTTTCTTTTTTTGTGGTTTATAGAGCCTTGTACCGTGGTCCAGCCTCATACCCACCTGAGGATCCATGTGTGGCCTCCTGTCATGGTTATTTTAATTCAGTGACCGTGTACAGGTCTGGACGACTGCGGCCGCTGTCGGCTTGTGTGGTATTTTTCTGCCCAGATACAATGAGCCCAGCTACAGATCACTCCAGACCAGATGGGTAAAGGAGTCTCGCGCAGACCACTGCTGCGGCCACTAAGTTTGAAACCCAAAGCCAATGAGGTGGTGGAGAAACCGTCTACACACACCACACACAAACACACAGGAAGAGACAGGGACTTCCATTCATTCAAATACTTGTCTGTCAAGTTCACTGAATACTAAACATACTGTGCATTTGATGAATGCATGGTTTTACCTATAATAGGCTACTAAATATAATATGTCCAAGATCCTTATGTGTTATCATAAAACATAATTATTTTGGATATGTTTGCCCGAAATGTCTATTAGCATTGTCAGAATAGCTTGCTACGTTGTTTACTATATAGTAGAGAAGTATTCAATTTTGGATGCAGCTTGTGTTACTCTGTGCATTTTGAATTAAATTGATTTCTTTTATCAGTACTTTAAGTATACATTTTCCCCCCAGATTGTCTATTGGTATTGTTTAGCCTGTTGCTAAGCTAACACTGTGGTTCTCTAACACGTAGCACACAAATATTGAAATTTTGAATTAGATTTGTTTTAATTAGTACCTTTTTTCGCTGACTGAATTGAAGTATCTTTATAATTAGCATGTGTCCCCAAATTGTCTATTGGCATTGTCACAATAGCATGTTGCAAAGCTAACACTAACACTTAGCACACACATATATTGAAAAACAGTCCATTTTGAATTAGATTTAACTGTTTTTATCAGTACTTTTTGTGTTGTATGAATTCAATTTGTGTTGTATGAATTTGTGGGCAGTCGTGGCCTAATGGATAGAGAGTTGGACTTGTAACCCGAAGGTCGTGGGTTCGAGTCTCAGGTCCGGCAGGGATTGTAGGTGGGGGAGTGAATAACCAACACTCTCTCAACCCTCAATACCACGACTGAGGTGAGACCCTTGAACAAGGCACTGCTCCCCGGCGCCGCAGCATTGGCTGCCCACTGCTCCGGGTGTATGTTCACTACTGTGTGTACACTTGGATGGGTTAAATGCAGAGCATAAATTAATTGGCCACACATCATTTCCCTTTCCCTTTCAAGTGTGTATGATTAACAGTTATAATTTCCAAAATTTTCTTCAGTAGCCTATGACATTGCTAAGCTAGCTAATTGTCACACTCTAATACTAAACACACAAATATTGAACAGTAATCCAATTTGAATGAGATTTAGTTGTTTTAATCAGTACTTTTTGTGTTGTATTGAATTAAAGAATGGTTATAATTAACTTGCTTGTTGCAGTGCATTATGGGATTGTCTTTTCTGCAATTCTGGCAATTCTGCAAATTCTTTTCTGCAAATTTCTGCAGAATTTGGCTTAAAAAGGTATATCTTAGAGGCGTAGATGCATTTATCTAAATTTGTGATAACTATAATTCCTAATGTAATGTATAGAATTAATGTCTCTAAACTTTGTGTTTTGACTACGTTTGGTGCCCCTGTATTTGGCATGGTTTGACTTTATGTTTTTGAAATCTTCATACCTCTCAGTTTGTTGGCATAGCTGTAGGTCTGTGTAGGGATGTTATATATTTGAATTGCGGTAGATTGGTGCAGTATAATCGGGGCCATTTCTTGCCGTCTTGGCTCTTTCCTTGTGTGTTCACAGTTGAATAGCACTGCGTTACTGCGCCAGTAACTGCGGTTTCAATAAAAGCTAATAATTTCAGTCTTTATATCTTATTACAGTCAGTCACTTTAATGTCAGCCCTCTGTAGCGATGCCAACGTTACCCATGAATGACTTGAGGAACGGAAAAGAGACGTACAGAAAATGGGTAAGTGGAGTGTGTGAGTACCAGAGCTGCACAAATATAGACCTAAATACAAACAAGACGAGCAGGAGAAAACCAGTTCACAATTACACTACCATTCAAAAGTTGGGGGTCAGTAAGATATTTTAAAAGAAATGAATACTTTTATTCAACAAGGATGCATTAAATTGATCAAAAGTGACAGTAAAGACAATATAATGTTAAGGTTTCTATTTGAAATAAATGCTGTTCTTTTGAACCTTCTATTCAGCAAAGAATCCTGACAAAAATATATCCAGTTTCCACAAAAATATTACAGCACAACCGTTTTCAACATTGATAATGATGATAAATGTGTTTCGAGCAGCAAATCAGCATATTAGAATGATTTCTGAAGGATCATGTGACAATGAAGACGGGAGTAATGATGCTGAAAATTTAGCTTTGCATCACAGGAATAAATTACAGTTGTTTCTTATTATTTCATAATATTTCAGTTTTTTACTGCATTTTGATAAAAAACAAATGCCACCTTGGTGAGCATAAGAGACTTCTTTTTAAAACTTACTGACTCCAGATGTTTAAATAGTAGTGTATAGGTCATTTTCATTTTACAGCTGTGTATGTTAACAATTAGCTCACTTGTGTCTGTTGTTATATTTCTCCGAAATAATTTTAGAAGAAACATCTGAAATGGCACATAACTTTGAACACAACTGAGGTACAAAAAAAAAGAGCAAGCATTGAGCAATACGACTTTCCTGTAGTCTGGTGGAGTGAATTGTGTGTACAGATGTACCTGACGCAGCACGGGACGCCGGAGCACTCTGAATTTCTGTGACTGTGGTCGGCTGCATTACTGAAGGAGCTGGAAGTGGGTTTGTGGCTTTGGTTCTGTTTACTGCCATCAGTGCTTTTGTGATTGTTTGTACTTAGGGAAGGGTGGAGTGTACGGTAAATGCCTCCTGTTGGCCAGCCACACTGCAGGGAGCGCTGGCCACAGAAACCCTGGAGATGTGCAAGTCAAGATGAGGTGTGTTTCAATCTGTTTTAGAGGGAGGATGCATTTGAGAATGTGTATGTGTGTTGTGCATCATTAAAAGAGTATGTATGCCCAGCAAAAGCAATATTGTACACTTTTGAAGTGCTTTATTTTTTCGCCTGATGTCCATTTTGGAAAGCTCTTTTTTAAGAACAAAACTGTAAAAACTGTAAAAATTCTGTAGTAAAAACTTATTAGTTGGTTATTCAAATCACCAATATACAGTAAAAAAAATATATATAAATGTTCATTATATGTGAATTTACTAAATGTATTGTTTTTGAAAACTAAGATTTACCTTATAATTTATAGTGAGAAACGGTAAAATGACATTGTCAAGTCAAGTCAAGTCACTATTATTTGTATAGCGCTTTTAACAATACAAATTGTGTCAAAGCAGCTTTACATCAGCTTGATATAAAGCTGGGTGGCTCTATATCAGCTTTACAGTATTTAGACGGGGAAATAGTTTGTCGAAATAGTGTCATTCTCCTCTGGCCAGACAAAATCAGTAGTTTAAATCTAGGCTAAAGCAGAGTCAGATTGTGCAAAGGACTCATCTGGTTCCTGTGGTCAACAGATTTGAATTATAGAAATGCGATAGTGTATTATGTGTAAGCCAGGTTAAAGAGATGGCTCTTAAATCTAGATTTAAACTGACAGAGTGTGTCTGCTTCCCGAACAGTGTTAGGTAGATTGTTCCAGAGTTTGGGCGCTAAATAGGAAAACGATCTCCTGCCCGCAGTTGATTTTGATATTCTAGGTATTATCAAATGGCCAGAGTTTTGAAATCGCAGCGGACGTGAAGGACTATAGTGTGATAAGAGCTCACTCAAATACTGAGGTGCCAAACCATTCAGGGCCTTATATGTAATTAGCAAGATCTTAAAATGTATACGATGTTTAATAGGGAGCCAGTGCAGTGTTGAAAGAACCAGGCTAATGTGGTCATATTTCCTGGTTCTAGTAACTCTAGCTGCTGCATTTTGAACCAGCTGGAGTTTGTTTATTAAACGTTCAGAGCAACCACCCAACAAAGCATTACAACAATCTAGCCTCGAGGTCATGAACGTATGAATTAATGTCTCTGCAGTTGACATTGAGAGCATACACTCACCTAAAGGATTATTAGGAACACCTGTTCAATTTCTCATTAATGCAATTATCTAATCAACCAATCACATGGCAGTTGCTTCAATGCATTTAGGGGTGTGGTCCTGGTCAAGACAATCTCCTGAACTCCAAACTGAATGTCAGAATGGGAAAGAAAGGTGATTTAAGCAATTTTGAGCGTGGCATGGTTGTTGGTGCCAGACGGGCCGGTCTGAGTATTTCACAATCTGCTCAGTTACTGGGATTTTCACGCACAACCATTTCTAGGGTTTACAAAGAATGGTGTGAAAAGGGAAAAACATCCAGTATGCGGCAGTCCTGTGGGCGAAAATGCCTTGTTGATGCTAGAGGTCAGAGGAGAATGGGCCGACTGATTCAAGCTGATAGAAGAGCAACTTTGACTGAAATAACCACTCGTTACAACCGAGGTATGCAGCAAAGCATTTGTGAAGCCACAACACGCACAACCTTGAGGCGGATGGGCTACAACAGCAGAAGACCCCACCGGGTACCACTCATCTCCACTACAAATAGGAAAAAGAGGCTACAATTTGCACGAGCTCACCAAAATTGGACGGTTGAAGACTGGAAAAATGTTGCCTGGTCTGATGAGTCTCGATTTCTGTTGAGACATTCAGATGGTAGAGTCAGAATTTGGCGTAAACAGAATGAGAACATGGATCCATCATGTCTTGTTACCACTGTGCAGGCTGGTGGTGGTGGTGTAATGGTGTGGGGGATGTTTTCTTGGCACACTTTAGGCCCCTTAGTGCCAATTGGGCATCGTTTAAATGCCACGGCCTACCTGAGCATTGTTTCTGACCATGTCCATCCCTTTATGACCACCATGTACCCATCCTCTGATGGCTACTTCCAGCAGGATAATGCACCATGTCACAAAGCTCGAATCATTTCAAATTGGTTTCTTGAACATGACAATGAGTTCACTGTACTAAAATGGCCCCCACAGTCACCAGATCTCAACCCAATAGAGCATCTTTGGGATATGGTGGAACGGGAGCTTCGTGCCCTGGATGTGCATCCCACAAATCTCCATCAACTGCAAGATGCTATCCTATCAATATGGGCCAACATTTCTAAAGAATGCTTTCAGCACCTTGTTGAATCAATGCCACGTAGAATTAAGGCAGTTCTGAAGGCGAAAGGGGGTCAAACACAGTATTAGTATGGTGTTCCTAATAATCCTTTAGGTGAGTGTAGGTCGTAATTTAGATATATTTTTAAGATGGAAAAATGCAGTTTTACAAATGCTAGAAACATGTTTTTCGAAGGAAAGATTGCTATCAAAAAGTACGCCTAGGTTCCTAACTGATGACGAAGAATTTAGTGAAGTGAAGTGAAGTGAAGTGACATTCAGCCAAGTATGGTGACCCATACTCGGAATTCGTGCTCTGCATTTAACCCATCCAACGTGCACACACACAGCAGTGAACACACACACACACACACCGTGAACACACACCCGGAGCAGTGGGCAGCCATTTATGCTGCGGCGCCCGGGGAGCAGTTGGGGGTTCGGTGCCTTGCTCAAGGGCACCTCAGTCGTGGTATTGAGGGTGGAGAGAGCGCTGGACATTCACTCCCCCCACCTACAATTCCTGCCGGCCGGGGATCAAGTATTAGACAGTGATCTAGAGTGATACAGAGCAGCATCAAGTATTAGACAGTGATCTAGGTTATTACATGCAAAAGTTTTTGGTTAGGTTTTCCAATAATTAACACCTCTGTTTTTTTAGAGTTTAGCAAGAAATTGCTAGTCATCCAGTTTTTGATACGAACCATACATTCTGTTAGTTTTGCAAATTGGTAAGTTTCATCAGGTCGCAAAGAAATATAGAGCTGAGTATCATCAGCATAACAGTGAAAGCTAACACCATGTTTCCTAATGATATCTCCCAAGGGTAACATGTTAAGCGTGAAAAGTAAGGGGCCAAGTACTGAGCCTTGAGGTACTCCATACTGAACTTGTGACTGGTATGATACCTCTTCGTTTACTGCCACAAATTGATGGCGGTCAGATAAGTACGATTTGACACATGCCAGTGCACTTCATCTTATGCCAACATAATTTTCGGTAACACTTTATGTCGATAGTCCACTTTAGACATTCTACTAACAGTAAGTAACTTTGCAACTACATGTCAACTAGCAGTCATTAGAGCATTAGTGGACGGTCTGCTTAATATCTTCTAACACTTTATTTTAATGGGTCCACAACATACAACATACTGACTATCAGAAACTTTGCAACTATATGTCAACTTATTCTACTAACCCTAAACCTACCCTACTGAGAGTTAGTAGACATGTAGTTGCAAATTAATGAGAATTAGTTGACATGTCGTTACAAAGTTACTTATAGTTAGTAGAATGTCTAAAGTGGACTATCGAAATTAAGTGTAACCTAATTTTCTAATCTATTTAAAAGAATGTTGTAGTCGATAGTGTCAAACACAAATAGAGAGATACAACCACGATCAGATGATAACAGCAGGTCGTTTGTGACTCTAATGAGAGCAGTCTCAGTACTATGATATGGTCTAAAACCTGACTGGAAATCCTCACATATATAATTTTTCTCTAAGAAGGAACATAGTTGTGATGATAGTCGTCACATACACATGATAGTTGAACATAGTTGTCAAAAGTCCCTGCATGGCACTTGACATATTTTATTTAGTTTTTTTTTTTTTTTTTTCTTGTTATCAGTACTAATGCATAATATAGTTAGTTAGTTATTTATAAAGCACATTCAAAAACAACCTAAAGGTTGACCAGCCTTATAGTATAGTGTTTTGTGTTTAATTTTCTGTTATTTAGGTCATGATTTTTTGTTAATCATGTGGCTCTCCATTTTACTATTTGTATTATTATAGTGTTGTTAGTACATTTTAAGGTAAAACACAGATTTTTGTAGTTCTAATAGATTGGTATATTATTATTATATTACTTAATGAAAAAAAAAAAAAACAGTTTTAGCTTGTAAAATATATACAGGCACCAATATGCCATTCCATAATACATTAAACATTGTCACAGTATTTTTTATTTAATTATTTTACTTAATATCTTGGAACTACAGCTGCCCGCCCTTTTTTATGGCAAATTTAGCATGATATTTTTAACAGTGTTGCAGAGGGGAAGATTATTAGTGAATAATGACTTTTTAGTCAGAGTTAGTCTAATTTGAGTCTGTTCCTCCCACAAAACTAGCTTATGGTCTCTGAAGACTTAAAATATTTGGCATGCGTTTTCTTCTTCTTCTTCGTCTTTCTGGAGCTTGTCAGTATAAATAACCATCTAGAGAACAATTCTTGTGTATTCTAAGATCTATGTTTGTGTTTTTTAGTGTCATGGGTCAGTAGCAGTTTCTCATTCTATTTCTTCAAAGCAGCAGGTAAGTCTCCATTGACAAGTATGTGCATACATCAAAACTGACTCTTATGTTACAGTGTAGATCCATTAATAATCCCTGACATAAGAAACATCTGCGTCACAGTCTCCTGCGGCGTAATGGACGGCTTTAATTCTCCTTTCCAGTCATGCTCTGTGATCATTTTTATATTTGCACAGAATTTCAATCCCTCAGCGTGGACATATAATCATTGGCTGTGAGCAGAGGGGATACCTGGGTAATGTGTTTAACAGCAATGATCCTGTTTAACTGCAGCCTCTGTTTGAACATGAGAAACTGCCTGATGGTCAGAATCAATTTCCTTACGGCCAAATTACTCCCACATCGGCTTAGAGTTTCACCTAAATGGCCAAACCTTAAAACACTAATACTATTGCTATTAAATTAGAGCCTCATTCATATAGTTCAAGTTATGCTTAATGATGTTTGCTTCATTTATTGATGTACTGAGGGAGGCAGAGAGACTCAAAGGGCTTTGCTTGTCCTCCAGTGTTTTGTATTTAAGAACAACTGTGTCTGTGTTGCATGTGAGCGCACTTTATCTGATGAAAAGATAAGTGTAAATGTGTGACTGTTAGTAGATGTGTTTTTATAGTGAAAATCGTATGTAATGACATTGCTGTAAACTATGGCTGGGGGAAAAGAATGAATTATCTAATTTTTCAGCCTTTTGATAATATCCAGTTTCTCAGTATTTGTGTGTTTGCGTTGAACTTTCTTTTCTTAGGAACCACTATTTCAATTAGTCACTGCTTCCAATCAGATTCAGAATGTTTAATTAAACTAAAATACAGTAAAATGAACACAAAAATTATTTTAAATCATTTGATCATTTATTTGCACCAACATAATTTACCTACATTACCTTTCAAAAGTTTGAGGTCAGTAAGATTTTTTTTTTTTTTTTTTAAATTAATGCTTTTATTCAGGAAGGACCCATTCAATTAATCAAAGGTGACAGTAAAGACATTCATAATGTTACAGAAGATTGCTATATAAAATTTAATCACGGTTTCCACAAAATATTAAGCAGCACAACTGTTTTCAACATTGATAATAATAAGAAATGTTTCTTGAGCAGCAAATCAGCGTATTAGAATAATTTCAGGAGGATCTTGTGACACCGAAGACTGGAGAAAATTCAGCTTTGCCATTACAGGAATAAATTACATTTTAAAAACGTATTAATATATTGCATTTTAAAATATAGAAATAGAAAACAGTTTTTTAAAATTTTAATATTTCACAAAATCACAGTTTGTATTGTATTTTTTCTAAAACATTTTAATGTAAAAATGCTAGGTTGAGACTTTTATGAACAGTTTTTTTAGTCATTATGCAAATGAAGATCATATATTCATTATCTAAAAGATCATCTAATTTACTAATAAGATGATTTCATATTATGCACGGAAAGGAATCGATTTGACCAATTACTGCCATTTTTGCTGCTGAAATATAAATCAAAGATGCTATTTAAACATCTGTTGAGTTTAAATGTAGTCTGTAAGCAGATGAGACTGATTTAATCGCTGACGTTTAATTTTAAGGGTTAGAGGTTGAGAACAAACCGGAATGGTTTATGAGAACTGTAATTCACCAGATCCCAAATACCCTAGCGATTCTGGCCCAGTAATGAGATGAGTCGGGTTTAACTGGTGGTTAGCGTCAGAGATCAGCTGGTGAGGGTGATTCTGCACTGGGAGAGAGGGTATAGATTTGTGGCAAATGTGGGCACTCGGTAGACCATCTGACCAGGCCACACATCAACAACACACAGGCCTGCCAGCCTAACTCACACAACAAGAGAGAGAGAATCACTGTCAGTCTTGCTTTCACAAAGCTGTTTATGTATATTTTGTGGGGTAGACCCTTATGGAAAATGCACATGAATTTTACATGTGAACACATGTTAGTCGTATATGTGCACATGTGGGAGCATGTTAAATTCATGTCTTTTTGTGAAAATGGTTTTGTGGCTTGAAATTTGCACATCTGGGACTTTATCACTTTGAGAGACCCAAAACCACATAAAAATCACATCTGAAATTCATGCTTTTTTTTGTTATGCGGTTGTTCTCAACTGGTTTCGCTTCAAGAACTAGATTAGACATCTAGTTGTGATTGAACACAGTAGTTTATCATATAAAAGTATTCTCATAAAAAAAAGAACTTTATGTTTAATTATTATTTGTAAAACACTTGGATGGGTTGAATGCAGAGCACAAATTCTGAGTATGAGTGCTGTACATGCTCATACTTTTCATGTTCATACTTTTCAGTTGGCCAACATTTCTAAAAATAATTTTTTTGCATTGGTCTTAATTGATATTCTAATTTTCTGAGATACTGAATTTGGGACTTTCATTAGTTGTCAGTTATAATCATCAAAATGAAAGGAAATAAACATTTGAAATATATCAGTCTGTGTGTAATGAATGAATCTAATATACAAGTTTCACTTTTTGAATGGTATTACTGAAATAAATCAACTTTTTCATGATATTCTAATTTTATGACCAGCACCTGTATATATATATATATATATTTTATATACTTATATATACTTTTTTATATATATATATATACTATACATACTTTTGAATAGTAGTGTATATGCACATTTGAAATTTCTCTCTTTTTTACTCACAATGCATTCTGGGACCATGTTGCAAAGCATTCTGGGATTGCACTCCACAGCCTTGGCTTTGGGACCTGTCATACATTAAAATGCATGCATGCATCTTGTAGTTTTTGGTTACAGCTAATGAAATATAAATATATTTGTGTAAATAAGCAGGTGAAGCATGCATTCATGCCCATGTTATTCACCTGCTTCCTCCAGCGCGGATCAGATCCGAGCGCATCAGCGAGATCTCGTATTCTCCCCGAGGATGGCCGGCGGGTCACACTAATAACCTCTGACAGCCCATCAGGCGTGAAGAGGGTGTAGAGTATCCACAGGGGCCGGAACACACCCCGCATTCCCGCTCCTGTCCTCTCGCTCACACACACTTACAGCACGTGCGGCAGGAGGGGCCACTGGCACTAAAGTGACATTAATGGGGCCGTGCTGACACAACAAGGCGAGCGCAGGGACCACTTTTCTGCCTCTTCATTGGTGAAGCTGTCGCCTCGAGTTTCACCATGCCCTCCATCCCTGGACCGGCCCGATCAGGCTCGGGATTAGGGTTTCGTCTCGGGGAAGCGGTCACGTGATTTACTGTTGCTCCCCTCGCTGGGCTACAGGTGGCCGGGATAAAATGTCTACGGAACGACGTGTGGTTCAACCGCACCTCGGATCTTAAAATGAGCCAGAATCCACTGCTCTGTGACAGGCAGCCACGTGGAGCGTCACCGTATACTTCAAACGCACACACATACGCTAAAAGGCGGTTAATTATTAATGAGAAAAATTAGAGCTTGAAAACTGTATCTTCATTACACAGAAGAATAAATCGCCTCAATCGGTGAATCTGAAAAATGAAGGAAGGATTACAATTTGGTTTCTGGAAAAAAGTCAAATCGGATGCTATAAATGTAAACATTTTACCCTATTTACTTACAAAATGAGCCTGTGGAAGTAGATTATTGTGGGCCAAGATGGCTGCATATTCAGTGTCATTTTCATGCATTTTGTTGGTGTTTTGCAGTAGAAAGTCAGCATTTCTCATTAGGACAAAATGGATAATGCTATGTAGCCTTTAAATGAGAATGACTGCCATACTGAGCATTGTCATGTGATCTTTACATGAAAATCAAGGGCAATTTTTTTTGCTGCTTGTTCAATTGACCTGTTTTAAAATCAGTTAAAGCAACCCAATTTCATATTCATTAAAACTGAAGTATACTTAATAGTTTTGTGTTTGGACTATAGTAATTTTCGTTGACCACTGAAACTGAGCCATGCATTTCAAGCTCCCTGCATGCTTTGCATTGGACTGGATTGGGAGAGTAAATGTTGAAATTAAGTTTTCCTTAATAATTGAAGATCTGAAGTGCTGTAGAGTGAATGGGTTGTAGGCTTTCAAATGAAATTCGCTGCAGAAGCAGAAGATCAGTTCAGCATTAACAGCGTGCTGATTGATTTGATTAGCCTGGTATTCATAGATATTGATTAGTTGATATTGCTTTCTTTATCCCTCAAATTCATGCTTCATGCATGGAAATAAGACATAGTTGCAAGCTGTCACAAAAATCAAAGGGATTGATATTAATTCTTGCAGTCAAAAAATTCTAGAGGGACTGATAAATAGACCTTCCTGGTCTTATTGTGCAAGATTCATTATTAAATGCTATTTATGTTGATTTACATGGAGCTTGAATTGTATTGAAAAAAAAAAAGTATAAAAATTTTCCCTCAGAAATTGCTAGTAAATTTAACAATTCCAAAGAAATGTCAAGTAACAGTATTTGTATAGTTTTGTGTAATAATGCGACTTTGGAGCCCCCAGTAGTGCGTGGAATTTATTGTCGAAAATATATCACTGTTATAATTAGTGAATAGCTGTACCAAAGCCACTAGAAGGCAAGCCTGCAACAATTAGCCAAAAAAGCGCAACTGCTAATGCTAACGGAAAGGAGACCAGAGGCCGTTTTTCTTAATGGATGTTAATGGAGGAGAGGCTTCACCCTGAATAAACAGCTTTTTAGAGGAAACGGCTTATCATTTAATGAATCGACAGCCCATGCTAATCTTCAACATGCTTTACACTAAACAATACTTTTGGATTGAACTATTTTTAGAGTTTACACTGAAAAAAATGCCATTTTCTAAGAGAAAATGTCCTTTTTGCGACAAATGGGATACAGCTTACAGCACTTCTCATTCATTACTATGGTATCCGTAAACGCCGATTGAAGCTGTGTCTCATTTAGAGGGCTGCATACCTCATTTGAGGCTGTCTGACCAGCAAGTAGGACCTTCTTTCACAGGAATTCGGAGGATGCATGAGGTGTATCCTTCGCAGCTACAGATACCCCACAATTCTTTGCGTCGCCATAAACAACCGTCAATTTGAAAAATGCTGATGACAGCAGATGTACAGACAAGCGCAGATGTGGTGTTTACAACTTACCTTAAATTGCCTCCGGTAAAAACGTATAAACTTCTTTGTTCTTAATATCCTCCTCATTTTTTTTTCTCTAACAGATGTCTGTTGTATGTACGCTGCAGCTACTCAAAAATTTAGCAAAATAAAACGAGTAAAAATATATACTTTCCAAATTTAGAAATAATTTTCCTTCATTTAAGGATTGTGAGAGCGCAACGACGCTCTAAATGTGTTGGCATAGCAACGCGATACTTCCTGTTTCCTTTTCCGTCCGTCCTATGAAGGCCGTCTCCTTAAATTCTAGGTTGAGGACAGAGGATGCGACCTCCAGAGGATTCGACCTCTAAATGAGACACAGCTTTGAGTGTCGTACAAATCCGACTGAAATTCAATGATGTCAAGGCTGTAATGTGATTGGTTATTAAGGGACACGTTAGGGGATCCAATTTAGCCGTTCTGCTTTCTCCAATAGTTAGTAATACAGACCCTCTTATCTTCCTATAGTAAAATAATCTAATCTCTGGCTGTACACATGCGTTTGTTGCTGCCGTAAAGCAGTCCGCCCTTTTCATATCAGTTCACCTGACTGACGGAAAGAAACAAGCCAGTGTGTCATCAAATTGATTTTGAAAACTGATATCTTAAGGTAAACTTACATTCAGTTGCTTAAAGTCAAATTCTGATGTACAATAACTGAAACAGTATTACGTACTCCAGTAATCTTTGATTTGAAAAGCCATTTACAGTGTGTTGCTGATATTTTGAAGAACTGATTTACTGTAACTGTTCTAAAATGTGTTTACTTTGTGTTTCTTATAAAATATGTATTCTTTTATGCAGAAATATTTCAGAGAAGCAAAGGTGTGCATTTTGAGTGTGAATGTATCTGTGTAGCTCTAGAATTGTCTTGTGCATCGATGGCAAAGCTGTGTTGTTATATACAGTATGTCAACATCAGATGTGGCCACATATCTGAAGGGATCCTGTCTGTGGTCGCTGGGTGGTCGGTGGGTCCTAACAAGGGCATTTATTGTCTCTGGTTATATATACCCACACTCCTGCTCACACAATTCAGCCTGAGCCAATTAAACTATAACACCACATCTCAAACGAGCCATTCATTTCTGGCCTGCCTTTGGTCTGAGACTGCAATAACAAACCTGATGTGAGATCATGGTTAACCTAAAGCATGAAAGGATATGCAGGGGGGAAAAAGCGACTCTACCACATCTTGATGTTTGGGTTCATTATGGTTACAGTGGCCGTAAGATGCTTGGATTTGAGCTGGGCTGTAGAGCAGGATGTAGGATATTGTGAATGACTATATACATATATATATATATATATATATATATATGTGTGCGTGTGTGTGTGTGTGTGTGTATATATATACACACAGTGCCCTCCAAAAGTATTGGAAGAGTAACGACAAAATTGCTCTGTTGGCTGTGGAGTCAAGACATTTACAAATATGATTAAAAGATGAATATGAGACAAAACTACAGAATGTCACATTTTATTATTGGGTGATTCAACACATAGATGTTTTACCAGCTAAGAAGATCAGCACTTTTAGAGTTTCATCCCTCTATCTGATGTAAGCATAAGTATTGGAGCAGTTGCCTCACAGGTCTTTCTTTTTTTTTTTTTTTTTTTTTTTTTTTTTTTTTTTTTTTTTTTTCCTCACAGGTCTTTCTAAGTGATCAGCTGTGTCCTGTTGCATTAATTCTTCAGATATTAAAAGCAGGGAATGTGTCGTATCAGTTATATCCATTACTTCTGCATTCTGAATCTTGCATTCGATGACACACAGAAACCAGGATGAAGACGAGGGAGCTGACTTTGAGAGGAAAAACAAGCAATTTGGATGCTAAAAGAAAAGAGGAAGTGAATTAGAGCTCTAACAAAAACAAAGGGCATGGAGAAATCAAGAGTTTGAAACCACCAGCGACACCAGCAACCAACAACGACCTGATCAGCTGAGAAAACAACAGTAGTTGATGACAGACAAATCATAAAATCACCAAGAACTTCCAGAAAGCTGGGGTGATGCTCTGACAATCTACTGTCCTCAGGAGACTTTGACACAGAATTACAGATGCTACACAGCAAGATGCAAACCTCTGACCAGCACCAAACATAAATAGAAAGGCAAGATTAGAGTTTGCAAAAAAGCACAAAGGTGAGCCAGAAGAGTTTTGGAACTGTGTTTATGGACCGATGAGAAAAAGATGAACCTTTATCTAAGTGATGGGAAAGCAAAAATGTGGAGAAAAAAAGGGAACTGCAATGATCCCAAGCATACAGCCTCATCTGTAAAGCATGGTGGAGGTGGTGTCATGGCATGGGCATGCATGGCTGCCTCTGGAACAGGCCCTCTCAACTTTACTGATGACTTAATGTATGATGACAGTAGCAGAATGAATTTGGAAGGGTACCAAACCATCTTGCCTACAAATATTCAAGAAAATGCCACCAGATTCATTGGGAATTGTATAGAAGGTTCAAAAGAAGAGCATTTATTTGAAATAGAAATATTTTGTAACATTTGAAGTGCATTTACTGTCACTATAGATTAATTTAATGAATCCTTGCTGAATAAAAGTATTAATGTCTTTCTGACTGTGGATTTAAGTGGAGCTGAGACTCATACAATACTCATATAAACCAAAACCAAAGAACCAAAACTCCTCATTCAAATAAGAGCCATATTGAACTGACCCACATAATTAGCACTTAATTTCAAAAATATGTTTTGGTCTGTCAACTTCCCTTTTTTTGAGGCTAGAGAAAAACAGGGCTCGACCTCTAACATGTTCAATATGCTCATTTTATTAACTATAAAGAAAATAGAGAACCACACATACAAACTCAACTGAAGCAGGCGTGTGCATGAGGCTCATATGTGTTCATAAAGTGATATGAATACAGGAATTTCAAGCAAATCAGAAAGAAATGGCTCACTAGCATTAAAAATATATTAATAACACTTACAACAAGCATGTGGTGCAGATATTAGGCCTCTTGCAATCAGGTTTTCCATGTTGCCTTTTTGGATCATTCTTACTTGTTTCAAAAGTTTGTGAACTGCCTGCACAGGCATGAAGGCATCATAGACGTGCTGCATGGAAAAGGCTTTTCTGAAAGTTAAGCACCACTATATGCTGCTTCTTTTGTTACAAACAGCGTCACATATAACCTTCAAAAAGAATGCAATTCTATAAAGAATTACGAAAAATGAAAGAAATGATGATTATGAATTTAATTAATTCTATAGCAAGAAGTTTAGGTAAAATTAGTTCAGTCTAATTAAAATTTGACATGTTTACCCTATATTTGTGCATTATGTGTTTTTATGCTTATTAGAGCAGGATTTCCCAAACTAGGGTTCGGAGTTTGTGGGTTAATAGAAAACGCAAAAACCTCATAATAATTGTATAATTAAATACGTCAATTTAAAATAAAATAGAAATTCAAATTACAAGCACCTAAATGTATAATTAAATAAATAAAATTAAAATGGAATAATTTTAAAGTTACAAAAAGAAAAAATGAAATGCTTACTAAAAAACATAAAATATTTAATTTGTTTACCTGCATGTCATGTGACCATAAACAGAAATTAGAGATCTGTGAACATGCAAATGTTGTTAAATTGTTTCAATATTAATGTAAATTCTCATTATTTATTTCATTCTTTTATATTATTTCAAGTAAATATTTTAGCAGCTGATAAAAAAGTTTGGGAATCCCTGTATTAGAGTATTGCAGTGCTTAGCTATCAAACTCTACTGAAATCAGTTGTCTACCTTACATTTGATGTTTCTACCTAATTCTGCTCACTTATGTGGTTCCATTTCAGTTTGGATGCTGCCTAAGAAGGCAGCTGACTGTAGCTATAGCAGGTCACTAGATTTGGGAATGGAGCATGACAGACATAAGAGTAAAAATAAACATGTTCAGCACTGCATCAAGGCAGCATTCATGATTCATGGACACCAGTGGCAGCCGATGCTCCTCAAGTCACTTATTAGTGGCTAAATGTGTATTCGTTTTTTACTCATGGAAAAGGTCAAACTCACAACCCCCCATATGCGTTCCTCTCCTTTATTGTTCTCTCTTCCCGTTTTTCCTGCACTCCTTCACATTGATCCAAAACAGATTCATTTCAGATTCCAGTTACAATACATCTCATTGATCCGCACATCTCCTCTAATTAGCCGTTTGAATTTAACACTTGTATAGTGGCGGCCCAGTCACAAAGTAAACCATCCTCAGGAGAGAACTAGGCTCAATGAATGAGAGAAGACTTTTCTTTCAACCCAGGCTCATTGGAAAAACACGCCTCCAACCTATGAACTCTAAAAACTTGCCTATACACACAATTCAGTGTAATTTACAGTTGAAATAAACACTAGAGGCTGTAAAACACCAACCAATTTGACTAATTTTCACACAAATTATGATTATGAGGCAGATTATTGATTAATAAAAGACTTATTTTCCTGCCACAATACTACGTTATGACCTCAAAACACTTTTACCATAGTGCATGATTTGTAAACTAACACATTTTGAGATTTGCATCAAATAACCAGCTTCATATGTATGGCTTTTCTGACATAGTAAACTTGCTCGGTAGCTCACCCGCTACAGCATTGCACTTGCAATGCAATGCGCTCTGGTACGAGTCCTGTGAAAAATGAGTCATGATGAAAGAGCTCAGACTTGTAGAAGCATTGTTGCTTCGGTATATAATTGTAATTACTCATGGAATTAATCAAGTGAGCAATTATTATTTATACATCTATTTTGTAGTATTTAGATATTTTATCTCTGTTTGCTGATCTATGGTATATCTGTACATCAATTAAGATGACTTAATGAACGACACTGCTGTCACCTGTGCTGAGTTTGCTGTTTGCTCTCCCTGAGGAAGGCATGAGCCGAAACGTGTGGGAAGTTTTGACATGTCCTGACATTTGTGCTTTTTTCAGTATCTTAAAAACTAATGAATGGCTAAAGTCTGAGTACACTGTAATCAGTACAATATATATGTGAGAAATAATATGTGAGCAGAAAAATCACTGAAAAAGTGCCATGGTCATCCTAAAGTTTTCATCAAAATAAAGTATTTGCATATATTAAGCAACAGTCTGTTAATACTCTAGAGACTGGTAGTTGCCATGTAGTTGTATATACAGTGTCTAAAGTGGGCTATAATAAAATAAATTGTTAAGCTGAATGTACTTTTATTGCCACTCACTGAAAATTTCACTTTGAAAGTGTTGCAAAGTTTCACATGGTTTTCAGAGATCGTTCTATAGAAGGCTCAGCATAGTGAGAAAAAAAAAAAAAAAGGTCTCACAATTATTACTTTTTCTAGCAATTCTGAGTTTGTATCTCACAATCTCAGAGTTTTCCTCTCAGAATTGCAAATATATGTCTCCCAATTGCAAGTTAACATCGCATTTCTGACTTTTTTCAGAATTGTGAAATATAAACTCAGAATTCAGAGGAAAAAATAAAGAATTGTGAGATGTAAACTTAGAATTCGGACTTTTTTCACAGGTTTACATTTCGCAATTCAGACTTTTTTTCCCCAGAAATTGTGTGTGTGTGTGTGTGTGGGGGGGGGGGGGGGGGGGTCCTAATTGTGGGAGAAAAATCCACAATTACAGGCTTCCATTAGTCTCTGGTCACCAGCATGTTGTATGAAAACATGCCCACATTAGCTTTATTAGCCACGGTTGATGCCGTTCCGCAAACAGTCGGACCACCCGGTCGACATCCGACCAAAGGAGGCCTCCTAGTTACTCTGTAAGGGTCCTCTAGGGTCTCTCCCCACACGTTTGCAGGTTTGGGGTTTTATGAACCTGGAATGACTGTACGTTTGCCAGACCCTAAAGACTCCAATCACTGTCAGCAGAAACACATGTGCAGGAAGACGTAATGCACGACAAAGTGGCTCTAACACACACACTAGACGAGTTAGTGAACATCATGGAGCATTTTGCTCTGTCACCGGCTCTAAAGAGGAAGTTGCACTCACAAACACACATGCATACCCATTACTCTTAGTGTTATTTCACAGAGGACTTAAACCCACAGAAGCACAAACATCCGGGATTAAACACACCACTCTGTACTTCAGTATATGTGTGCATGTAACTGACACACTGAGACTGATGGGAAAGAAAAACCTTGTCTGGCCTCGAACCACCTTATATAAAATAACAATAGTCAAATAAAACAGTAGGGTATGTAGTCTTTTATTATTGCATTATGCAGCACGTTCCTTCATGCTCATCAGTCTTGGCTTATAAATATCGTAAATATTGTAATAATTATATTTAGATTTTTGTTTTAATAGAAAGGAAATTAATCCAGTGAGCAATTATTATTTACATATCTCTACTGTAGTATTTTGATATTTAAATTTTTCTTATGTCGCTGTTTAATGATTTACGGTATATCTGTACATCAATTAATTAATAATGTTAATAACCTTATAGTTTTTGTGTGCGTTTTCAATTTTATGTTCTATCCTCTTATAGTCCTCCAGGAAGTGACATCATTTTAGAGGGAAAACAGCAGCACAAATATTAGTATTATCAATGGATTTTATGAATTTTCATATTTGGTATTTGTTGGTTTTTGTCACTTTAAAACATTCTGACCTATTCTATTTATTCTGTATTGTTTTAAACCATTGTATAAATAATCAAATCATAATGAATGAAGTTGAACTGTCTGACTTTGGCAAGAAGAGCATAAAACCCTTTTAAAGAAGTACTTCATTTACAACACAAACTTATAAGTGTTTTTAATGTTCAGAAGTTACTGCAAATGTCTCCTGTATGCTTTGATGTATTCATAGGGGTTAATGAAGAGCACTATGTTACGGTACTCAAAGTTTGCCACTGGATTTGCCAACTTTTCCAGATTAGTGGCATCCAATCTTTGAAAGCTATTCATAATTTTATAACTTAAGCAATAAAGTAAACTAGATATTGTACAAGCAGAATTGAGTATTGTGATTCATTTTTGAGGTATAGGTTTGCAAAATATTCTGTACTTATTTCTATTGAAGTGACAATTGCTGAAAATTGCATATATGAACATATATGAAACCGATTAGAACTTGGAACAGTTTCATATATTAACACTTTATATCTATCCTAAAACCTATAGATACATGTTGACATTATATAAGTAAATATAAAAGATAGACCCGTATTTAAAAATGTATTGCATAAACATATAAGCATACAGATTTTTTTGAGAATATGCTGTTTTAATAAAGTTGCAAATATATATTGTTGACATATATGGTTACTTGCTACATATAATACCATATAAAAACATATAGATATTATTACATATGTACAAATTTTACTATGGGTATTTATGGCAATATTACTCCTGATACAGAGCAATATAAGTCATATATTACATTTTCATATGGGTTACTGTCTAAGTGGCTGGTTTTTGGCCAGGATAAGCTGGACCCAACTTCAGCCAGTAATCAAAAGTGCAACTAGTTCTGGATGGATAAAACTGAAGTGATTATTTTCATTGAAAATCACTCTGTAACATAAACGTTTTGATGTGGATCTAAGACTGGGGGGGGGGGGGGGGGGGGGGGCTCTAAAAATGGATGAGATGAATGGTTATTTTTCAGGCCTCAGTGTAGACACATACATAATGTGCCGTGTGTCAGGACTGGTTTTGGGGGTGCCACCGTGGTGAGACTGGGCTGTTGCAGTGAATAGTGGCCCACTCACATTCTCTGTATGGGTGGTCCACACCGCCTGGATGTGAGACACAGACGGACACACTCGCACAACATGGACACAGATAACCAGATTCTAAATCGGTAGGGTTGACACACATACCAGAAACTGTGTTAATATTTGTGTCTCTCTGATGCGGCTCTGTCTATGTGTGTTGGGGATCAGACACTGAGCGGCTTCAGAAACCTGGAGAAACCTCAGATATTTTCAGCCTAAATTTCTTACTTCATTTTTTCCCCTCACAGAAACAGGCAACAGTCTAAACAGGGATGTGGAGAAGTTTCAGATTATTATTATTATTTTTTGCTTTTAAGCTGTGTCTAGAATGAAAAAAATGATGTTATGTAAATGTTTTCTGAGATTTGTGTTAGAGTGACCACAAATGTTACAGATAAAGGAGATGAAAAATACATAAAGATAATTTTTTTTTTATTTACATCACGCCAGGTCCTACAATGTAAAACGAAAAGAGCCTTTCATAAGATAAGAAGTGTGTTAACTGACTGTAAAAAAGCGACAGCAAATTTTCCAGTTTGTTGGACCTTTTGAGTCACATAAACTGAGAAACGTGAATTACTTGAAACTACATAAAAACCCCAAGTTAGACTATTGGAAGTTCACCAAAATGTTATCCCAACACAGTCGATTTGGATACAATATAAATCGATTCATTAATCAAATGACTAGTGGACCATTTCGTGTCAAATCAACCAATTTTCAGAAACTTCCTCAGCTCAAATGTTTTATTTTGTTAGTATTTTTTCTGAAGGGAGATAAACATCTAGTGATGAAAATATTAAACGTCACAGAAAAGAATCAGCTGACTGCAAAGTGACCCACATTTGGTTTTTGACCACTGAAAATGTGTCCAAAAAAAAAGAAGAGTTTACTCTTGGAGCCATATTGAGATTCCAGTATTGCTGGAATGGAACGATATAGAGATTTTAAAATGAAGATGCCAAAAGAAAAGTTTGTTAAGACCCAAAATCTAAAAGGGCATTAAGATATCTTTAAAATTTCTTGAATTACAGGCATGCAAACTTTGGAGGAAATTTTTGAATGGTCACCACTGGCATATAATGCAACAAAGATAGCTAAAGTCAACAGATTTTACTAACAGACCTACCAATCTCTCTGTAAAGTAACGTTATGATGCTGAAAACTTTCTATAATTACCCCTGCACCGCCCTTTTATAATCTTGCCCCGAATCTCAGGTGAAAATTGAATTTGTTGCTCAGTCTTTTACATTTGTTGATTTTCACCTCTCTTGAGGTTTGCATGTCACGTTATTTTAGCTGTCAAGGTCTACAACCCTTTAAAATGATATATCTTTGCTTGATATGGTGATAGAACTTGCTATGAGGACTTATCAGGGTCTTTAAAAATCAATGTGAAATGTCTGCAGTGCATTTTACTTTTGTATTTGGACATATTCCTGATTGATACCACATTTAATTGCATCTGATTGATCAAAGTAACTTCCTATTAATTTCTAAACAACCATTTCCTGTCATTGCAGCCCGTTTGTGTTGACTATTGCACTAATTTCCACCCGAATCAGTCACTTTGTGTATATTATAGCAATCCCTTAGATGTAATGATTATTCGTCTGTAGTGGACTTCTTTTTTTTCTGACTGAATGCATTGCAAGCTCTCTCTGGTCTTTAAGGTCTACCATGCAAAAACCATGATTCAAGTTGTTTAGAAAAGTACATTGAAAAAACATTTGGTGTTGGATTTATTTTCAAACAAATTTCACGTATAAATTGCTTGTAAATTTCCCAAATAATTACAAAGAAATGGCAAGTAACTAAAGTAATTAATTGTGAAATTTTGAAGATTAGCTGAAATACATTTACATTTATTCATTTAGCAGATGCCTTTATCTAAAGCGACTGACAATTGAGGAATACAATAAGCAATTCATCACAAAGAGACAAATAAACACAGGAAGTGCTCGTAATACAAAGCTTCTGGCATTGATCAGATAATCCAATTTAAATAATAATATAACACAAAAATGCATTATTTTATGTATCATTCATGTCTGTAGTCTTAGCAAACACTACTAATAACCAATTGAACAATTTAGCTCTTTCTCTTCTGATGCTTTTGAGCGAAATAACAGTTTTGCAGACCTCAGGCTGAACCTGTGTCTGTTTCTGCCTTGCTAATATTTGAGTTTATTGATTAACATCGAGCATTGTCTTGATCCAGGCAGGGACACCGTGTAGACATCTCCACCTGAGCCACTGCAGAGCATTGTGGGTAACCATCTTTTCCATCACCAACCACTCCTGTGCGATCGTTACAGATTTTCAGGTCCAGAGTGAACCCTCTGCTAACACACACACACACACACACACTCGCAGTCTCGCACACGCTCAAACACTCAGTTGTGGTTTACTTGAGCACTTAGTTGTCCTGTGAGCTCCTCTGAGCAGTCATAACTGCCCAACCTGATCTAGTTCTCCATTCCTTCTCTCTCTTTTACAGACTTCCTGTGTTCATCAATCAAGAAAACCAAAGAGAAGTGAGTGGGAATCGTGGCCAGAGACCTTAACCTCAAAGATACAGTAATGCAGAAAGCCTCTTTGCTGGATGTCTCAAGCACCAATGGCACTCCTGTATAAAAAGCAATGGCATCAATAATTAAGCACTGATTAGGTTTAATATTTAATGTTGGTGACATGTAATTTACACGTGCAAACCAGAAATCCGGAGCTGCCGACTGAAATAAACAACTCTATTTCTGTAAGGGTGACCTGAAACCTCAACATGCCTGTGTTCCTGTAACTCTCGCTCCCCCTCATCTTCACGCACAACATCTTTAAAGACTGAGATTCAAGAGTTTTCCCTTAAAATTTCTTCTAATACAGAAAGAATTCTTGAAAATAAAAGCTATTCTGTTGATATTCCCATTGACTTGCTGCTGAAGAGTTCCTGATTGACTGTAACACACCCTTCACATCGCCAACAGTGAGTTTCCCAACATTATTTACATATTTATCAATAAACTTTCTGCCATGCCTTCAGAATATATACATGAATATGATATGTGTATATGAAACATATATTTAGCATATTTTAGTCTGTACTTAATTCACAGAAAATTGAAATACAGTCTGCTGAAAAAGCAAATGATATGCTTTTAATCAAGCGCATCCGTTGTGCATGCTGTGATGACAAGTGATGTCATTACTATTTATGCATAAGAGGATATGACTGGTGGTGCAATAGTTGAATACTCAAAATCCTTGTTTTTATTGGGCTAATAGTGGAAAAAAGGATTCTAAATGAACTTGAGGTGGATATAATTGGGCTTTGGGTCAGTTAATTTTTTTTTTTAATGAAAGATGTTTCTTATGCTCACCAAGGCTGTATTTATTTGGTCAAAAAATACAGTAAAAACAGTAACATTGTTAAATATTATTGCAATTCAAAATAACTGTTTTCTATTTAAATACATATTGAAATGTACTTTATTCCTGTGATGCAAAGCTGAGTTTTCAGCATCATTATTCCAGTCTTCAGAGTCACATGATCCTTCAGAAATCATTCTAATATGCTGATTTGCTACTCGAGAAACATTTTTGTTATTATTAATGTTGAGAAGAGTTGTACGCCTTCATATTTTTTTTGAAACCTTGATACATTTATAGAAATCTTTTGTAACAGTATTAATGTCTTTACTGTCACTTCTGATCAATTTAATGCATCCTTGATGAATATATTCAGTAAATGCATTGCTAAATCTAGTGTTCCTTGAACTTGTGAACACTCAGCAAGATTTGAAGCAAAACACAGTTTAAAAAGCCACCAGCTCAGTATTGCTTTTCATTTTCATTCATCCAGCTTGGAGAGGGCATTATGTGAATGAATAAAAATGTCATTGATTCCAGTGGAAGTCACGAACAAGGAAATTGCTTGTACCATCAAACAGAGATACCCAGATGTAAGGGAAGTACATCAGGCCAAGACTGTTACTACAAATGGAATAAGTTACAAAAACAGCATGATTCCTCTCCATAAATTTGTAGAAATAATACAAATTTGACAGGCTGAGTTTCATTTGTACATTTTAGAGCCTTTTGAAGTAAATGCATCACATCTGAAAGAGTTGGTCTTTGCTGAGCATGACAAGCTGTTAGATGACTATCCATTGGAAAGTGAAGAGTTTTACATACTATTTATTTTCTGCTCTTTTAAGTCTTAAATATGACTATATTTTTTGTCTTTCAGTGCAGATGCAAAAAATATAACATTTGGTTATTGCCTGAAACAGCCTTACAGTTAAAATATTCATGCACAGCCTTGCTTGATAAGGACGAACACTTATAATACCAAGATGTTGAATTTAAAAGTTTATTCATTTAATATCAGTAAGTTTGAGACAAGAAATAAAGACATATAAAAGCATTTTATTGTTGTCAGGAATACTATAAATAATGCATAAATCAGTTGTTTTGTCTAAGCACAGGACAGTGATGGAAAGATGATAATGATCCGAACGATCCATAACAACTCAAATCTACATTTGAAGTCGTCTTGAAAGGGTTCAGAGTTCAGACTAAAGCCCTTTAAAACCCTTTACTCAAATATTGGAACTAACATTAGTTGTTAATACAAGAATCTTTAAAAAAGGCCATTGTCAGATTTTTCTAAGATAAAATTAATTTGGGTTTTGAAATTATAATGCAATACAAGAACTATGTGTGCATTTAATTTATTTTTCTGTTGATACTGGTTAATTGAATGCAGCATGGCAATGTGTGATCATAATTAGTGTTTGGTATGTTTTTATTTTGTAGTTTTCCTCAGAATGGTCTTTTTTTAAATCAAATGAAATTGATGTGATGCCATTGAATAAAGATGTCTTTACTGTATTTTGAGCTGTGTGGGAATGTTTGTTAGAATTATATTAAATTCAAAATTAAAAGTTTAATTTCTGGTGCTTACTACTAATACTCAGCCAATGAAGACGTTTTATGAAATAATTAATGAGTAATTCATGTAAAGTACAGAGACTTGAGTACTTTAGAACTGAAATGCTATCGGATTGTTTCAAAGAATTAATTTGTCAAGGGTCTTGGTCAGATGTAGTCCATGTGTTTCTGTATTTATAATTTTAATCTGCAGTATTCGCACACCAATATTTGATCTTCCATTTTAATTTCCTCTCATTATTTCATATAATTTAATGCTACAAAGTCTAAATCACCATCATAGTCACCAAACCATGACATGACGCTGCATGCAACACATGCATATGATGATGAAAGGGTTGATTTGCTTCTTTAAATAAGAAAAGATGAGTGGAAAAAGACAGGAATTAATAAAGTGTTCCCGGTATTATTTGTGGCGGATGCAATAACAGCCTCTAATTATGGCAAGATCAAATATCAAACCTTCCTGAGATTTCTATAAAACTCTTTCCACAAATACTTTAATTTCTGCACAATATTTTTCGCTCTGTGTTTAATTTGCGTGACATCTCAGAATTCGATTTTGAGGGAGAGAATTAAATCTGAGCAAACAAACAGAAAAAAAAAAAAATGCAAAATCTAATTAAATAAAGAATTGTCAAAACAAATCCAACTAGATTTGAAAATTTTCTGGAGAAAATGCTAGCGGTTCTCATTTGTGCAAAAGTAGTTTTTTGTTAGTTCACCGTAGGTCCATATGCAAATTCATAAATCGCATGCACATTTTTCATCTGATGAAAACTGCAATCTAAAAGCGTTTGTGTATTTAGTGTTGCAAATTAGCTTCAGCTACAAGCACTATGGTACATGCATGGGATGACTGCTATTTCAGTTTCATCTATGTTTATTGTAACTGTCCCTAATAAATGAAACATTAAATAAGTATTACAGGCAAACACTAGGGGGCATGATTGAGTCTGGCTTCATAAAGCTGCCAGTATATTTCTGTTAGTCCAGTATGAAACCGCTCAATGTCCTGGCAGGACTGCGGAGAGCTCAATGCCACCGACAGAGGCCTTGAGGTTTCTTCATGGCATTATGTAAGTGCTGTTGCGCCTAGTTCAGGCGTCATGGATGACTTCCTTTCAACGACTGGCATTTATCCACATGCTATTTACAGTAAGGATTCCCACCTCTAATTCGGTAGTGTAAGGACTGAAAATTGGTGTGCAACGGGAATGAAAAACAATGAACAGTAAATAGTGAGTGAGACTGGAGGGGAGAGCTGTTGTAGAAGTTGCGGCTTCATTGGTGATGGGCACCACTTCAAGTTTCTCTCTCGCGCTCCACCCCAAAAGCCACTTTTATGGTGCTGTTTACTAACTGAAGCTTCCAGAGATCTTTATCACAAAGTCTTTGATAGGCCAGATTTCTTCCACAGTCCATATGCTGCTGGATCTAAGCACCAGACCACAAGAGACGGGAAAACCAACAGCGCTTACAGGACAGTACAACACTTCACTTGTGTGTTCAGATGTGCTGTACAGATATTCTCTACGGAAAATTAATGAGGGGAAAATAGTCAGGGTATTACTTAAAGTCAGTGAATAACATGTCAAAATATTGTAGCATTTCATAAGAACACACAGAAACGGGCCTGATATTTACATTACAACTGTACATTTATTCAGCAATGACGCCTTTGAAAATGTATAATTTTACAAAAGATAAATAAATGTCGTTCTTTGGAACTTTATCTTTATCAAAGCATCATGAAAAAATGTATCACGGTTTCCACCAAAAATATTAAGAAACAAAACCTGTTTTCAACATTGATAATAAAAGAAACGTGTCTCGAGTGCCAATTTCTAAAGGATCATTTGACACCGAAGAATGGAGTAATAGCTGCTGCTGAAAATCAGCTTTTACATCACAGGAATAAATTATATTTTAAAATATATTCAAATAGAAAACTGTTATTTTGAATTGTAATAATATTTCACAATTTCACTGTTCTTACTGTACTTTTGAACAAATAAACGCAGCCTCGACAAGCATAAGAGACTTCTTTCAAAACCATTACAAAACTAGTGTAGTGTATATTAAATATTTGTTACATATGCAATGTTATATTTTGCTGGTGATATAAAATTAAGCAACACCACATTATAATAAAAATCATACCTCTTTCAACAAAAATCTATCTTTTGAAGAAAATCAAGAGACATGTAAATTATAAATACAGTCCAACTTATACTTTATTCAGTACCACATCGCATTAAAATAGTTCAAATAACATTGTCTTTTCTGTTAGCCAATATTCATGTATATTATCATGTTATTTATGCAAATTTTGCCCCTGAAATTGGGCAATAGCCTAACAACCACTTTAGCATCAACTAACAACTACATAAGCTACATATTATCAATCACCTAACAGCACATATCGATGCTTTAGTTTATATGATCCTCTGGCCAAGAGTGAAACACACAGTTATGTAATATCAGACATATGCAGAGAAATGGAGACGTTTCAATTCCAAAACACAGAAAATAAATCATGGAGAAAACAGGAGGTAGATCACATCCCACTTCCACCTGCCGTAGAAACTACAACCGCTTCCACTTAACTTCAAAAGTATCAGTGTCCTTCATATTCACAAAAATAAACAATAGCATCTCTCATGTAAACTCACTGCCTGAGTGAATCTGTGCCACGACTGACCAGAGCGGATCCCGTAATTATACTGTGTTTAGTGGACATTGTTCAATCAAACCATCATGACCGAGAGGAACAATAGCAGCCGGACTTAGTCTATGAAGAACCGAAGGCAGCCAAACCAGTCTGGCACCTTCATCAGCACTCCTGACTTCCTGCTTACGGTCACATGACCAGGGTCAACAGGAAGTCAGATCCGGCGGCGGATTGCACTTACGAATGGCAACGTATGGCAAAAGACTTAAGGGTTTTCTGAGGATATAGCTTTGGTTTGAATGATAGGCTTTGTAGAAGATTATAGGTTTGGATTCGCCTCCATGTTGTCGCTTCTTTCTTTGACAGAAATGGTCTGTGGAGAGGAAAGGAGAGGTGAAAACCCAAAGTGACAAGGAATGTGAATAAGAGGGAAGGAAAGCTTGTAATTCCTGTCGGGTTTCATGCGGTCCAAAAACGGAGACAAAGGTGGTCTGTGGAAGCGGTGACCCTGTCATTGAAGATCATTTACATAATAGTGTAGACGTTTAGAAGAAAGGTGAAATTTTAGACTTCCATTATAACACAAATAATGAAACCAAGCTTGGTAATGATTGCCTTCCCCACCCATCTAGTTTAGTTTTTTAAGATGAAAAACTCTCTTTAGCTGCTGATTTTCCTTCAGTGTTTAGGAGGTGGAGAAACCTCACGTGCTGTGCTTCCAGAGTACGTTTACACTGGTGTAAAGCATCAGGGCTTGTGGAGACATTAGAGGCCCAGACTAGAAGATCTGTGGTCTACCTCTTTCCCTCTCTCTCTCTCTCTGTTTACGTTCCTTCTTCCCCTTCATGTTCTATCACTCTTAGTCTCTCTGCTGTGTTTCCATGTCAGATTTTCCCTGGCTTTCTCTTTCTTTTCTCTCTCTGCTGTATATGTGGTTGCTGCCGCTATTATGAACACTGCAAACATGCTCTGATATACACTGCTGTTCTAATGTTTGTGGTCAGTAAGAAAATAGTGCTTTTATTCAGCAAGGGCGCACGAAATTGATCAAAAGTGACAGTAAAGACATTTATATTATTGCAAATAAATGCTGTTCTTTTGAACTTTCTATTTATCAAAGAATCCTGAAAAAACAAATGAATCATGGTTTCAGCTTTGCATCACAGGAATAAATTTCATTTTAATATATGTTTAAATAGAAACTGGTTGTTTTAAGTTCTAATAATATTTCACAATGTTGCTGCTTTTACTGTATTTTTGAACAAATAAATGCAGCCTTGGTGCACAGAAGAGATTTGTTTCAAAAATCATACGGACCCCAAACTTTTTAAAGAGAGTGTATAATATTGTGATAATCTACATCATGCTACAAATGCTGTTGTTGGATCTATATGTCAAAAATGTTAATTTAAGCTCTCAGCACAGGAAAGACGACTTGTGACAGATCACAGCTTGCTCTTAAGATGTCTTCATTGACATCAGCAGCCTGTGAGAGAGCAGGTCAGTATCTGTGAAGCTCAAAGGTCAGACGTTCTTATGCTGTGACAGTACAAACTACCTAGTGAGTGTCAATATTACAGCACAAGCACTGTGTTTCTATTCTGGTTTGCAGTCGCAAGTAGTGCTAGATGTTTATATCCAATATTCACTACATATTTGTGATATATAGTGAAACAGCATCATGAATAAAACATGAAAAAATATCTCTGCATGGTATTTTCATAACGTAAAATGTTTTGTCTGTTCACCTTCATCTGTCTCTTCTGAAATACAAGAATAATACCCAACTTTTAAAGACCAGAACTAAAACTGAACCGTATATAATTTTATAATTCCTCAAAAAAAAGAAGAAAGTGTCTTTCCCTCAGTGCACGTATACACATCTGGAGAGAATTGTCTGGCGTTTGTTCTCCTCTCTTGGGTTATTGGCAGGGATTTGACCGGAGTGTGCTCTCATATTCCCAGTGTAACACTTTAGAATGGAAATATTTAACTTATAACCTGTATAAACAGCTTCTTCTCTTTGCAATACTCCTGCCCATGACTGGACGGCATACGGGACATCGCTGCCAAATCACGGTGGTCTGCTCTAGTCTGATCGGGGAATGGGACTCTTGCATGCAAATGTGAGTGGCTTTGTTTCAGGGAGTGCACAGATTTGATAAATTCACCAGGTTATAAACTTTAGTTTAGACAAGGAAGAACTAGTGACTTTTGAAGTTTGTAAGGTTTGTGCATAGATAGCCTTTTTTTTTTTGTTACCTCAACCCCTTAGATGTAAAATAGCACCTCCTAATATTTCCAAATAGTTCATATTTTGGTAACACTTTATAATAAGGTGTCATTAGTTAATGTATTAACTAACATGAACAAACAATGCACAATGCATTTATTACACTATTTATTCATCTTTGTTCATTTTAATTAATGACAATACAGTTGTTCATTGTTTATTAATGTTAGTTCACAGTGCATTAACTATGTTAGATTTTAATAATGCATTAGTAAATACTGAAATGAACATGAACTAAGGTTAATAAATGCTGTAGAAGCATTGTTCATTCTTAGTTCCTGTTTATTAATGTTGTTAACTAATGAACCTTATTATAAAGTGTTACCAATATTTCAATAATGTTTGTGATTCTCTGATGTTGGTTAATGGTCCATGACGTGCTAGTAAATATATAAATGTTGAAATATGAATAAATATGTTTAATATATTAAACATTCAAATATGAATAAAATAAGATTCATATTAAACAGTAAAATTATTCTTATTATTTACATTTCAGTGAGTTGATATTAGCAATTATGTAATATTAGTAATTACAATTATTTATCCTTTAGTGGTTTAATCGGTCAGTGGTCACATGACATGCTGGTAAATTCAATATTGATTGAAATATTAGTAATATATTGAACTATTACTAAATATATTTAATATATATTAAATATAGTTAAATAATAATAAAATGTTAACATTTAAACAGCAGAAAACGGTAATAGTAATTCATATTTATAATTATTAAAAACAAATTACATTTCAGGGAGTTATTTCATTATCATTATTTTATGATAATTCAATAATTAATATGAATTACAATTATTATTGATTTAACTCTAATGACAAAAAATAAGATATTAATATAATAGAGATATTACTGTTTAAATTATAACTACTGTATTTTTTAATATATATATTTCATAATTCTAATAGCAATTTTATTTTATATTACAAGTTACAATACTAAGATTTATGCGTTGAATTATTCACTTTCAAACGTTCAAACCCTCGAGCTTTTAACTTGTAAAATCCTTGAACTTTTATTTTGGCAGAATACTAATGAAAATTCCATAAAAATGTTGGAAATTATACAAAAGTGTACTAGTGCATGCTCTGTTCCCAAATGCACGCTAGTAGCTTCAAATCTTCAATTCAATTTAAAATGGACCCGACCCCTAATAGAATCAAGTAGGGATAACTGCAGGCTTGAGCAATGGGTGTGGCGAAAGGTAGGGGCGTGGAGAAAGGTCTTAATGATTGGTCGACAAAGCTGTCTGTCAGGGTGTGGGGGTAGGGTTAGGGGTAGATTTTGTTGTACTGATTCACCTTTCGGGACGCCTCATTTCAGCACGCCCATTGCTCCAGGCTGCAGCTACCCCCGTCTCATTGGAATGTAAAACGAATGAGCTTTGACTGGTCACTTCATATGTCAATCAGGCAGTCTTTTCTAAGTGGGCGGTGCTTGAGCAGAATCAACTGCAAAATGCACTACAATTTATCCAGATAGCGACTAGAGACTTTAGTAATATGATAATTGTTTGCTGATCGTAGAAGGCTTCTGATCAGTACAGTATCTTGACCTTCTCATATGGCTACCATACTTTTATCCATGACGTGAACTCTGTCATTTGCCTTCTTTTTAAACCGAAAGGCGTCTCTCATTTCTCTAGCAGCTTGGCAGAGCCCTGCGTCTGACCACAAGACCATAAGGAAACCGCCACTCACCAATACAAGCACAAAGGCAGGGGTCGTGACTGGTCACCCGTCCAGAAGGACCTGACATCCAGCCTGTACACTCACACATCCCTGCACAGCTGGGCCCATTTCCCTGGAAGCTTGACCTTTGACCCCTGACCTTGAACTTGAGCCTGGCCTCATTTTCCGAGCGCAGTCTGACCGCCGCGTGACACAGCAGATGACCCTCTCTGGGTTTCAGAAAGAGTGTAGTGGTAATGGCATTGATTAGCAGGGTCTGGTGCCAATATATTTCTCTCTGAAGCCGTTTTGATAGATGAGGCCTCGTCTAAATAGATGAGCGTCTGGCTGAAGAGGCAGGTGCGACGTGAAGTTAATGTTTCTAAAGTGATGTGGACTTGGTGGAAGGATGCTACCGTTTGACCTCGGGGTCTCAGACGTCGCCCCCTCCTCTCTCATTTTCTCTGTTTCCCCCGTGATATGCATGTCTTTTGTAGTCTGCGGGTGCAAACACCATAACCACCAGCAGCTGCTAATTAAAACATAGCTGTTGTCATTTAAACATTTGATGACTTTGACCCTTATCTTCTGTTTGAAGTTTTAGAGACCCCAGTCTCAAGAGTGTTAGGCCTCTTTTTACTTGAAGTATCAGGTTTACTTCATCATTTTTCCTAATCTTATGAGAACCGATTAAGAAAGGTTTCATATATATATATAGCTCAAATTATTATTCTGGAAAACAGGCACATTTTTGAAAAGAGCATGTGGTAAAACATGTTTTAAGCTTAAATAAAATCTGTCTAGTGGGCTATGATTAGGTCTGAAATTAATTGTAAAAAAATGGAAAGGAAATTAAAAAGTTAATTTTAGAGTTTTACACATTTTTTACAGTTTATTCTATTTTATTAAATTCAGCCATAACGATTTATGAAATTGAGAAAATTTTATTAAATTTGATCAAAAATATCCTTCTGACAGTGATCATTTTGCACATTAAGATTTGCTGGACTGGATGACATATCTATATAGGATGAGTTTTAATATAGGATGGGGTGTGTGGTTACATTTTTTAAAGTAACAGGGTTTGGCAAATTTATTTAGATTATTAATGTGATTGAGATTTGTCAGTGTAAATTTGCCAACAGTTCTTCTTTATAAGTATTAGTGGATATACCAACAGCATTCAGTCAGTGTTTATGAGGCTCTCTACAGGGACAACAGGGGAAAATAAATCCAACTGCCCATTCAGGCGTTGCACTAAACGACAGGCTATAATGGAAAATGAAGTGTTCAGAGAGTGCTTATGATATGAGGCCCTACAGAACACCACAGAAACGTCACACTCTGTGCATTAATATTTCAGAGATCACGCACACAAGCAGACAACACATTCTCACACACTGATGTTGGTGGATATTAAAGAATATTTTCACAGATTTTCTTATTATTTTTTTTGGTGGTGGTGGTTATACACCTCACTTCATGCGTTTTCTGTAATAGTACAGCTATCCGATCGTGAAGATGCTCAACACACAATCAACTTCATTAAAAGTAGTAAGACTAACTTCTCTTTCTAGTGCTGATGCCAGAACTCTGCTGTTGCGGTCTTTGATCTAGCTCATGATTAATAAAATGCAGCGCATATCTGTTGCTTTTGTTGACGTGGACTCTGTTAAATCTGCATATTGCATGGGAATTGAAGATGGGATTTATATCCGTTTCGTGCAGACACGTTTATGTGGCCAAGTGTAAATGGAACGGTTTTTAACAAATTAGATATCTATCCGATCAGAGAAAACAAACCAGGTGTAAACATCCCCCTAAAAACTGATAATGAAAAAAGAAATGAACTTCAAAAGAATTGAAGAATCCTACAACAAGAGACTTATCATAAAGAGCTGTAACGTGAGAAGAGCAGCAATACAAAGTTTCTGAACTGGCAAGAACAGCACAAGCCCAGACAGAGATATTGTGCCTCACTTTGGCAGGTTGCTAGTATGGATTAAAAAGTGCTGTGATAAATGTGTGAAATCATTTCACAATTATTCCTTCATTGTTTCAGGATTTTCCTCATTGTGCTCCAGTCATCTCTGGTCTGATATACCCGGTGTGAGCGGCACCCTCATCAGAACTCTGCCAGAGCCGCAGCTGGTTCGTATCGACGGTGTAATCGTCTCCAGAAGCTGTTTTACTCGAGATTTAACAGCTCTAACGTATTTTTCACATCACTGACATGTATGCCCTCACCAACAGAAAAAAGCCAGTGCTTTTGATCAAATTCCCACCACATGCATCTCCTATAAGATGAGTTTGAGACTGTGTGGAAGTGTGTTTTATCCCTGTTTTGATCAGGCTTTCTCTTCTCTCGTGTGCCAGAGGTTCTTGTGTATGTGCCGTGAGTTTGTTCCAGAGTGCGGTGAGGCTGCACCAGAAAAATGGGTCTTTCTGGATCTTCTGTCAGTGACAGAAGAAGGATGAGCAACAGGCTTGGAGGACATTTATCTCTGACGCTAAGCAGAATCGCCACATGGACACGTTTAGTGGCTATGGACAATAGCTAAGCCGCAAATTTCTCTCTCTGTGTCTGTCTAAACACAAACTGATCCATATGGAAAGATTTCTGCTGAAGTTTGTACCAGCACACTGGTGTCATACTGCAAACCTCCCCTGTTTGTGAAAAAGAGAAGGCAATCAATGCCTCATATCAACTATCTCGTTGCTGCAATGGGCTAAATGAACCATTGGCAGTTAGAGGATGGCGCTCGCAATCAAGACCCAAACCAGTGGAAAAAGACTGTGCAATCAACAGAAATAAACCTAAAGCCCTGTGACTGTCCGTATCAGTGGAAACACTGGAGAACAATGGCTGTAATGAAGCCAGAGAGCTCAGGTCCAGCTGAATGTTGCTGAACATTAGACAAGGTTTTCTCTCAAAGGATCAGTGATAATGGTGACGGGATTTGATTTCTCTTTGGCTTCTTGAGGTTGGAAATCTCATGATTTACTCAGTTTGATGCAGAGCTGTAGAAAGTACAATCTCTTGTCCTCTCCTCTCCTCTCCTCTCCTCTCCTCTCCTCTCCTCTCCTCTCCTCTCCTCTCCTCTCCTCTCCTCTCCTCTCCTCTCCTCTCCTCTCCTTTAAAAGTAAAGGTTCTTTACTGGCATCTGTGGTTCCGCGAAGAACCTTCACCATTCATGGAACCTTATTTATACAAATTTACAGTGGAAAAAAGGTTCTTTAGATGAGTCAGATGTTCCTCACACTCAGAAAAATGGTTCTTTTGAGAACTGGTCATTGAAAAGTAATTTTTAAATTGTAATTGAAATAAAGCTGAAATAAAATGAGATGTAAATGTTAAATAAAAAACTTAAACTAAAACAAAATTATGTGAAATTAACATTTTTATTAAAAAAATTAATTAAATGTGAAATGTTGCCTGGGCAACGACAACAACAATAATAATAAATTAAATTAACTCTATAGAAAAACTAAAAACATTTTATTCGTTTTATTTAAAAACATAAATAAACATATATATAGCAATTACTAAAATTTAAACTATAATGAAAACTGAAAATATAAAAATAAAAGTTAATTCAAAATAATTAAATAAATTAATAAACACTATAATATTATATAAATAATACTGAAATAACACTGCTTTCACCTTGGTCTAGAAAAGCTAATTAATTAAATATTCTGAAATATATAAAGAAAATACAAATCTCTATAGAAGCCAGTTTGGAGCACTTCTTTTCTCTTCTTATTTCATTTATTTTTTCTTTTCTTTTATATCTCATCACATCTCTTCTTGTGTTCCTTTCTTCCTCTTCTCTCTTGTTTTCATCTCTTATCGTCTCATCTCAGCTCTTCTCAATTCTCTGATATCATCCATTCTTGTCTTGTCTCTTCCCTCTTCTGTTTTCATTTATTGTCCCATATCTTCTCTTTGAGATTCTTCTCATTCTGTTTAATCTCATCTCATTTTGTATGTTCTCAATTTGAAGATATTGTACAACAAAAGTGGAGTATGACTGGTGTAGCTTAAAAGCTTTAGTGGAATTGTTGGTCTTAGAAGAGCAAATAAAACTTGAAATGCTGGTCAGCATAATTAATGTGCTGTTAATGATAACAGACAGTGTTCTTTTAAAAGGCTGGGTTTATTCAGAACAGGTTTTACAGCTCTTCTTTAGGATTTCCTTCACTTGAGGAGGAACATGAGATCAACTTTCATCCTTTTTAAGTGCATTTTATCAGATAATGGTCTACAAAAATAAAAATAATTTTGTAAAATGATCTGCAAATAGCTGCTCTGACCCATTTTGTAAGTGTCTTTAGAATTTTTATGCTATCAGGTATAACTCATAATTGTAATGCTATCAGACATAACTGGAGTTTTTCGCATCACCTTCATCACCAGCGCTGAGAGAGAGACACATACAGTAGCGCCGGATCTTCATTTGCCATCAGGAGCATTGATTTATTAATGTTAGCGAGGCCTGCTACACTAATAGGGTTTAGATCCAGGAAGTGAGTTAATGTAGCTGACAGCGATACAGGAATTTAATCTCTCGAGTGCAGAGAATTATGACTGCTCCCTATCAGAGCCGTCAGCGAGGGGGAGAGGAAATCAATCGGCGCTGAACGCAGTTTAACAGAGATACAGGCCTGATCACCACCATCAGACTCCTGCACGTCAGCTCGCCAACTTCACTTTATGTAACTCAACTTTGTGAAGTTAATATGCATTAAATCGTTTACATTAAGTGAGGAAAAAATGCTAAAAATGAGGCTATTTCAAACTGACAGGTGTACCTGCAGCCACTATATTAATGTTATGATTTCTTGCATTCATGCAGTGGCCCGTCTCTGATTACATTGAAATGTTAATATTTCAACTTATGTGACACTGCCTAATTGTATATAATAAGTTTTAGAATTGTATTAGTTTACAAAATAGTTTACACTTTATACGTTTAATATATATATATTTTTTTTTACAATATTTAACAGTACAATGATATGTATTGTTTACTAACCATACGTCCTCATGGTAAAGTTACTTAGTAACAGTTAATATTAATTAAATTTAATTAAATATTGTTTTGCTAAAAATATCATATATGGTAAAGTAACTTACAGTTAACCTGTCTTTATTTTAGCATTTGATATTAGTTTTCTGTAAAAAAAAAAAAATAAATAATAATAATAATATATATATATATATATTTTTTTTTTTTAATGATTAATTAAAAAACATTAAACCTTAACAAAAAGGTTATTATTTCAACTTGAACTAAATTCCCTCTTTTAGGTACTTTATTGCAAGATATAAATATATTTTAATAAAAACAACTTGAACTTTAATGATCTGTAAATGTAAATTTACATATATATATATATATATATATATATATATAAATTTTTTATATATTTTCCTTGTACAATATAAGAATTTACTTTTTTTTTTTTTTTACTTTTTTATACAATTTTACTGTAAAATTATACTACATTTTCACTATGCATGGTAAAGTAGCTTATGGTTAACCAAACAACCAGTATTATTCATTATTATTTTTTTAATTACAGCATAGTTTTATGGAAAAAAACAAACATAAGCAATTTTCAGACTCTATATTACTGGCTATGTAACCTCAAATGACCACTGAGCCAACAATAAGCATTTGTCCAAGGAAAAAGCTTGTATGTCTACAAGTAATCATCGGTAATTGAAATTTGCATGGAGCGAGCCAGCCAGTGCTGATCGTACAGAAACATAGAGCTAAAAGTAGCACACGGCTGGTGGTTTGTCTGCATGTCTACACTGACTCAGCTGTAATTGGCTGTTGGTTTAGTAGGTGAGGTGGTGTTGAAACACTGGTGCCGGTGGGGAGATCTCTTCTAATAGTGTCCAGCGGCCGCCCAAAACCACACAACACACTCAGCATTCACTCCACACGCGGTGCCGCCCAGACAGGCGAGGTGTGTGGGCCTGGGTGCACAGGAGAACCACACTCACCCTCTGTCTCTGTCTCACTCCTTTCATTTTCTTCTTCTAGGAAATCACAGGAATGAGAGGTCATTGTAAGAGGAAGAACACATGCAGAGGGACCATGAAGCTTCACATCCAGATGCACTTGTGGTTCGCAAGGAAAGTATAAAACAGAGTTTCTCTTGTCTTTCTGGTGATCCGTACATGCAAAGAACTATGTGTCTCTTTCATTGTTGAGTTAGATGTTTTCTTCTAGAAGTCTTCTATAGTTTTTCCGGACAGTTTTATAGTCTGATAAATCCTTATTTTACAAAATATTCCTCTAAAAAAAGTATGTGATGTACACTCTGTTTAAATGTTTTAAAATGTGTGTGTGTGTGTGTGTCTATATACAGTATATATATATATGTATAGATTAGTGGTATGGTAAATATGATATGGTATATATATATATAAAAACACATTCTATGCTATACAATACTCTCTCTCTCTCTCTCTCTCTCTCTCTATATATATATATATATATATACACACACACAGTGCCCTCCAAAAGTATTGGAACAGTAAGGCCAATTCTTTTATTTTTGCTCGTTCACAATTGCTCGTTTTTCCCCCATAGACACCTCTCTGGTTTTCATGTTGGTTACACGTCTAACTAACTATAAATGCAGTCTGCACGGATCTGAAACTGAGCGCAGACATTCAGTGCTATTTATTGTTTGAATAATCAATTAACAGGACACACCAGGGCAACGAAACACACGTCAGTCACATGTTCCAGTACTTTTGATAACATGAAACATGGGTGGGTTCAAACAAAAGGTGCTATCTTCTAAGTTGTGTATCAGATCCAGATGAATATACCTGTAAATAAAAGCTGAAATGTTAATCTCTCATCTCATATTCATATTTTAATGTCAAACCCAAATGTTTACAGTCTACAGCAAAAATAAAGGAATTGGCCTTACTGTTCAAATACTTTTGGAGGGCACTGTATATAGCATAATTTTCCAGAAACATATTTCACTGTAAGATTGCACTATATTTGTTATATAATTTGACAGTAGATATTGTAATATAGTTTTTAAAATAAAAAAATATATATATCATATATAAACAATATAAAAATGGTTTTATTTATGCAATATTTACAGATAATTATAGTTCAAGGTGAAATATAAATTAGTAAATATTTAATTTATTTAAAATAATTAAGTAATATGCAGTAAAATAAAGGTTTACTATAAAAATATTATAAACTGAACATATGTGTGTGTTATTTTGCTATAACTATGCATGCCTATATGTAGTTGCATTTCACTATATGATTTTAAATGCAGAAAAAAACATTTGATCGTAACTTAATTTTACAATTAAAAAACTTAAATTATATGGATGCTTCAAGAAAAAAATGTATATGTAGAGTAGTGTACTGCATTTTTTTTTAGATGCGTTTCATCTTAATGAGAGTCCACAAGCCAGACTATTAGTGTTAACCCAGCCTGACCCCGTCCTTATTTTAATGGATTGAGAAAGAGCTGCATTGCATTAGATGAGTCTCTCTCTTTCTATTTTTTTTTTTTAGAAATGAGAAGGACCGCACTGCCCACACTCCAAGTCCTCTTGCCCCGAAAACCGCATCTGACCACCAGGACCTCAGGGAAGCCACGGCCTGATGGAGGAATAAAGAGAGCGAGAGAGACAGAGAGAGGTGGAGAGGTTTTGGCCCCACAGCAGCTGATGGTGGTATTAAGATATTAATTGCTTTTTGACATTATTTGGTTGTGGGCGGGTTGGTGAACCCTTGTTTTACACTGAAGGCCACACAGACTAAAACACACTTCATTCTGCCTCTGCCTGAAAACAGCATTGATTCTAATATGTGAAATGCTACAAAGGACTGTAATGAAATAAATATGCTAGACTGAATTTTCAATATTGCATGCAAAAACAAAACAAATGTTCATACGTCAGTTCAGGGCAAGAATAAGTTGCAAATCATTGTACTTGAAGAAAATTGTACTAATATATTCTGACTATACCGTAGATTACTTTTGACCATATTCATATCAGAAAATATATTCTATATAGAAAACATGGAAAAGAAAATATATATTTCATTTTTATCAAGGACATGAAAGACCTGTGAAGAAACTGCAGGGAGTTTTAGAGTTGATGAAAGTCTAATAATTAATCAACTAAAAATGTATAAAATTGTAATAATATAAAAATGTAATAATTAACTAAAATAAAACACTTGAACACAAAAAGTTTGATTTGTTTACCTGCATGTCCTATAATAATTAGTTTAATATCAAATAATTTACTGCCTCTGTTTGAATAATATGTAATAAATATTTAACTGTAATTTGATTATGAATATTTTGAAATGTAATAATATATTTAGTGTTATTTTAGTGTTTTTAATATTTTGAATCAGTTTTTATTGGTCTATGTTCTGTTTTCATTTTCATTTTTTTATTAAAGTTTTAGTAATGCCCCCCAGCTATTTTTAAATATATATTGTATTTCAGTTAATATATATAAAAAAAAATTTTTTTTTTTTTTTTTTTTACTGGTTTTGGTTTTAGTAAACTATAATAGCACTGCTATTTACAAGTACTTAATTTTTGTTACCTGATTACGTAATCCAGATTCCATGTACTCAGTTACCCAGCACTGACAACAGTTAAAAGTCAGGCTTGGCTAACACTAACCTTGCAAAGACACAAACATTGTGTAACCTGTGTGAGTATGTAGGCCGCAGGCCCATAAACACCAGTGTTCCTGGTCAGGATCAGAGCGATGGAGAAAGTGAATCACCAGGCGTTCGCTCTGAAGGACATACCCTATACTTAAACTACTGCCGTCATCATGCATTCAGCCTGTGTGTTTAAGGACAGGCAAGCTCATTTTACATATATTAGGTGACTCTAATGCATTTTTTTTTAAGAAATAGCTGTAATTCAGAAATCTCTGAATGGATATTATTGTATTCTGCAAGGTCCATATAGTCCTTCTGCTATATTATATTTTATAAAATACAGGCTTATTGTTGCTTGCCAAATCTTTAAGTATTAAACTTTAGTGTGTAAGTCATCCTGCAGTGTTTTGGTTACAGACACGAATGATTCATTAAATCATGAAGATTTTTGCAGATACGTGTGCATCAGACTTTTGGGTACTTGCTTGGCAAATGATAAAAGACATAAAATCTCATATATTTACATTAAAGAAAAGGCATATAAATGAAAAGCAATGAATGGATAGCAACACAGTAAAATGTCACAGAACACGCTAGAAACCGCAACACGCCAAAACTGCTCAGTACATGTTTGAAAGTGGATAGCAACGTTAAAACTGTGCAGAACATCCCAAAAACTGGATAGCAACGTTAGAACTGCACAGAACACACTTGAAATTGGATAGAAACATGCTAAAACTGTACAGAACATGCTAGAAACTGGATAGCAACACACTAACTGTTCAGGACGCACAAGTGCGCAGTACACACTGGGAATTGGATAGAAACATGCTAAAACTGCAACGAACACGCTAGAAACTGAATAGCAACACGCTAACTGCTCAGGACAAGCAAAAAACTGGATAGCAGCAACACATTAAAACTGCTCAGGACACACATGCTATCTGGATAGCAACACGTTAAATCTATGCAGAACACACTAGGAACTGGATAGCAACACGCTAAAATTGCTCAGAAGATGCTAGAAACTGAATAGCAATGTCCTGACAACCACCCAAAACACCCTAACATCATTATGATAACTTTATCACAACTAAATAGTGCTCACAATTGAGTAGTGAATGTTGCATTTGGTGTTACAGCCAGTCTCAGCAAAGTTTCAGTGCGAAACAAACCTGTGTGTGTGATTGTAAGGTCCTGAGATGTTCTAATTAACAGTTTGATGGATTGTGCTCTATCTAGGTGCTGGATGATATATAGTCCCACACCTCTGAGGGTAAACTCAAGCAGGAAAAGTGTTTCCACTACTGTCAAAGAAAAACAGCTTTCATCAATAGATCTGGAAAACACAAACCCGTGCCAGAAGAACAATTATATCCAGAAGGTATCAGCATTTATATCAGTGTGATTTTAAGATAAAGAGAGAGATAGATGCCTGAGAGAACTGCAACGCATAAATATTTAGAAAACAAAAAGGTTCCATGGGAACTAGAGACCTGATGAAGTTCCATTGGAATTACTTGATAATATGCATGCATCAAAACAACATGCAGTATTTGCAAGATGAGTCTACAATTACCTGTTTTTGTAGAAGTTTTGTTTTAGTATTATTTATATACCATTATCATATTTAATAATATTTCTAATTTTACTTTTTTTAATATTATTATATACTTTCTAAATACATATTAAATTATTTTTTTAACATTTTAATTTACTGTGTATAAGTTGCAGTATGTTGTACTGCATGGATAATCATGCTTTTCTGCTGCTGGAACTAACATTTTTGTATCGTCAGTAGCAGCTTAACATTGACACTCTCTGCTGCAGAACTCTGGACTGCAGCTCATTAAAAATAGACAGAGCATTTAGAGAGAGTTAAAGTCCTACTGTAAAATCTTTACCAGTGACTTAAGTACAGCGCTGAGATCTGTTTCTGCTGAGCGTGCTGAATAATAAACTCAACATCTACTGTGCGCTGAGTTACAGCAGCCATGTCTGCGTGGGGCTTTTATTTAATCGCTTTGTTTTTGTTAAAAGTCCATCAGTGTCAAGAACAAAACAATAATTATGTTGTCTTGACAAAGAGACTGTTAATGTACAAACATTATTTTCCAACTGGAATTGCAGTTTTCACATTGTACTGCTAATGAAAGGATTCATTATTATTATTTCAAATAAAAGCTGTTCTTTTGAACTTTCTATTAAGCAGCACAACTGTCTTCAACACTTATAATAATAGGAAATGTTTCTTGAGCAGCAGATCAGCTTATTAGGATGATTTCTGAAGGATCATGCGATACTGAAGACTGGAGTTATGATGCTGAAAATTCAGCTTTGCATCACAGGAATAAATTGCATTTTAAAATATATTGAAACAGAAAACAGTTATTTAACATTTTAATAATTTTCCACAATATTAGTGTTTTTACTGCATTTTTGATCAAATAAATGCATGCTTGGTAAACACAAGTATAACTTTTTTCAAAAACCGTTTGGCTAATTCTGTGTTTACTACAGTTTAAAGGCAACCATTTTTGCAGGCTTTGACTGAATAACCTATTCCCTCCCTCCCTCTCTATGGCTCTGTCTCCATTGACTCTCCAGTATACAGAGCGTGAATGTGAAAAGCGTCGCCGATAGGCAGCCGCACAATACCACTAATGCGTTAAAATGACTTCCAGATGTCTCTGACTCCTGATCAAGAGGAGGAAGAGTAGGGGGGAAACCAGAAGAGTACAGGAAACCAAAGCAAAATAAATGATTTGCAAATGTAGCGTGGGCTGGGGGAGACTGACGGATGGCTAGAGCCAGCGGTCTGGTGCTGGTTAGATGTGGTGCTGGCTCCGGGTGGGCTGCTGTGGGTGACAGTGATGGAGGAGGTGAGAGAGAACGCCCGGTGCAATCGGTCAGACACCTGTGCCAGCGCTCGTATCGGCTCTCAGAACCCACTCACAGATCGGACGTCCCATGAGGGCCACAAACTACAAGAATAGACTGAGGTACACATGATGAACCTTTGTTTCAGCTCACACTCTTAAACATACAGGTTCTAAAACAGGGTTTTCATGACAGTGACAGAAGAACCATTTGAGTTTCTCAAAAAACTCTTACGCTTCTTAAAATAATGCTTCCAAAAAGGGTGTTTTTCATGGTGTTGCCATAGAAGAACCATTTTTGGTTCCTCAAAGAACCTTTCAGTGAACAGTTCTTAAAAGAACCATTTAGAAGAACATTTTAGTAATCTGAACCTTTTTCCACTAAGAACCTTTTGTGGAATGGAAAGGTTCCATAGTTGTTAAATAAAGCAATAATCCCCAAGAAGCCATGGTTTACAGTGAATTTATAACAGCTAAGGGGCGTTGTTTGGCACGATGCGAAGCAACCCCCTTAGCTGTTATAAATTCACTGTAAACCACGTCTTCACTGGGGTTATTGCTTTTATAAAACGGCTATTCTATATAAGTAGCAAGGTTTCACAAAATAAAACAGAGAAAATAATGTGTAATGATATTAATAAAAACATTATTCTTCCGCCAAACAATGTAGTTCCTCAGGCCCCGTTTAAACTAGTTCTAGAGTTTTAGAATGAAAACAATCCCCGTTTACACTGGCGTTTCCGCTGTGTTTCAGAAACAATCTCCGTCTACACTACACAACCGATAATGTATGTCACGTGACCATTCATGCAGGTACAACCATAGATATTTATAGGTAGATTGTGTAAACGGGGCCTCAGAAACGGTTGTGGTTCCAACAAAGTGGTTGCCGAGCAACACAGAAATGTAAACAAAGGTGTATGTTTGTAAACACCTGAGTCTGATGACGCGCGAAATGCAGCTGGAGGACAGGAAGTAATTTTTCCTCCATAGGAATCAGTAGCAGAAACTGAAGATGCCGGTATTTTGTGTTGTTTATGAATGCTCAAGCATTATCCGATCAGCTCCTCCCGGCCGCAGATGCAGGTTTACAAGCCACATTTTCCTGCGTTTTTCAGTCAATTTCTTGACTTTTCCCTCCTTATGAACAACACATTTTCGTACACTGGCATCTTGAGTTTCTGCTACTCATTCCTATGGAGAAACAATTACTTCCTGCCCTCCAGCTGCATTTCACGCCACAGCAATGACGTCATGTGCAAGCAACCTATTTACAACAGCTTCGACCTTGGCTCAACCAATCAGAATCAAGAACCAGAACTATCCGTTTTATAGACCCTTTTTCTGTTAGTAAACACTGTGACGATTTTCTGTGGGCGGAGCTTAGCTGGAGGCAAAAAGATTCCACTGACCGCTTCACTAACGCTAGCTATGAAGTCTGTTTAGCTTGTTTTTTAAAACGGGAGAAATTCTGATTTTACCTGCATATGTAAGGTATAGATGCACTGTCCAGGGCCGCGATTGTAATTTGAAAAGGTTTACTTTAATGGATAGAGAGTTGGACTTGTAACCTGAAGGTCGTAGGTTCGAGTCTCAGGTCTGGCAGGGATTGTAGGTGGGGGGAGTGAATAACCAACACTCTCTCCACCCTCAATACCACGACTGAGGTGAGACCCTTGAGCAAGGCACTGAACCCCTAACTGCTCCCCAGGTGCCGCAGCATTGGCTGCCCACTGCTCCGGGTGTGTGTTCACTACTGTGTGTACACTTGGATGGGTTAAATGCAGAGCACAAATTCTGAGTATGGTGTCTAGTCATGAAGATGTATATATATTTAAATTTCAGCAAGCAACTATTTTTACAGCTACATTATTATTCCAAGCCACAATTAATCACAACAAATGTATATACAATTACATATGATTAAGCATATAAATCGTCAGTTTGTTGTTTTAGACACATGCACAGAGACATTATTTCATACACGACATAGTGAGATGCATAAGAAATCTTTAGACGCGCCCATAACAACAAAAGACATTTAACCTTTTCTGATAAGAAGAGTGTGCTGCAAACGCGAGGATTTTTGACAATCGTTTCTGTCCAATCCTCTCGTTTTATCTCGTTTCACCACAGCTCGTTTTTTTGTCTGGCAGTGGCATCAGGTATGTCTTAAAATTTCAAATTGGAGCCTCTACAACATCGATTCGGGCACCCAACATCACAACAAGATGATATTTTAAGCTCCTTATGTAGCCGAATCTGCGCTGGTTTGAATTGTCTGTGTCACGAATCCGGTTCGTGGTCTTCTGTCCGACTGCCAAAAGAGGTTGCCTCACCATCATATTGACTCTCACACCACACTTCATGCATTTCCCATCATCCATTGCACTGACGACACACACAGCTGATTCCATTAATCACGCTCACACCTGAAAATTATCACACACTACCTCACACTCTTTATAAGCCTTGGACTTTCTCTCCCAGACTGCCGAGTATTGTTCTGCGTATAGCACTCCCCTAGTGTTAGCTGCCTTACCGAGCCAGTCTGTGTTTTTCTGTTTAGTTCCAGTATTGTCCTTGCCTTGTGTGTTTTCTAGTGTTTTGATTCTTGCCCGTGTTTCCTGGATTAACCCTTTGCCTTGCCGTTCGGACTCTGTTTGCACCTCTCTTGGACTACTGCTCGTATACCTGGATTATCTCTCTGCCTCACCCTGTTGGATATTGTCCGCCGATCAAAGACCCACGCTTGTTCTAGGAATACTCTTGTGTCTTCCCCTTGCCATACCTGTTCGCTGTTGTTTGATAATCCTGCCTGTTATTTGACTGTTTATTAATAAAAGCTTGCACATGGATCCGCACGTCTCTTTCGCCCCGTTACATGCTGCCTCCAGTTTTCCCTTTGTTTTGCCTCCAGCTAGCGCTTTGACGTAACTGTGACGTCGGCCCTAAAAGGGTCTATAAGGTTCTTCATGGAACCAACGATGTCAATAAAAAGCGTTATTTTTAAGAGTGTACAAATGATCATTAGTGCATTTATAGAGCAATCTAAAAGTGTTAAAACACTTCAATTAGATATGGCCTCTAAAATCAGATGGACTTATAAAGCATCCTCTTTTCCTTTTTAACAGCTTTTGGCTCTGACTGTCTAATACTTCCAAATCATTCAGTTTGTCCTACATGAGTTCATATTTTGGTTCTGGGAAAAAAAAGGTAACTCTATGAAGCTCTGACTGAGTGTTAAACAGATAGGAATGCATAGTTTGCATTTTGATGGTGAATTTTGAGCACAAATGGTCTTACAGTCTAATAGTTTATCAGTATTTCTTGCAGTTGTGTCTGAATGTATTATAAATATATTACATTGGGGGGCCTTCATTTGGTGATAGGTTTGGGGATCTCATTATACAGAATCTCAGATTTGATCAAGTCTGAAAACTGCTTCACTGGAAGTGTTTTTTCTGTAATATTGCATTAAGAATTTGCATGGATAATATTCTTCTTCAGCTCTTCTCAGTACAGTACCGCACTGTACTCTCTGTACTGTCAACAACACAAGCATCATATGATAGATGTTGACAGCAAATATTTTTCAGTGTTAGTGAGCGTTTTAGGAGTGTGGAATCTAATCAAGTGTTAACCTTCAGCTAAATGACCTCTCAAGGGAAAGACAGAGAGAGAGAAGATGAGGGGAGGGCAGCAGGAAAAATGTGTGCAGAGTAAAATAAAGAAAAGACTAAACATTACACCACACAGCTTTTGATATATATATATCAGGGTTTCCGTTGTCCGGTAATTGCCGGACATTGGCCGGAAAAAAAATGAAATGTCCGACAAAATTAAATCTCTCCGGTCAAATTGTCCGATTAAAATGGCCTAATAATCCCGCCCCACTAACACAATCTGAATTTGAGAATAAGCCTAAAATGTATAAAGCAAAAATACACCGACCTTTGGCTATGTTATAAAGGAACAGGCTCTACCGTTTGAAAGTTATTAAACAACATCGCATGCTGCATTTAAAATAAAGCGCACGCCTAAGGGGCCGCTCACATATCGCGTCTTTTGCGCGCTCAAGTTCGTTATTTCAAATGGAGACGCTCATAATGGAAGCGACGCGGTCGCGGTACGACGCGCTCGTTTTTTCCAGGCGCGTCCGCGCCGCATCGAGATAAAAACATCTCAACTTTTCAGAATGCCGCAAGCGCACCGCAGGTCATGTGACAAGAACCAACCAATCAGCTTCCTCACCTTTTCCGTTACTTTGAAACCTCAGCAGCGTTTTTGAAGTATGGGGTGCACCCAAACACTGCGGCGTTTTTTACTTTTCTTAGTAAATAAATCTTGTAACAGAGTTACAGCAAGTGTTTTTCGGTGTTGGAAATCCATTGCTGAAATTTCCTTGTTGTAATGGAGAGAGCAGCTGATGGTTGTTTAGCAACGACAGACGCCTCCGGAGCTTTTGTAGGCCTATAATTCTAATATCGTTCTCACCTATATTATATTATCTTATGCTCTTCAATAATATGCAGAACCAGCGATCAGAAGGATTATTTGCCATTTTACAAGCATTGAGTCTGCGGACACCTCTCCTCTTATCGATGCCATAAGCCTGCGACGTGATGCCCTCGCTGTCATGACAGAGCTCCGTGGCTATGGAGGATTGCATTTCTCCACAGCCTGCTAAGTCCTCATATGTGATTTCAACTAAATGTATCCAGAGTGGACCAAGCTCGCCAAGATAGCCTGTGTAATCCCTGTCTCGAGTGTTCCTGCAGAGAGGGGGTTCTCGCTGCAGAATCGGATCAAGACGAAGCAGCGAAGTCGCCTTGCGGAGAACAAGGTTACGCGCCTTATGCGCATTGCAAGTTGTGGAGAGACTCTGGGAAGTTTTGATTTTAAGTCGGCAGCTGCACAATTCAGCACTGCAAAACAGCGTAAAAAGTAGCCTAAAATGACAGTGTTATAGGCCTAGTCATTTGTTTGTTCCAGTTAATTTGACAAGGAGTCATTTCACGGTGGCCAATTTAAATGTTACCAGTTAAATGAGACATATTGAGAGTGTATAATTAAGTTCGCTTGAGTAAAAACAATAGGCTACTATTCAGATATTTTATGTGGGGAAGGGGGATTGGTTTGTTAAACTATGAATGTGAAACCATAAAACAATTGGCGTTGATTGATGCCAATCGGACGTTCATGTTTTTTTCCGTCTATTTGAAAGTTAGGCTAATAAACGTTGCATTCTATACGGACTGATTATGTAATTTTTTAAGTTACATAGCCTGCCTCCAGTTTTCCTCAACTTGACTAATTAAGAGGCGATATTTGACCGGCATATCACCAAAATGTCCGGAAAACGAAACCTCTGCCGGTCACTTTGACCGGCACCATTTTTTTCTAGCGGAAACTCTGATATATATATATATATATATTTATGTAAATGTAAAAAACAAACAAAATTTAGATTTTTTGAATTATGCAGTGTTTTGTGTATTAATTGGTTTAAAATATATAAAGTAATTAATGCTTTCAGCAAGGATGCATTAAATTCAAAAGTGACAGTAAAGACATTTATATTGTCTCAAGAGATTCCCATTTTTCAAATAAATGCTATTCTCCTGAACTTTCTATTCATTAAGTAATGCTGGAAATAAAATGTATCACTGTTTTCACAACAAATAATAATCAGCACAGCTGTTTTCAACATTGATGATAAAAAAATACATAAAAATGTGAGCAGCAAATCAGCATATTAGAATGATTTCTGAAGGATCATATGACACGGAAGATGCTGAAAATTCAGCTTTGCATCAAAGGAATAAATTACATTTTAAAATATATTACAACAGAAAACAGTTCTTTGCAGTGACAACAGATTCAATACAAGCTTCGACAAGAATGAATGCCTTAAATTTGGTCCTGTGTCTCACACAAATAGTTTCAGAAATCATAAAATATAATGCATTAATTGTCTGGACTACTTTTATGGTGCTTTTTTGGAACCCCTGGTCAATTTGAATACTGTTTTCTATAGCATAGCGTATCTAGTTACATTTTTTGAGAAGTTTGGTATGGATTGCCTAACTAATTACTTTTTCAAAGGATTTTAAATAAACTTCATGATCTCTCCAGGCTTTATATTACCCGAAAAAGGATGTAGTCAGGACACAGATCCGTCAATGCTAACCTCCAGAGGCATGTATACAGTTTTCCTGTGTGTCTCCTGTGTGCTGCTAGTTGTTCCACTCTGAAAGAGAATAAGAGAGTTTATCTTTCTGTTTGTCTCCTCTGAGAGAGCATTCACTTCATCTCAGCACTTACAGCTTATAAACTTACCCGGTAATCACGTTAGCTTTCAGCTTCCCCCGACACGGGCGGCCCGTCTCTAGGCTAAAGAGACCTTTATAGCCCTATAATTGACTCTCTTTCTGAGCCTGAAGAGACAAAAAGAGAAAACAGTGACGCCGGAAGACAGAAAAAGACATGCAGTAGATACTTAAATGCATAGAGACAAAATTTAAAGAACAAATGCTGAAAGGCAAATTAGAAACTTGGTAATGAAAACACATTAGCTTATTTTGTTTTGAACTCTGTACATATAATTAACATTCTTTTGTTGTAATTTAAGGAAATTAAGTGGAAATCGCTTTTACTGTTTCCACAAATGGCAAGAAAATTAAATTAAGATGTAATTAAAGAGCTGAAGTTAGCTATTGCTCAATAAGCTATTGAGATTTATTTGATTAGAAATACAGTAAGAACAGCAATATTGTTAAATATTATTACAATTTAAAACAAAGGGTTTCTTACTATTTTTCATTACAAGTCCAAAAATTCTTATATCAGGATTCATTTACTTGACATGATGACAGTAATTTTTTAGTTTTGGGTGAACGATCCCTTTAGGTATACATTTACTTGTGAACCAAAATGACTTGAGATATTAAAAATAAATGTCTTAAGATATACAAGATAAGTCTTGTTTCATGAAAAATGTATCATAATTAAGTGAGTTTATGCTTAATACAAGAAAAAAAATATCTGCCAGTGGGGAAAGAAAATAATTTTTTTCATTTTGTATTAAATGTATTTTTCCTACCACACTGACAGACATTTTTTTTCTTGTTTTGAGTGATTTTATCAAGCAAATGTGTCTTGATTTCAATTAAAAAATGGAAAATTCTGTCATTTACTTACCCTCAACCCTGCTGTTGAACACAAAAGAAGATGAAAAATGTTAGTAACAAGTGTGAGTAGTCATTGACTTCCATGGTATTTTTTTCTATACTATGGAAGTCAATGGCTACCGGCAACTATTTGGTTACTCATTCTTCAAAACATTTTCTTTTGTGTTCAACAGAAGAAAGACACTCATAGAGGTTTGGAATAACTTGAGAGTTGAGTTTTCATTTTTGGGTGAACATATATCCCTTAAATATTTAGGTTTTTTTTTACTTGCATGAATTTAGGTTTGGGATTAAAACAGTTTCATTATATTGCTAATTGATATTTCCTTTAAGATATGCTACAGCAGCCTATGTAATGCAGTAAAGCAAGTATGTACAAGCAGTGCTTTCCTTCAATGACCCCTTCAGATTTTTCACTAAATGTGTTTTATTTCACCCAGCAGTGAAATCACACATATCTGAGGAGAACCACTGACTAAAAATATCTCCTCTCCACAAACGGAACATCATTCACACACTTCTGAACAGCTCATACTGTACACGTGTGAGTGAACACACACTCACACAGCTCCGTCCCGGGTTCAGTTTGCCCTCAGTTCTCCTGATCTCCGGCCAATGTCCTGCTAGCGTTCTGGGTGGTCCCATTCCTGTGGTTCTGGCAACCCATCTGTCCACCGAGCCAAAATATTACAAACGCACCCATTTACTTGTCTATATGACAGAGTGAGGTTAAATGACTAGATCATGAATGCTAGTGACCCTCCTATCCAGTGGTCCCATGTACACTTACACATTGTGAACGGATATTGTACGGCTTTAGAACACTTCAAATATAGCGCCCTAGTAGAACCGGTGACGTTTATGGTTGCATTTTGGAGCCTAACAGTGAAAGGCATTGTCCAAGTTGAGCTTCAGGTAGAGTTTTGGTAAAATTAAATGGTTACACTGAACCTGCAATCATCACAATTCATTCAGTGGCACATTTCTGTAAAATTCTGTAAAATTACAAAAAATAAAACCGCATTTGGAAAAAGGTTTATGTATTTTGTATAATACAATATACTATATTTTATATAGTATTGCAGTAATCAAAATAACCATTGAAAATAATGGGAATTACAAAAAAAGCTATAAAAGAGTTTATGTAATTAACTAAAATTACAAACAAACAAATGTTAATCGTGTAAATTGTCAAATTTTATTTAATTTAATGTGATATGAAAATGTTTTATAAAAAATATGTAATTTATAGAATACTGTATTACAGTAATCAGAATCACCATTGAGAATAATGGGAGTTACAAAAAAAACAAAAAAAAAAACATTAATAATTAGGTGTAGTTGTGTTTACATGGGGACTCTGTTAGTCTCAGTCACAAATCAGCCTCAGACCACCCACAGCCCATTCACTGATGGATGCATTAACTGAGATTCATCAGATTCAATCAGACTGGCTGGATGTACATCAGTCTGCCTGGAAACAAAGTCATGTTTACGAGCTACCAGGTTAATACAGTGAGCACTTCTGAGAGAGCTAGACCTGATTTTGCAAAAGTTAGTGGCATCGGATTGAAAGACATTCAGAGCTTTGTTTTGGACATACAAAGGTTTTGATTACAAAGTCTCTGCCTTGCTTTTTGGCCAAAAGAGATGATCACGGATTGAGATTGAAATTATTTGAATGAGTGTCTCCATGTTAGTCTATTAATGTTATGACAAGTTCAAATAAATCTGTGACTAGTTAAAACATAAAACCCCCAAAAAAAATCGCTTTTCATGTCAGTCAGGGGGACTTTTCCTGAGTGGGCGGTTCTTGGTTAGAATAAGTTGTAAACTGGACTAGAATTTATGCTGATAGTCAAACATCTGACTATGTGAGACTAGGGCTCTGCTGGCCATGTTTTGGTTTGTATGGAGACTCTACTTCAGCTATTTGTAGCGAAAAAATGACTACAACTTGTTCAGATGAGCTGATGATTTGTGCACGTTGTGAATGGAACCAACTGCCAACAATACACACTGAAAAAAATTATACAAATTTTTTAAGTGGTTACAATCAATCTATTTTAGCTACATTTAAATAATCAAATTTAGTTGACTGACTTTCAGCAAAATTTGTTTATTTAAATGTAGCTAAAATAAATTGATTGCAACCACTTACCTTAAAAACAAATGAGTAAATTCAATGTATTATTTTTTTCAGTGCAGCCAGTCTATGATATAATGAGTTCAAGTCCTGCTGAGAAGCTCTTATTTATGAGACAAGTTGTAAATAAGTTAAAAAGAATAACAGTTCATTAATTTAATCGAATTGCCTTCAATACAGATGCTGCATCTATTGTGCCCGCCAGATTTTCTCACTTGCGCGCCTCAAACTCAGAAACTCAGTTGGGTCCTGTGGATTCATCATCCATAAGGCCTTGTTAACCAGTACTGAAGCCTGAGAATCACTCTTTTGCCGTCTCATTCTCTTTCTATCTCTCTATTTTATGAGAACAAATCCAGAATAGCATTTCGGCTTAACAAAGCTGCGCAAAACCAGCCAAGCAAGTTAATATATCAGATGGAAACGACAACTGCCTCACCATTGCATACATTTATCAGCATACATTTTCATAACTTTATAACAGCGTGATTTATATTTCTTTAACACCATCCATACTGTACCCATTATTCCTCTCTTAGGATGTGTTTCATGCAGGGGAATTGATTTATGATTCGGCTACTCTGTTCTGGACTGAGTTACGCGCAGCAGTTCACCCCACGAACCGCAAAATGCTGTTGCTTTATATCAACAGGTGTTGATGGATCACATAAAAGAGAGATAGAAACAGATTGAAAAGTGTGTGTAAGCGCGAGAGAGAGAGAATGAGAAAGACAAGCAGAGAGAGAGAGAGAGCTCCCATCTGCTCTGTATTAGCCACTGTTCTTCGCGGGTCAAGGTTTTGCTCTTTGTAAATGTATGTTTGTACAGGTTCGTGTCACAATAAGAAACAGCAGTTTCTCAAACGTGTGCAATTGCTCTCCACTCTGTAACCAAAGAGTGATGTTCGCTTCGTCTTCCAGGTCTCCCTTATGTATGGCTCGTACCCCCACGCCAGCTTCGGCTTCCGCTCTTAATGAGATCCAATTGGAGAAGGGCTGCTCTCGTGGCTTTTGATGGCTGTCACATGTGGAAGTGATTGCAGAATCTCGTGCTGCCGACAGTAAGCGTGAGGACCAGACAGACCCGGGTGTGTCTCAGCAGCTCCAGCGTAAGCCGTCCAAGAGAGAGCAGTTTGTAACAGAGGCCTCACAGGGGCAGATTCACTGAAGTACAAGGTATTTCAATGCAAAAAAACAGCATTATCTATTCAGTAAATTCCCACAAAGCAATTTGTCCTGGTACTATGCACTGGTATTTTAAAGGGTCGGTTCGGGTGCCTCCATCGTGTTTCATGAAAATTGCATTGAGCACAGATTGTCATTACTGTGGTGCAGAGAAGATAATGATAAATTATTTAAAATCAAGTATTTTAGTATTTTAAATATTTGTTGTACTGCTTTAAAGGTATGCTGATTTGAATAAAATAAGATCATTATAATGCAACATTTTAAAACATATTTGTATGTAATTTATGGTAATGAGAATGAATGAAAAATGCAGACACTACTGTAGTGATTTGAGAGTTTGGGGGTAAATGGAGGCTTAATATATAATATAATTATTGAATTATTTAAAGAATATGCATGCATGAATAAATACATTGGTAAATATATGCAAAGCAAATACATTTATTTTAAACTGTAATAATATTTCACAATTTTACTCAATATATACATAAATGTGTGTGTGTGTGTGTTGCTTTTCGAAATATGTTTCATGCTCATCAAGGCTGGATTGATTTGATCAAAATACATTAAAATAGTGAAATATTATTACAATTTAAAATGTAAACTATTTTCTATTTGAATATATTTTAAAATGTAATTTATTTCTGTGATGCAAAATTGTATTTTCAGCATCATTCCTCCAGTCTTCAGTGTCACACGATCCTTCAGAAATCCCTCTAATATGCTGATTTGCTGCTCAAGAAACATTCATTATCTATATTGTAAACACTTGTGCTGTTTAATATTTTTGTGGAAATTGTGACTTTTTTTCAGGGCTCATTGATTAGAAAGTTATTAACATTACAAATGATTTTACTGTCAATTTTGATCAATTTAATGAGCCCTTGCTGAATACAAGTAATAGTTTATTTCAAAAAACCCAAAACACATTGCATATTGTCCATTATCTGGAAGCTTTATTTTTTCTTAATTTGATTCAGAGCTGTGCTTCATAGTGTAGTGTGTTTCTCACCCAAACTCTTTCTTTTTTCATTGAATCTTTTTTCCCAAAGAAAATGACGGGAAAGCCCCTGAGAAGCACGGACAGGCCCTCCTCGTCATCTGTAAGCCATGTGCATGTGCATTAGAGTTGTGCGTAATAAGTCCTCAGAGGGATCTAATGGATTATGGGCCAAATACATGAAGTCCTGTACAAAGAGCAGGGCCAGAAAGACCAGCATTGTGTAGTGTCATTAGCCTTGTCTAATGAGGGTTCTGGTGAATAAAGGAGTTGGGTGAGTAAATAATGTATTGGTGTTGTTTAGGGGGGATTTCTCCCAGTATATGAAAACACAGGATCCATAAAGTATGTATTTAACGAGAACACATGGCATCATTTCCCCTGAGGAAGGAGAAAGTGCGTCATAAACTCATGTGACTGGTTCAAAAGATACAAAATGCACCAAATGTGAGACAGGTGGAAAATTGATCTAAAAGATTTGCTGATTTCTTTCCAGGTTCCTGTATGCATGCTGTAAGAAAATTTGTTCCTGCCACGGAACAAAATTGAAAAGGTATGCGACTATCTCACAATTCTGACTTTTTTCTCAGAATTGCGAGATGTAAACCCTTCTGATATTCTTGCAATTCCAAGATTATAGCTTGCAAAGTTTATATCTCGCAATTTAGACCCCCCCCCCCCCCCCCCCAGAATTCTGAGTTTAAATCTCAAAATTATTTTTTCTGAATCCTGAGTTTACATCTTAGAAGTCTTTACTTTTCTGTTTCAGTAACAATAAAAAAAGTAACTTCAACTTTTTATTTTACAATTCTGACCTTTTCTTGCAATTGCGAGTTTATAGCTTACATCTCAGACCTTTATTCTGAGAATTTAGTTAAAATCTTGCAAATCTTGAAAAAAAAAATTCTCAAAATTGTGAAAGTTTGTATCTCACAATTCTGAGAATTTTTTTCTTAGACTTGCAAGAAAAAGTCTTGTATTGTAAGATATAATTAGGAGAATTACGACAAAAAAAAAAGAATTGAGAGAAATAATCACAATTACCCTTCTGATTGTTTTCCATATTGCCACCAAGTTTCCATAATGCCATCCATGCACTGTAAAAAAAAAGATTGTAAATAAGACGAAGGTTTACAAGAAAATGCTATTTTAATCTTTCAACTTCAAAATTTCATGTTTAATTCAATATATTACTTGCAGTTTCTGTGTAATTGTGATGTTTACTGGCGAGTAAGTAAACAAACAGCAAGCCTTTACATTAGATACTTACATCTTGCACATTATTTAATCAGAATCCTTGAATATATTTAAAGAATGACACAAATGACTTCGGACAGTCATATGGAGGATGCATTGCATCATTTCCATTACATTGAGCCGGGATGTGTGCGCTCGGTTAAATAGAACAGAGGCAGATTTTTATTGATATGCCTAATGAAAGAGTGCGGACGGATGGATGGATATATTTCATGCTTTGACGGACTGCCATTCCCGGAGACGAGGCTGAGGATCAGTGTCAGCTGGTGAATAATAGATGTTGTTTATGAGAGTATATATTCAATCTGACCCCAGAGGTTACCGACAGAACTGCAACACAACTCCCGCAGGAGGAGAGAGGGAGAAGGGGAGAGATAGAGAGGGGAAAGTGACAGATGATGTTCGTTCAGGGACACGATGGGTCATTGAGTGAGGAGGGACTCCATGATGAGCCATTAGTGACACTTCTCAAATCGTCTAATACACACACACGCACAGCTATTAGTGATGTCAAATGTCTCTGTAAACATGCACAAACACAAAGCACTCAGTCATATGTGCAACAACATCACATGTGCTGGTATGACCTGTAAGTGGGTCCATGACAAGGACGTCCGAGATAATGAAAATAAAATGCATGTGGCAAAACACATACACACACGTTGGTTTTTGTGGCTTATGGGGACTCTCCCATAGGCGTAATGGTTTTTATACTGAACAAACTGTGTGTGCTATTGCCCTACACCAACCCTACACCTAAACTTAGCCTCACATTTTTAGATTTTCAAAAAAACACCATTTAGTATGTTTTTTAAGCCTTTTGAATTACGGGGACATAGTGTCCTCATAAACCACCTTCATATTGTAATACCTCTGTCATACCCATGTCATTATACAAATTTGTGTCCTCATAAACCACATAAGCATGCACACACACACGCACGCACGCACACACACACACACACACAGAGTTGTTATATTCATGTTTCATTCATTTTTTAAAAAAACCTTTCATGGTTTAATAACTCAGAAATATAAAGTGGTGTAACAATCAATTCAAAAGTAAAAAAAAAAAATATATATATATCAATATTATTTAATATTTCTTTGAATACATTTGCTCACATCTTAATCTTAATCTTAAAAAAGTATTATTTTTACTAATATTGTATGAATATGATTTTTTTATTAAAATGTAAAAAAAGCTATTAAGAATCATGAAATTTATAGAATGTTTTGATTTGACAACCTGAACCTTACATCAGCTTCCCTTTGCCTTAAAAAAAAAAAAACTCTTACTGACCTTGATACACAGTGATGAGGATGTATTAGGGTCCTCTGTGTGATGTCATTTCCTGTTGGTTTTCTTGTGAAATGACAAGCAGCATGGTTACATCACACTTACTTTCAAATATTCATATCTTAAAACTCCTTATTTATTTTAAAAAAAAATTTCTTCATTATGAGCTCAGGAAGGTTTCACTATCTATCTATCTATCTATCTATCTATCTATCTATCTATCTATCTATCTATCTATCTATCTATCTATCTATCTATCTATCTATCTATCTATCTATCTATCTATCTATCTATCTATCTATCTATCTATCTATCTATCTATCTTATTTTATCATCTATATGTCTGTCTGTCTGTCATAATACTGGCTAATTACTTAACTGTTCTATAACTATACATGCACCACACAGTAAACTCAGATGAATGGAGTCAGTTACTCCTGATGGTTCACTAACGGTCAGATCTGAAGCATCGGTTTGATTGGCGTCTGCCAGCAGGTGGAACCCTGTGTCCCTGTATCACCTTCCTCTGTGACAGCTGCACGTCTGTCTGTCTCCATGCTTTGTCCTATTTAAGCTTCATCAAGCTTTAGGTCTACACCACACCATCTACCAGCAGTTATGCAACTGTGTAAGTATTTGCGAATTGCAAATTGTGAAGCACAGAAATTCATGCATGCATGTGATGTGCAGAGTCAGACTAAAGCAAAGATGCAAAGATACACTGAAAGCTGATGTATCTGTTAGCGTGTGGGCCTTCTTGACTATTTTCTCCTGCCAAAATTAGACGTTTGCAAATCTGGCAAAACCCCCTTCACAAGCACATGTGATGTATCTAATAGAAGACAGCCTTTATATATTCCAAAAAGACTGTTTTCCTGTGGAAATAGGGTTATTCTGCAGTCATTTTATTAGATACATTCAATACATAAAACCAGAGAGTCTAAGATCTGTTCTTATATAAAAACACTGGTGTAGTATTTACCTTGAACATTTTTCACTCAGAAATTGCAAAGCAGCAGCAAGTTAAAACACTTTTTGTATTGTATCATTACAAAATTAACTTAAACTCAATTATAATGTCAATTGTTTCTCCTAGACGTTAAATGAAAATGGAGACTTCTCAGATTTTTCTCTTGAGAAATCTCACATGCATATCTCAAAAATCCCTCAAAATGACAAGTGACAGTTTAATTTTTTAGTTTTTATCATCTGTGCTATACTATCCACATTCATTTTCAGCTACCTTCTCCATTTATGTCTGTTTTTATTAGGAGCACGTTTAGGAAAAACATCTAAGACAAAGTTGATGCTTCGCTGAATCATAACTGAGCGCTCCATTAAGTCTCTTGCGCTCTGGAAGAGCGATGTCTGAGCTATATATCTTCCTCTGAGGATAGTTGGGTAAATTTATATGAGCTTTTTTGTGAGATAAAGTAACATGACCCAGGATTGATAGAGGATTTGTGAGGGTAAGCAAATTCATAACACTCTCAGATCTGTTCATGACAGTCATTTCCCTGCCTTCGGCCCTCTAGAGTCCCGCTATCAACTATGAACACACACTCATCATCATCATCATCATCATCATCATCACACAGACAAGCTGTCTGTCTGTTTTGCGGCTTATGTCCAGGAAGCAGAAGTGTGAGAAATTAACGAATTGTTGCTAAATATTGCCTGTGGTTTCAGACTTTCAAATATGTCTGATAACTATGTGTGACTGATAATATTAACGTGTTTATAAATTACTCAGAATAAGGAACTGTCTGGCTTCTAAGGGGAAAACTAGAGAATAAATAGAGATAGAATCAAGAGTGAAAGAGAAAATGAGAGAAGCCATGAGAAACAATGTCTTGAGATAAGAATGCAGATGTAGGGGACAAAACATAAATGTGTGTGTGTGTGTACACACATTAATGAGGGGTATGTGATCACAGTTTTGCCTTGTTTAATAATTCACTTGTCTTGGGAGGGTCCCGTTCTGAGCACATGTCCATTAGAGATGTCACACACCTTGTGTGCGTCTCTTTCTCTCTGAGCGCTGCTGTAATAGACCAGAGGTCACAGGTTAGCATAGCAAACACATGACCTTTAACACTAATGTGCTCACACACTCTTGAAGCCATTTAGCACCAGTTAGAAATGGGCCCCAGCAGGCGCTCGCTCTCTCAGACACGCGCATATAGGTCTACATTTGTCTGTGAACAGAAATGTGTTTCTTATGTTGTGTTTAATGGCTTTGTCTTTAATTGACAGGACAGTGGCAGGATAGAGAGAGAGAGAGAGAGAGAGAGAGAGCGATGGGATTTGAACCTGCATGTTGTGAGCACTTCATACTCGGCCACAATGTTTTATGGTCATCCTCAGCGGTTTACATTCTTTGATTGTTTAGTCCGAGATTGCAGACCTGACGTAAATTTTACATTTGTTTTGATGGTTCAGTTAATTCTTTTGAATTTAGCTTAGAGAAATATTGGTTTGTATTCTACAAATCAGAACGTGGGCATAATTAGTCCTAAGAAATAAAGATTTATTTTATTTATTTTATTTTAGTAATGTTTTGTGATAATTAATTAAATCATGACATATTTATTTATTTGCATTAATTTGCAGTAATGAAATTCCTCCGTTGCAAGACATTTTAATACATTGCAATTCTGTAGTGCTTTGTGATTATTGATAATTATTTATTTAATCAATTAGATTCGTTTCCATTTATTTCGAAATATAGATTTATTTTTGCAGTAATTGATTGTTGTTGTGATTATTGATATTTAATAATAAAATATATATATATTTATTTAGAATTAATTATTTAAATAGATTTTTTTTATTTGCAATATTTTGTTATTATTGATATGTATTTATTTATTTGCAATAATGTTTTGTGATTATTAATATTTATTTATTTTTCTTTATTTATTGCACTAATTCAATTCTTATGTAAATTTGTTCTGATATGCAATTTTGCAGTGTTTTGTTAGAAATACTTTTATATATTTAGTTATTAATTAAATGTTTTTTTGTATTAAATTGCAGTAATTAAATTCTTCTTTTGTGTAACTGCTACATTTTTATGAGATGCAATTCAGTAATTTTGTTATTATTGATATTTAATAAATTAGTTAGAAATATTTATTTTTTATGCTGTAATTAAAAGTCTAATATGGAGTTGTGTTTTGTGCTTTGAATCTATTCAATGTTTTGTTTGAACAAGTTCACAAAACCATTCTTAATGATTCATGAAAGTGTAATAGCGAGAATTAATAGCGACAAACAAAATGCACTGGGAATACTTGATTGTATGACAATTTATCAAGTCACATACAAAGCAGCTGGTTTTAATAAATAGCATTTATTAAGTCGTGCAAAAACTTTCTGTTGAGAAATAATGTAAATTAACTTTAGTATTGCTGTTTGTAAATGCAAATAATTTTTTAGTTTTGAACTCTATTGTTTAGTCAGCTGAACCATAGCTGCAGTAAACCAAACTGGGACACGATTTTACAATAAACATGCTTATTAATAAACCCTAATTGAAAAACAGGAATTGAACTGACGAAGCTAACCAGCCAATCGTTGACCCCCAGTTTGCTGTGGTTGAGTTGATGGTGACATCTGACCTCTGACTCTAAGAGTTGAAGAATTTAAATGCACAACACAGATGATACATTATGTGAGAGTGTATGTGTGAGAGAGCGTTAGATAAGGCAGTTATGTACAACTCTCACTCTCGCTCTCTTTTCCTCTCCGGGGCCATGAAATGTTACCGTGACATCCGATACCACTTGATTGGGCCGAGGGCTGTCTGACCCACTGCCTGTCAGCAATTACCTCACGTTAAAAAATCCCCCTCGAGTTGCAAATTCAATCAGGCAGGGCTATCATTGCCAGCCCTGTCTCCAAACTACAGAGCTGTAAACCAGATTACAGCGCCGACCTCTCTAAGAATCAGATCTCTTACCCGGTTGATCAATATCTGAATATGTCTACAGGCGGCCCTGGAACTCCAAAATGTCTTCTGGGTTCCTCAGACGGGACAATGAACTCTTTAGATCAGTACGGGAGAGGGGAAAAAAGCAGCAAAGTGATCTAGAGCTCATGATGAACTGCAAAAGACAGGAGAATGAGTTCAGTTGATGGTTCAGAACATCTAAAGCTAGCAAATTATGGGGAAATTGTTCAATGGCTTCTAATGTTTCTTGTGCTGCTTTTAAAGATTTAATTGAGTACATACACAACGTTCATGTAAATTGAATGATGTGTAAATGTGTGTGTTTTTTATTCCAGGATTTCCAATTGCGGTGCAATTGTGGGCAGTGAACGGTCATTTTTGGCATGATGAAGCAGGAAGTGGTCATAATGGTGGTCGTAAGACTCTGTGCTTTCAAGTCACAAATGGGATTGACAGGTATTTTTATGTGTGACTGATGTCTACCGTGAATTTCCTGGAAATAGGACGATCGGAAATGTTAATAATGTGGTAACATTTGCATGTGATAAATGGATACGTAAGATGAATGGTATAGAATTTAACTATTAATGTGAGTGCATCTGCACAAGCACACACACACACCCCCTATTTATGTACACCATGCTTATAGATGCTTTTCTTATGGTGTGTGTGTGTATGTGTGTTCTTGAGTCTATGGAGTATGTGGTCAGCGCTGGACTCAGTGGTTTGGGTTTGACCACGGTGGCTCTCAGCTGTGGGCCGTGTCTATTCTACCTGATAGAAATGGGCATTATCATTTGTTAAGTGCCCTCTTTGCCTCTGGCCAATAACTCTTAACGCAGCCTGTGGTCACTCTGAGCGATCGGGAGGGTAAAATATTCATCGCTCAGAAGTGGTGGTTTTCCTTTGGCCAGGTCTAAAAGCTTGGACTGGTTTTGTGTCTTTTAACCAGGCCTCTAAAACTCAGTCGCTGAGGGATTGTGCAGTCAGGAGTAATGATCACTGCAGTCAGCAGTAATAATCACTGCAATTAAGAATAATGATTACTGAAAACATTCAGTGCAGTCAGACGTGACTATCATTGCAGTGAGATTAAAAAAATCACTGAATCAAAAGTAACGGTCACTGCAGTCAGAAGCTACTGTCAATGCAGCCAGACGTAATAATCACAATAATCACTGCATTCAAAAGAAACGGAGAACAAATGGTATATTCTATAATGTTTCTTCTAAATAATTTTTTTTCTCGTTTTAAAGATGTTTAGATAGTTTTACAGTATAACAAGGCAAAATACAGAGTTAAAAAAAGTTGTGTCTGCAACTCTCTTCTAGTGTATGCATGGTATGTGGCATCAATGCACAACTTTATAAGCCTTGCGCAACATAGCATTCAAATCCACATCCCAAATCTGCATTTTTTAATTAATTGCAGTGAGATGTTCTAATCACTGTGTTCAGAAGTAACGGTCATTGCAATGATCGTTGCAGTTTGAGGTATCGGTCCCTGCCAGAGTGGAGGGCACTAGATTTTGTAATAACTGCAGTCAGATGTAATAATCACTTCAGTCAGATGTTATAATTCCTGCAGTCAGAAGTAACAGTCACTTCAGTCAGATGTTATAATCCCTACGGTCAATTGTTATAATCCCTGCATTCAGATGTTATAATAACTTCAGTCAGATGTAATAATCACTTCAGTCAGATGTTATAATTCCTGCAGTCAGAAGTAACGGCCACTTCAGTCAGATGTTATAATCCCTACGGTCAATTGTTATAATCCCTGCATTCAGATGTTATAATAACTTCAGTCAGATGTAATAATCACTTCAGTCAGATGTTATAATTCCTGCAGTCAGAAGTAATGGTCACTGCAGCTAGATGTTATAATCAATGCAGTCAGATGTTATAGTCACTGCGGTCAAATGTTATTATAATTGCACTCAGATGTAATAATCTCTGTAGTCAGATATTATTATAACTGCAGTCAGATGTTATAATCCCTGCACTCAGATGTTATAATCACTGCGGTCAAATGTTATAATCCTTTGCAGTCAGATGTTATAATCATGGCAGTCAGATGTTATAATCCTTTGCAGTCAGATGTTATAATCATGGCAGTCAGATGTTATAATCCCTGCAGTCAGATGTTATAATCCTTGCAGTTAGATGATATAATCCCTGCAGTCAGATGTTATAATCCCTGCACTCAGATGTTATAATCATGGCAGTCAGATGTTATAATCACGGCAGTCAGATGTTATAATCCCTGCACTCAGATGTTATAATCCTTGCAGTCAGATGTTATAATCCCTGCACTCAGATGTTATAATCCTTGCAGTCAGATGTTATAATCCTTTGCAGTCAGATGTTATAATCATGGCAGTCAGATGTTATAATCACGGCAGTCAGATGTTATAATCCCTGCACTCAGATGTTATAATCCTTGCAGTCAGATGATATAATCCCTGCAGTCAGATGTTATAATCCCTGCACTCAGATGTTATAATCCTTGCAGTCAGATGTTATAATCCTTTGCAGTCAGATGTTATAATCATGGCAGTCAGATGTTAGTGGGGAAGTCGTGGCCTAATGGTTAGCGAGTCGGACTCTTAATCGAAAGGTTGCGAGTTCGAGCCCCCGGCCGGCAGGAATTGTAGGTGGGGGGAGGGAATGTCCAGCGCTCTCTCCACCCTCAATACCACGACTGAGGTGCCCTTGAGCAAGGCACCGAACCCCCAATTGCTCCCCGGGCGCTGCAGCATGGCTGCCCACTGCTCCGGGTGTGTGTTCACGGTGTGTGTGTGTGTGTGTGTGTGCATTTGTTCACTACTCACTGCTGTGTGTGTGCACTTGGATGGGTTAAACGCAGAGCACCAATTTCGAGTATGGGTCACCATACTTGACAATACGTCACGACTTTACTTTACTTTTTTACTTATAATCACGGCAGTCAGATGTTATAATCCCTGCACTCAGATGTTATAATCCTTGCAGTCAGATGTTATAATCATGGCAGTCAGATGTTATAATAATTGCAGTCCGATGTAATAATCACTGTAGTCAGATGTTATAATCACTGCAGTCAGTAGTAATGCTTCTTGATTTGATTTATGCAAATGTTTATTCTGATTATTCCCTGGTCTGTTTCTGTATTGTCAAGTTGAGTCAGTGGTACATTGCCAAACTCACTGGTGTTTATTAATAATCAGAGAGCTTGTGGTTTTTGCAGATGTCTGAATATTCTATTTGTTAAATATATGTCCAAAGAAATAGGCTACAACAGCCAAATGTCTGGATGCACTTTTACTGATTGTGTGTGTCTTTTGATTTTAAAACATTTTGATTTGAAAGCTTATGCTTAAATGCTTGAAATAAAGTTTGAAGGCAAATATTTGATTTGCTTGAAGATAAATTTCTAAGACTAAAGAGGTAATGAATGTAGTTATAATTCTAAAATGTGGGGAATGATAATCAGTGTATAGGTGTGTCAGCATTTGGTGTAAATCTGCATCGTTCAGACTACTACATGCTTAAATGATAAGCAATTCAGGAGTAAATACAAAATCCTGCTGATGTGGGACATTCCTGCAAGGCACATACCACAGATGAGTTTATTTTACCTGTCATTCTTTTTATATGTCATGCTGCTACACTCTGATTCATATCTAGATCTGCTTGCAGAGTGCAGAACGCTTCAGAAGGTCCCCCGACCCCTTTGCAAGCACGCTGCTCTCTTTGGGTTTTTCCAGCATAGAGTGCTGCTAAACCACAGGTCACATGAGAGCAGGCTGACCTTTAGAGAGGCCCGCTCAGTGTGTCACTCGACTTGCAACTGATGGGAACGCAGTGATGAGTGAAAATGGAAATCAATCTGTGTGGTTTGTAGAACGTCAGAAGAATTGGGGTCGTTACTGATAAGTGCAGGTCGGAATTTGACGTAACAATATGCACTTTGGAAAGGAAGAATATCAAAAGTGCAAATATGTTTGTTTGTCCCTAAAATGCCTCATTATGCATCATCATGTTTCAAACTTGTATGCTACTTTCTTCTGTAGAACACAAAAATGGGTGATTTTTATAAAACTGTCATGCTGCTATATGCAGCTCTCAAATTTACATTTAATTTTTGTCTTTGAAGAACTCTCTTATGCTCTTATGCAGTAAAAACACTAATAGTGTGAAATATTACAATTTACAAGAAAAGTTTTCTATTTGAATATAGTTTAAAATGTACAGTCTCTCACAGAAGTGAGTACACCCCTCACTTTATATAAATAAACAAATATTTTATTATATCTTTTCATGTGACAACACTGAAGAATTGACACTTTGCTTCAAAAGTAGTGAAAGTAGTAAAGTAGTGAGTGTACAGCTTGTATAACAGTGTTAATTTGCTGTCCCCTCAAAATAACTCAACAAACAGCCATTAATGTATAAACCGCTGGCCACAAAAGTGAGTACACCCCTAAGTGAAAATGTCCAAATTGGGCCCAAAGTGTCAATATTTTGTGTGGCCACCATTATTTTCCAGCACTGCCTTAACCCTCTTGGGCATGGAGTTCACCAGAGCTTCACAGGTTGCCACTGGAGTTCACGTCCACTCCTCCATGCCAATATCACGGAGCTGGCGGATGTTAGAGACCTTGTGCTCCTCCACCTTCCTTTTGAGGATGCCCCACAGATGCTCAATAGGGTTTAGGTCTGGAGACATGCTTGGCCAGTCCATCACCTTTACCCTCAGCTTCTTTAGCAAGGCAGTGGTCATCTTGGAGGTGTGTTTGGGGTCGTTATCATGTTGGAATACTGCCCTGCGGCCCAGTCTCTGCTTCAGTATGTCACAGTACATGTTGGCATTCATGGTTCCCTCAATGAACTGTAGCTCCCCAGTGCCGGCAGCACTCATGCAGCCCCAGACCCCGATACTCCCACCACCATGCTTGACTGTAGGCAAGACACACTTGTTTTTGTACTTCTCACCTGGTTGCCGCCACACACACTTGACACCATCTGAACCAAATAAGTTTATCTAGGTCTCATCAGACCACAGAACATGGTTCCAGTAATCCATGTCCTTAGTCTGCTTGTCTTCAGCAAACTCTTTGTGGGCTCTCTTTTGCATCATCTTTAGAAGAGGCTTCCTTCTGGGACGACAGCCATGCAGACCAATTTGATGCAGTGTGCAGTGTATGGTCTGAGCACTGAGAGGCTGACCCCCCCACCCCTTCAACCTCTGCAGCAATGCTGGCAGCACTCATACGTCTATTTCCCAAACACAACCTCTGGATATGACGCTGAGCACGTGCACTCAACTTCTTTGGTCGACCATGGCGAGGCCTGTTCTGAGTGGAACCTGTCCTGTTAAACCGCTGTATGGTCTTGGCCACCGTGCTGCAGCTCAGTTTCAGGGTCTTGGCAATATTCTTATAGTCTACGCCATCTTTATGTAGAGCAACAATTATTTTTTTCAGATCCTCAGAGAGTTCTTTGCTATGAGGTGCCATGTTGAAGTGAAGTGACATTCAGCCAAGTATGGTGACCCATACTCGGAATTCGTGCTCTGCATTTAACCCATCCAACGTGCACACACACAGCAGTGAACACACACACACCGTGAACACACACCCGGAGCAGTGGGCAGCCATTTTATGCTGCAGCGCCCGGGGAGCAGTTGGGGGTTCGGTGAGGTGCCCGGCACCTCAGTCGTGGTATTGAGGGTGGAGAGAGCGCTGGACATTCACTCCCCCCACCTACAATTCCTGCCGGCCCGAGACTCGAACCCGCAACCTTTGGATTACAAGTCCGACTCTCTAACCATTAGGCCACGACTTCCCCTTCCCCTGTGAACTTCCAGTGACCAGTATGAGAGAGTGAGAGCAATAACATCAAATTTAACACACCTGCTCCTCATTCACAACTGGGAATTTGTAACACTAACGAGACACCGGGGAGAGAAAGTGGCTAATTGGGCCCAATTTGGACATTTTCACTAAGGGGTGTACTCACTTTTGTGGCCAGCGGTTTAGACATTAATGGCTGTGTGTTGAGTTATTTTGAAGGGACAGAAATATACACTGTTATACAAGCTGTACACTCACTACTTTACATTGTAGCAAAGTGTCATTTCTTCAGTGTTGTCACATGAAAAGATATAATAAAATATTTACAAAAATGTGAGGGGTGTACTCACTTCTGTGAGAAACTGTAATTCCTGTGATGCAAAGCTGAATTTTCAGCATCATTACTCCAGTATTCAGTGTCACATGATCCTTCAGAAATCATTCTCATGAAACATTTATTGTAATTATCAATATTGACAACAGTGGTACAGCTTTGTAATCACAGGAATACATTACATGTTAAAATATCTGAAATATTTTAATATTTTAATATAATAAATCGGCATCAGCTATCGGCCAAAATGAGTTAAAAATATATCGGCATTTCAGATATCGGCAAAATCCAATATCGTGCATCCCTTTTACCATATTTTTGATTTTAAAAAATGTAGCGTTCCTGAGACTTTCAAAAACATAAAATATTTCTGACCCCAAAGGTTTAACTCGTATAATTTTATCTTGTTTTAAAGTGCCCCTATTATGGATTTTTGAAAATGACCTTTCATGCAGTGTGTAACACAGATCTAAGTGAATGAAAACATCCTGCAAAGTTTTAAATCTGAAAATGCACCTTGTATAAAGTTATTATCTCTCAAAAGAAAGAGTCGACTCTGAATCATTGAAACGAGTCGTTTTTAAAACGAATCCCAAGCCGTTTCATGTTGACATCAACATGAAACATTAGCATATTGCCGCCCAATTGGTCTTTTCGCATTGGTCTGAATGAAAATGCATATTCATTCTTTGCCACTAGGTGCAACTTTTGGAGCTGTTTCCCCGGTAACGCTGTACACAAAGCAACACTGCGCTCACAAACGCTCCTTCATCAGGCATTACAGGCATGAAGAAATGAAAATGAGACCAATCTGACCAATCACCGCAGATTAGCATCACGCATAGGAAGGGTTTGGAAAAATGAATCGTTGAGCAAATCGTTTGGGAGTTGTTGAGCAAGTAAGGTAAAAACATATTATAAGACAATGAAAGTGTTTTTTGACCTTGCATGCATGTCAACCTGTTATTGGGAACTCCCAAAACCAAAATATGAACCTTTCATAACCCATAATAGGAGCACTTTAAAGATGTTTGGGTATTTTTACTGGAAACTAAATAACTAATACAAAGAAAAGAAAATAACTAAATAACTAAACAAAATACTGATTAAAAAAAATGTGTCTTCCATTGTATGCACGGTGCATCCCTGCCTTGTCAGAATTATGACTTGATTGAGAAGATTCTTTCTTTATCTTGTTGATTCATTCTGTTTTCTTCTGGCCCACCTATTCTATCTCTCTCCTTCTCTTCCTCTCATCTGTCTGTTTGCCATGGCTCTCAATGGGATGTAGGCAGTGGTTTCTGTCCTTTCACTTCAGGCCTCAAATCATATCTGTAGGGCTCGTAGGCGTCACACCGCCGGATCCGCCTGTGCGCAGCCAGACCCTGGTGGCATATTCGGTCAGCCATGCTGGCTCAGCCTGCTCCAGTTGTGGCAGGTGTGGCCTCAGCAGCATGGTGGAGAGGAAAACTGCAGGCTGCACACCACACTGCCATTATCACATACTGCACCTCGCCACATGCAGCACGCCAGACGGAGATCTATAGAAAATGGTGTTTAAACATCTCAGGGTGATATTTTTCCCTCTAAAGCCACCACTGTTCTCTATAGTGCAGGCGTTGTTTTTCGCCTCTCGGGATGCAGATGTGTTAACTGAGTAATGTCTGTTATTGTGGTTTTTATAGTTAAATGAGAGTTTAAAACATCCATGCTGAAAAAACCCAGCCTAAAGTGGTTTTATGGTCTAAGCTAGTATAGCTGGTCTCCTGCAGCCCTTTAAAACCAGCCAAACAGAACAGCCTGACCAGTCTTTTAAAAAAGGTCAATTCTGACTTTGCTATGACAGTCTGGCGCTTCTGAATCACCGACTGTAAGTATGTTTTGTTATTAGTTCAAGTATTTGCTATTCACTGTTCAAATGCAGAGTTTTACGCGTTATGTGTGTGAGGGGAACTGGGTCACATAACAGTGGAGTGTACAGCCCGTCAGAAATCGTCTTAACCATGGCTTGTGTGCTGAAAATACATTTGAGCATCATCACTGTGTCTGTCACGCGACTGTTCACCTCTTGGGCTTGAACTAATAAAACTAACTTGAAAGCTAAAGCTCACGATTATAGTAAGGGGCGTTACATTTCCGACGCGTGCTTGTGGTGTTCGGCCAATCACAATGCACAGGGTCAGTTGGCCAATCAGAGCAGACTGCACTTGTTGGAAGGAGGGGCTTTGTAGAAAACAACGCGCTTCAGAGAGGCGGGGCATAGAGGAACTCCAATAATGTACAGTATTTGAAAAATAATGGGATTTTTGAACATTAAAGTATGTCAGCATATTCTATTACACCAAATACACAAAATAATGATTTTTAAAAAAGCATCATATGACCCCTTTAAAGTGACCATGAAATATTTTTTTTATGGAATACTGCAGTGTTTATCAGAAATTATTTATCCATGCATAGAATTATTATTATTATTTTATTTTATATATTTTTTTTTTATTATTATTTTTTTAAATCAAGTACCATCCTATATTTTTCCTTGTTCAAGAAGCTGTTTAACTTTGATTTCCTGTAACACTTTACAATAAGGTTCCATTACTTAATGTTAGTTCATGTATTAACTAACATGAATAAACAATGAACATACAATGAAAATGCTATGTTGTTCATTATTAGTTCATGTTAATTCGTGGAAGTCGGGGAAGTCGTGGCCTAATGGTTAACGAGTCGGACTCGTAATCCAAAGGTTGCGGGTTCGAGTCTCGGGCCGGCAGGGATTGTAGGTGGGGGGAGTGAATGTCCAGCGCTCTCTCCACCCTCAATACCACGACTGAGGTGCCCTTGAGCAAGGCACCGAACCCCCAACAGCTCCCCGGGCGCCGCAGCATGGCTGCCCACTGCTCCGGGTGTGTGTTCACGGTGTGTGTGTGTGTTCACTGGTATGTGTGTGCACTTGGATGGGTTAAATGCAGAGCACGAATTCTGAGTATGGGTCACCATACTTGGCAGTAGGTCACTTCACTTCACTAATTCACATTGCATTAACTAATGTTAACAAGCACAACGCATTAGTAAATGGTGAAATTAACATTAACTAATATAAATAAATAAATACTGTAGAAGTATTGTTGATTTTTAGTTCATATTAACTAGTTAACTAATGAATCTTATTGTAATGTGCTACCCAACTTCCACTTCATGCCGACTTCATTAGTTTCACATTAAGGCCCCGATATACTTCTTCATTTGGGGGTAAAAAGAAGTTCAATAAGGTTGAGCGACGGTATACTGTTTTTGAACATTCCAACACCCCCGTGCTGCTGGAGGTGGGGTGTAGATTAATGTAAACATGTGTAGCAACGCTCGTGCGTATGCCCTAAACACAACAACGATGCAATGATGCTGTATCTAGATCTTTTATTAAACTGGATAAATTATTACACGTTTTCATATTTTATGTGTTGTCATAATTTGATAAAAACAAAGGTTTATTATTGTATGTTCTTTTGGTATTTCATTTAAATTTGCTTATTGAAAGAACAACAACAAGAGTAGCAGCAGCAGCAGTAGGGTGTAACGTATTTGAAACACATGTATTTGGTACTTGCTACCTTATATCTTTACTCTTTCATTTCATTCTTTTCATGACTTTGGAAAACTTGCATCTGATGTTTCTCTATGTCGCTTTTTGCATAACTCTGGCTCGTCGATGCAAGCTTCGTTGTAATTTCTTTCTAATAATTAAATGCTTTCTCTGAATCTTATAGTCTCTCCACGAGCGATTGCACAGGTGTAGATATATCTGTGGCAGTTCAGTTATTCAACACAGTGTATTTATGTTGCTAGTGACTTGGAGATGTTGTTCTCCTGCCATGCGTGACAAAGAAGTTGGAGCTCCAGAACACACCCACCGATTGCATAATCGCCACGGACCAATGATAGCTCAATAGGTGTTTAGGAGCCAAAACTAACTCTAAAAGTTCACTTTGGTGAGCTATTTGGTAAAGTATATCGGGGCCTTTAGCCTTTCTCTAAGCTAATAATGTGAAAAACTATTAAAAAGAAAAATAGTTCATCATTGGATGGAAAATTTATATGGATGCTTAAAAAAATGTAAATATATATTTGAATATATTTTTATAAATTATAATTTGATATATATATTTATAAAATCTGTTTAAATTTTATTCAGCATTGTATGTGTGTATGTGTGTGTGTATATATATATATATATATATATATATATATATATATATATATATATGAGCAGTTTGTATTTAACAGGTCACAGCTTAAAGTACTGATGTCTTACTATACAGCCATATTTAATGCATACAATGTATGTATTGAAACATAAACCATACAGTGGTCGCTTGCTGATTTCAGAGCAGGATATTTTTACTACCAAACCGGAGACATGACAGAAGACGTGAGACGAAGGGAAAAGGACAGACGGATGGTGTGAGAGAGAAAGAGAGAGTGAGCGAAATATGAAAAGGGAAAGAGACATAACGTGAAAGTAGAGACACTTCTTTCAGCTTCGCTGGAAGGACAGAAGACAGGCATCATCTGTGTATGAAATTCCATCTCAGGTTTAATATACATTGAGTCTATGAAACTCAGTCCGAGGCAGACTACCTCCAGCCAGGCCGCAGTGGTCAGGCCGTGGACAGGATAACCCTCTCTCTCCCTCTGTTTTAAAATTTGATAAAGATCAATTGTCATTAGTTTCTCATAACTCGGGAAACTGAGCCCAGACTCTGGAAACCTCAGCTTGAGCTCACTATCAGCAGGTCAAAGCCATTAAAACCTCGATGGTGGTTCATATTTATATACCGAAACCTCTGTGTTAGCAGTACGTTAATTCTGATGTTAGTTATTTGATATAATATATTTCCATGCAGTCGGAATCTCACTCCAATAGACCATCTTGTAGTGGCTTTTAGTTCATGTTTCTTTTTTTTTTTATATGTATAATATTTAAATTTATCTTTTTTTTTTTTTTTTTTTTCAGTTTTCATTTCAACTCTAGTTTACATTTTTGTTGTTTTATGTGCTTTTGTTATGAACATTTTTGTTAGTTTTTGTTATTAAAATGCTTTATTTTAACTTTGTAAAAACTCTTTTAAGTGTTCTAGTTAAGTTGTATCTTATATTTATATTTTATAATATTAATATTTTAATATATGTTGGCAAATAGCAACATTGGTCTGTTTGCTTTGAGTTAATTTGTTTGTGAGTTTATTTCTAAAAAAATAACTTTTAGCTATAAATTCTTGTTATTTCCCCCAATAAAGTACCAAAAAAATGACATTTTATGAATGAATTTACTTTACTCATGCCTTTTTTTCTTCCTTTAACAGGCAATCTGCAGACACAGAATTGTGGGATATCAAAGGCATGAAGGAAGCATTTGCACTGCCTTTAAAAACAACCAGATGACCACATCTTTGCAGACGGGATGTTACACAAACACTGAATTCGGACGTGTCTTAATGCCTACTGTAGGTTTGGACAAACACATTCTCATAACAACAACATAGTTTGTACAACAGCGAAAAATCACACAACATTTATTTTCTTATTACAGCAGTGGTTCCCAACCATTTTGACTCTAAGGCCACACATTGTCCACAACAATGTTCAAAGGCTTATCTAGTCGTTCATGATTTGACTGGATAAGGATTTTTTAAAATATTTATTACTTGCAATGTCAACCCGATAAAATATTTTAGAATTTAAAAAAGTATATTCATAAAATGCACATGAAGTTGACCTCAAACGTTCAAAATTAGGGTACCTCGTATATACAGGTTTTTCTTGACAGTGAACACTAGTTCTTTTAAGAAAAATAAAATAGTTGAATATCTAGATTTTTTGTCACTTTAGCTTGTTTTAATTTTGTTTTGTTTATTTTTAAATTATTTAAGAGGTCTCCACATTTTTTAATAAAGGCCAAAAATCTACTGATTATTGATTATATCCAAATATTATATTAAAATTAATTAAAAAAAATGTAAAATTCACTTATATTGTTTTTAACATTTCAATGCAAAAAATAAAACAAAAGATTATAAATAAAATATGAAATATATAAAAATATAAATTAGAAATTAAGACATGCTTCAATGGCATGTTTTTCCCAAATCAAAAGGTCATCAAAATCAAAATTTGGTCCGCAGGCCCTGGTTTGTGCGTTTTTGATTTAAAGTCATCTTGAAGCCCACTATTTGAGAACCACAGTATTACAACCATGGTTAAAGCTGCAGTCCATAACTTGTTTGGGTTAAAAAATTATCCAAAATCAATATTTGAGCAAGTACATAACCAGCCAGTGTTCAAAACTATCGCCTTACTTTAGCCCGGTTCACAACGGTTAGTTTATAATAATGTTTTCTAATTTGAGTGGTACGGGTAGGTTTTCACAGGAAATCTGAGCATGGCACTGCGTCATTACGTCCCGTCTGTAAACATAAAGAAGTTGTCCCGGCTAGTAGGCTATCACATGTGAGGATTCTGCAGGTGCCGGATCGTTCATAGCCTTTTCTCACAGCAGCTGGAATAATTAAATTTATCATTTTGATGGCGGATTGTAATCCAGAAAGGATTATGTGTTTATGAAACACATGTGCATGAAATTAAATTATATTCCAGTTTTAAATGTTCTTCTGATTACAGATAGCCTGGGATTACACAAGATTTGTATTCTAAAGACAACCAGTTCGAAGGGAGCATAGTTTGCTTTTTGGGTTAAAAGAATTTCTTAATATGAAATTCGAATGGCATGACAATTAGATTAGACTGTACAGAAATTGAAATTTACACGCTAATACACACTATACTCATAGTCACGCAATGCTGATGTTGTTAACATTAATTATTTGAGAATAAATTATAACAATAATAATAATTTGCACGGGTAGATGTGACATGAGCTAACCGATCGTTAGATTTACTTACCATTGGTAGCGTGATTTATTGTAATGCTTTTTTCCTCAGTTGGTCAGAACAAATGTGGCAGACTTGTTACTTACTTGTTCAGATGACAATATACGGTGAAAATTCTTATTTGGGTCATATAATCCAAGACATAGGCTAGAATCTCTGATTCCTAAGTACAGTATCCACACCGGTGCGGTGACTGACAGACTGACACATACTCCTCATCATTAGATTCGTGCTGGAGCCGTGCCGACTCACAACCCCACGCAAGAAAGATAATTCCGCACAGAGCTGCAATTCCAGGTTTTCAAACAGAGATGGTGACAAAGAGGCAAAACGTACGGACTGCAGCCTTAAGTTCAGTTGAGTTTAGCTGAGGAGTTGGATTTTTTTGATTAGGTCTATGTATAAATTGTTTTTTTGTATTCATTTTGTATGAATTATTGCAGCTTCTCGAGGTTGGGTTGCTTTGGATGCAGCTTCTGTTTCCCAACGGGACGATTAAAATCCTGTGGATCTCGACTCCTGAAAGTCAGCCTCTCAGATCAGGGTTTACCATATTAGTGTGCGATTGACATCAGACAATCAGTGAAGCAGTCGTGGGATGATCTGCGGCTGAATCTAATGTCCACCACAGTGGTGAGGAGAGGTGCTCTTGCTGTGTCTCTTGTTGGTTAAAGGAGGAAGGGTGCGGCCCGAACCACCTCTACACTTACTTCTCATCGTGTTCAGTGGTTGTTTTTATGTCGTATCGTAAGTCTTTTATGGTTAGCAAATACAATCCCTGTTACTCTTATCTCTGAGTGTTCGAAAAACCTGCCTCACCTTGGTTTGTGGCACTTACCCTCAGTAACAGCAGGCTTTCCACATCTCTGTAAACACACCGAAACCTCATCACAAAGATTAACTAAAGGGCCTCTCTTTCTTCCTCATATGGCGAACAAAATCACAGAGAGGAGAGTGGCTTTCGACAACCTGAGGGCAGCCACTACACGGTCTTGAATCTGTCATAGGATCACCACAGGCCTCATCTGCTGGAGAGTGTGGCAAACAACTGTAGATTCATAAAGCTGGGATCGGGTTATTGTGGGTGATATCACTGATACCATCTTGCCACTTGTGAAATTACAGTACCTATTTCTCAATACTATCTGTCTGAAATCAGCACACCTAGACATGACCTCAACTCTGGTGTTAAAACTCTTGTTTCTTCACCTAGGATGTAGCGCTCGAATGTCATTCAGTTCAAGCTGCATCAAAAACGGTTGAGCAAGGTTTGACATTGTTAACTTTGAACTGGGTGCAAAACATCTTGATGCGGTATGCTGTGACAGAGAGAGAGTTTTGTAGCGCATATTGACTTGTCTTCTTTTATTATTGAGCAAGGATGCATTAAATGGAAAAAGTTACAGTAAAGACAATTAAAAAGTTTCCACAAAAAAACATAAAATGAAAAAAAATAAAAAAAATAAATGAAAATGTTTTCAACATTGATAATAAGAAATGTTTCTTGAGCAGCGAATAAGCATACTAGAATGATTTCTGAAGGATCTTGTTACACTGAAGAATGGAGTAATGATAGTGAAAATTCAGCTTTTCATCACAGAAATAAATTACATTTTTAAAAATATTCAGTTATTTTAAATTGTAATAATATTTCACAATATTACAGTTTTTTTTGTATCTTTAATCAAATAAATGCAGCCTCGATGAGTATAATGTACTTTTTTATAACTGTAAAAGGTGAATATGTAACCTAAAAATATTCTCAAATAGATCTGCAAAGGTGCTCTAAAAACACCTGAAAAAGAAAATATTTTGAACACTAATCTCAGCATTATCGGTTAATGGATATGGAAATTCTCAGGATTTTCCAGCACAAGTCAGCAGATCAGTGTTTGGCCACAATAGAAACTCATAATCATAGTGGCCTTCCATGTCATTAAACTACATTGTAGAATACAGATTTGCTTTAAATTTGTTTTGCGATTTAGATCAGTCCTGATTAGTTTCATATAGACTAGTATAACTAATACTCCATGTTTAGCCCTGTCATGGCCTGTCCTGTCTATGGTGAGGTGTGGTATCACAGGGCAGGAAGGTGACTGATCTGTGGTGGGAGCTCTGGTTTCTTCACATTTCATTCACTTAGTACTACTGCAATAATAATAGCATCATGTGGCAATATGATATTTTAAGCTTTTTTGGTGTATGTTCTGATTTATGATCTGTTTCGACAAATTTAGAGGAGCAAATCTCTTGATAATTAATATTCTATTATTTACTCCAGGGTTCCCACACTTTTTGGCCTCCATGGCCTTTCTGTTTGTGTGTGTTCAACAGACCTTAATCAGTTTAGATGCCATATTGAATTTAATGTGCAAGGATAGACTTACAATATTTATAATGGCACACAATAGTCTTACATCATGTAATTTCCACAAGTCACAACTTTAAAACTGCTTTATGGAGATTTTGTCTACTGTAGGTTTTTTTCAGAAAGATGTTTCATCAGTTGAACAATCTCTATGTTGTAAACAATAGCACAAACCATTGAACACGTTGCACATGCTACCCTGACAAAGGTCTATGGATAAGGATTTAGTTTACATTTATGCATTTAGCTGATGCTTTTATGCAAAGTGACTTACATTGCATTCAAAATATACATTTGATCAGTTCATGCATTCCCTGGGAATCGAACCCATGAACTTGACGTTGCTGGTGCCACATTTCACTTTTTGAGCAACAGGAATTTCAAATCTTTTTGATGCGAAGTGATTCGCTAAAGAATCATTCAGAGCAATTTGGGAACCAGTTCAACCAATGGCTAGCATAATCTATACGATTAACTATTTTACAGCAGAGCATAACTAGAAAAATGTATTCACTTTAGAATTTTCATGACTTTTCAGACTGTTTTTACTTATTTTATTATTAATTTTGTAGTAATATCGACAACTTCGAGGCCTTAAAAACATTATTTTTGAAATATCTCTTGGTCAGCGATTATGACAAACCTGCTCTTCACCATCAATAGCCACGTTTACATGTACACTTTTTTGTCATTCCGATTAAAATCATTCCAATTGAAAGATTCGGTGCACTGTTTACATGAGACGTTATCTAATCGATATGGTGTTCACATGTGCCTGTGCTTTCGATTTTAGGATATGCTAATAGCCTACAGTGACAACAAAAACAAGTCACCATATTTACATTAATATTTTTAATAGCTGCTTACACTTGCTTAGAATAAACGGCTAATATTGGAATCCCTTGTGTTCTTTCGAGCGCTCAGTCATATGGCCAGAACACGATCGTAGAAATCATACGCCCTTCTGTAATGCAGCTCTGAAATGAATTGTACTCTATACTACAAAGTTTGACTGTACTTAAATGAAACAAATACACGATTTCTTACCAAGAGTTGCTGAACAATTAATCAAAGGAGCATTGCTTTATGAAAACAGAGTGATCGCAATGAGCTATATCACACATAACAAACATGTTTTCGTACAATATTCTAATATTCTAATGTGTTTTTAACAGTAGAATTTTACGAAGACATCACGTTCACGTTCTGACGACCGCTTGACGTGATGACGTAGACGCAAAGTAATCGGTTTAACGCGTTTACATGGTAGAATTTTAATTTTGTTCGGTTTATCCCACCCCTCTCAAACCGATTACAATTTCATTCGGTTTGGGCATTTTTATTCCGATTGAGGTGTTTATATGGAGCATGTTCATTCGGATTGGACTTTTAAACCGATTACAATGCTCCATGTAAACACACCCATTGTTACTTCAATTCCTGCTGTTTTCCAAAAGAAAAGCATGAAATCATATGTGGGTGAGGAAATCACTTCATTTGGGTTTAATTTGGATGAGCCATTTCCAGCCTTTCTGGACTATTCTTCTTATTTCAGTGTTAAATGCTAATTTTTTGACTATATCAACACTATATATAGGCTCTAAGTTTTAAAATATTATACAATTGTCAGTCAAGCCAATTTAAGTCTATACTTTGTTAAAATAAACTTTCATTGCAGAATGTAATGTCAGAATTTAAATGATCCTGTTCCTGTACAATGAATCAAATGTTTTGCTGGAGAGGGCAGTAAACGACAGGATGAATTCTGCTTGTTGACATGTTAAAAAAAAGCAATCTCCAAGGATCAACAGGACCGTCTCATCCTTTCCCACGCTGAACATCTGACTGCCCCCCCTTCTGTGAGAGAAGTCTGAAAACCACGGCAATGGCCATCAAAAAACCAACAACTTCCTCTGTCGCCTGCTCACTTCCTGTTTCTGCGTCTGAGGGCCCAACGGTGCAGTGATGATTAGCTGGGCCTTTGCGTGACAATCAAGCAGCCAGACGCTTTTAGTTTCCCCCATTCAGACCGGAAGCAGCACTATTGCAACGGTAAACTGTTTCTCACTTCTGCTGCGACAGTCACACACGCTGTCTGAGCGTCTTATAAAATGTGTATTGTTTTGCTTCTTATTTTTGCAGAATCATCTGTGAAATCTGTCTGCACCCTTTCAAAAAACAGGAAGTGTGACTGAGATCTGATAAAGACCCTCTCGATTTTATTCAGATCACATGGGCATCAGTCATCAGGTGTCTCACTGGGTATTTACTGCCCTCTGCTACTGAGAACACAAAACTATGAAATTAGCACAAAAAAAACTTATATTTGCATATGCATGGTTAAATTTGGATTTGCATTTACATTTGCAAAATGCATGACTTTAACTCTGGGCTGGATGGGAATTTTATGATGTATGATAAATTCTGAATTACGAGATGTTAACTCAGAACCCTACATTTCCCTGCTGGTTATACTCTGTATAACTGTGTATGTGACAAAAAAAAATCTTGAATCGTGAGATGTTAACTGAAATATAAATTCGCATTCGGAATTGTGATTGGTCAGATCACCTGTCAATCAAGCTCCCTGCAAAGGGACAATTGAGAGTTCATATTTTGCAATTCTGAGTTTATATTTAAAAAATCTGATTTGTGAGATAAAATATCGCAAAATACCTTTTATTCTGTGGTAAAAGCAGGGTTCCATGAGAAACATATCGAATAACAATCATTTAAAAAAATAACTAGAAAAACTGAAATATTCAGGTTTGTGACAGCACTCATTGAATTGGTACACAGGTACAGACACTAATAGTATATTGGAAAGCCATACTCAATGAGATTAAAGTCATGACTCACTGCCTCTTTTGACTGTTTCTAAAGAACAAACGTGAGTGAACTGGTTCGAGCACTACTGAATTTAGGTCTGAAGTTTCCATGAGTCACTGGACTTGTCATAACATCTGTCCACTGAACCTACAATTGCATTTATCACATTAGCATCAGATAGTGCTGAGATTATTTCCCATGATCAGTAGACTCCAGTTTATTAATGGAAGTTTTGACTGTGCAAACAAAAACCAACAGGAACAGAGAAAACTGTCTGAGAATGATTTAGATGGTGTAACTGCCCAAATACCTGGTGAAACTGGTTGCCCATCATTTCTAGTAACACTGGTCAGTCAAGAAAGTGTAAATATTTAAAGGAATATTTTGCCTAAATTAAAATTTACTCACCCTCAGGTCATCCAAGATAATAATAATTAATAATAATTAGTTACATTTATATAGCGCTTTTCTGGGTACTCAAAGCAGAGGAGTAGAGGAGTAGATCTACAAGATGAGTTCTTCATGGGAACAGATTTGGAGAAATTTAGCATTACATAACTACACCAATGGATACTCTGCAGTGAATGGGTGCCATCAAAATGAGAGTCCAAACAGCTGATAAAAACATCACAATAATCCACAAGTAATGCCTTAATGATGGATTTGTTTATTACACAAACACAGCTTTTCACTAAACATTAATTGATGGATTGGAGTGGTGTGGAATACTTGTGGATTACTGTGACGTTTTTATCAGCTGTTTGGACTCTCATTCTTACGGCGCCCATTCACTGCAGAGGATCTGTTGGTGAGCAAATTATGTAATACCATATAGTTTGTAATGTACCTGGTCTCGGTTAGTTGGCTCTCATTCAGTGCTCAAGTAAGGTAGCAGTGAACATCACCTTTAAAATGCATAATCACCTGCCATAGGTAGGATACCACTTTAAGCCATTTTCACTAAGCTTCAAGTGTCGATGCTATAAAATCTATAATAATCAAATAAGTTAACCTGAAGAGTTTAACAGGAAAAATGAGTTGAGAAGATCATCTTGTGTGAGTCAGAGTGGTACAATGGTTTGTTTGGATGTCAGCATGGCCTTTATATTCTCATGACGCCCACGTTTCACTGAAATACAGGTGAATTTTTTTTTTTTAACTTTGGGTTGTACCCTGTGTGTGTGTGTGAGAAATCTGCATGCATGCATACAAGGATGAAAGCTCTGAGAGGCCATGCATTATTTTTTCCTGTCCCCTTTTCTTACGATCACGCCTAAAATGTTTTAAATGTACATTTATGCACTTGGCAGACACTTTTATCAAACGTGACCTACTTTGCATTGAAGGTATACGTTTGATAAGTTCATGCATTCTCTGAAAATCAAAACCATGAGATGGCTGTTTGATGCATGCTTCATGCTCTACTGTTTGACCTACAGGAAATTTATTGTGATCTCATCATAACTAAAGTTGTTTTCTCCCCTTAATTTTCTCATGAGAAGAAAAAAAAAAGATGTCACTCACCATTTTTCTGGTCAACCACAAACTATTTAATCGGCATCTGTCAAACATCATGCAGACGTCCCTCGAGTGAGCTGCCAATGAAACTGACCACATGTTCAGAGTCTTGATAGTGACGGAGACGATAAAGTTGTAATCTACAACAATAAAGTTCTCAAGTGTCAGACACTGTTTTGGAAGTTGATTGACATAAAGATATTTCATCTCGAGTGAGTCTCTGAATAAAGTAAAAAATCTATTTGCTTATGTATGTTGCACCAGTACATATACACTCACCTAAAGGATTATTAGGAACACCATACTAATACTGTGTTTGACCCCCTTTCGCCTTCAGAACTGCCTTAATTATACGTGGCATTGATTCAACAAGGTGCTGAAAGAATTCTTTAGAAATGTTGGCCCATATTGATAGGATAGCATCTTGCAGTTGATGGAGATTTGTGGGATGCACATCCAGGGCACGAAGCTCCCGTTCCACCACATCCCAAAGATGCTCTATTTGGTTGAGATCTGGTGACTGTGGGGGCCATTTTAGTACAGTGAACTCATTGTCATGTTCAAGAAACCAATTTGAAATGATTCGAGCTTTGTGACATGGTGCATTATCCTGCTGGAAGTAGCCATCAGAGGATGGGTACATGGTGGTCATATAGGGATGGACATGGTCAGAAACAATGCTCAGGTAGGCCGTGGCATTTAAACGATGCCCAATTGGCACTAAGGGGCCTAAAGTGTGCCAAGAAAACATCCCCCACACCATTACACCACCACCACCAGCCTGCACAGTGGTAACAAGGCATGATGGATGCATGTTCTCATTCTGTTTACGCCAAATTCTGACTCTACCATCTGAATGTCTCAACAGAAATCGAGACTCATCAGACCAGGCAACATTTTTCCAGTCTTCAACTGTCCAATTTTGGTGAGCTCATGCAAATTGTAGCCTCTTTTTCCTATTTGTAGTGGAGATGAGTGGTACCAGGTGGGGTCTTCTGCTGTTGTAGCCCATCCGTCTCAAGGTTGTGCGTGTTGTGGCTTCACAAATGCTTTGCTGCATACCTCGGTTGTAACGAGTGGTTATTTCAGTCAAAGTTGCTCTTCTATCAGCTTGAATCAGTCGGCCCATTCTCCTCTGACCTCTAGCATCAACAAGGCATTTTCACCCACAGGACTGCCGCATACTGGATGTTTTTCCCTTTTCACACCATTCTTTGTAAACCCTAGAAATGGTTGTGCGTGAAAATCCCAGTAACTGAGCAGATTGTGAAATACTCAGACCGGCCCGTCTGGCACCAACAATCATGCCACGCTCAAAATTGCTTAAATCACCTTTCTTTCCCATTCTGACATTCAGTTTGGAGTTCAGGAGATTGTCTTGACCAGGACCACACCCCTAAATGCATTGAAGCAACTGCCATGTGATTGGTTGATTAGATAATTGCATTAATGAGAAATTGAACAGGTGTTCCTAATAATCCTTTAGGTGAGTGTATATTGAAATGTCTTTTGTTACAAGACCAAGAAAAACAAGCAACTTTTGAGTCAAACTCCCATTCAAATTAAGCTGTTTGCTAGCTACAGTGCAAAAAATAAAAATCAAGATTATTGGAGTATGTTTTACAAGAAAATACTTTAGTCTTTCTACTTCAAAAACAGATGTTAAATTTAATGTTTTACATGTAGTTTATTTGTAATTATTAGAAACTTTTAGACATTCTACTATACTTTAAGTAATGTTGGAACTGCATGTCAAACTACATGCAATGTTTCTTGTAGTTATTAGAAGTAGACTATCAAAACAACACGTTACTGAGAAATTTACTAGCAATTTCTAAGTGAAAATAATTTTTTTGGTGTCTTGACTAATAATGTGGATGTATTTATCCAATTTAATTTAGTTTCACACTAGACTGTTGATTTAATGCATACTAAAATGTTAGCATGAGAAAATATTCAGAACTGACAGAAATATCAAGATTTGTGACCTGGCAGAATCTGATGTCTGAGTCTTAGAAATCAGCTTTTATTAAATGTTTATGCATTCAATTTTGTTATATTCTGTCATTTTCTTTAAATTTGTATGATTTCTCTCCTGCCCGTTTCAACAGGTCGTGTTGCTTCATGTGTCCCATGAAGGAAAATATTGCTCATCTGCAAAAAAAAAAAAAAAAAAAAAAAAAAATGGACCAGTATGTTTCACACAATGATGCCTTTGCAATCAAGGATGTCATGCATCTGCCTCAGGTAACATCTGGATCTAATAAACAATCACAATATGGTTGTTGTGCAGTTTTATTATGCTTAACACAAGCAGAAGGACGTCTTTGGCCTTTGCACTGCACATTATTTTCAGCATCTTTAATTGTTTTAATCATAATACCGTCATTGCATACAAACTGCTATGTCAAGGTACAAAAAGGTACAAACAAACAAAACAACACTGACAAAAAAAAGTGTCTGCTAGTGGAGAGAAAAAGTAGTGCACTCATGCACATCATTTTATGTAAATGTACTACGTAACATAATTCATTTATTTGTTTGTAGTTTGTAAAAGTTACTTTCACCAACTGCCTTAAAATAGGTATTGATTATTGCATTTTTAAACCATTGCATTTTTTATGCATTTAAAGTCATTTTCTCTCACTTTAGTGTCGCTAAGCGTTGCATTTAACAAAAGCATCTGCTGCTAAATAAATGAATGTTGCAGGCTACACGTTTGAGATAAAAACCAGTCGGCTGCGTCGTTCTCTTTTGGCAGAGTATGCGTTCATGCAGTTGATTCGGTCTGATTTCCTGAGCTTTATAATGCAGAGTCTTTGCCCACAAACCTCTGCTGTGGCCCCAATCACAGAGCCCACAGGAGTATTTGGCCCTTTTAACCTCCTACAGCAAACCTCTCGTACTGATAAACAAACCTCTCTATTCTGCTACCCCATAAACACACATCTCTCTTCTACTACACTGTAAAGACGACACACCGCACCATGATCAAACGAAATGACACTTCCCTATATGAACCCCCACATACCAAGTGAGAAAATTTAAGCATGCCAAGTAACGTTTTTCTCACCCCGTAGGTCGATTTTTTTTTTGCACTGACTAATAAAGGGATGTTCACACAGATCAAGATTTTCCACAACATTTGTATATTTTTGACAACATGGAAAATTGCTTTGTGAAGTATCACTGTGATATAGACCGATGGGAATGAAAAAATATGTATTTTACACAAATAATGGAAAATATGATTCAATAAGAAATGTTAATGGCTACTAAGTTTTTTCAGTTGGTGAAAAATGTGATAAATATGGTGAAAATTTATGTTTGCATCCTATTACCACTAAATGTCTATCTCTTGATTAGTGTAGAATAATAAGCAGTATTATTATAGCATAAGCAAGCAATGAGAGGATAACACAAAAAACCTGACTTCATATCTTATATATGGAAAGTTGCATTACTGTGCAAGGACAGATACAGAGAGAGAGAGAGAGAGAGAGAGAGAGATGTTTCCACACACCCACGCTCAGGCACATATCGCAGTGGCGGAAACCAGACCTGAGTCTATTGTCACGAAAGCTTCATGTTTGACACAAATGATGCAGAATTCAACTTGGTGCGTTCTGTATGTGTCTTCACAGTCAATTCCTTCGTTTGCGAGCAGTAGAGCTTTGACTACAACCACAAACCCTGCAAACACCTGCCACTGTGAGACACACAGAGAACACTGACTATCTGCTCTTTGGATCAAATATTTGTTAGAGATGGTTCTGCGTGATCATTTCACTCATGTTCTAAACAAAAAACCAAAAACCAAAAAACGGCTGCAGCGACTATGACATTTAGGTTGGTGATTAACTGTTGAACAATAAAGTGTGATCAATGATTTTGTCCAATATTCACTAGTATTTAAGAGGAGCATCATAGTAATACTGTTTTATATAGAAGTAAATTAAACAACAACAATAATAATATAGTAGTAGTAATAATAATAACTAATTTGCATGTGTATCTCTCTCTCTCTAATATTTATATAAATATTTATTTATATTTTCATTTGTATGAATAATTTATATAAATGCAATTTCATATTTAAATAATAATTTCATATAATTTACATGTAATATATTAATAATAATAATAACTAATGTGTAAGTCACTCTCTCTCTCTCTCTCTCTCTCTCTCTCTCTCTATATATATATATTAGTCCTGTCAATCGATTAAAAAAATTAACTAATTAATTAATTAATTATTAGTGATTAATCCCACCTAATATTAAAGTTTTTAAATATACTTTTATATTGCAATAATTTCACATTAAATCTTCAAATTAATGTACAAACAACATAAAGACAGTATATTTTTAATATTTGTTTAATGGCATCTTTTTTATGACTCAATTTTAACATTTATTAGACTAAAACATTACTTCTAATTTAAGTGAACTTACTTTCTTTACCTTTTCTGACCCACTTCATGTCTTAAAGTCTCTACTAATGAGCTGAATCGGTTGTGTTAGATGAGACAGTTTTGAAAACCATTTCAGAGACGTCTCTTAAATGTGACTAATATATAACATATTACATGCACGCACAGTTTTAAGGCAGCTTTAATCACATTTTTGGTATCTTCATGACTTAACTGACCATGACATTGCATGCACGTAGTTTATTTCGCGCTTTGATATGAAATGATATAGGCTATAGCGCGCGCCAGCGCCTTTGTGCATGCAATTTAAGAGCTGCTCACGCTACGAGCACAGTACAGTTTCCGCGCTCGTTTGTCTCGCTTCTGGTGCTGAACTGAAGTTGGAGCGCGCGTCTGAAACGTCTCCGGTTTTTCGTTCTGCGACTTGATAAATGCACTTCTTGTCAAGAGAAATAGTGACAGAAACAGCAGTTGTGAGTGGTGACCCTGGCCCCGCCCCTGCGTTAATTGCATTAAATATTTTTAACCGCTAATTTTGACAGCAATAATATATATATATATATATATATATATACATAGTACTCAACATTTTAAGTGGATCAAAACCTTTCATCAAAGATGTCCTAAAAACTAAAACCAAAATGTGTTCTTGTCTTAGGACAACTTTGATTAACTTTTTTGATCCACTTCAAATGTTGACTACTGTATATATACAAAAAATAATCAAAGTTGTCCTAAGACAAGATTGTCCAATTACATTTGAGCCCCTGAAAATGGGGGGGACTGTGTATAAACATGGTTGTAATTCCTAAGCATTTTATGTTATATTATTTTGTCATTTTATTTCTATTCTGGTGGCATACAGAGCCAAAATTATGAAAATTGTGTCAGTGTCCAAATACACTCACTGGCCACTTTATTAGGTACTCCTTGCTAGTACCAGGTTGGACCCCCTTTTGCCTTCAGAACAGCCTTAATTCTTTGTGGCATAGATTCAACAAGGTGTTGTAAACATTCCTCAGAGATTTTGGTCCATATTGACATGATAGCATCACGCAGTTGCTGCAGATTTGTCGGCTGCACATCCATGATGTGAATCTCCCGTTCCACCACATCCCAAAGGTGCTCTATTGGATTGAGATCTGGTGACTGTGGAGGCCATTTGAGTAAAGTGAACTCATTGTCATGTTCAAGAACGGTCCATCCAGTCTGAGATGATTTGAGCTTTGTGACATGGTGCATTATCCTCCTGGAAGTAGCCATCAGAAGATGGGTACACTGTAGTCATAAAGGGATGGACATGGTCAGCAACAATACTCAGGTAGGCTCGATTGGTACTAAGGGGTCCAAAGTGTGCCAATAAAATATCCCCCTAACCATTACACCACCAGCCTGAACCGTTGAGACAAGGCAGGACGGATCCATGCTTTCATGTTCTTTACGCCATACAACGTTTTTCCAATCTTCTATTGTCCAATTTTGGTGAGCCTGTGCAAATTGTAGCCTCAGTTTCCTGTTCTTAGCTGACAGGAGGTCTTCTGCTGCTGTAGCCCATCTGCTTCAGGGTTCGACGTGTTGTGCGTTCAGAGATGGTATTCTGGATACCTTGGTTGTAACGAGTGGTTATTTGAGTTACGGTTGCCTTTCTATCATCTCTAACCAGTCTGCCCATTCTCCTCTGACCTCTGACATCAACAAGGCATTTTTGTCACACAACTGCCGCGCACTGGATATTTTCTCTTTTTCGTATCATTCTCTGTAAACCCTAGAGATGGTTGTGTGTGAAAATCCCAGTAGATCAGCAGTTTTTGAAATACTAAGACCAGCCCGTCTGGTACCAACAACCATTTCACGTTCAAAGTCACTTAAATCCCCTTCCTTCCCCATTCTGATGCTCCTTTTGGATGCCTAAATGCATTTAGTTGCTGCCATGTAATTGGCTGATTAGCAATTTGTGTTACCAAGCAATTGAACAAGTGTACCTAATAAAGTGGCCGGCGAGTGTGGACCTGGCTGTATATATATATGTAGATTCACTCACAACTGCATATTGTCACAGAGCATAAACAACACATAGTCTGTTGTGGGCATCTTTAGATTACTGCATGCACACATTTATTTGCAGAGTAACAAAGGAAAGTGTGGGAACCTGCTGTGTGGTCTCGAGAAAAACAACAGCTGTAGAGAAAAATGCGAGAAACAGAAAACATTTATCAATAGTACAACGTAATGATAATATCTCCAGTATAAAATGTTTGCAGCCAGCACACTGACACACAGAGAAACACATCAGATGATGATCACGAGAAATATATTCTCAGGCACATCAGAACACATATGCACATGCAGTCATACGAACAGACACGTTTAGGAACAGGCGTACACACACATGCTCATATAATGGTGAGTTTTGGATGTCAAGCGAGGACAAACTGGCAACAGATTGAAATAAATCTCTTTTTGTCTCACATGAATTGCACTCTCTGATTCACAGGATTTCTCTGAACCAAATGAGTGATGGGCCCAACTGAAAGCAGGTCATACCAACCGCACAACTAACCATGGAACACACACATACTTACACACTCACACACAGAGCCGGTTTAACATGGAACACAAACACTCACACTTCACACACACACAGCCACTTTACTGTGGAGCACTCATTTCTCAACCTGTGGTCACATCCCTACCCAGAATGCACTCTGCACTCTGCGGTGACTCATGGCATTCTGATAATCACCCAAAACCTGAAGTTCCACCGAACTCGAATGTGTGTGTTTGTGGGGGTGTAAGGAAAGAGACACGTGGATTTACAAATGTACAGATAGGTTGATGTATGGATGTACGGATGGATGATGAACAGATGAATATTAAAAAGAAACATATTTTTCATTTGTTTATTAAATTCACATTTTTAAGAAGAAAAATCTATTGCAATTACCATATGCATATACATATTACCATGCCTTATGCTCACTGACATCAGTATGTATGTATGTATTTAAATTTTATATTGTTTATATATTATTGGATAAAAATAATTGAATTACGAACAATTATGAAAGTTCTTCCAATAACGTTAATGGAATGTTCATTCAGATAACGCTTTAATGTTTTGAGAACATTATTAAAGACGTTCTCAAAACATTAGCACAATAACGTTATTTATACATTGTTTAATGTTCTTTTAACATTCGTATAACCCCAATAAAGCATTTTTAAAACATATATTTTTTTAATTTAATGTTCAAAGGTCCATATTTTCATAAACTAATGGAAACATTAGCAAACATATTTTTGAGCCATATAGAATTTTGTTGTAATTTTGTTACAATTCTGTGACAGTAAGAAATTTATGATTGCCTTATTTTTTTAATGGTAGTTTTAATCAGACTGCTTTTATCTGTTTATATCAAGTGTGTACATCTAAACACTGCTGAACTGTTATCTGTTGGATACCATTTATCATCTCATTTCTCTATGTGAAGGTATGATTTTATCAGGACTGCAGACAGCATCAGATTCCATCCACCTGACTGAGAAAAAAACACATGCATGCAACATTAACTCTTAAAGGCTTAACTCTTAATTGTGCCCCAAAAATGTGTGCACAGCGACTCTTTGCACAATGATTTGTGTAGCATGCTATCTTTCTTTACAATACTTGCTAACCTGTTGCGCATTTAATGCATTGCCATTCAAACATTTAAGCGTGCAAATATACGTTTTGCAGCCATTATATATTTGCTGTATTATATGCACGCACACACAGTGTACTGTATGTAAATGTGTCTGTCTGCATTCAGTGTGAACAACATCTCTACATCCTGTCCCAAGCTCTGAGCTCTCCTTTTTGTCTGGCACATGCAAACCTCTGTCTGCACCACAGGAAATCAACAGGTCTAATATACACACACACACATACAGACACAAACACTAACCCATACATAGACGCACACGACCGTGCATAAACGCGCACATGCATTTAGAGCAGCGTGTCTCTGGCGCTGTAGTACGCAACATGCACAAAATACACAAACAAAACCGTATATAAACGTGAACAGAAATACAAATGCACCGTACACACCGACATAAAATACAATAAATGCATTTGATGCGTGCAAAATTGATAAATCAGATTATCTGCACAGTATTTTAGAAACCTCATGCAGGTCTGGCATGAGAAGGGATGTGCTTGTTTCATCAAAGCCAAACGCAACCGAAACTGAGAAAATTTCATGCTGTGGGAGAGAGAAAACAAGAAATGCGAACGCGGGATCGACTGGCACAGCTTGATGTGACACACATCTGCATGTTTGAAGTGCTCTGAATGGTAAGGAGCCGAGGTTGGTGGTTGGGTTTTGGTCGACCATGCTCTGGCCCAGATCTGGTGTGATCTGGTCTGGTCTGGTTTGAGGAATGTGAGATGGTGAATCTTGAGGTGGAGACCGTGGCTTTCAGGGCTCCCACACAGTGGAGTCTGCCAGTGGAACTCTGTAACCCCACATTAATGTAGTTTTAGCCCGTCAGCAGCGGTGATGGGTCACAGAGCAACCCCAGTGTGGAGGAGGTCATTTCTGTGAAGATGACTACGGCGAAGCAGTATTATTAGCTTAGGAATCTTATTATTAACCCCATTTACGCTGATTACACTTGAAAAAATCTTATTTTTAGTATGTTTGTTTTGTTTTCCAGTAAAAATATCTCAACTCTATAAAATTAAATTGAAAAGCACAGTTTTCTTTTCATGTGATGCATTTTCTATTTAAACAGAAAGTTTGGGGCGGGACATAGAAGGGTTTGTGCCTTACTTTAAATAGCCAATAGATTTGAGTTTACATTGTAAACCATGAACCATTGCTAGAAGTAGGTGAATTTCATTCTAGAGTGTATTTGATTGGACAAATTTTGTTTCTAAATTCCCCTGAGAGCAAGATGAGTCATCATTTTAGAATATTTTTTTGGTCTGTTTTCCCAGATAAGAAAGACTGTACACTTTTTTTTATGTGTATCTGCTAAATACTAACTTTTGATCAACTTTTGGAGTACACTAGCACGTAGATGACCTTAAAGATAACAAACATGGATTAAAAGGCACACAACTCCAAATGTGACCTTAGTAGCACATTTCAGAAATAAGTAGCACAGTCTTTATGAGTGTGACTGTATGGTTGTATATTGTATGTATATATGTATGGTGAAGTTGTGAAGATTTTATTTTGTTTATATTTATATTTTAGACAAAATGTTGTCTATCTTAGCTTAAAGAGATAGTTCATCCAAACATTATATTGTCATCATTTACTCATCAATACTGATTTATTATCTTACACATATTGTTCTGAGTATTAGAAAAAGTCATAGAAGTTAATGTCAGCAAATAATGTCAGCGATTTACTTTTTGAGTGAACTAAGTATGTTTAAGTATGCATGGACGCAGTGACATTATGCTGCCCTCTATGATGCTTTCTTTGGCCAGCATTGCATATATTGTTTCACAATACAGAATGCAATCATTTTATTTTGGGGTGAGCCATCCCTTTAAATAAATTACTAAAATAATTGCACTAGTGCTTCAAGCGCTGTAGTATTGAAGTTCTCAACATAGTGGCATGATCTAAACAAGTTCATAGGTCTCTAAGTATTTGCACTTGCACTACAACTGTAGTGAGTTCTGACGTCGCTTTCTCATGAGAAAAATTATTTTGTAAAAGCCACGTAAACCTGACAGACATGATCTTTAAGGAACTTAACGAAGGGGTAGTGGTTGTTAGGAGACTGTGTGAAATATTGGAGTGAGGGTGCAGATTTAACTGAGAATTCTATGCAGATAATGTGGCTGTACTTGTGTGCGAAGGAGATTGGACAGAAACACAGTATCAGATTTGAAGGTATCATTGACGCAAGAATGTGGGCCATCATAGATGATACTCAGTGTTACTAAATGCTCATTAATATGCATAAATGGAATAACATTTAGCCAGTGCTTTTTTCTTTAATATTTAGTTTCAGAAGAAAATGCATTCGGCTGGCGTGTTTTTCTGCCGGTAAAGGCTCTGTGGTTGAGAGAGAGTGTGAGAAAGCGGAAGGCGGGAGGTGTGGGTACAGCTCTGTGGAAAGGGGTGGAGCTTAACAGGCTGGCAAGGCGATAAACAGGGCAAACTTATTTTATTTTATCTCTCACTTTCTCTCTTGATAATTGCTTGTATTGTACAATGGAAAGATGTTCTGACCTAATATACTATGTCTTTCTAACTAATTGGACAGTTTTTATGTATCAGACAAAAAAGGATGTTGAGAGTAAATGTTTTGAGATTCCCATTATTGTCAAAATAACCTGACCTATTCAATTGGTATCAACAGTGGCCAGAAACAAAACAAGAACGATGAATCGAAACTCTACCATCAGCAATGGTACCTGTGGGAAAAAATGGATCCAACTATTTTTTGAGCTTTTTTATTTTAGACGTGTGAGAAGCTAGGGATTGACACAAATGTTATCTTTCATTAACACATGCAAGCAGCCACTTCCCCTTGGAGAGGATCTCAAACAGGACAAGACAAAAACAGGCAAATGAGATTAATTTAGAAAGAGTGCTATAATATCACATAATGATATATTATTATAGCAAACAGATTCCAGTTTGCACTGATTATAAATACAAATTCACTGTTTATATTCATAGAGAAACTCATTTTAATTGTTATTCCACCCCAAAATTAAACATTTTGTCATTAATCACTTTTCCCCATGTCGTTCCAAACCTGTAAAAGCGTCTTTGGAACACAATTTAAGATATTTTGGATGAAAACCGGGAGACTGTCCCATTGGCTGCCAAGTAAATAATACTGATAAGGCCCAGAAAAGTATAAAAGACATCGTCAAAATAGTCCATCTGTCATCAGTGGTTCAATCTGAATGTTATGAAGCAACGAGAATACATTTTGTATGCAAAGAAAATAAAAATTACTACTTTATTCAACAATTCGTCTCCTCCGTGTCACCATAGCGCCATTTTGGAGAATATCCGCTGGACGCAAACTGCATATGCTGTTCTGTGTTAGCCGCACCACACGGATATTCTCCAAAATGGCTCTACGGTGACACAGAGATGAATTGTTGAATAAAGTAGTAATTTTTATTTTCTTTGCATACAAAAATATTCTCGTCCCTTCATAACATTGAACCACTGATGACAGATGGACTATTTTGACAATGTCTTTTATACTTTTCTGGGCCTTATCAATATTATTTACTTGGCAGTCAATGGGACAGTCACAAGCCAAATTTTCATCCAAAATATCTTAAATATTTAAATATATCTTATTTTTAGGTGGAGTAACCCTTTAACAATGTCAAATACTGATGATATGAATGAGGCAATATTGTTTTGTACCACCATTGCAGAAGCAGTGTTTTGAAGCAGGTTTGTCATGATTTGAAATCCATATGGAGATAAAATCTGGAATCAAGTTCGGAGGAAGGTAAGGTAGGAGATCACTCTGTGCTATCTATATACTGTATAATTTTAATATAAGAATAATTCACTGAGTATGACCATTTCAGTTTCCACACAGAGAGAAGAGGTGCCAGAAAGAGAGAAAGTGGTCAAATGTGGGGCAGGCTGAGTGTGTGTGCAGGAACACGTTGAACGTTGCTGTGAAAGGTTGGTTTTTTGTGGTGCAGTTTCTGCTGAAGTGGCCTGACGAGTATATTATTTCCCTGCTGATGAATTAACTACACATTCACAGCTTTTTTCTAGATGTCAACACATCTTAACAAAGTCATCATGTCAGCAGACAACTAATTGTTGATCTTGCATTTCCTGTCGGTTAATATCATGCACGTGTGCTGTTAGTTGTACAGCATAGCGGAATCAAGCATGTTATAAATCTTTACATATAACCCATGTAAAATATTTAGAAGTGAAACAAAATTTGGACAAATTTAGCATTACATCACCTGCTCACCGATGGATCCTCTGCAGTGAATGGGTGCCGTCAGAATGAGAGTCCAAACATCTGATAAAAACATCCCAATAATCCACAAGTAATCCTCACCACTCCAGTCTATCAATTAACGTCTTGTGATGTGAAAAGCTGTGTGTTTGTAAGAAACAAATTAATCCTTAATGCCCGAAATAGCCCATAATAACGCTTGCTTCAGTAAAAAAAGTTAATCTGCTGTGGTCTTCTCACATCGAAATCTACCAATTTCAGTAAAGGTTTGAAGGAAGCAACGAATTTAAGTTAAAAATATCTTGAATTTATTACAAACAGCTTAACAAGACATTAATTGATGAAGCTGTGTGGATTACTTGTGGATATTTGTGGTGTTTTTATCAGCTATATGGACTCTCATTCTGACGGCACCCATTCACCGCAGAGGATCAATTGGTGAGCAAGTGATGTAATGCTACATTTCTGCAAATCTGATCTGATGAAGAAAAAACTCATCTACATCTTGGATCACCTGAGGGTGACTGAATTTTCAGGAAATGTTCATTTTTGGGTGAGCTATTCCTAAGTCAATGTTGTTTTAATGGGCTCAGTGTTGATATACATCAATAAGCAGTATGATTCTGGGATTCATGAAATCGAAATGGCTGACTGTATTTTCTCATATTCTTTTCTCATCCTTCCATCCAAAAGCCTCGATCCCCCTTAAGCGGCATAGCCAGATTTAGACTCTGGGCGTTCGCTTTTGGTTCGAAAATGCGTTTGAAGTGAAGATGGCCACCTCATCACTATATTTTTCCTTCTGTCCTTTGCTGTGTTCCCCGTTTATGAGTTGCACATGGGGCAGCCTGCAATTTATACACCACAAAATAAGCCCCTGCACATCTGCGCTCGCAACCGCACGTTCTAGCCACCACCCCGCTCTGCCCCACCCGTGGGGTGGAGGGACATTGGCAGCGTTCGGTCCACCGCAGGTCTCTCAGCAAAACACTGCAGTTATATTAAACTTAAATACAGGGGCTTGATAAACAAGAGAGAGAGAGAAAAAAAAAACATCTCTGTCCGATCGCTACAGTGCTGCTTCCACCATTTTTGCTTGTGGTTAGTGAACGACGCTGCTAAGAAACCCTTTTCCCAAAACACAGAGCAGATGGTGTTTGTGTCTGTGGAAAGAAGCTGGACGGCCCCATCCTCAATGTCCAATACACTCTTCGGGAAGACACGCACTTGTGGTGTACTTGCTAAATTTGTACATGTGCATAAAAATCTGAATATGGCATTAAAAACATTGACATTAAACATTAAAATTATCTATTGTCTTACACTGTATTTAATCTATGCACACACTTCCAATAAAATAAAATAGTTGCAAAGGCTACTGCTGTAGGTAATGCAGTCTTAATACTATTTTGCCAATAGTCAGTGACTTAATGTGTAACATACAACAACAGAAGCAAATAGCAATAGATTGAATGCATCAAGATGCTCTCTAGGGTGAATTTGACCTGCAGCCTGCACTTCCTCAAACAAAAGAAAGCCTTCCATACTGTTCTGGTATCGAATGCCCACATGGATCCAATCAATTCTCAATGAATAAAATTCAAGTTCCCTCTTCAGTGTTTTCTCTTTATCCAGTTTCACTCATGTGACAATGACGTTAAAGCGGTAGATCCCACTCAGGTGCACACACAAACACACACTGACCAAGCTGCGTGATTCTCTCTGGAAACTTTGTGAGGTTGGAATAAGGTTGATAAAAGCCCTGAAGTCATTCTGTGGCCTCACCATAGGCCACACTCCCTGGAAGTGTGTTATTTGCCTCACGCACACACACATCCACTGTGTCATTTTCCCTGTGCTGCTGACTGACCAGCACACAAGTGCTCATTTTCATGGCACTGTGGCTGCAAAGTGGCATGTTACAACATAAACTCAATTACACACTCACACATCTATCTATCTATCTATCTATCTATCTATCTATCTATCTATCTATCTATCTATCTATCTATCTATCTATCTATCTATCTATCTATCTATCTATCTATCTATCTATCTATCTATCTATCTATTGTGGCGGGAGGAGCATACGACAGACACAGTGGGAGTGGCGTCAGGCCTCGGAGAGGTTTTTATTAAACAATAATAATCAAAATAGTGTCCAAGGGGAAAAAGTGTCCAAAATAAACAGGGGATCTGGTGTCCTCGTCGTGCTGTGGGGTACGTGAAGGAGGGCAGTGTTCAGGAAGGAAGGGTCCAGGGAAGGGGCGGAGTCCGGTGGCCGCACGCGCTCCCCTCTCGGGACCGGGAGCGAGTGGCGACGGCTTCTCTCGAGCGGCTTCGTCCTACTCCTTGGCCCCCGGCACTTCTGGGGGATTCACGGGTGCGGCAGTCTTCCTTCTCGACGCGCCCTTCCTGGACCCACGAGGACACCAGCGTGCATGCACGGGGAAGAGACCAGTCTCTCAAGGAGCGGCGGTGATCACACGCCGCATCACACGCCGCCAGCCCTGGCTGTTTCAGCGCCCCTCCTCTCTCACACACCCACTCCCGTCGGGAGCCTGGTGAAGGGCGGCGAATACGGGATGATGATAAGGGGGGAGGCAGCCGACTCGTGAAATGCAAGAATGTAGTAAAGCCTTAGTAACCAGCCAAAACAGCCTGACAACCACCTAGCAATGCCTAACAACAACATACTGTAGAAAAGCCTTAGCAACAAGATAACAATGCCATGCCAATCATCCAGAACACCTTAGTATTTCTTAGTTGACTTATATATCAGTTGGTATGGTGAATCAAAACAGCATCAAACATGAGATTTATTCTGGGGACAAATTTCACACACACACATATGCATACCGACACAGTTAGATGGTATAGATAAAAATATATTCATGTTTGCTTTTAACGAGGCCACTGAAATCAGGCCATACATGAAAGGTGTGTAAAATACCGCAAATATTTCGGAAATAAAAAGTAGGCCTCCCACAGCCATGTCAACTTCATAAAGCACAGAGTATTGGGTACAAATGAGGGTAAAAAGCGAGCGGGAGGCCTAATGAAATGACTGGCATGGCTGCTTTTAATGAGACTAACATTGAGATACTATAAAGTGGTGAGTGAGGGTGGAATGGTGGTTTAACATGCTCAAAACCACCAAAACACACTCGCGCACACACATCAGCACTATCTTTTCCTTAATAATCCTTTTACATCCCACATTTTCTGCAGTGTCTTTCACTTGAAAGTTTGTGTCACATCTAAGCTTCATGGCCCCTCTTCTAGAAGGTCTCATCGTCCTCTGAGAAACCATTCAAAAAACACCCATCAGCCAATCAGATGGGTGTGAAACACACTGGGAAAGAAAGGAGAACTTCACTGCATGCTAGTGAGAGAGAGAGAGTCATGTGACTTGAGGCCCACCAATCAGATCATGGGATTGCCGTGCAGCAGCCCTGTCGTGGGAGCTGTGACCTCGGATACCTCAGACATGCGACTGACAGGCCGTTACCACGGAGATCACCAATGCGAGAGCGTCAGACACCTGAACTTTCAACTACCTGACTAAAACCACGTCGAGAGAACAACGACCACTACTAGAGAGACAGACAGACAAAAGTGTCCATCGTCAAAGGTGAGTCCATCGCTCAGAGTGGCTTGGTCTTTCTCTCTCTCTCTCTCTCTCTCTTTCTCGCTCGCTCTCACCACACAGCACATATGCTGTTCTGTTAGTCGGCTTGTGGCGAAAGATTCCTGTGGCACTCTCAAACCCCAAATTCTTGGTTGCAGGCAGTCTATGTAGTTTCTCTATTTCTCTTTCTCCGATTGTCATTCTCTCAGGCTGAAGTCGGTGAGGCGGCGGAGAGGCCAGTTCTTTTCCCTCCCGAGCGGGACACATGGCTTCAAACAGCATCTTCGACACATTCTCCAGCTACTCGCCCAGTTTACTGCGAGGTAAGTCACCCATTGTGGCGTTCCCTTCCCTCCTCCTCCGCCGCTGTGGTGACCAGAAAGCTGTCAGGCGTAGTCGTAACCTTCATAAGAGTGTATCTGCTGTAGTTTGTTGTGAATCTGTGGCAGTTTAGCAGTTCTGAACGTGTGACAGTGTATGCTTGGGTTTGACATGTTGCATATAGACTACAAACTCCCTTGAGAACTATTATCTAACACTTTTTAAAGTGCAACCTGTCTGTTTAAAGCATAGACCAGTTAATGCTTGTTTTGCTTTGTAAACAGTCTGCTTAAAATGTCTGTTGCTGTAAAAGGGCACCATGTAATTTTATGTATATAGGTTTGAGCCTTTACGGCCTTCCATAGATGCCCTGAAACCTAGATCAGGGAATTCAATGCACAAATCTGTGCATATGAGTTACCTGCGCATTTGTCTCCCGTAAGATGTTTGTTTTATAATGTCTCAGTCTGTTTGGAGCAGTTCTGATGGGTTTGGATCATAATGGCCTGCTTACCGCAAGCATTAGCACCATAAACGCTCTCTCAGCTCAGGGCGCAAGGGAGGAACCAGCTAGACCAACCTTTACTGGAACTCACAAACCAGTCAACTTCTGGAGCCAGGGCACTCTCGGCCTTTCTGTGGTCGCCGTGTATATGTGTGGGTACGAGCCCAAGTCAACATTAGTGATTTACTGGCATCTGCATCTCCTGAGCTCCTCAGAAGAAGCCATTTGTCACTATGGTAACATGAACATGTGATGAGGTGCTTCCTGCCCTCGGATGAAGTCCGGTTTTGTTTTAAAAACAATGCGGAATCATTCTCCTCATGAAGTGCTCATTCAGGCCGAGATGAAGATTTAAATCAATGTGAGATCAAAGCTGATATTTACTCTTTAATGCATGTATCTGGTCTAACTGTACGTGATGCATCACTACAATTACTAGAAATAAAAAAATGTTTCACTTCATAACGACTTTCCTAATTGGCCAACGTCACAAATTCCTCCAATTGCCTGTTATTCTCCTACGCAATACTCAGTTTTCACAATCAATTCAACTTCTAATTGATAAACTGAAGACCTGTCATACATTTTTCAACGTTTTTCTTAGAAATATGTAATATTAAGGAAGAGGAATTGGTTGAAAACTGCACTTGTTAAATATTATTTTATTTTTCATACTTTTTTTTAATGAAAAGTACACAAATTTGTATATATATATATATATATATATATATATTTTTTTTTTTTTTTTTTTTTTTTCTCTCACACGTTGTTGAGTGGTTTATTGCTTTTATGAAAGGGCTGCAATTGCAATATAGTATAAGATGCCAATATGCAATAAAAGGTGAAGTTTATTCATATTTATGTTAATGCATTTGGTAGGCGCTTTTATCCAAAGCAAGTTCATTTCATTCAAGATAGTGTATGCATTTCATCAGTAAACGCATTACCTGAGAATGCTGTATATTAATCTTAATTTTTCTTCTAGCAAATAATATTTATTTGTGTAGGCTATTTACAATGTAGCAACTTGGTGCATTAATGCAACTGCTTTCAAAAGCAGCTCATCCAATCGAAAATATCTGTTTCAGAAAATAAGTTGTGTAAGATCAAAGTAAAGAAGAGCAAATCACCCCTCGCCAAGATTACAAGTGATGCTTTCGGTCTTGTTAAGTGACGCCACCCTGCCCGGCAGAGACAAAATATATACAGCCTGCCTGTGTTGTTTTCTACTTCTTTGCAGTCCATTTCACATAGATGACTTCAGATCCATTCATATCCCACTCATCCGCTCACATGAAAGTCTAGAAGTTTGAGTAATTGCTGCTGAATTGATCCTCACATGGTATGGTTGAGTCTGTGTTTACATGCATCAGCAGAACTCTGAGCTGGTTAACATTACCGTAGACTCTGTGATGGATCGGTGTGAGTTAAATAAAGTAGCTCTGAATTGGACAGAGTGAGTGCTGATGTCATCCACTTTATGTAATAAGCAGTAGCTAAATGCTAGCAGGGGTTTAGGTTTGCTATGTTACTGTAAACTCCCAGCATGCAGTTCCACTCTCATTCCACATGTTCAGTACTGGAGGAACAATCAGTCAGTGAAAGATCTTGATTGATTACTAATCAAAATAATTTGGGGAAAATGTATCCCAATGTCTGTGGTGGTTACGTCCCTGTGGGATGAGCTGAGGGTTTTAGTTTTTCTTAACAATGTGCTCACATCCAAAAATAAGGAAGAAAAAGAAACACAGGGACAGAAAACAGAAGTGTCAAAATCAAAATGTGTGTTTGCTTTAGTAACAGTGTTGCCAAAATAAGAGTATGGGGCAAGAGAGTTTGCAGGATATTTTTAACCGGTTTAAAGTGAAAAAATAAAAAAATGTAGGATGGGACTGGAGTGTTTTTAACCTGAGCTGATTCATTAAAGCAAGTGCTACATATCAGAATAGACTCAGGTGATTGGATAGAAGAGGTTGAGAAGTAATAGAAATTTGTGATAATAGATGGAAAATAATGTCGTTTCAGAGCTTAATTGCATTTTGAGGACGGAATATGATTTTATTTTTTTTTAATTAGCAAAAAAAATGTAATTGGCAAATATGTGCACTGATGAATCAATCCCAATTATGATAACATTTATTAGGAAAGTAAATAGGCTCAATGTTGATTTAGTCAGTTCTAGTCTTTCTTTGCTCCTTTCTTTCTTGAATCAATGAACTATGAATTTAGTTTCTACTGTTTAGAGTCAGAACTTCTCAGATACCAAAATGCGGCTCTAATTACCATTGGAAATCATTTGTGAATATGCAATATCCTTTTTCACTTTGTTCAGCCATGAAACCAAAAGTGAATCATTTAAAAGCAGAAAGCCTTTAATTTCTCCTATCTGAGATGTTCAGATATCCTTTATGTTGTGTACAAGAAAAAAAACAACTTTTGGATCCACTTTTGTGTGTGAAATCATACTCATTTGATCCAAATGTTTTCATAAGGGTTAACAGTATATCTAATAATGACAATGTCTAACAAATATAGCGATTTGAATAAATTTTAACTATGTGTCATATATATGTCTATTTATACATTATATTTACTTTACTATACGTGTCAAGAAGAATAGATATATATTCTAAGGTCTAAATAAAAACATTTATTCAGAAATATATTAAATGCAGAAAAGTTATTCCAAATTCCAAACTTAATTGGATGAAGACAGTCATGACACGTATCCAGCACACGACAAAATTAATAATTAAATAAATAAATAAAATAATAATTGTAATAATCAGTATTTTTGTCTTGTGTTGTTATCAGTAATAATATTTAACCATTCTTAAAACAGGACATATTTACTTGAGAAGCAAAATTTCATCAAATATTTAGACAATTATCCAGATAATTAACCATATTTTTCTTACTCCAATGAAAAGTTTGTTCTTGATGTCAGTATAAATCTAATACAATTTACTGAAGTTTATGAATAAAATGAGAACATTTGCCTGTAGGAAAAAAATAATAAACTTCATTAAAGTACATTCATTTATCTCATTAAGTACTTAAATAAAATTATGAATTTTTAAGTATGTTTAGATATTTCATTGGAAAACAGAAGAAATAATTATAAAAAAAATCTTTGCAGTGGATATGTGCAATGATGTACGATAGAGTCTCGTAAAACGATTCACATACAAGAGAAAGAGTGTGAGAAAAAAATTTAAGGAACAAGATGAGCGGGTGTGTGTGTGTGTGTGTGTGTGTGTGTGTGTGTGCGCGCATGTGTCTGTGTGTGTGTTGCGTGTTAATCTGATGCAGACTCTGTTTGCTTCTGCTGCTCACCAGCAACCACAATGAGGTCACACCTGTTGCACTGAAACAGCAGTCTAAAACACACACACACACACACACACTCAATATATAAATATATATAAACGTATCTAAACAAGCTATTTACTTGCATAAATGGAAACATAAACGAACACGCAACCACATTCACACACATAAGAGTATGGGTCTGCTCACATTAAATTGGCCTAAATCTTAAACATGCAATGTAAAAATGATTCACAGATCAAATAAATAATGTTCTTTTGATTATTTCCATTTGCATATTTGTTCTAGCAACTTGTCATTTTCAGGAACACCAGTAATGCATCTCAATGCAGATTATTTCTATATACTTTCTATATATACAGTATGTTTTTTTGTTTCTTTCTATTGTTCAAACCAACACGCACAACTGGACTCATGCAGTATTTGAGTTCAAATGGCCTGACAAATGAAAAATCTTTGGTTCAGTCCTATTCAATCTCTTACAAGCATGCACTAGGGCATCAATAATTAATATGGTTGGATATGTTTAACCAGTTGTTGATTTTGTTGTCACATTTAGCAACTTGTTTTCTTGTGATGTCATGAGCTTGTTGCTCTCAGTAAAAAAACAAAACCAAAAAAAAAAACGTTTTTGATCAATTGATTTTTAACCTTGTTGCATTTCATGTACCAAGTATTGTGGTCTATGTGGTGTCTAAAGAGACTTCATGACTGATTTTTGTCTCACGAGTGTTCATGTGATTTTGTCAATAGTTAACTCTACACAACATGCTTAAGTTCGCTTAGGACAAGATATTTCTCCGCAAACACTCAATTTTTAACAAAGACAACCCTAAAACCTTTTTAGAATTGTTATCTAAAGCAATTTAAAGATTTTAAAATTGTATAGCATTTTATTCATTTTGTACTCGTAACTAATATATATATATATATATATATATATATAATTTAAAGTCATGCCAATTTAACATTTTGGTCAATGCTTTTAATTAAAATAATTAAAGGGATAGTGCTCCCAAAGATAAAAATTCTGTCATCATTTACTCACTCTCATGTCATTCCCAACCTGCATGACTTTCTTTTTTATCTGTGGAAAAGAAAGTACAAAGAATGTCATATATGGACCTCAAACGTCTTCAAAATATATCATTTAGGTTTGGAACAACATGCGGATGAGAAAATTATTACAAAATTTCCATTTTTAGTTGGGTTAACCTAAAGAAACTGAATTCGACTCAGAAAAACCTATGCAAGTGGTTGCCTTCAGGTTTCCACGAATGCTTAATTTTGTACAGTGTGCAAACATGCGTACACTAGCATACATCTGCATGCATGCACATATGTAGACATGCATTGTGTAACCACTGTGGAATCCTGCCTGAGTCTTCCGGTTGAATTCTACCGACATGACCTCACATAACACCCATAGCAAATCTAAACTCCATCGGCTTGAGCTACAGAAAGCATCTATCATATTCTGCTCCGAAGCATTCGTGGCAGAACTTAAGGACACTGAGTGCTTCACCCGCAGATTTACCAATACAGCATGCAGGTCGTGCAAAACTTCACATGACTGCACAGAGTTTATTAATTTCATAAACACATGGTTCGTGCTCCTATAAATTGATACTTCACTGCGCTGGAGTGCATTCAAAGGCTTTCGGCTCCTGCCCATTACCCTCGGCCCCCGAAAATATCAGCATCCAAGGCAAGAACTGAAATCTGTAACCAGATATTGAGGGTCTGGATATTGGACAGGGAAGCGCGTAATGAAAACTGCATGAGGGTCTCAGCGGAGGGTCTGGCTTCTGTGTCTAATTTAGCTCAGAACAATTCCTATTTATAAAGCGCAGGCTCTTTTGTGGGACTGGAGTTAATTAGGGAAATGTCCCAAGTATAAGAGGAGTGTTTTGCAGGGATTTCTTGTCACTGGTCCTGAAGCTAGCGATCAGAGATCTAATGGCTGTGATGAGAGAGATTTTCTTGTGTTCTTGCTCTATCTTTCTTGAGGGACCGTTGTTTAGGCAAACAGAGTTTATAACCCTGTAAAGCCTGACATATGAAATAAGAGTCCAAAAATCTACTTGTTTTTGTTTATTGGATTATTATATTCATAACAATATAAAATGTATGCTTGTTTACTAAAGATTTCAGAGCATAAAGACATGTGAACCACGACCTGAAGGTGGGCATTTTTAGAATTATACTAAAAGCCAAAGTTTTGATCATGTTAATAGTGGAGGCTTTAGAAGTTTGTGTATCAAATATGATATAGTGGGCTTTATAGGGTCAAAGTTTAATTCTAGTGTCTGAGAGTGTAAATATATACAAAATGTTTATTTTTGGGTGAACTGTCCTTTAACGTGTGCTTTTCGGTTGCTGTTGTGGTAGATGCCATTATACCTAACTTGCTGATATTCAGGTACCAAGCTATAGTCCTGTGTCAATGCCCTTTTTAGTTTTTATCATATTTAGTCAGCCTATCCTGTTATTTGTTTAGTCAAATTTTAGTTGCTAATCTGGAGTCTGGAAATATTAGTGTAGCCAATGAAAACGTAAAAAACTTAAACTGATAATCCCAATTATTTATCTTAAAATGATAATCACGATTACTCATTTGAGAAATTTCATCGGAATTATTGCACTTTCACCTATAAGCACAAATACGAAAAATATACACATGGATTATTTGACCTGATTTATTAAATTATCATATCAATGTAAATTTACATGTAAACTCTGAAAACAGGTAAAACTCAGGAGCTTTTCTCAAAAGCTGAAACAGTGAAATTCCTTGTATTCATTTTTATTAATTCCAATTTATATGCATGTTTTTCTGTTAAAACAACAACAGAATAGACTTGTGGCACAAAGGTTGCATAAGTGCACTTATTCAGCAACCACATCCATGTTTGGATTTATTGCAGTTCCTCACTGAGAGGGTCTGGCAGAGTTAGTCGCAGCAAACGGCCGTCTGAAGGAACACAGACTGATTCTATTACATATTAATTTGAGCATAATATCTCAGTGTAGATCGTTGAACTCCAACTTAAACATTTGTCAATGTTTTCAGCTCATCTGCACTTTTTCCACAGTGTAGAGAGTACGTGTGCGAATTAGTGCTGTCAAACAATTAATCGCGATTAATCACATCCAAAATAAAAGTTTTTGTTCACATAATATATATGTGTGTGTGTACTGTGTATATTTATTATGTATATATAAATACGAACACATGCATGTAGCTATATATTTAAGAAAAACATGTTATGTTTATATATTAAATATATTTATATGTAATATAAATTATATGAATATAAATATATACATGTAAATACATGTAATTTTTTTCAAACTATATACTGTATGTGTTCTTTTATATATACATAATAAATATACACAGTACACACACATATATTATGTAAACAAAAACTTTTATTTTGGATGCGATTAATCGCGATTAATCGTTTGACAGCACTAGTGCGAATGGTTCCAAAGATAAAGTAAAACACTGGGCAGAAAGTGTGTTCTTTTAAGAGTAAATCTCTGATAGAGGGATTTGAACTCTTGGCATGGCAAACCCAAGCATGAAAACTTGTCGAGGTCTATACTTTTTCTCCTCTCTTTTTTAAAGAAAATATATAGAGATTTTGGATATAGAGTTGTTCTGTTTTATTCTCACCTTTTTTGTCAACAATATTGCATGTTGATATAGTCATAGCTATAGTGTTTAATGAAGTCGGTGTCGTCTCATCTTTGCCTTGCCTCTTAGTCAAGGAAAAAAGGTAATAAACATATACATTTCATTAACGAAATGAACACTGATTGCATATTAAAGTTGTTTTATTAATTAAACTGACATATTTCGGAATATAATGTGTAGTTAGAAGATTTTCCATTCAAAATACTAGTATGTTTTTCGAGGCTTAAAATGCTGCCTACACTAGGTTTTGGAACATGGCCAGTGTGCTTCTTTTGTAAACCAGAATACTAGGCCTTGAAAAGGTCAATGCGTGTGCATCAAAAGTGTTTTTCATGTATGTGTGCTCCATTAAGCTGCAGCCGTGTACTGGGTTCACCCAGAGTTAGTGTGTGTTTTCAGCTCTTGGGCGTGTGATTGTGTGTGACAGCAGCGAATGAAGCCGATTCCTGGGTGTATGCAAAACACATTACCACAACACACAGCGAGTCTGAAGAACAAGAGGTGTTCGGTGGTCCTTCCATAATGATCTGTCATGATATGAGGAGGTAGAAGGATGTCAATGTCATTTATAATGTCTAGACAATCTATTTTTGAGAGACCCTCGCTGCAGTGGAACAGACGTCATGAAGGCAGGATGAACACTTCCAGAATATCCACAGCACTGGAAAGCTCAGTGGAAATGCTCATAAAATAGTTTCTGTTTGATTCTCTGAGCATGTTAAAATAAATGCATCTAACATCTCTATAGCTCACATGTTCCAGTGAGTAATGGACCATTAGGAGAGATTGCAGTCCAACAGTACAGTTTGTTTCATGCTTATGAAACTTTTCTCTCCACCACTGGTGACCTTTTTTATTTCAGTACTGCTCATTGTCTCTCCTTATGATTAATTGCATTTGTTTATGATTTTCATTTATTTGTAAGTTTCAGGCAGAAGTGTATGAAAACTAAATATAATATATGTCATTCAGAATTTTACTTGCAGAAACACGTACACTATCAGCTTGGTTTCAGTAAGATTTAAGAAAAATATATATATTATACTCAACAAGCCTGCATTTATTTGATCAAAAATACATTAAAACAGTAATTTTGTGAAATATTATATACAATTTAATTTCTATTTCTATTTGAATACATTTTATCTGCTTAAGGAACATTTCTACTGAATTTGAATTTAAATGTTGTTGTTTTTTTCAGGATTCTTTGATGAATAGGAATCCTTTATTTAAAACAGAAATCTTTTGTAGCACTATAAATGTCTTTACTGTCACTTTTGATCAATTTAATATATCCTGGATGTTTAAAAGTATTAATTTCTTTAAACTAAAAATCTTACTGACCCAAAACTTTTAAAACGGTAATATATGACATGCACTTGTGCTGAATTATAAGTGTTCCATTCCAGAATAGCAGATGGCCTGTAGCAGATCTACATGTAAAAATACACAGTGATAAGAACTGTGTGGCGAGTGAACTTGTTTAGGAATGGTGTGACATACTGTACTGTTATTTTATGTTATGTTAAAGTCAAAATATTGTGAAATGGGAGGAACGAACGGTTTACACCCTACTTTCAGTGAGGCCATCAACAATTGACAGTCATTATGACAACTGTAATGGAGGGGGACAAAGTACACAACTTAATTACTTTAGTGAAAATACAGATGCACTCACTTTTAAAAGTACTTAAGTACCAAAAGTAAATTTCCTTTATTAGGTCAACATACTGTTTTATTATTATTGTATGTAATACTTGCAATACCTTATCCCTCTAAAGTAACTTTTAATACATTGTGCCTACTAAATACACTGACTAGCTTGTAGTATATTTGGAATAAAGAGCTTTTAGAATGTTAAAAACCTATGAAAACAAAAACAATTATATTTAACACCCCTACCCACCTCCACAAAAGCAGCATGATAGTGATCTCACACAGATCTGGCAGTGTATGTGTAGCCATTTATCCACATTTGAACCGAGTGGACAGTGAAAGACAGACTGATAAGAAAAAAAAATCAAACCTGCTTTAAATCCCAGCAACACAACTGTAGTTGTATAACTTTACAACAGCAACATTGCTGAAAAATTCTCTCTAATCACTCTCGTTGTACTTTTATGTCATACACAGAACAGTCTGTGCAGTGCTGCTTCAAGTCAAACAACTATTGTGTTTTGTTAGGAGACGCACAACAGTTCCTTTGTGACTTTACAGGTAATATTTTCGTTTACACAATTTTGCAAAATCAGACAATATTATGTCCAATATACCACAATATTAACTTCTTATTATTGAATTTGCAACTGGTCAGTGTTCACAAAAATGCTGGGAAATCACTTCACGTAAATCTACAATAGTGATTAGTGCTAGACTGTCTGAGAAAAAAAGTCACGTTTTAGAAAAGAAAAAAAAACACCCACTGACTTTCAACGACTTTCTACGTCGAGGACCTTGATAGAAATGCAGTGGAGTGAGAAGTACGATATTTGTCTTTCAAATGTAGTGAAGTTAAAGTCATAAAATTATTATAATAAAGTACAAAAAGTGTACTTAAGTCCAATACTTAAGTAAATCTACTTGGTTACTGTCCACCTCTGAGCATCTGTTCATTCAGTCCAAAGTCTGGACACATTCACACATCTGTATTGTTTTCCACTTTTGTGAATAATAGTAGTTATCAGCACTATGAAACTGGAAATATGGGAATAATTTAGTGATCAAAACATGACATAAATAAAAACACTTTGTCTCTAGATTCCAGCTGTGCTTTCTCTGGATCTTCTCCCAAACAACTTCAAAAGGTGCATCCTGGAATTATTTTAAAATGGTATAGAAAGAGTAGAAGTAGAAATCATTTAGTCTATAAATCAGATTTCATGCATTTAAACAGAACTAATGACCAGTGGTGTGTTTTTGAGCAAGACTGTTTAATAGAAGATGGGATGTGTGTTCGGGAACGTTTTTTGAATTATTATGGAAATTAAATGTTATTTATTACAATCTTTTGCAATTCCATTTGGTGCCACTAGTGGTGCAAGCCACATTTTGTCTTTAAAAAATATGCAAGAAAATATCATAATTCAAGATATAAGACCAATAAACCAGTTGGAAGATTCAAAACTTTCCAAATAGATTCAGGTTGTAAGAAAGAAGACCAATTAGGAGACTTTTAAACTAATAAGACTGCAAAATTATCATCAAAATCAGAGTCTGAATGGAGCCTGAATTAATTCCAATAATTACTACATAGGCTTAGAGGTTTAGAACAAACCTTAACCAGAATATTTGAGGAATATTAATACAGTCCTGCATGAATGTGTTTACAGATTGGACAATTATAATAATTTTGACTGTAATAAGAACATGCAATATAAAATTTGAAGCAGACGGAGTCGTTCAGAGCCACAGACCACTGGTATTTTATCAGACAGACTTTTAAAACATCATTCTGAACTTATGTAGATTAATTTGGGTCTCACTGTAGAGTTTAGTCATCTCTTTGTTGTTGTTACTTTGAAAACTAACAGAAGTAATCATGTATTTTCACCACACAGCTCGACACCTGCTCTTGAACACTGATAAGCTTATTTTCCATTAGTATCACTTTCAGACCTCACCCAACACCTGACTGAAAGCCCAGAGAATCTAACAAACACTCGGCTTTTCAAGCAAACACATACAGATCCTCCCAAACACACCCTATAACTGTTATTGCTATGGCCCCACCAAGATGCAAAACCACTAAGAACATTAGTGCCGCATTTTAGCTCCAGTTCACACAGTGTTTTCACAGAGTAACTTGAACATTTACACATTAAGACTTTAACCCTCAGAGACCCGCTGTCGCAAAACTGAAAAGCATCTTAAGAGCAATTCAGCACTAATTATGGGTTAAAACATACAACAGTTTATCATTTTATGAAATATAGCATTGCTATGAGAAATATTTGCAGTTGAAATCTCCGGGTTTAAGAGTCTGAGGGTTTAAGCAACTTATTAGTTTGGTCAAGAATAAATGGAATACATGGAAAATTACCTACTTTTCACTGCTGGTTATACTCTGTATAATTGTGTATGTGACAAATAAAAATCTTGAATTAGAATTTGCAATGATTGCTTTACCTCTTTAAAACTGTGCCCTGAAGTGTTTGCACACAATCGTTTTATTTGTCGTTCAAACCTCAGACCGATGCGTCATCAGTGCCTCAATTATCACAACGGAGACTCTTCTGCCATGAGAACTCTCACACATAGACAAAAATCCTTAATCGTCTTCAAAACCTCTCCCTTCTTCTCTGCAATAAAACAAGTTAATTATGGCATCGAAAATATGAGGATAATGATAGGATATAAGATGATGGTCGCCCTGAGGTTATGAGTTTTTGATTCTCTCTGTTGCCTTTTTGTTTTTTTCGCTCGCTAAATCCAAGGCGCCCTTCCCAGAAAAAGCTGAAGTTGTTTACAAGCGGTTTATTGACTTGTGATGGGTGATGGGAGATTTTCAGGTTGGTCTTTGTGAAAGGAAACAACTCAGAGTTCTTTAAGTGAATAACTATTTCAGATGCATATTTCAATGCATTTGTGGTTTCTCCTGTTAAAATCAATGCCATATAGAAGAAAAGGAATATCCACATGTGAATAGCCAAATCTGTTTTATTCCTCTATTAATCACATAAGGAGATGTTAGGCAGAATGTCCAAGCTGCTCTTTTTCTTACAGTGAAAGTGGATATTAAACAAGAGAATGTAGGATTTGATTTGATTTGATTTGATTGGATTGTAAAAAAAAAAAAAAAAAAAAAAATTATATTCACTAAATACTGGTGTATAAATTATTCTACAAATAAATTTCAAGTAAATTTAATTCAGAAAGCGCTAGTAAATTTGGCAAACAATTACAAGGAAATGACAAGTAACACATTAAATTAAACAACATTTTGAAATAGAAAAACTGAAATAGTGTTTTCATGTAAAATGTATGCAAAATGTAGACCAGTAATGTTTTTTTTTCATAATTGTTTCATCATTTTTACATTGTATGGCATTTGAGAAAAAAAGTCAAACATTTATATGGCTTGATGATTGGGTGAAAGGAAATTGGTGAAGCAAATTATAATTTATTTATTTATTATTATTATTTTTTAATAACTTGCCAGGATGAATAATCCACCAAAAAAAAAAAAAAAAAACAGGAATATACATTACTGACATACAAAAAAAAAAAAAGGTAAAAAAATTTAAATTGTTTAAAAAAAGATTATTGGAGTACATTTTATAAGAAAGTACTATTTCCGTTTTCTACTTCAAAATTTACTTGCTGTTTCTTTGTAATTGTTTTTATTTACTAGTTATTTCTGAGTGAAAATTGTTTCTACACCATTTTTTTCCCACTGTAGGCTCCGTTTTGATTTCAAGTTGACTGTGAAGTTATAATGCAAATAGACACATGCACAAACATCCAATTTTATATGAAGCTACCGTGCACAGAGTGTGTATTTTAGATGGGTAGTCTTTAAACTACAGTAATCTAGTTTCTTTGAACAGTTCATAAACTATAGGGAACTCGGGAAGTGGCCTTTTCATTCATCTGATGAGGTAGTAATTTTAGTTTCACTAGTGAACTAGTTTTAGTTTTAATTTGAGAATACCTGGCATAATCTAATCTTCAACTGCACGTGTGAGCTCGAATAGAGCTAAAACAATGAGTGTGTTTGTGTGTTTATGGAGTTGCAGCAGTTCCTTTTCTGAGGAAAAGCCCCAGATGAACAGACAGGGATTCCCCCTCTCACAGACACACACACACACACACACACACTCACGCTTTCTCTCTTCCCATTCCTCTGCTCTTCTGTGTCTGGACTCTGGTCAGGCTGTCTGGATCACTCTCACGACATTCCCATGCAGACACACATACATACTGTACAAGTTGCAAAATCTCTCACACTTTCTTTCATTTTTGCAGACAGATGACAGACATCATGCTGCTGACTTGTTATGTCACAGTGATGACTTGGCGATTTCCCTCCATCTAGAAAACTTCATGACAAATATTCACACTGTCACTTCCTGTTGGACATTCCATGCTTCATTTAACTGATGTCTCTCTGAAAGTGTGAAAGCCAAATTTAGGAAGTAACTTTAAAGTCAAAATTTTACAGGAACAATCCGCCTTATGCAGGGTTTAACTTACATGAACTGAGAAAATTGATCTGAAATAAATATTTATTAGCTGTGAAATGGCTATTAAAATGTTTAATTATTTTATGTATAGGGGCAAAATCTATTATTAAATTAAATTGGTATTATTATAATATTATAATTATTATTTAATATGTATTATAATATATGATTTTTATATTATTATAAATACCATATTATATTTATTGTATAAATATAATTTAAAAAATGCCCTTATTATTGTTATTATTTTTACTAGCTGTTTTTGGTGGCTTAATGCAAGGAATATTTATTTACAACAGATGTTTTCATTTGTACACATTTAGTATGTATCTTTAATTTGAATGATTCTTTATTTTTACCTCATTTATTATGTTGCATTTCTTGATGAGGTCACAGACCAGCTGGCAAGTCATTTTTAATTCAGTATATGATTTATGAGTTGGTACATTAATTGATTAGTAATGTTGTAATGTTTTTAAGGTTCATTATTTTTATTATTTGTTTCTTTGGAAAAACATGTTTGCCAGCAAAAATGAGCTCAGTAGTGTGAAAACACTCTTATCTCTCATTTACGGGCCACTGACAGGAAGTCAAACTTGGCGAGCCCATTATGAGTGATTAAACATGCAGCCAGTCTGTTAACGAGCTCGTTTTAGAGCTTTGTCTTTAATCAATGCAATGGCAGAGACTTTACATGCTCTTGGATTGATTAGCTCAAATAACAGCACAGAACGACACCTTGCACTGTGACTGAGTTTACAAACGCACCAGAAGAGAGCTTTAGTCAAAAACTATACAGGCAGAAATTTACCTCAAGGCCTAATATGCAATTCAGAGATTTTTGAAGTTTGCAGTATATTATGTTATCATATACATTTTAATGTTTTTTTATGCACTTAGTAGACACTTGTATCCAAGGTGGCTTGCGTTGCTTTTGAAGGAATGCATTTCATCAGTTCATGCAATCCCTGAGAATTGAATCCATGACCTTGGTGTATTATGCAGCATATTATGCACCACAGTGTTCTGCATCTGTGCTTTGTGTGTTTCAGTCAGAAAATCTGCATCAACATAATCATGCGTGTTGACTGCGTTCACTCATGTGCACATGCTCTGACAAGCGTGCTGTTTTGACGAATTCCTCTGTTCTGTGTCGACCTACTTTTCTAATTCCCTCATTCCTTTCATATACAGCTTATCTCCTCCTTCTCAGACACTCGTGAGATGGAGCGCTTCGTTTGAACAGAAAAAAACGATAAACATGTGGCTTTTGTTGCAGGCGGGAATGACAGCATTCCGCATGAGACCACATCTATCTATCTATCTATCTATCTATCTATCTATCTATCTATCTATCTATTTATCTATCTATCTATCTATCTATCTATCTATCTATCATTCTGTCTGTCTATCTCTCTGTCTATCATTCTATTGTTCTACCTATTCTATCATTTTATCTATTTAGCTATCTTTTGATCATCTATCTACATATCGTTCTATCTACCATTGTAATGTTCTGTCTTTCATTCGATCTAATGATCTATCTATTTAGTCTTTCTTTCTTCCTTTTCCCCCCTTTTTCTCTGTCTCTCCCTGTCTGTGTGTTCCGGCTGAGAAAGGGCCCACCGCACGCAAACACAAAGAGGCATTGTATTCTGGGTAAAATGTGGTAAGCAGACGCTGGTGGACGGCCCTAGCGGTTGCTGGCAGGCAGACACACTTCCTAACGCTGCCGGCACATGAGCTCTTGTTTTGGGAAAGCCCTGAGTTATGGCGGCTGTGGCGAGGGGCATTTATGAAATCTGGACGTGGCTTATTTTGGGAGCCAGTGGAGTGGAGTGTAAATTTAGCCCCCACCACAAGGTCACCCCTGGATCCCTTTCTCTCTGTCTCCCTCATTAAGACATCGGTACATCCATCTATTGTCAGGGCGAGACCACCGTGTGCCCACTGAAACTCATCTCTCACTTACTCCATCAAATTGGTTCCAAGAAGTCTGAAAATACATCTCTATGCTGTGCTCGGGGGTCTTTTCCAGGGGCTTTGAAGTTTTCCTAGAGGGTCAGACTTCCCAGTGGTGGTGGTGGATTACTGCGGTTCGGCTGTAAAAATAGAGCCGCATAATAGAACTGTGCGCCAACAGAATTAATGTCCACAAGATTGTATTATTTCGAAATATGGGAGATTTTTTTCTCCTAAATTTGTTTCTGTCCCCTAAGATGATTTTACAGATCTTTTTAGTTTTAAAGTTGGTGTGTATAATATTTTAAATATTCTATTTTTTATCCAAGCTTAATGTGGAGAGACTATAAATATTTCACAAAAAAATAAGCCATTCGTAAAAACTTTGGCACTATGTTCAAAACAATGACGTTTGATTGGTGACTGAAATAAATATTCATTAAGAAACCTGTTTGAAAACAGTTATTATTTTGCATTTCCATTTGGTGGCCATAGGTGGAAATTACACACTTCACCTTTAAAGGATAGATAGATTATAATGTCTATATATCCTATTATTATAATATCCTATAATATCTCAATTTTATAAAAGTGCCTAATTACCTTATAGTTCTTTAGTTAAGTCTTGGTTATAGTTCAAGTCCAAGGCTTATCCCATTTGTCTTTTAAAAAAAAAAAAAGGATATTTTGTAATTGTTTTATAATAAAACTAAATTTGAAAAAGTTAAATTTTTAATTATTGCAAATGTTTCTAATTGAAGAATCACACATTACTGGTTAATATCAGAGTTTTAAAGAAACCCTCAAAATGCACAGATTCCTCTTCAGATGACTCTGTGTGAATGACATCACAAACGTACGGCAGTCATGGTGATTCTCATGTGTTGTGAACTCATAAATGAATGCTGCTGGTCAACCACAGTCAGAGGCAAAAAGTGCTTGGTCAACAGCATGATTTTAATGAAACGCTGTACATTGTCTGACCACATATGAAAGAACTTCTTGAAAGAGCAGACTGGAAGAGTCTGAGAAAGCACCTTCTTGGCTTGGGAATGGCAAATGTTTTAAATGCGAGTTAAAAGAGGTACATTTTGGTGGGAAAAATCAGCCTGCTGTTTGTTATGGCAGTGTAATGTGTTGTAGCTGTTTTTTGCAGTAATAACAAGACTGTTTAGGAACTAGACTGGTGTGGTGCATTCTTAAAGGGATATTTTCTTCTTCTTTTTTAATTCATTTTTATTTTTAACCCCAACACTCGATAATGTTAGTAAATGTACACATTTTCCACCCTCTCTTTTGCACTTGTAATTAAAAGGGTTGTTTTGAAGCTGTGTGTAAACTATGTAAACTTCCTCTGCACATCTCAAATGTGATAAAGCACTTTTCTTTTTATTTTCCTATCTTTTTATAGAGTGGAGCTGCTAGAACATGCAATTACTCTAGATTAGAGATGCAATATCACAGCATGATGATGCACTGATGCACTGAGTCACTCTGTGTGAATGTGGGTGCGAGTTTTCTTGCAGGTGTTTGTGCATTTACAGATCATGTCCAAACATAAGAGATTCATCAAAATGCTAACTCAAATTGATGCTTATGTGGACTTAGATGTGTAATGCACATTTAAACAAGTCAAAAGAGGCGGGGAGACCATGTAGACCTTACTTTGTGCTGATGTTTCCTGTGTCTCCCACCAGTGATGTTTCAGAAGCTTCAGCTGATGCACATGCCTCCTCTAGGGGCCAGGAGGACGACTGTACCACCATGAAGTTAGTCCAAATCCAACTGAAAGAGGAAATGAGATTGAAATTGCACACATCTCCATAAAACAGCATTTGATTTATTTCTCAAGGGAGGCATTTTACTCAGACAGTTCTTGCTGCGGAGTCTCAGTACTCTTAACAGCGTAATAAATCTTTGTACTTTTCTACCGCAAACATTAACTCCGATCTCTCTCTGTAAAACACTTCCTGCATGCTCCATGAAAAACAGACTGTTTTGATGACACGATTCATCATGCATTTTCAGTGTTGTCCCATAAAACTTCTCCACAGCATCTGAATCTTTTTAGATCATACTTATTGTAAAACAGATACACTGAAATAATTTGTGTACAGTTTTCACTTAGAAGTTTATAGTAAATTTCACAATTAATTACAAAGAAACAGCAAGCATCACAATTAACCGTGACATTTTGAAGTAAAAAAGCCTGAAATGGTATTTTCTTGTCAAATTTTCCCCAATCTACAAAAACATAGGTTTTTGGTGCTGCTAAAAGTATCAAGCCATGCAAAAAATGCACAAATTGTATTTGTACCTTCACTTAAATAATGCATGAGAAATTGAGAAGATTGGTGACACAGAGAGACGTTGCCATCTGAACCCATCAGATATTTCATTGAGTGATGTGTTTTTTGGAGACTTTTAAAGTTTATTCATCCTAGAGAGTTCTAGTGAGCAAATATGGCTTTAATTTTGTGCTCTGTGAGAGAGGGAGCACTTCTGGACAGAAATACAAAATAATTGTTTGTTTTACATTCTCTGAAAAGATCCATATACGTTGCGAATGGCGTCATCTGTAATATTTCAGTACAATAACAATTCAGATTCATCCATCAGCAAAATATGCTTTGATCTGACACGCTTTACTTAAAATATAAAACAAATTACAGCTTAGAGTGAATCATTCACCGCAAGCTTCACTGTATTTGACAAAAGGCGGTAAACTGAGCGTCATTACAGTCAACAGTGCCGAGAGCGTATTTATGTATTCTATTAATATTGTGCATTGTGCATTGATGTTATTTTTCCTCACATGAATTGGAGTATTAGCTGCATGCGATGAAAACGAAAGATGACATCACAAAGACTTCAGAGAGATGCATTGCGCTTTAGATAGGACACTGTGATGATGTCATTAGGGACACCTGATATGAGGTGGGGCTGAAATTCAAGCATGTAAACGGGAGATTTAGAGTTGACTGCAGGTCATCCGTGCTGTTTCTCAGGCAGACAAACCCGCAGCTGAAACACAAGGAGACACTGTACGGAAGGAATGCTCTCTGCGGCTTCCAGACTTGCTCCCTCTGTAATTTGTAAACGTAAAGAAATGTGCAGCCGCCCACAGAGGGGGGAAGATAGCAAATCCACAGACTTATGTCAGCATTTTATGCCCCGATTTGATTTTTATCTACGGGTATGGAGTGTGTGTGTGTGTTTGGGGGTTGATGACTAATGAAGTAATGTTTTACCAGTTCAGAGCGTTTGGGCACATATCTGTGGTTTCTTCAGATTCAGTACTCTTCAGATTGTCTTGTTGCTTTTGCATGAAATCTAAGTGGGTTCGTTTATATGTGTGTGTGTGTGTGTGTAATGCTCTCAACATTAACCTTAGAGACGTATGAAGTTACTTTTGACTTGCTATTGGATAAAGAGTGAATTTAGTTTGGCACGTGGACTGTTTAACATCTTTGTCACTACTTAGTGGGTGCAATGGAGTGAAAAGCCTAATATGTGGAGTTAGGTCCCAGAGTATATCATCATTTATATATATTTCTTGATTGAACAACATAATTTCCATCAAAATAATTTGCTAAATATGTTGTGATTTAAGTTTTTATGATGAAACTTGTGGCCTCTAATTATTGATTTTGAGTAGATATGAGGTCAAACTTATTGGCAACAAATGCATGATATTTTTGGAATAACTTTTAAATAACCATTTTAGCAAACGGTTAAACAGTTTTGTCTGTTTATTCGACCACTTTTGGCATTTCATAACCTTTCAAGTATTTATTTTATTTATTTATTTTTTTTATTGAGTTTTTCAAAATAATCTGCATGCACAGTAATGTGTAAAGCATTAACAGTGTACAATGTATAATAAAAAGAAAATAAATAATAATAAAAAAAAAAAACAGCACTAATTCAAAACAATATTACAGTACCATCATGTTGACAGTTAAGGATACATAGTAGACTTATAATCATACAACCTCTCAAGTATTTCATGCGAATAGTGTTTTTTTCTTTTAGTACAGTAGGTGCAGTGTTAGTATATGTGTATATTACAAATTAATCTCCATTATGATTGAAGTATTCGGTGTGAGCCCACTTTGCACATCCTTTGCAATAAATCTTTTCCCTCCCAATTATGGAAAGCAATTTGTTGTTGTCCAGGCGTACTGTATCGATCCTGTGCCAACCAAAGACTTTTTGGTGATGCTTTTGGCCACAGTGTTTTTTTTCCCTCCCTCCCAAGTGGAGCCTTAAGCTTCTGCAAGAACAATTAACTTAATATCTGTCAAAAATTTGCTATTTAGAATAATTTAATTGTTAATTACATCACACTTATCTCAAGTAGAGTATATAGGGTTTTACTTGAATCATAAAATTAATTTTCTCATACTACTTAATTTTTAATAGGTTTTATTAGCATTTGTAGTTTTTTGTAATACATTGCATTTTCATAATAAGTCATTAAGAGAGAACATTCACAACTGAACAACTTATGGTATGCAAGCTTTTTTTTCTTTCTGTTAAATGCATAAGGGGATTCCCTTTTGTTGCAGTGTTCAGATAAAACATTTCTTTTTTGTCTCAAAATGCATGATATTTTCAGGGATTCTCCTTAGCTGGCTACATGAATCTGCCACATTTTTTATTACTAGACAGATCAAGTTACCTCAAAATCAACATTTAGGAGTGGCATGCATGACTTCATGTTGCTTGTATAGTGACAAACAGGTTTAGCAAAGTGCTGTTTTGGTTTTTGTTGCTATTTAGTGTTTTGGGAGAAAATTAAATCGAATCAAAAGGGTCTTTTTCTCCTGGAGGCATTTAACCCCATTGTACCCTTAAAGAATGATGGCATGTTGGTGCTCTCTGAGTCTGTCTCTGGAATATCTTTCATTGTTTGAACTTCAGGCTGTTTTGGAGGGCTCGTGCCTCTTTGTATCCACTCACATCATTTCTCAGCGCTTGATTACTGGATGTGTATTTGACGCGGGCTGTAAGCTGTGCCTCTCTCAGATCACATATCACGGACGCGCGTCAGTAAGGAGTGCAAGTCGACGCGCGACTGTAACCGTAGAAACTGCGCGCGGAGTCTGAATATGACAGGCTGAGCGCGTGCGGTCACGTATTAATAATGAACAGATGCTGAAATATCACCGATATATGCATGCACAACGACCCCTGACCAGCTTGTGTTTGGGGAGGTTTCTTGGCACGTTCGTGTTCAGGATAACAATTTATGTTATAGTGTTTATTCTTCTTTATTTTTCATAGAAGTATATTGTTTTTTTTTTAGATGACTGACGTTTAAAAAGCTGTTCTAGTGGCGCCAGAGGATAATTTGCTCTGGGCGAGACGAACTTTGACAGATTGCGCCCCAAAATACCTTTATATTTATGATCAGACATTTAGCAGACTGTTAAAATGCGTCTACACATATCAGGCCTATATAGCACACACATACAACATAAAACACATTTTATATCTTATCAATAAGAACAAACGCGCTACAAAATGATGCAGCAATGCACTTCTTTTAAGCATTCTTAATGTTTATTAGAAATTTGCTATTTGCCTGACTCAGTTATTGCATACGTGTGAATAATGAAAATATCCCGCTTTAATTTAAGCGTTTAGGACGTGTGCAACACATGTCAACATGTGCCTCTATTTCGACAAGAGTTACTCAATGCAACGGGCGGATGGATGGAAGGCGTGAAAAGAGGAAGACACCTTCGCAATAGGTCTTTCGAGCAGATGTTGATGAAATATGCTAATGATCTTGAGATGTAGGGTAATGCGCATATCTTAGCTCTCTTAGACCATTGGTGTGGGTGAGACTTTGACTTCCCTTCTAGGCTATGTTCACAATATTTCCTCACATGGAGAGGAAAATAAACATCAGTGGTGTAACAGCAAAAAAAAAAAAAAAAGCTGCGATAACAGAAAAAAATTACGTTTTGAGGTTTTCGTAGAATAATAATAGCTATTAATAATAATAATTCATTAATTGTATTAATAATAAATGTATTATTATTATTGTTTACATGGCTGTTGTTTTTTATTGTTTATTCATTCTAATTATTAAACATGTGTGTGTTTTGTTTTTGTTTGTTTTAATGTGTTGTTGCCTTTATGTGACCAAACGCTGGTTTCAAACTGAGCTCATCTTTAGCATGTGAACCCGCAGAATTCTGGCACGAATCCTGCCAACACCAGCTAAACCTCAAGCCCACTGCACATATGAAACATACACTTCCAGAATGAGCCAATAAAAGAACGAATACAAGCAGAATAAATAGTATTTAATGGCTGTTACGAAGTAATCGATTGTTAAGAATGTAAATTACTGTTGTAAAGGCATTTCTGTTGGCTTTAAAGAAATCTGAGACATGGTAAATTGTAATAAATTATTTTATAAAGAAAACATTTATAATAATAATAATAATAATAATTACTCGATTTGTCTTGAGAATGGAAGAAAAAATGTTATTTCTGACTGCATTTAGATTAAATGCTTTAGTCAAGCAGAGTGGAACTATTAAATTTAACTCAGAATTTAAAACTGCACGTTTTTATATGCATGTAAATATTGTAAATAAATAATTATTTTAGCAGTTGGGGCATTTGTAGAGAGACAAATGTTTAGGATTTGTTAATCAGTCAGTTAATTAATTTGTTTCTTTGTTCTTTTTAGTGCGTTTAAGAACATTTATGTAGCCTATCATCAATAATAACCATCAAAGAAACAAACAAAAAATTAAGAAAAGCATAGAAAAAGATGAATTAATTCAGATGGCCAGCTGTAACTGCGAGAATCGCTTTATTTCTGCCTCTCTGTTTTGTTTTTTCATCTTTCCTTTCAGTCTGTCTCCCTCTCTCTGTCTTTTTCCTTCCCATTCAGTGTTAGTTTAATGCGCTTTAATTCGCTTTCCGAGGCGCCACTGAAGGTTTTTAAACGACAAATGCGCCTACTAGTGGTGACAGTGTGAGCTCAGGGTGTGTCAACCACACAGGAACTCATTAGATTCTAATTAAACACCATGTATGAGACTTATAAAATCCATTATCGTAATTATTGTTGTTCTGTTATGATGGAGCAAAACCATTAGTTATTAGAAAATTAATTTAGCACAAGATGCATGTGAGATAGACTTTAATTTACCATTTAATTTTTTTTTCTGTGCAAAAATACTTGTTTAAAAGTTGCTTATTGTTATTGGTACAGTTTTCAACCTAATTTGTTTTTGAGCGATACTTGTTGCTTTAACGATTAATGTTAATTAACTGTTTCTGGATTGCTCAATACATTATCATTTCTTTTACAAAAAAAACTGGCACAGACATGAATAACTTCGACAAAAGATATTTTAATTTGTGTCTGTGGTTTTAAAAGGTTACACCTGGCAAACTCTAAACCTTAATCCATTATGTGCCATAACATGTTAGGAGAGGATTGAAATATTTATTGATTGTTCATTAAGTATATGGCTGATAATAGAGGAGCTTTCAGTTTTGCTTCGGCGCGTTTGATATGCGCATCAAACCCAGCCCTGTTCGCGGATTGGTCGATTAAACCCAGCCCTGATCGCTGATTGGTCGATTAAACCCAGCCCTGATCGCTGATTGGCGGAGCGCTCAGCGCACTCCAGGCTATAATAAGATGAGTAAATAACGCTTGTCTCCAGAGCGCAGAGCGCAGCTTATCGCACGTACGTCTGACTACCACAGACTTTTTTTCTCGTTTAAACTCACTTTCACGCTTAAACATTCAATTGGAAGCAGAACATTTGACAGCTAAACCGGACTTTATTGCAGAAGCTCTTCTGAAACTGTGGGATTAATTTGTGTGGACTTTATTTTCAGAGACTCTGGACTGAACGGAAAGTGTCGCTCTGACAGAAATTAAACCGACATCCAGGAGCAGCACACACCTGCTGTAAACACTCTGGAATAAATGCGGTTTAATAAGCAGCTTTGAGAAGCATACTTGTATCAGTTTTGTGCTTTGACTCCAAATTCCTTTCATCGTGCAGAACGAGAGCGTATGTGTGTGCTTGCGGTTTCTTGGTTTTTGCTGAAGTCAGTGGGAAACTCAAGCGCGCTTTAACGCTTCTATCACGGACTTTCTGTATAGGCTACTTACCCCATTTGGGTGCCTGAGCTCTTCACGGGGGTCTCATCTGTAATCTGTTGTGATGCATATTCCCGTAGACCCGAGCACGAGCAGACGGTTCACGCCGCCCTCCGCCTCGTTCCCGTGCGCGAAATTGACCGAAAGCCCGAACATGAGCGCACAGGGTCCGCTTCGAGCCGGCCGGCCGGGGGAGAGCCGCTCCGTGGTGGACGTTCTGGCGGATCACGCCGGAGAGCTGGTGCGCACCGACAGCCCCAACTTTCTCTGCTCGGTGCTGCCGTCACACTGGAGGTGCAACAAAACCCTGCCTGTGGCTTTTAAGGTAAATAAAACATTAATTTCTGCAATATAACTCATTTCAGAGCGTTGTCCGTTGAATCAAGTCAGTCAGAACGCGGCAAGTAAACAGAAGTCGCGCTCTTTTGAAGAGATAACCATAGCAACGGTAAAGTTAGACTGCGCGAGCCTTTTCCGTTAGAATTCTAAACAAATGGTAAGTACTATCATTATTAATCGCTTCTCGCATATTTATATATCATAGGTTCATAACAAAATATGTTTTACAGATAGAGTGAAATAACTGACGTTTGGTTCGTCAAAAGTCAAATCGGTGGCTGGAGTCATGCTCACCAGTTCGTGTTTTGGAAATTACTGACAAAAATTCCTTTAAAACTCACCTGAAAGTCACTGAATATTTTTTTTTTCTTCTTCTTTCTTTCTTTGTTTTTTTTTTTCTGATATCATCGTCTGCTACACTAATAATATAGAATATAATATAGAAGATAAAAACGAAATATTGATCACGTCAGTGAAAATGCGACAAAACGGTCCTTGAATTGTATTATTATTAGTATTATATTAGGCCTATATTATTATTATTATTATTATTATAGGCCTATTATTATTATTTAATCGTAAAAAAGCAATGATCACCGTGACAACTATAGCCTATATTCCGGTTATAATATTATGTTTGCGAAAAAAATTACCGTTTAGCTAACTTACATGCAATTATTATTCATATCTAAATTGTGTTTGTTTTATGTTTAATTTATATTTGTAAGCTAATATATATTTAAATTGCTCAAATAGAAGACAAAATTATTTATTTATTATCATTTATATTATTATGTGCACGTAAGTAGAATAATATATATTGTAATTATGTACGAGCAAGCTTAGCCTATATTTGTAATAATTTGGGGGTGCAACCCGGGTTTGTGTGTGTTGTTGATTGGGTTTGTTGGGTTGATCTGTGTGTTTATCAGGTGGTGGCTCTGGGTGACGTTCCTGATGGGACTCTGGTCACGGTGATGGCCGGAAATGATGAGAATTATTCCGCGGAGCTGAGAAACGCGTCTGCCGTCATGAAGAACCAGGTGGCGCGATTCAACGACCTGCGCTTCGTGGGCAGGAGCGGCAGAGGTGCCACATCTAGCAATCTGTGTTTCTGTCTGTCTCTCTGTGGTCAGATGCATGTATGTGTTGGAAATGCGGGCCGATGCATATTTGTACTTTATTATGATAAAAAAAATATATATATATTTTTTCTTCATGCAACCACAATTTGAAATTTCTAAATTGTCATGCATTTTAACTTAAACACACATATGCTGCAGTATTGCACAGTGGAGACTGGAAAAAAAATGGGCACATAGCAGCATGCTTCAGTTACTTTAAATTACCCCACAGCAGAATTTTACTTAAAAGATGTGAGGTTTAAAAAACCATCTTGTTTACACACCTAAAAACACCCTACCTCTTACATAGCTCACATTCTTTCACAAGCTTTTCCTTCTCGTCTTTTTCCTTTTGGCCTCGCTCCTCATACTCACATTTTTCCTGTAAACGTTACACTTTAAATAGTTGCAGACGGATGAGTGGAAAGCGCTGCAGTGTGCGAATTAAAAGTACCTTTCATTTCTGCAGTCAATTACCCCACCCTCATAGCCCTCATACAAGCCACGGCTTTCTCCCCCTCAAAGCGCAGCTTCATTGCATTTAGAGATCACACACACACACATGCACACAGACACAACGGAGTCCCGGGAACAATCTGGAACACATTGTCTGACTAATCCACATCATAAACGCATTTGAAAGCGCATCAAAGCAGTAGTGCTGTCTCTTTTCAGAGGAAACTCATTCATTTCTCCCAGCTGTATATGACCCCCCTCACTGGGATTGTGCATCAAATCTTTGCTTTATACAGCCTGAGGGAGTTTCTGTTTTACCTGAGGTCTTTTCTGGTATATAATCAACCTTATATAATGTAGTAATTTTTCACAACTGAAAAAACTGAAAAGAAAAAAGGTACAAAGCTGACAGTTGAGCTGTGGCCTAAGGTACAAGAGCTAAAAGGTACATTTTTGCCCCTAAATGGTATCTATTATTACCTTAAAGGTACATTTTGATGCTTTAAAACTTACTTCAAAAGTACACACATTTTAATACCTAAGATGTACATATTAGTACCTTTCACAGTATTGTACCTTTTTTCTGAGAGTTTACATGATAGTCCCGTACGCCGCTTTACAGACTGAATTTAGAGAATATCAAATATTATGTGAAGATTATTTTGTCATAAACATGTTGCTAAAATACTGGCTGCACAAAATTTGTTATTGTTTCAAACCACAAATTCTTTCCATTTTTGACTCAACATGTTGAAATCTGAAACAGCTAGATAAACTGCTTCTGTTTTGCAAAGTTTTTCTATACAAATGTTATTATCAGCAGAATCCTTTCAGAGAAAAGTTGAATTGCAAAAATGTCATTTTAAAATGCCCTCATTTTGTTTTAGTGTCAACAGCACTCAAGCTACATGAACGAAACTTGATGATCATGTTATCCAGCATGATTTGAGAATGCTTATGTTTATTTCTAGGAATACTTTTTTTTTTTTTTTTCTGTGAATCATGCAATAATTTTTCAAAGCAGTGAGTGACATTTTATCCCGTGTCTTCTGGTCGTCCTTCAGGAAAGAGCTTCACTTTGACCATCACTGTGTTCACTGGACCACCCCAGGTCGCCACATACCACCGCGCTATTAAAGTCACCGTGGACGGACCTCGAGAACCAAGACGTGAGTACCCATAATTCCTCTGAATCACTACCTAAAAAGAGCGTTGACCAAGGTCTCCAACAGCACCGACAATGATTATTATCCTGCACTGATGTCCACCTCTTTACATGACAATGTTCTGCATGAACTCAATGCACCGTAAAAAAAAAAAAAAAGTTGAGCCAACTTAAAATTTTAAGGCAACCATTTTTTTTCTTAGGTTTTCTCAACTTATTTTTGTAGGAGATTCTCAACTTTTTGTTGTATAAACTTAAAACAACAAGTTGAGAAAACTCAAAAATCTGCTGAAGCTGGTTGCCTTAAATTTTTAAGTTGGCTCAACTTTTTTTTTTTTTTTACAGTGTGGTTTGTTTTGTATAAAGTACTTTATCAGGACCTGCATGTTTCTTTGTGCATGAAACCAGCGTAGAATACAACAGAAAGAGGCGCTGTCTGTTTTATTGATTTATCGTCTGTGTATAATTTCATGCTAGACTGCAAATCTGGTAGAAAAGCATTTCTTTTGCGGTGTTTGATAGCGAGGGAAAGTATTTGATGAGGTGATACGAGTCTCTCCTTTGTGTCTGCTTTATACCGTGTTATTCACTACAGTAAAAACCAGGCTGAGCAGTTTTTAGAACGTGAGCCAAGTAAAACAGATTAGTTAATCTGTTGGTTCCTGGAGTTTTTCTTACTGTATTAGAGCTGGGAGGTTGATCATTGCACACTACTGTTGATAAATTGGTGAATGTGCGTAATGGTTTTAATATTATTCTATGTTGGGACGGAGTATTCGGATGGTACGATGAGTATTTGAACTATTTTCGGAACACTGACGGCTTTAATAGTCCTATGAGTCATTCACAGATGATACCAGGGAGTAGAGCCACTGTGTGTGTGTGTGTGTGTGTTCCCAAATACAGTGTATTTTTGTGAATAAGTGACAAAGTGTTGGTTTCGATGTCTCCTTTTATTCTCCTGTTTGGGTGTATACATACCTGCACAGCAGCGTGTATTAATATTAAACAGTGAACAGTCATTCATGGTCTAGATGGTTGCCAACCTCAGATGTCAGTTGTGGTGTGTTATTAAGCTGTTTCGGGCACAGAGAGCGAGGGTGCGTCTCTGAGCCACAAACACAGAGGGCTCAATGAAAGTGGCCACTCTTTCTGACCAGCGGGGTCAGCAGTGCCTGACCGCATTAGAGCCGCTGAATTAACACAGCACCGAACGCCTGCTAGGGGTGCAGATCCATAACGCTAATGCAGCCCGCGACCACAACAAGAGGAGACCAGAGAGAGAGAGAGAAAGATAAGAGTAAGTCAGTGCTGCCGTTTACAGAGCTGTTGTTGTATTTGTTCAAACACTAGCCCCAAAAAATACTTTGGAAATGTATGACTGTCATTGCACTAAATATCAAACCAAGCACAGGTACACTTTTCAAGCAAAATGTCAGTTTTGTTTGGTTTGAAATGATATGTAAATATAGATCTAGCGTACCTGAAAAGACAATTTAGGAAGGTGATGTTGAGTGAACCTCATAAAGTCTGTCAAGAATATGCCCAGCTCATATTTCCAATTAAAAAAAAGTAATAAGAAATGATATTTAGTTTAAAGAAAAATCCTACTTTTAGGAACAATATTTATTTATGTATTTATTTAAATTTTATTTGTTGACAGTTTAGCACACTCCACTCCCAGTTTTAATGATTTAATGCAATATATATTGGTTTTATTATAAATTAAGTTAGAATTAATATAATATAATTTCATTTCATTATATATATATATATATATATATATATATATATATATATATACACACACACACACACACACACACACACACATATATATATATATTACATTTTATTTATGAATACATAATTTGTTGGATTGCCTAATTTATGATCAATCTTAAAGGCCTGGTTTCACAGACAGGGTTTAGGTTAAACCAGGATTAGGCAATCAATTAGGACATTTAAGTACTTTTCATAAACATGCCTTTGAAAAAATACTTATGTGTATCTTGAAACAAAACAAAGGCACTGATATATTTTAAGATCAGTTAGAGCAAGTTTGAAACAGATCAGATTTACAAATTAATCTGGGATTAGGCCTAAACCTTGTTTGTGAAACCAGAGGAAATAGTTGTATTATTATTTATTTCCAGAGAAGATGTGTTTGCATTAAATAATGTAAATTATGCAAAAAAATCCCAATGACCCTAAAAATAGGCTTTATATTCTTTCTACATTTTTTTTTTAATTTGAATGTTTGAAATGTGACCTGGACATTTTGTTCTGTAAAAAAAAGAATCTAGCATTACGTGAGCAAATGCCACTTGTTTTAATTTTTTATAAAATGCAATGACAAGTATATGCAAAAATCCCTTTTGGTTCAATTCGGCACTATGTTAACCTTTTGGTTACGTCTGTAATCCTATATTTCCTCATGAATGTCATATCTATCTTATTGGCTGACTGATGCTTGGCCTGTAATGACTCTTTAGAGCCGTTTCCTGTAGAGTGGGTCACACAGCCGTACCTGTAGCCTACGCTCACTCAACTAGCACTAATGAACATGTGCTTCAGACGCGATCAGTTTGAAATGATGTGTGAGTGAGCGTGGCTTCAACGTGGTTATGGTGGTGCGGTTGCATTAGACTTTGAGTATGTGAAATTACTTCAGACCCGCAACGAATATGAGATACAGGATATGAGGTGTTTTTAATAAACAATACTTTATAAATATTAAATGATAATGTGATGTGTAAAAAAAAAAGTGTACACTGATCGTCCCATCATGCTGAATACTTATGTGTGTGATAGATTGAAGTCTTTGAATTCACTTCGTTGTTTATTTGCAGTTTGTGTGTGAATATGCGCTGGAGTGTGTGTGTGTGTGTATTCTGCTTTTGTCAGATATGTTGTGTTGATGGCATTTTTCATAAGAAAAACCACACCCTCTTCTCCCCGAGGCACGGGCTGATTGAGGCAGTATGTGTACTTTGATAGTGCTGCCAATAGAATAATACCTCATTAATGTTTACCTACGGAGTTGATCAACCTGATGGACGAGACCCCACACACACTTACATGTTGGGTTTTTATGTTTTATGGGGACTTTCCATAGACAAAATCATTTTGTATTCTGTACAAACCGTATATTCTATCCCCTAACCCTCACAGAAAACTCTGCATTTCTACAAAAAAAAAAAAGCTGTTTTCCTCATTGGGACCAAAAAATGTCCTCAACATTTGGTCTTCACAACACAGGGTTTACCTAGACCATAGGCCTGTATGTATAAATACAACAGACCTAGATAATAGGGCTGGGTAAAAAATATCGATTCTCCGATTTTAATCGATCTTCAGTTTAACGCAACGATATCGATTCTTAATGCACGGGCTTCACGTAAGAGGATATGAATATTCACCTCTCGTCCTGAAGGTGTCACCATCTTTCGAATTGCTCCACTAAAAAAAACAACTGTGTGCACCCTATTATTAATGTAGATGTTTATTTCAGTAATAAACTTAAGTAGGAGAGTTTCAGTTACCAGCATTTATATCAAAATATGGATCCCATGTCTGCAAAACTAACATTTTAAATGAAATATTGATAGCTAATCGATATCGAATCGAATCGAATTGAAATCGAAATCGAATCGAAACCATAAAAATAAGAATCGAATCGAATCGCAGAATTGGTCACAATACCCAGCCCTACTAGATAATATAGTCACACTTAAAAGATTATTGGAGTGTGTTTTACAGGAAAATATAATTTCAGCCTCTTTACTTCACAATTTCATGTCTAATTTAACGTCACTTGCTGTTTCTTTGTAATTATTTGTGAAATTTACTAGGAATTTCTGAGCAAACATTGTTTCAGAGTAAATCCAACAATTGTTTTTTTCAGCGTGTATGAATGTCATTACCTAACAACCTGTCAAACCAAACAGCATTCATTTTAAAGATGTTAAAATTAATCTTATCAAGCATCACACTTATCAAGCAAAACATCACCAGCTGGTTTAGAAGTCATTGCAAAAAAAGGCTCCAAAAAGTGAAGATAGTTCTGAGAAAAGCTATTGAGCGCAGAATTTCATAGAGAAGAGAAGAGTTGAGATTATGGGTAGGGGTTTTGGGTTCGACTGTATTTGCATTTTGGCACACAGCTCGTAGAGGGCATGTAAATCTCTTAACAATATCATTTGCTGTGTTATTTTTCCACAGATATCACTCTGTGTTTCTGTAAATAAAGGTGTGTACATGCATACATTAGTATGTGTGTGTGTGCGTGTAAAACACCTGCCAGGTGTGTCATCCATTAAATAGTGCATGCCGCACCCATAGATATGAATACATAGTTCTGCATATTGCAGATGATATCAAAAAGACTCATTTAAGATTTTTCTTTCCTTTGGGAGGATAAAAATCTTGCATGTGTGTGTGAGTGCTCTGCACATTTTTAATGGTGGAATCATCACATTAATGCTATTAACAGTCATTCTGTTATGTGTGCATCATAAGAACGCTTCTTCAAAGCAGCGCTAACGGCGAGTGGCAGCTTTCGTCACCGCTGGCTCTAAATATGAATGGAGCCAATATCGGACGGCAAATGAATGGAATGCGTTTGAAAAATGAACAGACGATTCATTACAGCGCAAACGCATGCAGTGCAGATTCAACCATTGGATGTGCGCAGTGCTGCTTTACCATGCATGCAATGAATCCTTGCTGATACTAGAGATCCACAGCTACAAAAAAGTGTCTTTGAGGATGTAACGGATGGTTCTGTCCTCTCATTAACTTCACCTCCCGGTCATATTTTCTTTCCTTTGAGGGATAAACTCAACAAAGGCTGACAAGAGAGGCATGGACTATAAGTCACACACATCTTACAGGCTCAGCTTGTGTTTGTGAACTTCCTTGTTTAGTCTTTCACCCAAGCAGACACCATTAGCAGCTTTAAAAAGTAATTTAATAAAGTAGCATAATAAAGCACCTCACAGTCCATGATAAACATCTGAGAGGCATTGAGTAGGAGACAGAAAGGGGAGGGAGGACTGTTACGGGAATATTATAGTGAATCATCTGTTTATTTTTCAACCATTTTTAACAGTGAGGAAAATTCTGCAAATAGCCTAATTGAAGAAGCGAGATGTGCCCAGACTTCCAGTAACACACACACATGCCGATTTTGTTGGGAAAAGTAGATTTTCTCTTTGTCAGAGCGTAGTGTTTCAGCATTTTAAATGGGTCATATCATGAGGAATCAATTTATCCTTGATCTTTTGAGATGAAAGACCTCATTGTGTTATGAAAAATGTAACTTTTCAAGCTCAAAATGTTCTGCTAACATATCTTTTTCTTGCTTCCGCACTACCAAAGCTTTCTGACGTCAGACAGACACGTTTGACCATGACCGCCGTATGTTAATAATGTCTGTTTGATTTTCAGAAACGTGGCCCATCTAGTGATGGGAAGATAATAAAGAGGAAGTAGAATAGATACTATTATTTTTAAATATGAGAAGATCTAAAGATAAGATTAAATGTGGGAAAGTCTGTCAAACTCTGTAGATCATTCTGAAGAATCGCAATATTAGAAATGAGCGTCTGAATTTATTTTCAATTAAATCACTGGTCTGAACAGTTTAAGCAACACATTTCAGTGCAGATTGTCTTGTAAGATTGTCGTATTTCATATGTGCAGAGGACATTTACATAGATGTTTTAAAGACACAAACACGCAGCATTTATTTTATCTATATATAGTTAGAAATTTTTTAATTAAAAATAAATTATATATTATAAATTATATATAATTGTGTTCTAAAATGGTGTTTCTTTTAAGGTTAGGGTTTTAGGGTTAGATAATTCCAGAAACAGAATTAGAATACGAAACTAATAATAAATATAATAGTCTACGCTATGTCCTCATTTAGATGGCAAAGTAAACATTTGCGTGTGTGAACTATAAGACTGAAACCTATTCTACATGACAGATATATCTCAGTTCTCACACTCCTGCAAGCTGCAGTTGCGTCAAATCCTGTCACACACACACATACGCGTAGGCGCTTGCGATTTGAAGTCAAGGGTCTCTTCCTGCCCTTTAACACCTCTAGCAGTTCTCATCAGAACACCTCTGCCCCTTTCTCTGTCATCTCCTCCCTAATTTCCACTCCATCTTCCAGAATAATCTCAAATAAAGCCTTCAGACAGTCAGTCTCCGCTAAGAGCTGCACGTTTAAAGAGCCGGATGAAATTCCTCAGGCTGAAGCTCAGTTGCGTTTGAATTTCATTAGTTTGGCATGGGAATGCGCTCCTAAATCATGCTCTTAACACAAAGTGTGCTCTTTCTTTTGTCCTATATACTCCAGGCGTTCGATTTCAGCTCATTCCGGCTGCGTACAGCCAGCAGACAGCAGGACACTTCCATCAGATGTATGCTTGTTCGGAGACACAATGTGCGTACAAGTCGAGCTCACATCGCATCATCTGGGTCAGAGGGGTTTCTTGGTTTGAATTACAACTAGGTCAACCAAAACCAACCAAACACCAAACCACACATATGCAGGTGCATCCACATATGCATACAATAGCACTGCCACTCAAAGGTTTGGGCACACCTACTCATTTTACACATCTATATATATATATATATATATATATATATTTTACACATATATAAACACATGTGTAATTTCTCACTGAAGTCAAAAAACCACAAATGTGTGCTGTTACGCCCTTTTTGTTTATCATGCTCTTTTTTGCATTAGACATGAACAGGAAAAGCAAAGAGGGCGTTACAACACAGACATAGAAAACACAAAGAGGTGGGTGACTACCTCTGGCTGCTGTTTTGTCTGATGGATATGGGCCCTAGTGAAGGGTCTTTCTTTATCTAACCTGCTCCAACTTGCCCTGGAGAATGAATCAAGCGTTAGAGATAATAATATAAGAGACACTTTATTCCCTTGCGACCGGAACCATTGGATTTGTTTATATGATTTCACATGGCTCAACCACTAAATATAGTTGAATGTTTTAATTTAAAATATTTGTATTAATATGGTTTAGTGTGAATATTACCAAATTTAATTCAAACAACTGAATATATCTTTCTCAATTAGGTAAACACAAATAATTCAATATTTACAAAAAACAGGAAGCAGAGAGTGCTACACGGGTGTCTTTATAAAGCCACTGATGCTCATTGGATAAAAAAAATCATATTATATAGACAAAAGACTTCCAAGGCACTCACGTGGTAAGTTAAAAAAGCCTTTAATGTACTGGGCTTAAATCATTACAAAATGGTTAAAAGTAGATCTACGCGTTTCGGCAAAAACAGCTTCTTCAGGACACACATCAATTGCTCAAACAGGTATTCTTAAACTGGTGTTAATTAATGAATCATCAAATGAATTCTCTCTCCTTTGATTTTTTTTTTAAATCTTAGCCACACCCACATATTAACCAGCTGTTTTTGATGATTCATTAATTAACGCCAGTTTAAGAATACCTGTTTGAGCAATTGATGTGTGTCCTGAAGAAGCTGTTTTTGCCGAAACGCGTAGATCTACTTTTAACCATTTTGTAATGATTTAAGCCCAGTACATTAAAGGCCTCTTTATCTTACCACGTGAGTGCCTTGGAAGTATTTTGTCTACATAATTCAATATTTATTTATTTTTTTACCTTTTTTGGCCTATTTTTGAGTTCATGTTCAGTGGAAGGGGGATTATTAAAGTTACTAAAGATAACCAACCATAAGCATTGAGCGGTTTTCTTCTGGTTTATTGTTTTTTTTTTTTAAATATTAATATCAACAACATAATATAATTGGTCACGCATTGGCCTGACATCACGACAACTTTCAGATGGAGAGAGACCGAGTTTAGGATTCAGAAAGAAGACAGGTGCAGCGATCTTAGCAGATGTAGAAACGTCTCCAGCGTCCGTTACTACGGAAGCACACTTTCATCTGAGGCCTCGGTTTCCACACCTGACGTACGCAAAAACTCACTCTCATCAACTGTCAGCTACAACGGTGGCGAAAAAGACAGGTGGAGCTCTGCATTATTCACCATACTGAGATGCGTCAAGTAATATAAAAGCGCTTTATAATGCGTTTTCAGAGCTGGAAACCCTCAGATGGGCCACCCAAAATCTGTATGTTTACAAGATGTTATAGACTTCAAATCAGTGTTTAAAAAAATATCACACTGAATTAACTGCATTTATATTAATATTTCCCTCTCTTTGTATTGTGGGATTGTCTGTAAATGGCAAGTAAAAACTAAATGTGCTGTGGCTGGAAATATTATGCCAAAAGTCAAAAGTTTGCCTGCAATTTCTTCAGAATTGAGTTTAAAACATGAGCTAAAGCATGAAAAATTCTATAACATGAAAGCAACTGTGCGAAAACATACCTCATTTTTTGCCTCTTCCGTGTTTATTCAATATTTTTGCTAATTACATTTTTTTTATGTTTTTTTTTTTTTTTTTTCAATGAGCACCAGTGGCTTTATAAAGACACCTGTGTAGCACTCTCAGGAATTATGAGTAAATATATACATCCACTCACTCACACACACACACACACACACACACATATATGCATGCTGATTTTCCATTAAAATAAGCACAAAAATGTTAGAAAACCCAGCAAAATCCATCTGAGCCTGCTTATTTTTCACATCTCTAAACCTTCTGCACTCGGTCGAGCTAAAGTACGCTTTATCCTCAGTCTATACAGATCGATTTCACAATGTTATCAAGTGCCTATCAGCCCCATTTATAGACACCCGTACAAATATTTACAGTGTGCCCGCCGTGACACGTCTGGCCCTCCACAGCGAATGTCGAGTTCCAGCCCTGCCCAAATGCACACACACTCCGACAGCGCAAAAAGAGCCTGTGTTCTGTCAGTCCAAAAGGGAACATATGTTTCTTTCTTTTCATCGTTAGAGAGAGAGAATGAAGAGAGGCAGGAAAGGAAGGAAGCTGGGCGTATCAGTTGATCAGTGTAAGTACGAGAGCTGAAAGTGTGCTGAGAGGGCCTCTGTGTACACACTCCACTCGCAGAAAGTACAGACTCGAATGAACGATGACGATAGCTGCACTGTTTATATCACAGTATTTATTGAGCAGGATAGTTTTACACTATTTAAGAGCACCAATGAAACTGTAAGTAATGCTGAAACAGAACAGGACGTGTTCCAAATGGGTCAAGTTGAGGAAGACGTTAATATTAAAGGGTGCACAATGAGTTTTATTGTTTGTAGTTGTTCTTTTTACTCTGAATTTCTGGCAAAAAATAGTAATTGTCTATTTACATGTCAGTCTGTGCATGTGTGGTGTACAGTAGATTAGTTCATTGCATTTGTCACATGATGAAAGAAAGAATTGAGAGGTGAACTAATCGTTTATGTTTCTTAGAATTTATCATTAGCTGCATTTTTATGATTTGCTAATTTGATGAAAGATAGTTATTTTTTTAACTTGTATGGGGAATTTGGCTTTTGAAAATATAACATTTCACACTAGATGACTTGAATTAAGTAATTTAGTCATTTAAGTAATTTAGCAATTTAATAAGTCATTTATTTTTTTTTATTTTTTATTTTTTTGCACAAGACTGAACAAAAGTTGGTAAAACTATCTTGAATTAATCTGAAAATCAAAAATTAATCTGATCTTTCCATCATTAATGTAGATTTCATTGTTAGGACAGTAGGTGGCGACAAGTTACTATCCATTCCAATTCATTGGAAGTCATTGAATCATTCACTGAGATGATTCATTCAGAAATGGATCAAGTAACTTTCTTTATGAGTGTTCATTGAATCAGTTGCTCAACCAATTCATACCAAAACATTGATTAAATCACGCACCAATTCAAGTGACTGTCTTTATGAATCATTGACTCTGACAAATAAATGATGATATGAATGATCTGATTATATACACACACACACACACACACACACACTACTTTTGCCAAATTACCATTTGTGTAGTACTTTTAAATCTAATTTCACCTATCACATGAAAAATAACACATACCCTAACCCAATGCTAAAAAAATAAAATAAATGTGTTTGAAGATGAGATTTTCATAGCATTTAGGGCTGTTTTATAAGAGATTATAAGGGTGTATATGCATATCGTGTATATCATAATGTATCTGTTGCAGTTGTGCTGAGTTCATCCCAGACCATTTCCCCATAACATGTGTGTATATGTGTGTATGAGAGGGATCCACTTATTATTAATTTGTGTGTCTGTGTGCTCTGTGGTTATGATATCATTCTCACAAAAAGTCAACATTCCTGTCTAAGTGCCCCTTACCTATGAAATATTCATTCATCCATAATAATTCAGACAGGGTGAATGTAGGCAGGGCAGATGTAGGGTTTGACCCCACAGGCACCCAGGAGAGAAACTGCCCGCGCTAGCGCTTGAACAGAAAGAGTTTAAGCATAAAACTTTTCAAACTGCATTAAAACAAATATACAGTATGCCATACTATAGTGACTTACAGTAAGATTACAGCTTTAACATGAAACACTTAGTAAAAGTTAGTGCCTGAGGCTAAAAATTTAATATTAACGACTACGCATTACATTTGACATCTTTCATACCTCAGAAGCTGCAATAGAGAGATCTCAGTTGTTTTGCATTTAAGCATCAACTTTGTTTCAGATTTTCTCCTGAAATGTATTGACAGAAATAAAAATAGACACAAATGAGACGATCTAGAAAATGAATGTGGATAGCAGCTCAGATCATTTGATGAGAAATTGAGACACTTTTTGAGATTTCTGCAGTCCTTTTTACAAGAAAAACATCTAAAATTTGGATTTCGATTTGCTTTTCACACTGATTTAGTTTTCACTCGATAGTAAATTTCACAAGAAATGGCCTATAAAATGAGAAAAATCATTTTTACAGTTCATTTAATCTCATTTCGGTCTAGGAGAAACAACTAAATAGTTATTTTTTCTTTTCCTCTTAGATTTTTGTTTTGTGTCTCCCACAATTCATAAACAAACCAAAAATACAGAAAAAAATATTTTATTTACCATTTAAATCAAATCAGAGAGGGAGACAGCAGCAACAAATGGAGGTAGCGATAAACTGACAGAAATATTACCCTGGGGGTACAAAAATGTGGAGTGATGTATTGCCCTTGGGTGAAAGAGAGGGCAAGAACACACAAAATCCATATCACAGCGTCTGTTATCCCTCTATATCTGAATAAAATATTCAAATACAGCCATTACTCCACATTAAAAACCACAAAATGTTCACATGTTCCTAACACGCCACTGATAGTCACATTAAACTCATCCATTAGAGCTGACCAGACTACACGTATGATGATGATGATGATGGGGGTGGGGGGGAGGTGTCTGTAATGGCTATGGCAACTTACTGTCTGTAGTAAACCCACACACACCCACACATATACACTCGCAGCAAGGTTTTTCTTGGTGATTTCCTCTGTGGATGAGTCACGACTGAGTACACAGCACTGTCTGAAAGCCATAAGCGCTTTTCCAGACCCTTTTTACTCAATATTTGTGTATTTTTATACTTATTAGAACAGGATGTTGGTAGCTTTGTGAAAAACTGATGTCAAACTGTATTAGGATCACTTGTGAGTGTGTTTGCTCTTGTGTGAGTTATTGTCTTTGCAAACAGGTTCCATAAGTTAGGAGGCTGTCTTAGAAAGCTGCTGTCTGTGTATTTTAGTGGGTTAGAATTTTTAATTGTTATATAGAATTTATTTATTTCACTTTTGTCCTTTTTTACAAAGAGAAGGGGTGTGTTCGTTAAACTTAATATTATGGGAATTAATCTGTTTTGTTTTTGAATGCTACATATGAAATTGTTTGCAGTCTATTTACTGCATTTGTAACATAATGTCAGTTACTAAAGAAAATAATTTCAACTTAACCAACTGTTTTTATTTTAATTTTAAAAAGCAAATACATTTTAAAAAGACAAAAAAAAATTATTGAACCTCACTGTTCAAAAGGTTGGGTCAGTATGATTGTTTAATTAATACTTTTATTCAGCAAGGACGCATTAAATTGATCAAAAGTGACAGTAAAGACATTTATAATATTACATAAAATTTTGAACTTTCTATTCATCAAAAAAGTATCACAGTTTCCACAAAAAAATATTAAGCAGCACAACTGTTTTCAACATTGATAATAACAATAAATGTTTGAGCAGAAAATCAGCATACTAGAATGATTTCTGAAGGATCATGTGACACTGAAGACTGGAGGAATGATGCTGAAAAATTCAGCTTTGCTTCACAGGAATAAATTACATTTTAAAATACATTCAAATAGAAAACAGTTTTTTGAAATTGTAATAATATTTCACTAATTCCCCCCCCCCCCCGAATTAGTCATTAAAGTTTCACATTTCAGCTTTCAACTGACACAGGCTTGATTTACTCCAAAATGGTAAACGTTCATGGCAAAAACTGAGGGACGAGTGAAAAATTGTGCCACCATCATTCTGATTTATTATGCTTAACTTTACTGGGATATTGCTATTCTAATAACCCACTGCATTTCTCTCCATCTCTCTGCAGGTCACCGCATGAAGCCGGATGACCCTCATAAGCAGTTCTCCGATCGCCTGAGTGACATCGAGCGTTTCCAGAGGGCCAGTCTGAGGATGAACCCTGGCAATGGGACCACCCGCTCCCACCAGACCCATTACAACCCCTCCAGCACCACACAGATACCAGGTGCGTGTTTTGTCCCTGGATGCCCTACAGATCCAGTGTGTGTGTTTGCTTGATTCAGACGTTCAGGCTCGTCACAACAACTCGCACCTCAACGTCTGGAATCTAGCAACCCCTCTCGATCTCGGCTCCCACGTCATTGTGTGTGATAGTGGGTGAGGATACGTTTTCAGATGCAAGTAAAGACGTTTGAGCATGATGTCTGCTAGCAAACCGGCAAAACTCTCACACTCTCAAAGGCACGTATGCATTTCGCTTGCAGTCTATCTTTCTATTTTCAAACAGACATACACACCCAGGCAGATTTCACACCCCACCCGTTCTCCTACACAGTAATGCTGAAATGTGCTTCTTTTATTCATTTCTGTTTGCTCACTGTTTCTACAGCGTAGACTGAATCACTCACATTTCAAAAGAACTCAGACCGGTGCGTGTTTACAGTCATCTGACTCACATTTCAATCAAACGCTCATCTAAGATCAAGAGCCTCAAATCAGTTTTATTTAGTTCCTTCGATCATTCGGGTCAGAAACCTATGAATTTATTCCGTACTTCTCTCAGTTTCTAAGTTGGACGCTGTTTGTCAGCTGGATACACAGTGAAATCTTGTATATCAAACGTCTGATATGTTTTCATTGGCTTTGATTTTGTCATTTGGTTAAACAATTTTGCCGTTTTTATTTGTTCTTGTTTGCTCACTGCATCTGTAGTGTAGGCAGAATAGCTCATATTTCGTAAAAACTCAAACAGAGTTGGCGTGTGTTTACGATTATCTAAGCAGTCGTGACTCACATCTCTCTGCGATCAATCAAAAAGCGAGAAAGACCAAATGCTCCCGAGGGTCAAATCACATCCCGCTGCACTTCTTTCATCTTTTTTTCATTTTTTGGACCATTCGCAAATCCATAGTCGAACCTAAAGCTATAAATTTATTCCTTAATTTAGTCAGTTCTGATAGCATGTTAAAACTAGATGCTGTGTACAACATTCATTTTGTCAGCCACTTAGTTTCTATTTCTGTCAGGTCATGTTAGGTAGCTCCGCCCACATTCAAATCTCATTGGTTCTATTCTTAAGATTGGTTTTAAATAACACATTCATCAAACAACTTCATGAGGTGCCTTTCCATTAATATCAAGCCCACGTTTATATATATATATATATATATATATATATATATATATATATATATATATAGACAAAAAATTGTTTTAATGTTTTGAAAGAAGTCTCTGCTCACCAAGGCTGCATTTATTTGATCAAAAATAAAGTAAAAACTGTAAAATTGCTAAATATTATTCCAAGTTAAAATAGCTATTTTTTGTTTTAATATACTTTAAATGTCATTTATTTCTGTGACGACAAAGCTGATTTTTCAGCAGCTATTAGTCTTCAGTGTCACATGATCCTTCAGAAATCATTCTAATATGCTGGTTTAGTGCTCAATGGTTATGATTTGGTGCTGTTAATATTTTTGTGTAGAACGTGATCATTTTTTTTCAAAGTTCAAAAGAACAGCATTTATTTAATAAAAAACCTTTTAAAAAATTTTAACATGCCTTTACTCATACTTTTAATCAATTTAATGCATCCTTTCAGAATAAAAGTAAACATTTTTATACATATAAACAACAGATATATAATTTTGATGTTTTGCAAGGCTTTAAAAAAAATATAACTTGTGTCTGGTTAGGACATGATGTAATGGTCAACCGGAACCCATACAGATGTGGTTACTTTCGTAACGTTCATTATTGATGAGCAGTTTATCCACAATGAGCCCGTGATTTAGAGGCACTGAATGTTTCGCTGGTGTTTTTGTTTGGGGTTTTTGGTAAATTCCTCCATCAGATTGACCTGATTTCTGAAGGGTGGACGCTTACACAAGCATTCCTGCAAAACCAAAGCCATGACTCATGCAGAGCTCAGCGCGAGAAGAATGGGAGATTTACTCTTACCGCGTCAGGAGTGCACTTGAGCTGGTAAAGCACATCTAGTATCTGTATCTGCAGGTGGATTAGGAGAGGAATTATGTCTTCATGGTGCTGTCAGAGACCAAGACTGCGGACACACACACATCTGAAGCAGACATAACACATTAACAGAGCTTTAGCTGTCGGGAGACTGCGTGTCTGTCACTGCTGTAGGCCTGTGTGAGTGTGTGATACATCAAAACCTCACTGTTATGTCTGATATTAGCATAGTTATCTCTCACCTCAGGGCACTGTCTCTCTGGCTGTCTGTCTCTTGCGTCGGCCCAACTTCACCTTTATGCCTAAATCTTAACACACACACACATTCAGTCAGACAGCTCTGTGTGGTATGAGGTTTGCAGACAGACATGTGTAAGATAGACATGTTTAATTAGATTTATCACATTCATCACAGGATAATTAGATGGTCTCTCATTCCACCTGAATGATGCAAACTCTCTGTGTGTGTGTGTGTGTGGTGTTGATTGCATCATCCTGGAGTCTTGAGGTTTGCAGATTGTTGATGACTGTAAACAGATATTAAGTTACAAAATTCACAGCACAAACACAGACATGGTTCATGCTTAAACAGATTTGTCAAAGCACACAGTACATACACACACCTATTGTCATGCCGGTGGAGCAGGGAGGCCAATTAATGTTGGCTTTAGTTGACTTGCAGCGACACGCTTCAGACAGGAATAAAACGAATGAGGAATAAACGAAACGAAAATGCAGAGGGAGTTTAATGAAGAAAATAAAAGCACAAGCACATAGAGATGCGGGCTGAGCTGTGTGGTGTTCATTCATGCGCTCATGCATATCCCACATACTGCAGAACAGACAAGCACATCAAATATGTCTGCGCAAAAGATTAATTATTTTGCATGAAGACAAGGAAGTCTTGACTTTATGGACCATTAAAAAAAATTTGCATTGTTGCAGTTTTGCAGGCATTCTCTGCCTAAAACTACATGTAGGCATTGATTTAAAAAATATGTTTAAATAATCAAATATAAGTACAATATTGTTTTATATTAATTATATTAATTAAACGTTTTATTAAATTTTTGAATTGCTCTTATTGTAAAGAAATAATATATATATAAAATATATTATTTTAATTTCTAGATTAATTTATATTAATAAATGAATCTATAAAATAATTCATTTTATGTATAATTATTTAAATATGTTCAAATAATCATGTAATTATATTAATATAAAAATATTATGTTTCATTTGAATTCTATTAATGAAATTTATTAAATATTTTTAAAATAGTTCTCATTATAAAATATGTAAAATATATTATTAATTTACATCAATTAATCTGTAAATTATTTGATGGATTTATGCATAATTATTTGAATGTGTTTAAATTTGTATTATAATATACATATGCAATTAATTAATTTTAAAATAGATTAATATAAAATTGTATATTTATATAAAATATTAAAGGGCCTTTATTATGGGTTATGAAAGGTTCATATTTTGGTTTTGGGAGTTCCCAATAACAGGTTGACAGGCATACAAGGTCAAAAAACACTTTCATTGTCTTATAATATGTTTTTACCTTACTTGCTCAACAACTCCCAAACGATTTGCTCAACGATTCATTTTTCCAAACCCTTCCTATGCGTGATGCTAATCTGCGGTGATTGGTCAGATTGGTCTCATTTTCATTTCCTCATGCGAAATCCACCAATGCGAAAAGACCAACAAGTGGGCGGCAATATGCTAATGTTTCATGTTGACGTCAATTTTCAGATTTAAAACTTTGCAGGATGTTTTTATTCTCTTAGATCTGTGTCACACACTGCATGAAAGGTCATTTTCAAAAATCCATAATAGGGGCACTTTAATATTTTATAGTATTTAAAATGTATTAATTTATATACAAATATTTTAATGTTTAATTTTTAATATTATGATTTTTTTTACTATTTTATATTGTTTTTATACTTTTATGTATAAATATAACACATTTGTGAATTGTAAAGTATATGACATTACAATAATGAGAACGTAGGTAGTGGGTAAATGTGCTTTATTGTCACAAAAATAGTCTTTTTCAGACAGTATACAGGTTTGAGTCTGAGACTACACATGTGTGTGGACTTCAGAGAGGGTTTTAGTGTTTTAAGGAGGTGTGGCGAAAGATCTGACAGAAAAACTTCATGGTGGCTGTGTTTGTTTTTGCTGGTTCTGAGGAAAGCCTGCATTTCCACTCAGCGTTACACAGCTTCTCTCTCTTACTCTATTTTCTCTTCTGTCCACAATCATACTATTTAAATTAGCAGTATGTCAGTTGGCATGACATAATTAACTAATGACTGATCAGAATGAATCATAGGTAACTGAGTGCTATCTATGTAAACCAAGCACCATCTATTTGATCAGTGAATCATTTAACTGAAATGAACTGATTCACTATAATAAACTGATTTAATAGTTCAGTCATGCTATGCTACTTTGTTGGAAACATATAGAGTTGCTGTCATATTACTAATATATGTATTTAAGTTTGTCACATTGCTACTTTTAGTTAGCTTCTTCCCAACATTAGTCCACTCAGAGATGCACAAATCTCACATATTGTCCTGCTCACAGACTGTTTCTGTGACATGCTGCTTTAATAGTGCTAGAAATCTGTTTGTTATTGACGTTGTGTATCAGCCAATCAAAATATTTGAGTGAGATGTTTATTTTCAGCAGAAGCACCAGCTGTGGCCTGAATAAGAGCATTTATACTGAAGAATTTATCATTGTGCGGCGAAAACCAGAGAGAGAGACTGAGAACAGTGTGTTATTAGTGGTGTTTGCTAAGACAAGCATCACTGTTACTACTGCTCGTGCTTACGGTTATAGGGATTTATTCAAACCCCTTACCCCAAGGATCAAACTTTGGCATTACAGACATGAATGATATTGCAAATAAAATAAAATAAAAACCATAGACTTGCTTTTGTCTTGGACTAGTAATATACCACCCTAGAAAACACACACTATGTTTTGCATGAACAAGCACCGCTCACATTTTTCTCCGAAAATGTAAAAATCTACTCGCATACGTCTCATATCTCATACATGTATGTGTGTAACTTTGTCGCAACGATTAGCTTGTAACAACTGTGTCATCTCGGTCTGAGAGCAAACAGGATTTATTTGCATGTCAAATTGGCAGTTCAGTGCACAAACACACACACACAAACATACTCTATAATTCCCAAAGTATCTTATTTTAGACTCGTGCAGTGACTGCTGTGTGTGTGTGTGTGTGTGTGTGTGTGTGAGAGAGAGAGATAGAGAGAGAGAGACAGCTGCATTTTAATGCTGACAGAGTGTTTTAAAGTGTTCAGATCATACACACATACAGGCGTCACACGCTCAAGATAAGATATGTGATAATCACACACCCAAAATATCATTCCTCATGACACACTGATACTTTTCTTGGCTCATCAGCAAAACAGAAAGATTTCAGAGTTATCTACTCACACACACACTTTTGACAGATTGAGTTCTAACATGTGTGTGTGTGTGTGTGTATGTGTGTTTGTGTGTGTAATGTGACACCAGCATACGATTTCATGTTTGTTTTTCTCGGCACCTTTGATGAAAACACTAGCAGCTCTCTCACATTGAACGTGTGTGGACAAATTCATTGTGTCGCAATCCTACACACACACACACACACACACACATACACACAGGTCTGGGTGGCATATCTAATAATCATTGTATATGCATGATGATTTTGCAGCCAAAATAAAATTTAAATTAAGCAACAGCATCTTTGGTTTACACTTCATTAACAAAAATGGCATTGTTCAGACTACTTCCATAAATCAGTTTAATCATCTGAATCAACTGCTCGTTTCATTCAGTGAACTGATTCAACAGTTCGTTTTATCATTCAAAAAGGTTTACAATGTTTACAATTAAAAATGTGTTGTATTGCTGCATATAACAGTATCTCAGAGATATATAATACTGAGACATTTCTTTTAAATTTATTGCACAGTGCTTTATTATTTATTGCATTAATGCATATTGTAGTTTGGTAAATTTCTGTTTGTTACCTCTTGCTGCATATAAAAAAATAAAAAAATATTTCATTAATATTTGTATTAACTTACAGCAACTTTAAAGAGCTAATACATAAATATTAATATATAAATATCTTAAATATTATCAAAAGGATATAAAATGTTTTTTAACTATATCGTACAACATTTTATAATTTATTGCATTAATTTATATTTTGTTTTGATAAATTTATAGAGTAAATATATAAATATCAAGATAGAGATACTGAATAATATCAGAAAACATTTTGAGAATGTTTTTTATATCACACAGTGCCTATACATGAATAAATGTAATTCAATATATATATATATATTTATTTTATTTATTTTATTTTTTTATTTTTTTTGTAGCATTATGGCCAGATCAGATTGACCCTCCTGCACTGAAGACTTGCAAAGTGGAAGACGACTTACGCTGGTCAAGTAAGAGACCTTACAAACACCCATAGTTCACCATTGACTTTGACTTTATTTATTTTGGGTTAATCTATTCCTTAGCGATACATCTGTTTCAGAAAAAAAGCTTTTATTGTTCAGTGGTGCTCTTTTATGTTATTGGTAGTTGAATGAGACACGCACACACACCGTTGTCCTCAAATGACTTTAATATGCAGATGTGTGTGTGTGTGGGTGTTGCCGTCATAATGGGTGAATCATAAAATTAATGATCCAATCAGAATCCAGCGTTTTTGTGGAGGGGCTGAAACAAACAAAATATAAAAAATGATCTACTTTCGCTTACACACGCACACACATGCATGGAACCAGAAATATCAATAAACATTCTAAGTGTGTGAAATACACACACACGCACCCACTTGCTTTGGCACACACACACATATAAACACACTCAATCGAAAACATTCACACAAACTCTGGCTGCCATGGACACACAGCCACATACCTGGATCTGGCACGGTTTTCCTTCCCCACGGCGACGCAGAATTCCTGCCCTTCCTGTTCCCGCAAACCCCAAACATCCAGACCAAAGAGTCATTTTTATCTCCAACACACACAAACACACACAAGATTCCCTTTGTCACACCAGCCCCTGTGACATTTAAGTTATAACTTTCTTTAATTGATTTATGATTCCTAATAGACTCGCTGCGTGTCAGGTGACATGTTTCAAAACACCAGATGGCAGTTTCAACATAATTCATGCTCTGTTATGTGAGGAAATATTTGACGTTTATTAAAAGCCACACTGCAGCTACAAATATTGTCACTCCTCTACTGGGTGTTTCATTTCATTCAGTACGCTCTGTAGTTATTTATGATATATATCTATATAAGTCTGCATTCTTTCCATCAAAAATAGCAGTATAAAATGTGTTTCTTTTTCACAGCCACTGTCAACTATCACAAGGTAATTAAAGGTATTCACTCCCGCATTTAACTGCGGCGGTCCTTCCCGAAACTTTGCAGAGTTTAAAACTCACACAAAGACAGAGTTCAGTTCTATTATTCACAGATTTGTTCTAGTGCTTCCAAATATGCACTCAAACTTCTAAATTAATTTCAAACATACTACAGGTCAGTCAGTATCAGATTAGATTAATTCATGTTATTCCAAAGGAAATCATTTTAGAATCAGAAGTTTTCAAATATGACTACGTATTTAAAGGCGTAGTCCACGCAAAATTTTAAGATTCTGTCATCACTCTCATGTCATTCCAAACCTGTATGACTTACTTTTTTCTGTGGAACACAAAAGAAGATACAAAAATTCATTGGAAGTCTATGGGACCTAAAACAGTTTGGTTACCAACATTCTTCAACATGCATGTCTCTTTATCACTGTTAACCGTCACAAGGTAATTAAGGGTATTTACTCCGACATTTAATTGTGGTTGTCACTCTTGGCCAAAGAGAGTTTGAAACGCACACAGAAACATGATTGGAAGGCAGAATTCTGTTTTAGAATTCCCAGGTTTGTTCTAGAACTGCCAAAAATGGATTTGAACATTTTGGAGCATACTTCAGGTCAGTCGATAGTAAATTAGATTAGATTACCCTATTGTAAAGTATTCCAAAAACAAAACAATTTCAGAAGACATAGTCCACCCAAAAATGTTAATTCTGTCATCATTCACTCACCCTCGTGTCTTTCTTCTGTGGAACACAAAAGAAGATTCTTTTGAATAACCCAAACCCTTTCAGGTCCCATTGACTTCCACAGTATGATCAAAAATTACTGTAGAAGTCAATGGGACCCAAAACTGTTTGGTTACCTCTTCTTTTGTGTTCCACATAAGAAGGAAATGCATACTGGTTTAGAATAACGTGAGGGTGAGTAAATGATGACAGAATTTTCATTTGTGGGTCAACTATCCCTTTAAGTATTAATTTTGTCTCAGTTGTTTCTCTTCAAAAATAGCTCAGATCATTTGGGCTTCGAAGAACTTGATGTGAAATATTTTAATTTATGTGCAGAACTCAGGAGAAACATCTGAGCAGTCTGAGAGTTTCTTTTTGCTCTCCATCGCTCTCTATAAGAACCAACTGAGAGATTAAATAGATCTCATTTGTGAAGTGGGTTCAGATAGCATGTGTTCTGTGCTGCAGACTTGCGTGAGTTTAATGTTGACTCACCACTCTGAACTGCAATGATCAGAAACGCCTACAGGAATAATGAGATCCAACAGTTCTTCTATTTCATAATAATTGCTTCTGAAAGAACTGAATATTGATTCCTTTCAACGTCCTAGAACAGCAAAAGCAGCTTAATAATTGCGATTTTTGGATCAATAATAATGCAGTCGTTTCAACAAATGGATTTTAGAGTCAATAAGGTCAAAATACCTCACTGGAGAAAAAAAGGCATTCCTGATTTATTCACAAATGCGTCTCATTGTGATCCAGGTCCTGAATCAACGACCTGAGTTGTAAATCTCCAGTACAGTATCAGATGTTTGTGAATGGTAACCTGAGCCTTCCTGATGTATGAGATGGCGGCGCAGCACATGTCATGATGAGCTAGTTTGCATGGGACGTGCCGTGTTGTCTTATGGACTACAGCTCTAACATAAACACACAAGATCTACATGTTTGCCTGCGTCTCAGGTTCTCTGCCTGTTGGAGCGATATGCCATTACCTTCAGTTATCATTCATCAACATCCAGTGCAAACATTTAGCCATTTCAGCCCTGCTCCAGTTTTCTGCATGCTTGTAAAACCATCGGTTTATCATTTGGAAAAATAGGCTATAAATATTGAGAACGCAACCATAAATTGAATTGTTCAAACAATATATATATATATACACACACACACACACACACACACATATATATATATATATATATGTACATACATATTAATGCTGGGCAACGATTAATTGCGATTAATCACATCCAAAATAAAAGTTTTTGTTTATATAACATTTGTGTGTACTGTGTAAATATATATATATATATATATATATATATATATATATGTATATTGTGTACACAAAAACTTTTATTTTGGATGTGATTAATCACGATTAATCGTTGCCCAGCACCAATATATATATATATATATATATAGTCAAGTAAGTACAGTGTAAATTGGTTTAAAGCAGTTTTATAAAAATATATTTTAAAAAATCAGTCTTAAAGCTCAGTTTGTATATGAACATATAAAATGTATGTTGCTGGGTTAAAACAAAAACTATAGATATACTATTTAAATTGTAGATGTTCAGGCAAATTATGGTTGTCAAACATTAGTGGAACATATTCATACTTCTGCAACACCAGTTAAAAATAATAGTTTGAGGCCTCTGTGTATGGCATAGTTGAGTTACATGCATTGATTGTTTGGTTGGTTCCTGTGGGTTCGTGTCACTAGTTGAGCATAAAACCACATAGTAGAAACTCAAACCGTGAACTAGTAAGCAAGTCTGGGATCCACATCATTGTATGATTGTTGGATATGTGGTATTTTCGATATCCTCCATTCTAAAGCAAATATACATGATTTGATTAGATTATATAGAGTATCAAGTATATATTTCAGTCTTTATGTCTCCATGTCTTTCTTTCCCCTGGCCACACGATTTGCCTGGTCCAGGTGTAATCCATCTGTTTTTGCATTGCCATTTTACAGGTGAGGGCCGAGATTTGCATCCTCACCAGAACCCTGATCCCACACACAAACACGCACAATTCCTGCCGACTAGCTACTGCTTGCTCTTCTGTTAACAAACAAAATCAGTTTCTACAGCAGTCAAATGAGGCAAACCTCTGTAGTGAGCTGGGTTACACGCTTGACTGTGGGCTAGTGGAACACGGCGAACTGAACTGAACTGATCGCTGTGATGGGTGAAAACACAATGGGGGAGGATAGCAGCGTTTGACAGGGGTTATTTGCAGGAGAATATCATTTTTTCCCATTCATTTTCATTTGGAAACACTACTGCTGAACTTTAAAGTAGCACTTTTTTTCCCACCTCAGGGCCATAACTGCCATAGACGGCACAGAAGGACATTTTTCCCCTCAGTAGTCATCAAGGCCTTGTTGTGCCAAGACCAAATGTCCCTTAATTTTTTTTATTATTATTTGCATTAAAATTAATAATATTTTTTCTGCAGAACTTGTCCTATTAAGCATTTTTAATTAATATTAATTTATTTATAATATGCATTAATATGTAATATTTTTTTTTAAGTCTGTTATTTTACTTAAATCAGTTTTTTTAATATTAATTATAGCATTAAAATATTAGCAGTACAATGAATATAAATATTGTTTCGGCAGATTTTTTTTCAATTTTCATTTTTTTATTAATAATAATTTATTTATAATATTTATTCATATTTAATATTTTTCCTTAGAAATGTGTTATTTTCCCCATAACAATTTGTATTAATATCTATATTTATATTTAGAATGGCACTGCAAATGTGAGACATAATACAAGTACTGGGTGGATAAAAGTATGTTGTCAAGAAACATCAAACCATTTTGTATTATATTAATATTATGCAGACATGTTTTATTTTTTATGAATATTTATTTATTAATAATGTTAATTAATAATGTTTTTCTGTAGAAATGTGTTATCTTCCCAATAATCGAGTCTAATAATATTAGCAAGTTTAATATTATTAACATTGCTATTAATGGTAATATTGATGTTAATACAACACATAAGAAGGCCAGTGTACATGTAAACATAATGAACAAAATACTGAGTGCAAGAAAAAATCTACCTCTATTTAAATCCTTCAGTTAAAAATAAAGGAATTTACTCACTTAAATATGTTGTCAGAAACATCAAACCGTTATTTTTTAAAAGGGCAAAATGTCACATAATTATGGGTTATACCACATGGTTTCCTGCACTTTTTGCTTAGTTTTTAAAGAGTTTTTCCACTGACACTAATGTAGATCATGTGTGAAGTGGTTATGCTGAGAAACACAGCAAACTAGTAACTCTCTAGAGGACTGGTCTTCGAAAATAGGTCTCAATAATGTGTTTTTTATGATTTAAACAACATTAAGTTATCAGCCATGTTTAAAATTCAACTCTCTTTTTTAATAATAGCAATAAAAATATGTTTCTATCCACCAAGGGCTCTGAAAAGGTTGAAGACCCTGTTCTGGAAACGCTCTTGTTATTAGTATCGTGTCAGGCACTAGAGGGAGACGCTGAGTCTGAGTGAACGTGTGTCTGTCTGTGAGGGTAATGAGGGTAAACAACGTCTACAGTTTGGGTGTTACGGTATATCTGGTTTGCAGCTGTTTCTCAACTCATTTGAGAAAGATTTCCAACTCATTGTCAGATTTCCGCTTTTAGTAATTAATCTCGTATAGTGTGTGTGTGTGTGCACGAGTAAAACTGTGGAGACTGCCAGGAATTTGTGGCCATTTCAGTTAAATCAGTGGCAGCTGAAATCTTGAATTCTCCTTAGTGCAAATCAGATTCTGGCCCCCCAAACGGGAGAAAGAGAAAGTCAACACCCCTCTGAGAGAAAGAGCGAGACAGCATGGTCTGAGGAAATTGAAATGGAACTGTATGTTTTCCTCTCTTTCTCTGTTTCTGTTTGCAAATGGACCCAGTGCCCCAGACAAACGGGGGGAGAGTGTTTTAAACGAGTCAGTGGCACGCACAGACGGCATTCTCCTCCCTCAGGCGCTGGCATGCCAAAGCCTGCTCCAGTATCCCAGCAGCCCCTGCTCGTATGTGGGCAATAAGCAGAAAAATCAAGCCAGAAACAGGCAGCAGTTTGTGCTTGTGTGCAGGTGCACAGACGTTTCTCTTACACCTGTTTGTAAAGTCATAGCGCACAAGACGTGAACACTAAATGAAATTCCAGACGTCAGAGCATACCAGTCATCATCATCTTCTTCCTCCCCAGCCTCATAACATTACGCTTGCACTGACTGTTTTCACTTTTACCGTTTATCAGACGATCATATGGAGTTCACAAATGACACTAGGTGGCGCAAGATCAGTGTGTCAATAGGGTTCTGAGGCATCTCATGCATTTGATTTTAATGTATATTAATAATATATATTAATATAATGTTAATGTAATGTTAGCATAAATAGTAATGCCATATATATATATATATATATATATATATATATATATATATATATATGTATATATATTAGGGCTGTCGATCAATTACATTTTTTTTTAATCGCGATTAATCGCATGATTGTCATGAGTTAACTCGCGATTAATCGCAACTTAATGGCACATTTTTATTTGTTCTAAATGTACCTTAAATTAATACTTTTCAAGTTTTTAATACTCTAATCAACATGGACATGGACAAATATGGATGCTTTATGCAAATGTATGTTTATTATTATTGAAACCATAGTCAACATAGAGCATGAAGAGTAGACAAGAACTTTTTGCACACAGGGCAGCTCACTTCTTCTGAACATGCAAAATGTACATTTATTATTTATTATTACATTTGTTTGCCTCTGTGCCCACATACTGTATTTTGATGCAGCTAAATTCTCAATAAAACTGTTTACATTAGTATATTTTACCGTTTCTGTTGTCAGACAATGGAATGAATATGAAACTGTCAAAGACAAACACAGACAGGAAATCACAAACATTTCAGAATTTTTAATTTAATTAATTATTTATTATATTAAAATATATATGTGTTATTTGTTTAATTTTGTAAATAATCTGTATTTTATTTCTTAGCTTTAATTCAGTGGATCTGAATTTATTTTAATTATTAAAAATGTAAACTTTATTTAGTAATCATGGAAAAAGCATGAAATCTTGCATTCTGTGATTTTTGTTGTTTAAATATTAAAGTGACACTTTCTTTATTTTTCTCGCCCAGGTACGGATCTGTTCCCTCAGAGGACATCCTTCCCGTCTCTGTCTCCATTAACAGCTCCTCGGTTCTCAGATTCACACATGCATTATCCGGGTCCCTTCACCTACTCTGCTAACCCGTCCAGCACTGGAATCGGCGGTCTCAGCGTAGCCGGGATGCCCACCTCCAGCCGCTACCACACCTACCTGCCTCCTCCATACCCTGGCAACCAGAACCAGAACTCCCACTTCCAGACCAACTCCTCACCGTATCACCTGTACTACGGCACCGGATCCAGCTCCTACCAGTTCTCCATGGTTCCGACCGGCGGCACCGGATCGGGAGGCGACAGGTCGCCCACCCGCATGCTGACATCCTGTACCGCGGCGGGCGGAGCCGGAGGCACCGCGAGTGGAAACAACAGCCTGCTCAACGCTAGCCTCGGTAACCAGAGCGACGGCGTGGATGCTGACGGCAGCCACAGCAACTCGCCCACAGCGATGAGTGCGTCCACACGCATAGACGAGTCCGTCTGGAGGCCTTACTGAGAAAACATGTGCAGAAAGACTGAGAGAAGAAGTCCAAATTTAGAGAAGAGGTGAAAAGTCTTGCATGTTTGATCGTTTTGTTTCTTCGTCCTTCTATGACATGTCAATTGCTTCTAAGAGCACCAAAGTGAAATGAGAAATGAGTCTGAGTGCTCCATACAGGACAGAAATGGACCTCCGCTGATCAAAACTAAAGGAGGACAGAAGTCTCACAGGAAAATGAGGTGTATATAGAAAGATTATAATTAAGAAAAGGCATCCCATAGTAATATATCAGCAACTTTTCTTACCAAAAAAGCTGAAAAACCAAAGAAAAGACATATTCTAATGAGCCTGTATTTGAAAAAAGCCAATTTATCCAGCCTTACAAAACAATCTGCCTGAACGCTGTAATTCCCAGAGTGCTTTGCAACCACGAAAACATGTCGTGCAGACAGTATGAGAGAGCTTCACGGAGCTGCAGGACTGTGGGACTTTTAATGTGTAAATATGATGATAAACAAAAATGCTACCCAAGAGTTTCAGGTACTTTCCAAACTTGCTGAAATAGACTTGATTTCATACAAGTGTGGAGATTTGTGAGATGTTTTGTCAATGGGTTTTTCATTGAAATGGATTTTAGGGTGAATATCACAAAACCTGTCAGGAACATATTCAGGTCATATTTAATGAGAAATGAGAAATTATATTTTGCATGAAGAAAATGATGCTCAGTTTTATTTTTTTAAGAACCATTCATTTTTGCATTTGCATTGTGACATTGTTTTCATCAAAATGAAGCACATTTGCCCTTACGTTCTTATTATTATAATGCAAAAAAATTGTTCTCATTACTGTAATGTAAAAACAATTATGATATATTATTTCATTTGCAAATCATTTAAATTTACATAAATATAGGCATCGTTTTCATTATGCAAAAATATTTTTTGCTTTGATTTTAGGGTGAAATGTGATCTGGATGTGCTTTCGTGAGATTCACCCTTCAGCTGCGGGTTCTCGATTTGCAGAAACGTAAAACAGTGTCTATAATCCAAAGACAGACAGGTGTTTGATTTTTATTTTTTTTTGCTTCATGCCAAAATCACGAACAATTTATTCGTCTTGTGGAGACTTGTCTTTTTTGGAATAGTTTTTAGAGTATTTTTTTTTTTTTTTTCTCAGTGTTGATCGCTTTTTATGACTTTCTTCAGACTATTCATTTGAGCTCAGTTTTATGGTTTGTGTATTTTTTTATTTTATTTTTTTATTTATTTGAGCCAAAGAGGATGCGTTCCTGTCTGGATCGTTTCCGGGTCACAAACATTTCATGTTTTTTTTTTTTTTTTTTTTTTTTTTTTTTCGATCTTTCAATTTCTTTGTTTTAATATAAAATTGGAAGTTATGCTACTGTAATATATTCTTTCTAAATTATACAAAAGTTTTAATGTAATGCCTATGTTTTCCAATGCAGCTTTAATGCACTAAAACATTTATTTAAGAGGTTATATGTCCTTGTTAAACCACATAATGGAGACATTCTTACCAGATTGAATTCCATGTGATATTTAGTCATGTGCCTGAAAGGCCTCAACCATCACAAGCCAGAGTCCAACCATCACCTGTTGTCATTCCACATCTCTAAAGTGTGAAAAATATGTTGCTCTAAGCACCTACATTATGTGCCTATTTTTCCTACCTTGTTCTTGGAATGACTGAAATTGGAGACAATAATTGGGCACGTTTGAAAGGAGATCACCCGTGATTATTTGAATAACAAAACCATGCACAAGCTCATACAAGGCGGGTAAAGTGGCCATGACACACACACACATACATCCGCGTAACAGGTGTAAGTGAATATTTCAGCGCATAACCCAGAGGTTTTTCCCATGCTCACACCTGCTGCCATCACCTGAGGGCCGAGAGCCCCAAAAGAGCAAAGGAAACAGGTAGAAAGATGGATGAAGAGAGACGTATCTCCTTTCGCAATCATTGGTCATCCTTCAGGCCTTGTTATCCAAGCAGAAGTGGCCGTGTTCAGCTTGATTCACGGCCGCTTTGATGCCTTTATGTGGACGGTTATTTTCCTTCCCATTGTGCCTCTGCTTTATTATCGCCCCAAGCTGCAGGTTACAGGAAAGATGGATTCAAAATGTGAGCTGGTCTAGTTACAAGCAGGAGTCGATTCTCTCCTGCAAGGACTTCTGGGTAATAGAAACCCTGGGTAAACTATTTGCTTCTGTGTCGTATGATGATTCTCTCTCAGTGCCTCGGTCTGGATCTATTAATGTCAGTGTAACAGCTGTATTTTCTCCAAAGAGTTTGTTGTGATTGTTGATTATGATTGAGATGGATCAAGAATCCAAATCAAGCTCAATTAAGATTTGCTGCCCCAAAATAAGACCAAAAACATATCTATTTATTTCCACTGTATCAATACTGATCGTGTGTTGCATTGAACATTCTATTGACATCAAGGTTCTGTTCCAAAACCTAACTTCTAAAAAGAAAGGTTCTTTATTTGCATTGATGGTCCTATGAAGAATCTTTAACATCAATTCCAAACATTCCAAAGAGGAAAAGTTCTTTAGATTATTCAAATGTTCTTCACAAGCAGGAAAACAATGGTTCGTTGAAGAACTGTTCACTAAAAATCTCTTAATTTCTTCAGTTTTTTCTATGCATTGCTGCAAAAACACCCGTATTGAACCTTGATTTTTAAGAGTGTGGTGAGCTCCGTATGTAGGCAGCACAGAATCTGTGCCAAAAAAGTAAGTGGTGTAAATATGCCTGTGGGTTTCTCCCTATGTGAAATGTTCCAAATCAGTCACTTATTTTGAAGGCAGAAGTCTATGTAGGCAGCAGTAGGTTTTGGAACACAACCCAAATGTTGCCAGTGAAATGAATGTCACTGAAGGCCGCGAGTCGGTGGTGTTTGTAAAGTGCACAGATTCTAATCATGCTGAAAGAGCTAAAAAGCACAACACACTCCTGTTGAACAAATTGTCTTTTTCATTGGTTGTACGTTTGTAGTTTTGGTTCCAAAATATGCTCTTTTGTTCCTTCATTGTGTGCTAATGATGTAGTTTTTTATGCATTTTAATTAAAAAAAGATCAGGATTTGCTTGTGATTTTGAATTTCATTTACTTAATTGTTAATGTTTTTGTAATTCAGCCATTGATTTCACAATGCCATAAAAAGATATATAAATTACATTTCCTCAATATTTCCATATTTCAGTGGTGTCATTTGTTTAAGATCATGTTAGTTTACAGGTTTAACATATTTTTGCCACTTAAATAGTCCTACAGACAAATGAAACTAATTCTAACCTTTAAAATGATATAGCCTACCTTTACATAGTCAAGAAACTTGTCTACGCAAAATATTGCAATACTTAATAAAAAAATAACAAACGGTTGGTAAGATTATTAATGTTTTTGAAATAAGTCTCTTCTGTTCACCAAGGATGCATTTATTTAAGCAAAAGTACAGTAACAGTAATATTGCTGAATTACTAATATTAGTAACTTATTACTATATTAATATTTATAAATATTACTATACTTTCTATTTGAATATATTGTAAAATGTAATTTATTCCTGTGATGCAAAGCTGAATTTTCAGTATCATAACTCCAGTCTTCAGTATCGCATGATTCTACAGAAATCATTCTAAGATGCAGATTATTTCTTATTATTATCGGTGTTGAACATGGCTGTTTAATGTTTTTGTGGAATTTTTTTCAGCATTCTTTGATGAACAGAAATTTCAGCAATTAGTTGAAATAGAAATCTTTTGTAGCATTTTAAATGTCTTGTCACTTTTAATCAATTTAATGCATCCTTGCAGATTAAAAATAACAAATTTCTTTATAAAAAAAATTATAGGCCATTGAACATTATGTAAGTGGCCTAGAACAACTTTTCATTTACACATATAATGGCATGTCATGCTAAATCTGCTACATGTAATGCAATGTAAATAAAATTGTCTCAAATTAATCTGTCAAATTCCTTGCTTATAACCGTCAAATGTGAAGGTTTGTTTTTTCAAACGGTCAAGCCAACATTCAAAGTTTGTCTTGACAAACCCTCCTTCTCTAAGTGAATGTCAGTATGTTTATGCATGGACGTGCTTTCTGTCACTTTAGAGGAAGTTCACACTAACAGCTTCTAACTTTACACAATCATAGTTGAGCTCAGTTTTCACACCTTCCATCAGACAAACAGCAGCTTCTCGATAGTTTCACATAACATGAAAGATGTGTGAAGATTCACATGCTTCATCAGATTTAACCGTAATGTCTGAAAGCCCTCAGGACACAAACACAGAGCTCTGCTGCTCGGACCGTGTTCAAATGTAATGCAAACGTAAACATGGCTGCTCTTCCAAACCTGTCATGCAGTCAGAAGCCATTACTGTCAGAACAGGTCAGTATTGGAAAGGACTAAACTGGATGTGGTCACTTGCATCGCCCTCTGCGGGATGTAAATAAAAAAAGTAAATTCACCTAATGAGTCGTGTTAAGTGAATATGACGGGGTTTCCGGGCGTGTGCTGCATTTCAACATAATATAAGAACACTACTGTCTTGTTTTTGGAATTGTAGGGAAACATGCTGTTATTGCACAAACTTGACTTGTTTTTTGTAGTATATCTATCTATCTATCTATCTATCTATCTATCTATCTATCTATCTATCTATCTATCTATCTATCTATCTATCTATCTATCTATCTATCCATCTATCCATCTATCTATCTATCTATCTATCTATCTATCTATCTATCTATCTATCTATCTATCTATCTATCTATCTGTCTGTCTGTCTGTCTGTCTGTCTGTCTGTCTGTCTGTCTATCTACCTATCTATTAGGGGTGTGCGATATTAACAAAAAAATATCTCAACTTTATAAGGGGGGGGGGGGGTTGTAATAATGATAATATTTGCTCTGAGTGTGTTTTTGTGTTGGTACCTTGGCTTGTTTAGGCCTGTCATGGATAAAAAAAATATGACACTAAAACCACCAGAAGGTGACGAAAAGTCCCTTACTGACTGATTAATGAGTGATTCATTGAATCATCCATGCAAGCGATTCGTTAACGGCTTATTAATTTAGAAGCGAAGCAGGCAGCTTTCTGTATGAACGGATCATTGAATCATTGACTCAAATGATTTGTTTCAAAACAGATTCATTCAGGACAGTGTTGGGTGTAACGCGTTACGCATTACTGTAATTAAACTACTTATCCACTGAAAAAGTATAGTAAGGGATTACTGTTCATTTTTAGGTCATTTAATTACAGTTACTTATTAAAGTGCTTGCGTTACACAGAGTAAATAATTTCAACAGTTCTACAAATCAATATTGAATTTGAAATCTAAATTTACCATCTAAAGATAAAATTGAATGCAGCGGCTTTAACCCTGCACTCGCCGGCTCGTTCACGTTCAGATTTTCTTGATTCCCAGAGAAACCTTACAGTAAATACTCAGATGCATATAAGACTAAAATCGATAGAATCTAAAAAGCTTGAAGTGTGTACTTTTAAATGAACGAATTCAAATCAAAAACTAATATTTCTGATTATATAATCCCTATGAAACTAAAGCGAGGTACAGTCTTTCCCGTATCTGAAAGCTTGAAGTGTCTACTTTTAAATGAATGAATTCAAATCAAAAACTAATATTTCTGATTATATAATCCCTATGAAAGTAAAGCAAGGTACAGTCTTTCCCGTATCTGAAAGCTTGAAGTGTCTACTTTTAAATGAACGAATTCAAATCGAAAACGAATGTTATCTGATTATGTAATGAGTATGAAACTGAGTTACAGTCTTTCCCGTATCTGAACTCATTATATGCAGTCACCTGCACGCAAACGCCCTCACCTAGATACAAAAAATGTAAAATTAAAAAATCAAGATTCATCTCATTTTAATCTTTTTTGAAAGAAGACCTACTATGAGGAATTTACCTCATAAGAACAGCACGATCTGACATGGCTTTATTCAGCAGAGAAGATAATTTCTGTCATTTATTCTTACCTACATTAATTAACGTGTTATATTTACATAAACCTGTACGGATTTTACTAGTTGGGCTTTTCCTGAACATCTTGCCAAACTGAAATGTATAGTTTAACTTTTAAGCTTTTTTGTTATTTTATGTTTTGATATCTATCTATCTATCTATCTATCTATCTATCTATCTATCTATCTATCTATCTATCTATCTATCTATCTATCTATCTATCTATCTATCTATCTGTCTGTCTGTCTGTCTGTCTGTCTGTCTATCTATCCATCTATCCATCTATCTATCTATCTATCTATCTATCTATCTATCTATCTATCTATCTATCTATCTATCTATCTATCTATCTGTCTGTCTGTCTGTCTGTCTATCTATCCATCTATCCATCTATCTATCTATCTATCTATCTATCTATCTATCTATCTATCTGTCTGTCTGTCTGTCTGTCTATCTATCCATCTATCCATCTATCTATCTATCTATCTATCTATCTATCTATCTATCTATCTATCATCTATCTATCTATCTATCTATCTATCTATCTATCTATCTATCTATCTATCTATCTATCTATCTATCTATCTGTCTGTCTGTCTGTCTGTCTGTCTGTCTGTCTATCTATCCATCTATCCATCTATCTATCTATCTATCTATCTATCTATCTATCTATCTATCTATCTATCTATCTGTCTGTCTGTCTGTCTGTCTGTCTGTCTGTCTGTCTGTCTATCTATCTATCTATCCATCCGTCCATCCGTCCGTCCGTCCGTCCGTCCGTCCGTCCGTCCGTCTGTCCATCTGTCCATCTATCCATCTATCCATCTATCCATCTATCTATCTATCCATCTATCCATCTATCTATCTATCTATCTATCTCTCTATCTGTCTGTCTGTCTGTCTGTCTGTCTGTCTGTCTATCTATCCATCTATCCATCTATCTATCCATCTATCCATCTATCCATCCATCTATCCATCTATCCATCTATCCATCTATCCATCTATCTATCTATCTATCTATCTATCTATCTATCTATCTATCTATCTATCTATCTATCTATCTATCTATCTATCTATCTATCTATCTATCACCTGCAGGTGTTTCTAGTTTGTCAATCACTCACATTTGTCATTGTCTTTTGACAGGTCTTATCCATAATGAATGTAACATCAGTAAGTTGTTGATGTTTCCGGTTGTTGGTGTTATTGGAGTCTTATATTCTGGTTTCAAATAAACACTACAAATATAATCACAACTTCTATTTTCCTGTTGAACCCAATGTTACAGTCGCTCTCCCATAGAGTGCAGATAAACGTCAAGCTTTTAATTAACTAAAACTCAAGGGAAATGCTGATGCACAGGCTGTAATGCGGGAAAGTTTTACTCTTTCTTACACAAACTTTATAAACATGTGGTTATCGGAAAATCTCCCATCTTTTGCAAGTCTTTTACCTCGGAATATCTTTTCCTTATTTTTCTATATAATCTCCCAAAGGGCTTTTTAAGAAGCGAAATGAGGCCTAGTCAGAGGTCAGAGCTACACACCACAGGATTTCTCTGAGAAACATCTGAAGTATAAGGAAATTTAACATGATCATGATTTTTTTATAAACTATTAAGAAGTTATTACAGTAAAGACATCTATAATGATATATTCAAATAAATGCTGTTCTTTTGATCTTTCTATTAATCAAAGAATCCTTAAAAAAAAACATTTCCACAAGAATATTCACTTTTTTTCAACATTGATCGTAACAAGAAATGTTTCAAATCGGCAAATTAAAATATTTCTGAAGGATCATATGACATTGAACACAGCTTTAAACACAGAAAACCATTATCTTAAATTGTAATAAAATGTCACAATATCACTGTTTTTACAGTATTTTAGATCAAATAAATTCAGCTTTATTGACCGTTAGAGACTTCCCTCAAAAATAATAAAAGATCTTACCAACTTCAACAGGGTTGAATTGAAGTATTTGGAACAATGACTTCATCTTTATTAACTGTGGCTGTGGGAAGTCAGCTTCACTTGTTTTAAAACACATAAAAGAAAAAGTCGTACAAAGACAAACAAGAGCTGATGTATTTTGGAAAAATAAGGGACTGTCAAAAGCGGCTTTGGTTTCTCATGGAAACCACTTCCTGGGTCATGGGGGAGCCCTTTGGTACCTGCATCCATACGAAATCCATTATAACTGTACTGACCTCTCTCTTCCCAGCCTCCGTGAGAAGAGAGAACAAGCGGGCTGGAACCGGTTTGCTTCGGGAGCCCGTGAGCGCAGGACTATTTTTTCACTGGACCGGAGAAAAACAGACTTGGATGGGAAAGAGAAACTGTGTCCAAAATCACGATTCCCACACAGAGACCGTGAAACAGAGACCACAGGGACCAAAAACTGATGATTATTCTCACATTCCCACTCAGGAGGGGACAGAGACCAAACATGACTTCTTCTGGATTTAAGTAATGGGGAATCTCATTAAAACTCAACAACACACATCAACCAAATACACTGAAAATATATCTGAAGTGGGCCTATAATAAATAAGCAATATCATATGAGCAAGAATTGTGCAATCGTAATTCGGAAAAAAAACAAAACAAGTGTGATATTGCTTTTATAGGTAGCCTACAATAGTTCAAGAAGTAAACAGGGAATTAATAATGAATAATTATGTATATATTATAATTTCTATATATATTTAATGTTATATATTAATGTTTCTTTTATCAATTTAAACAGCTTCGTGTTTTTTTTTTTCATCTGAGACAACATTAATACTTCAATGAAACGTAACTTGAATCTCCACAAAGTTTCCTGAGATATCAAAGAGAATCCTCTGAGCAATTCGTCACAAAAACCAACCTGGAAATGAATCTTTAAATGTACTGTATCTGGTTTTTCATTAATTTGCTTGTATAGCAATCATACAAATATTAATGTCCACCTTCGAGGCTAAAAGCAAAAAAAAGAGGCCCCGTTCCCATAATGCAACATGAGAACTGATGCAGCAGGCTGGTTTTCTCACATAAAAATGACATGCGATCAGACTCCAACAAGAATAGATATTGTTTCCTGCAGAACCCGGGAAATCAGGAGGAGGTGCACACTGGGCTTGAGATCGTATCTTATAAGGGATCTTGGCTCATTAACTGATTTTGGGAGAAACAGAGATGGGGGGGTAAACCCTCTCACACCCCCTCATTCCCCCATCAACCCATATCCCTGTAGACACAGTCCACGGGAACAGCCCTCCTCATGAAGATCTGGGAAATGCTTATGACATTTCATTTGTTTCCTTCTAAAAGCAGCAAGTTTAGACACATAGATCTAACGATAAAACCATAGATAGAAATATAGCTAAAATGATGAATTAAAAAATTAAAGAATAGATGGATGGATGGATACGTTTTTAATCTATTTTTGACTTCATGTACATTAAGTGAATTTGTATTTAGAAAGTAAACAGGGTTCATTGCAATTTCACTTTAATCTGTGTGGAATAAAGCAGCATCTTTAATCATGTTCCTCAGGCTGTCTTTGAAACGGTGTAGAGTTACAGTAAGCACATGCAGCAGACTGTGTGTGAGTGTGTGTGTGTGTGTGTGTGAGTGTGTGTGAGTGTGTGTGTGTGTGAGTGTATTTGTCAGAGAGAGCAATTATGGTAATTATAACATTACAATAGGTCAGCAATGACATAGAGTCTGATGATGATCAAATTTTTGGTCCGCTGGGGGTCTGATATTCACTCTTCGCTCTTCTTTTTCTGGGACTCTTGACTCAGGGACTGGAAGCTAATTCAGAGCACATTTGTTTTGACACTCATGGAAAAATACACTGAAAATATATTTGAAGTAGTTCATAATTAAGCAATTTGGTGGTAATTAAAAAAAAAAAACAGAAAAAACACAATTGTGAGTGTGGTATTGCTTTGAAGCATACAAGAGTTCAAGAAATATAATAATGAGTACCTTACAGTTTAGACATAATATTCCCAGTTGTTTTGTCTATGCTACCACCTCCAACAAAAATATCTAAACAATGGAAAAGTATAACCTAGCAGCGTTTTGTTTCTGAATGGAATCATGTTTTTGAATGAATCGGTTGAATGAATGATTCAATGACTCACTCTTCCATGAAAGAGCTAATCGGTGAAGTGAATGATCATCGTGACTCACTCGTCGCTCGCTTCGTTCCTGAATGAATCAGATGTTTTGAGCAAATTGGTTGAATAAATGGTTCAGAATGCCACAATGAAAAAGATGTTTCTCCGAAAACAATGGGCTGCAAAGTGAGGTATTATTGTTGACCAAAACATGAAAAGGAGTTAGCATTTTAGCACGTCCGGTTCCATCATCCTCAATTTAATATTTTATTGTTGTTTTATGGGTTTTTGGTTAATACGCTTAGTGGTTAACACAAGACATTTTCATATTTTATTCCATAAGCTATATAATACACATCAGTATTTGCTGCAATAATACAAAAGACAGTGGAAAATACCATTTGGTTTTTGTCAAGGAAACCAGGGTCATGCTACTTCTGGGGTGGCCTACTAGAATATATCATCACTGCAACACTATTCATATGGAGAAATAAAAATTGATGCAACTGAGCTATACAGTTAATGTGTGTAGCATAACCTATCATTTTGTTTTTTGCAAGGATTTGATAAGAATAATGTGTTTATATCTAACTTGGATTGTAGACTGAGCACAGTTTGAGACATTGCTTTAATGTCTTGTGAAGTTAATGGGGTCTTTGTTCCAACTGATCCTCATTAATTCCTATTGTCTAGGAAAAATGAGTGCAATATCTAAAAGACGTCATTTGTCATTTTATTTCCTACAGGATTAGACTGCAGTGTGTGCCCATGTATATATGTTTAACATTCTCAGAAATCGAACACCTTCACATCTGCTCCCCCGAGGCTGAAACAGAGCCATCTCTACTCAATAGCTCCATCCGTCTGGATGAATTCACATTTAGACATAATTACCGAGATAAAACACAGGGAATGAGAGGAGAAACAAAGCTCACACTCTTTTTTAGGCCTGGAAAGAAAGAGTCATGTTGATGAGGGGGTTTTCCTCAGAGATGACAGAGCGGAGGTGGATCACAGGGAACGATTCAAACGTGTTAATGCTCCAGATTACCTCACCAAACCCACCGCGTGTGTGTGTGTCTGTGTCTATTCTTTGATCGTCTCGTGCTGAGATCCTCCACAGAACTTTGCTTTCATCCGAGACTCGCCTTCAGGAAAGTCTTCCTGGCATCTCGTCTCATTTGCAGTGCGCGTGTGCTTGCTGTAATGGCCCAGAATGTAGTCTGTTGTTTCATATCAGGCCTCATTAGCCAAACTGCTTTTGAGCTGCACTGAAAACGAAGTGAAATTTTGGACTTGAATGAAACAAGCATTGGTCACAAATAAAAAGCCAGTGTTTTTGAATAAGAGCTAAGTCTCTTTGTACTGCTTACATATGTTCTATGTGTTTTCTGCGTTATAAAACAGATCCTTTTTATGAAGATACCAGCTCACTCGAATCTAGTCAGCTGCCGACATAATGCAGGATTTTAAAGCACAATAGATGACTTTTGGAGTCAAATTTGAAGGCAGCATCACATATATATATATCCTTTATGGTAAATGTGATCCCATAATGCATTGTGGCTCAAAATGCTTTCAAGATGGCTAACAAAATTAGACAAATGTTGATTATCAATATCCTTATAAATAATTTAAACTGAAAAGTATCATAGTGAAACATTCTAATACATGTGAGTCACATTTAAATGAATCTCCTCTGTGTTTTGTGCTCCAGACAGAGAAAATGGATCACAGACACTTTCATTTTCAAAAGGGAAGATTTGACAGAAGAAGCAAACAATAAAACAAAGCGTGAGCTGTTAAATGGCACGTTACTGTTGTACACCACAGATGGATCTTTTACTGAACCGAAAGCATGTGTGTGTGTATCAATGAGTGGCATTGATTTTTTTCAATTTTATCTTTTGGGGTCCACTTTTAATGTTAGCAGAGTCATATTTTTTCTTTTTATGATTTTTTCTGATATTAAAAAAGAAAAAAAGCATGCGTGTGTTACTGATGGTTAAAGCAGTCGGTGATGTTATGCTACTTAATGCCACTGGCTTGAGCTAATGGAGCTATTAGACTAAAGCCCTTAAACCCCACAGAGAGACACAGACAGAGATGCTGAGGGAAGATCAAGGGTCTAGTGTGCTTTACCTATGGCTGATGTTTCTTGAATTCAGTTGGATATAAGGTCAGAGCACTAAATTTGATCATATAATCTTTTAAAAAACAACAACTATATTTTATATTATAAGAATATTTTGCATTAAAAAATTTTGCCATTATTTTTGCATAACTAGATCCCAAAATTATACTTGCTACATTAAATCATAGCTTTACATCAGGTTTATAGCCTACATAATTTATCTTAATACTATGAAAAACATTATAATATTATAAAATTCATATTATTTTAAGCTGAGGTGTATTACACAATGACTGCACAAAATACATTAGAATTCCTTTTTTAAAACACATTCCGATAGTTTTTGTAATATGCTTGGCTACATATGCATGTATCAGCAGGCCACACACAGTTTAGTGTTAATGCAATTGATCTCTGTGACATTGGCGACCCCTAGTGACCAGCGTTAATCATTTCAGAGGATAAACATTGCTTTGTTTTAATTTGGAGTGAATTATTGTAGTGTTTTTACTGTTGAATTATTAATTAATCTTGGCATATTATTTGAAAGATTTATTACCGAGCATTTATTATCTGAAATCAGTTTCTCTTAATGCACAGCATTGTATTATCCAACATTTGGATATGTCTTTGTTTAAAGCGCCCCTATTATGGGTTATGAAAGGTTCATATTTTGGTTTTGGGAGACCCCAACAACAGGTTGACATGCATGCAAGGTCAAAAAAGAAAAAACTCTTTCATTGTCTTATAATATTATTTTGACCTTATTTGCTCAACGATTCATTTTTCCAAACCTTCCCTTTGCATGACTCTAATCTGCTGTGATTGGTCTCATTTTCATTTCATTGCAGCTCCAAAAGCGGCACCTAGTGGCAAATAATGAATTTGCATTTTCATTCAAGTTTTCCCAGGTCTGCAAGTGCAACAAGTGGGCGGCCAATATGCTAATATTTCATGTTGATATCAACATGAAACGGCTTGGGATTCGTTTTAAAAACGACTCGTTTCAATGATTCAGAGTCGACTCTTTCTTTTGAGAGATAATAACTTTATACAAGGTGCACTTTCAGATTTAACACTTTGCAAGATGTTTTCATTCACTTAGATCTGTGTTACACACTGCATGAAAGGTCATTTTCAAAAATCCATAATAGGGGCAGTTAAAATTAGCACCGTTTGAGTATTTGCACACTTAAATGCAATGAAACAGAAAATGAAGATGGTGAGACGCTCTGAAAATTAATAGATGGTTAACATATGATTTTGTTCACTCTTAATTGCTTGCCATATTCCTCAATCGCTATGGATAAAAGCATCTGATGAATAATTAAATGCAAATTTATTAAGGCCTAACATTGTAACACTGAAAATAATTGCTCTATTTCCAATAGACTTAAAATGAATTATGTAGGCTAATTCACACCCCACAAAGTTTCAAACGAAAAGATTGCAGTGGAATGTCCCTTACCAAAAAGTAGTTTATTTCTAGTTTATTTTATTAAGTATACTTAAAGCTGCAGTACGTAACTTTTACCTCTTTGTTGCCCTCTATGTTTAAAAACCTGGAATTGCAGTTTCTTGCAGAATTATCTTCCATGAATCTAATGTTTTGAGGTAAATGTGTAGTTGTCAGTCACTGCACCGGTGTGGATATTTACTGTACTTCGCAATCACAGATTCTAGCCTATGTCTTGGATTATATGACCCAAATCAGAATTTGCATGGTATATTGTCATCTGAACAAGTAAGTAACAAGTCTGCCACATTTGTTCTGACCAACTGAGGAAAAAAGCATTACAATAAATCGTGCTACCAATTAAATCTAACGATCAGTTAGCTCATATCACATCTAACCGTGCAAAGTATTATCATTGTTATACTTTGTTCTCAAATTATTAATGTTAACAACATCAGCATTACATGACGATGAGTATAGTATTAGCGTGTAGATTTCAATTTTTGTACAGTCTAATATCTAATTGCCATACAATTCAAATTTCATATTAAGAAATTCTTTTAATCCAAAAAGCTAATTAATAATTGATGTGAGAAAAGGCTATATATGAGCCACCACCTGCAGGATCCTCACGTGTGATAGCCTACTAGCTGGGACAACTTCTTTATGATTACACATCTGATGTAATGACGCAGTGCCATGCTGCGAAAACCTACCCGTACCACTCAAATTAGAAAACATTATTATAAGCTAACCGTTGTGAATCGGGCTAAAGTAAGGTGATAGTTTTAAACACTGGCTGGTTATGTACTTGCTCAAATATTGATTTCAGATCATTTTTAACCAAAAAAAGTTGGTTAAAACTGTAGCTTTAAGTAAAGTTCAAGAATATTTTAAGTATACCCTATGTAGTAAGTATACAAATATCAGTGTACTAGTAGTATACTTGTAAGTGTACTATTTCAGTACTCCTTAGGGCTAAATTGGCCCACTTTTTAGTATTTAAAAATATACTTTTAAGTATAGTTTAAGTATACCAGTAGTAAACTTTGAGTACACAACTAGTTTACATCAATGTTTTTAGCTTTACTGTAACTATACTAAAAGTGAACTTATAGGTATACTGTTTACTAATTAAATACTTGTAGCATTTTTAAGTACACTTTGAAGTATAGTCTCAGTAAACTACTAGTTTAGTAGTTTTATACTGCAAGTATACTCGTAAGATTTCTTTAAGTGAACTTAACATACTTTTATTATACTACTAAGTCCCTATTTAGGTATTAATTTGTGTATATTAATATCTGAACATCCAAAACATCAAAAGAAAGAACAGATTATCTGTTAACATAACTTTTTATTCTAGCTTCATGCGTTCTTTTTTAAACACTTGAATATGGGTAAGTTTCATAAAGAAAAAAATATAGAAATAAACGACATTTTGAAGAAAAAGCTGAAAAAGACTATGAATTGGATTCAGAATGATAATCAAAACGTAGATGGAGTCAATCAACACCCCAAAGCTTGACAGTCATTATTACCTTTTCATTGGTCGACATTTTATTCCATAATGTTGTACAGTTTTGATGCTGTTTTATGTTTGATGATCATGTTAGATTACATGTGGAAGTATCTGTTGTTTCTTTTTCTTCTTCACTTGTGCTTTTTTTATTCTATACAGAAGATGTGTACTAATGCCCCCTACCATATAACAATGAAAACACGGACAAGTATAGCTCAAATATATTTAGACTTTTTCTAAGTATAAATCAAGTACACTTAAATGTCATTTTAAGTATATTTCTGAGAAGTACATAAAAAGTAGACTAAAAGTAGGCTATACTTTCCTATTTTAGTTTAAAAGAAGTATACTAATAGCACACTTGAATAAACTTATTTTTCGTAAGGGGTGGGATACTTCAGTATTTGTAGGCTACATCAAAATTTTGTGCTGTTCTTTTCTAGAAAATTGATTTTGTAGGCCTACTCCTAAACTGGAAAAGAGCAAAAAAAGCATAATAGAAGTTACAAATGTCATTCATGCTTGAGTTTAATTACAAATTAAGCCTTTAGTCTAGTTTAGTCTAATTAGACATTGTTGATGTGATTGAACAAATGAGATTTGAAAGCTTTAACAGAGGGGAAAATTCAGTGAACATTTGGAATATAGCGCACAAGTTCTATGGACTAGGGCCTAATTTTGGTGTTTTTATGGGCTTTTTGAACCTTACTGCAAATCTAATTAATCCACTGCCCGCGTGAAAATGTTTATCTTATTTGACTGAATTAAACACTAATGTGTGGTTGAACATGCCATGAAACAGAGAAGAATTCATCTTTAAATTCTGAATGTCAATGCGTCTTTTGAATAGATCAAGTTAAATTGGAAATGACAGCATGGTTCCCGACTCCAGCTTCCTCTCTCTCTTCTTTATTGCCGCTCCTGCGCTCTTTAGACAAGAGTGCTTTCAGAACTCTACAAGTGCGTTTCCATCCATATTGACTGACTGTTTGTGAGGAGAAAGTATCATTTTGCAAAGGTCTTCGCTTTCACATATAACTCCTGTTCTGTAAAAGTGCCATAAGCCGGGATAGAGCAAAGGTATCTGACCCCCGTCACGCTTCACGTCAGTCCGCGGGAAAGGAAGATCTCGCACAGATAAAGTTGCTGGAAGTCATTAGAGCTTATGGGTTTGCAGAGCTGGAGAAACGCTCTTGCCTGCCTTCAAGACGTCCAAGAACAACAACCATGCAGCAGGCGTTTCCCTGTCCCGCGTGAGTAAATGCAGGCCTCGGCCCAGGGTTTAAAACGGTAAGCTTTGTATTACAAGTCATGCAACCACTCAACTCTGGATATGTCTTGGCAGGAGGAGACATTTGCTCTTTTATTGAGCTTGAGGTGCCCTACATGCCCTAAAATTAGTTTATTTTCAGGAATGGAAAGCCACCTGTTTCAATAAAAGTGTTGTAAGCTCTTTACCTGGAATCATCTAAACTAGTTTGAAGCTCTTGTATTTCCGGTAACACAGTACGGTCTTATTTGTTAATATTAGTTAATGCATTGGTTAACACAAACTATGAGCAATAAAATTGCCATGCAGCAAAAAAAGTATTAAAAAAGAAATACATTTTAAAATATATAATTTTTAAATATATTAATAAAAATATACCAAAATGGCAAAACAATTTGCTAAAATAAGTTTCAAAAGTAAATATATTTTCTACCAATGTAATTGTTTTTGCACATTTTTGAAAAAGCATTTTCAAATATAGGCTATAATATATATGACAACAGCTTTTGGATTTCTTCAGTCTGCAGCATTCGGGGGGTCTCTCTCTCAAATGAGCTGAGACCCTCTATGTGGGCAAGTAACCAGCGTCAATATTTACCCAGCTGCATGAAAGCATGTAATGAGTGTTTGGACTACCACACCATACACACATGCTGCTGAAAACCCCTAAACTCATGATCTCTGCCATTTATTCTCAAATATTTAGTAGCAATAATAAGAACAATTTTGTGCTGAATGTTTTGTTTCACCTGTATCCTCAAATTGTATAATAGATCTGCCACCACTACTATTTTAAAAATGGTAGCATATTTAATTATTTATCTATTTATTTATAACTATTTGCTTTCTCTGTTTTTAATTCAGAGGTTTGGTGTGATCCTTCAGAACAGAACGAGTATACTCTAAGGTAGTTCCTACTATGCAGTAGATGCATGTCCCCTTATGTGCAATTAAAATGTTAATTGTAAATATACATCGCTATGATTTATATTTTTAGTTTGATTTCAATATCAGAATAAAGTGAAGGTGAATGTATTTCACTGCTTTGGTTTGAGGTGAATGTTGTGTGCCATGCTAACAACTTATAATGAAAAATAGCGTTTCTTCATTTCCCTTTTGAAATGTTTCAAGCCAAACATCTTTCAATTGGTGTGCAGTCTCTAGTTTTTATTTCCGGTGCCCTCAGTAGCACTTCCATCCTTCAACTACCAATAACACCTTAGTCACTGACTGATTTATCCATGGTTGATACCAAGAAAGTATTGAGCAAACAGGTGAACCAAAGTGAAATAAATATCCATTGTAGTGTAGACATTTGAGACATGTGCACAGCTGAAACGCCTTAAATAACTTGCGTACACAAGAACCCCGAGCCGTGATTTTTGCTCCACACACGTGTATTAGTGTTCTCTTTGATTGTGGGAAATTTGAAATGTGTGCGTCTTTCCGAAGATAAGTTTTTTTTCCAAGGTGAGATTTTCATTTTACCATGTCCCTTCCACAACGAATAGCTTATTATTCTTTTATGATTGTTCAACTTAACATATATCATTGCAAATGTTACCCTGTGCTCTAAAAATAGGCATATTTTATGACATTGTGTCTTTTCATAATCTAGAGAAACGTGCGAGCATGTCAGTGGGGTACGGTTGAGACACAATGTACCCAGATTGGTGTCCTATTGCTTCACATGATGTTTAGTTATACAGTGTTATGATAATAGGATAAAAGTCACATTTACACACATGCTACACAAATTATGTTAAAAACTATATTTGTGATATTTCAATTGTCTATTATTAATGGACATATTTTCTAACGTGACATCGCATTTTAAGAAATGTACAAGGTGGTAAAGTGGGTAAAGCTGAGACACCCTTTATAGGTTGCTATACAGTATCAGTTCAATCATAGAAAATAAAATGCATAGAGGCTGTGTGTGTTTGTATTACCTACATTATGGGGACCATATTTCCTGGTAGTGTAGTAATGCTAGTAAATTCTAACATTATGGGAATATTTTTAGGTCCCCATGATGAAACAAGCTTATAAATCATACAGAATGATTGAAAATGTAAAAATGCTGAAAGTTTTGAGTGATGCCAACTTAAAATTTTAAGGCAACCAGCTTCAACAGATTTTTGAGTTTTCTCAACGTGTTGTTTTATGCAACGAAAAGTTGAGAATCTCCTACAAAAATAATTTGAGAGAACTCAAAAAATCTGCTGAAGTTGGTTGCCTTAAACAATTTTAAGTTGGCTCAACTCTTTTTTTTACAGTGCAGGTATGTACAGTATACAGTATTGTTATTTTTACTGTTATGTTTGTATTGTTTGCCATATATTTTCTAGTGTTAAATATTTTTTTCCTATTTTGTTTAACTGAATCTGAATTAAATAAATCAAATAAATAAATTTATTTTTAAACTGTAATTATTTAAAACTGTAATTTAGCAATTTATTACATTTGCAATAAATGGTTAGCCAGCTTTAGAGCATTAAGAATGGGTGTCTCAACTGTACCATGCTACTGTTTAACTGTACACCATATGGGTACAGTTGAGACAACAATCCACCTCATGTTTATGAGCTAATTGTGCTAAAGATAAACTACTTATGGCTATTATCAATTTATGATATTTTAATACACAAGCAAAAGAAATATCACGTGAAAAATCACTTCATTTCAGCATCTAGTTTAGTGATGAAAACAGCAGAAAGTGTCTCTACTGTACTCAGTCTACCTCTGTCACATGTTTAAACGGATGATGACTTTTCTTTCTGCTTTAGATGTTCGAAGTTCCGATCTGAATCAAAAGATTTGCAAAGTTCCAAATCAAATGAGACATCTCATACCATTTGAAGTGAATGTTAAATTTATCAGTATATATTGTAATACATATTTGAGAACTTATTGGTGTATTTGATTATATTAGTCTAGATAGAGTGATAGTCAATGTAAAAAGAGCAAATGAGAGAAGCAGATGAACACAAAACAGCACAATAACAAAGTTAAAGAGGGTAAACTTTATCATTCAACTGAAATGTGCTCGTATGTTTTAAACACTTCAGCTTTCTCCGCACATGTATTAAATATGGTATCAGTGACCTATTTCAGATGAGGCCGAAAATACAATTCCAGTGGTTACATACAGTACACATATATATAATTGTTTGATCAAAATGATTGCTGTAGGGACAATTTAGTAGTCGCTGGATATTGGTAGGGACATGTCCCTAATGCCCTACTAAATTCTCTCTCTATAGACATGGATTATAACAAATTGTGGCTTTATTGTAAAAATGACTGTTACCTGAGAGCTTCATAAAACTCTGTTTAGCGATAGCTCAAGCTGATTTTATACTTTGTGTTTCAAAATGATAGTGGAATGTCATTTAGATCAGTATTTGCATCAGTAAAGCATAAAAATATTAGTGGTGGAAATGATACACATTGAAATTCAACACCATCATGAAAGACACCTGCACCCTTTTTTTCTAAGAAATGAACTCTACCTTTTTGTTTCCATTGTTCTTTTGCGTTCTAGCTTCTCACAAGCTATAATTAATTAAGTGTCTGAGTCAGGGTTAAGCTAAAATTAAAACATGTTTTTCTTAACTGAAATAAATCTAATAAAATATAAATGATAGATTAAAAAAAAAAAAAAAACTAAACTTATTTCAGTTAATTGCCAGGGCAACATTTATCATTTCTGTGAAGTTTAAGTTGAAGCATTAAAATTGCTCAAATAAAACTGAAAACCTAAATAGTAAAAAATTCCAAAAGCACATAAAAGTTCTAAAACTTTAACAAATTTTATAATAAAAACAAAGTATAAAAATAGCTCATTCAATATATTAATAAAAACTAAAATGGTTCCCTATATAAATAATTTTCTGAATCTGCCATTTAATTTGCTAGAAAGAAAATCTTTATTTTTTACTTTATTTGAAATAATGTTAGACTAATAATAATAACACTTGAGTTTTTAACAACAAAAACTAATTCATTTTCAGCCAGATAGTTTAAAGATCAGGAATGAAAGTTTATTTCTTTAAGACCGAAAGGATATAAATTGCAGAGAGTTTAGATTATTTATATATTTATATGGCTTTCTGTAGAACCCTTCAGTTCTATAGTGCTGTTCTCATTTTGTGAATGTTGCATTTTTCTGATATTGTCACTCACCCGCTTTATTCGATTTCTAGGAATCTTGTGTTCCGCCCTCAGCAGAAAACACACGCCTGCCCCTTTAAATCCCGCCCACCTGACAGACAACCGCACCGACCAATCATAGCGCGTTATTCTATGGGCGTGTCCAGCGCACACAAACACCGAGTCGGCAGACGTCATGTAGATCCACTCCGACCAACCTTTAGCTTAGCCTTTAAAACTCTTCCTTTATTCAGCTAGATTTGATTTGGATCGCTCCCGAGCCGGTTGTAATTAAGAAGCTGGAGGTGAATAACGCAGGCCAGACAGTGGTGAAGGCTGACTGCTCATCCGAGCTCTGTGTTTAGAGATCAGGAGTGAATTTCATGTGTTAGCTCGAGCTGATCTCCAGTAGAAACAGCAGTCATGGGCTCCAGAGCTTCATCTTTACTCAGAGAAGAGGACATTGAAGAAATCAAGAAAGAAACTGGATGTGAGTAGCAGTTACAAGAGCTAAGATACACCCCCTTATAGATATATAATTAAAAATATATATTTTTAATTAATAAGAAGCTCAGAACATGTTCAGCCTCAACTACCAAGATAAACTAGGTTTCTTGAGTGTGTGTGTGTGTGTGTGTGTGTGAGTGAGTGAGAGAAGAGTTTATTTGCAAAAACAGATAACTCCGGGGTTTTTTAATTTTCAAAAATCACGTTTTTTATTAAGCTATCATGTTTTTATTGTATTTTATTGTGTTAGTTAACTGATTTTTTATTTTTTAACCTAATAAAATAACCCAACTGCAGTTTGATTGAGATTAATCGCAATGCACAATATGAACTCTTCACATATATATATATATATGTATGTAGTATAGTGAATAATGAGGGCATGTTTTTCATGCTGTTTCTCACCAAATGAACACATCTGTTTGCTTGTTGTTGTACAATAGATTAAAAATGTTTGTCCATTGAAAATTACTGTGAAATTTAGGTTAAAAAAGGCATGTTTTCCATGATAATTTTCACTCAGTGTACAGAAGGAAATGTTTCTCAGAAGAGTGTCTGAGAGAGCAGAATGTATATAATACTGTATAAAACAATAGATAGATAGATAATGGGCCAATAAGTGTGTAGGGCTGGGTGATACAGTGGTGTGAAAAAGTGATTTTTTATTTTTTTTTAAATAATTTGTCACACTTTAATGTTTCAGATCATCAAACAAATTTAAATAGTAATCAAAGATAACACAAGTAAACACAACATGCAGTTTTTAAATGAAGGTTTTTTTTTTAATGAAGGGAAAACTAAATCCAAACCCACATGGCCCTGTGTGGAAAAAGTGCTTATCCCTTTGATATTTGGTAAAAAGGGTGTTTTTTACACTATCATTGAAAAAGTTTAACCAAAGTATGTTATAGACTTTTCATTAAGACCCTAAAGAATCCTATCAACTTGTAGAAAATGGGTATCCGATGACCCCTTTAAGAACCGTTCACTGAAAGATTCTAGAACTAGAGCATCACTGTGAAACCCCCCCTTTTCAAACAGGGTGAAGTTATGTCTGGATCAGTGTTTGCATTGCACTGATGAAAAAAAGGATATTTTAATGACACCGTTTGCACCTGTGCAGCTGCAGTTAGAGGTTTACAAAATGTTATGAGGGCCAAGCAGCATTTTCTGATCTCTGCCGTCTCAGTGCTTCGGCCTTCTGTACGGATGAACCTCAGGGAGAGAAACATCCACCCCCACTACATCTAGAAATAGACTGGGGATATGCTTTATATTGGAGCTCTTTAGGTTATATGTTAGTCTTTATTTTGCAGACCACACAAACCAAGTTCAAAAAGTCTGCAGGCGGCCTTTTTAGATGTTTTGAATAGCTAATAACCATACTTTCTAATTTCAAGATTTGTGTGCATGTTTTTCATTAACTTTTTTTACATGTTTGTAAACCCAGATTTTACTACATTCCTTTAAAGCCACATAAAGTGCTCTCCATCTTGTATTTGTCTGTTTTTTTTTTTTTTGTTTGTTTTTTTCAATCTCATACTCTGGTGTGAACCTACTGGGCAGAAGCCAGGATTTCACTCCGCTTTTCTTTGTGGTTGTGTTTTAACTCCTGACTGAACATCACTTTTGTGACTTCCTTCATCATGTGGGATGGTTCTGTATTCATTCACCTCATTTACTCTCAATCTTTGTTGATCAAAGTCTGAATTGTTAATGTTAATCTTTTCTGTGATAAAATGGGAAAACCACTTTCCATGAATACATACTGTGCCAAAGCAGCTTTTCTCTGGTGTGTTAGGTCATTCAGATAAGCTTTATCCAGTCAATCTGATGATTACATCTGTGACTTGAATGTTCACTGTTTTAACCAGACCTTGTTTTGTTTGTTTTCCAGTCTCCCACAGTCAGATCACCCGCCTCTACAGCCGCTTTCACAGTCTTGATAAAGGAGAAAATGGAGCGCTCAGGTACATGCAATGAGTTAGTTGAGTAGTAATGAACTTTAACCGTGTGTTGTTGCAACACCTTTAGCCCAAGAGGAATTAGGTGTTACACAAGCGGCTCTGTTACGTCTGCATGCTCGCTTTTAATGAACATCCCTTGATCGTCTGCGTTTGAATGTATTCTGGCTCTCTGGTAAACATTCACACCAGCCTCAGGCTCTGTAAGTTAATGTGTTAAGGAATGGCTAGGTCAGTGTTTGAATTTTGATTATGAGGAAAAACTTCTTTCTATTACACTGCTAAAAATACCACTTTTATTGTAAATATTCCTTGTAAAAGAGGGCGCTCAAGGGCTGTTATGAAGCGTGTATTTCCCTGTGCCAAAGTTGTTTGCGTAATGTCCTCATAAGTGACCTCTGTACACACTGTGATTATGATCGATGAAAGGTTGTCATAAAGAGAATGAGAAAGCAGTAGCACAGTGGCGATGGTTAAAACCTGGTGATAAATCCAGCATTAATAATAGTGCATTTATAGGACATTTATCACAGATATCATCCACAAATATAGCAGTACGTCTTATTTTTGTGCATTTGATACTTGAAATGGATTTGGTACCATTTCTAATTAAAGTTTAATACACTATATTGCCAAAAGTATTGGGTCGCCCCCTTCTAATGAACCGGTTTGACTACTTTAGTAATTTCCATGAGTACAAATCTTAATGTTTAAGCATATAATGATGAATGAATGATGCATTTATATAGCGCTTTATTGTGTATTGCTGTACACCCAAAGTGCTTTACATTACAATCATGTGGGGGGGGTCTCTCCTCAACCACCACCAGTGTGCAGCATCCACTTGGATGATGCGACGGCAGCCACAGGACAACGGCACCAGTGCGCTCACCACACACCAGCTACAGGTGGAGAGGAGAGAGTGTCAATGAGCCAATCAAGTGGATGGGGATTATTAGGAGGCCATGATAGACAAGGACCAGTAGAGGGAATTTGGCCAGGACACCGGTATATATTCTAGGGAACTGTGTGCTTCTAATTTTACAGCAACAGTTTGGACAGAGCCCTTTTCTAGTCTAACATGACAGTGCCTCTGTGTATAAGGCAAGGTTCAAAAAGAAATGATTGATTCAGTCAGTGTGGAAGAACTTGACTGGTCTGCAGAAAGCAAAGTCCTGATCCCAGCTGAACACCTCTGGTGTGACTTTAAATGCAAGTGTGACCTTGAGCCGAAAACTCATCACCAAACACCAATGATTTGTACATACACTATATGGATAAAAGTATTGGGACACCCCCTTGTTTAGAACAGAAGAAGGCACTTCCAAAACTGTGGCAACAAAGATGGAAGCATAATTCACGTATTTAAAAACTGTATTTCCATCTTTGTTGCAACAGTTTTGAAAGTGTCTAAATACAATATACAAGTCATTGGTGTTTGGTGATGAGTTTTCCTGCTAAATAAAGCCAAAAGTACTTTTTATTTTGTTTTGTATTTTGTGAAAAGAACTATATGAACTACAAAAATGGTGAAACTATCAAACCCCCCCCCCCCCCCCCCCCCCCAAAAAAAAAGAAATAACAAAAAAAACTGTGACCAGGATTTTTGTTTTGAAATTTTAAAGAATTGCTGTTATTTTTATACTTTCTACCCGTCAAAGAACCTTGAAAAAAATTATTTCCACAAAAATAGCTGCACACTTGCTTTCACCATGAATAAAATGAAAGGAAATGTTTGTTGTGCAGAAAATCAACATATTGGAATGATTTCTGAAGGATCATGTGACACTGAAGTAATGATGCTGAAAATTCTGCTTTTCGTCAAATAGATAACAGCTTTTTTAAATTGTAATAATTTCACATTAATATAATTTTTGCTGTATTTGTGCTCAAATGCAGCTTTGGTGAGCAGAAGAGACTTCTATCAAAAACCCCAATCTTTTGATTGGAAGTGTATAATATCCCAACTTTTTACTTGAAAACTGACCCTTATGTAAAGCGTTTCTGTGACGTGTCGTATGAAACTAACTCCTTCTGTTTACCAAATATGCAGAAGTCACAGGTTGTGTTCATGTTATAATTGTTTGTTTTTAATGGCAACATCCTCTGTGGTTTGAAACCAGCTGAGATGATGGATAGTTCAACAAACTTCATCAGCAATATGGTTAAAATAAAAAAAATCCAACAGTGTCGATGACCTTCTGTACGTGTTGTCACCCCAAACATCCGTCAAGCTGAGATTAGAGACACGGGCTCTTGTTTGAATCATAAATAGTCTCAGAAATCAGGGTGAGGAGTGTGTCCTCTGGATGTCGAGTTCACTTCATGACTTTCCTTATGCACGAGAAGGTTACTCCCAGATGAAACTGCTTTGTCATTATTGTAATGGAATTACAGTAATTATTACACAGTATTCATAATTACTCATATCAGCCTTATAAAGCCTGGTAGATGTCAAAGTATCCTTTTAACAAGTTCTGTTTTCACAGAATTACGGATGGGCTTTCCTTCTTTATTACATGTTACACGATCCAATGTCAACCCAAGAGCACAGAGCTGAAAAACACTTACTGGCTCAAAGTAAAAAACCTGAAAACAAACAAACCATGTCAGGTGTTTCTGCAGATTTACTTTTCACTAGGGACAGCTGCTTTTCATTTGTATTCTTAAATAAGGATGGCCTCTCACGTTACTTTATACACCCGGCTAGTTTCTGTAGGCGCATCTGTGTGCAAAACCTGAAACGTATCCGAAATGCATAATAACCCTCCCTCCCTCTCTCTCTCTCTTTCTTCCCCTCAGCCGAGAAGACTTCCAGAGGATTCCTGAGTTGGCCATAAATCCTCTCGGCGATCGGATAATTAATGCCTTCTTCCCAGAGGGGTGAGGAACATGTCATAAGACATTTGAAACAGCAGATAGATCTTTTATTGCACTAGTATAGTATACTGTATACACACGGATTGGATTTAATGCTTTTTTTCTACTTGTTCAAAGAACAAAGTGCACAAATGAAAGAAAACTATTAAATAGTAAAGAAAAGACAAAATGGGTAATAATAAAATTTCACGGCAAAAAAAAACATATATATATATATATATATATATATATATATATATATATATATATATATATATATATATATATATATATATATATATATATATAAGAAATTCAATTCTGGATTAATAAAATATTAAATAAAAAACTTTTTTTTTTTTTTTTTCTTTGCATTGTTACAGTTTTCATGACAAATAAGTTTTAATTATGAATATATATTTAAACGCTACTGTTCAAAAGTTTGAGGGTTGGTAAGATTTTTTATATTATATTACAACTTTGTGTGATGACACAGCTGAATTTTCAGCATCATGACTCCAGTCTTCAGTGTCACAAGATACTTCAGAAATAATTCTCACATGCTGATTTGCTGCTTAAGGAAAACATCTTATTAATATCAATATTGTTGTGCTGCTTATTTTCTTATTTACAAAATGTGATACTTTTTTCCTGGATTTCTGATGAATACAAAGTTCAGAAGAACAGCATTTATTTGAAATCTAATTTTTAAACATTAAACATGTCTTTGCAGTCACTTTTGATCAATTTAATGATTCCTAGCGGAATAAAAGTATTAATTTCTCTCTAAAACTAAATGTACTGACCTCAAACTTGTTAACGGTATTGTTCAAAAACAAAGTTATGAAAATAATGTCACAATGCATTATGGTTTTAAAACACAGGTTTAATTTTCCCTATGCAAAATTATGAGTTTTTCGTTTGTTTGTTCTGGTTTTTCTTTATTTTTCTTTTGAGGGCAAATTCTTGATCAATTTGTTCCAGTTTCTCAGAGATTGTTGTTTCCATATCAGTGTTTGTGTGGATTTTTGGCTGTAATAATGTTACTGTATGATATAACGTTCAGTAACTTCTGCAAACTCAATCATTACTGTCTCAAAACACACAGCATGTGGGTGGTGTCACATGGGTTATTGGTTTCTTCTTGGTTTGAATGTTCCCATGTGCTCAAATTCCTTAAAGTATGAAGAAACCACCTTGAGGCCATGTCAGTGAAAACATTGTGAAGTCTAAATTAGGACAGCAGTTTTCATGTTTAGGCATCAGGGAGCTTGTCTGGGGCTGCTTCTGGCCCTGCAGAGATTAAACCCATATCAGTCGACCACTAGTGTGACTCTGATTAAACACAACATCAGTTTTAAAGTCTTTTTGTGTGTGTCTCTCTCATGTATTTCAGTGAGGATCAGGTGAACTTTAGGGGCTTCATGAGGACTCTGGCTCACTTTCGTCCTGTGGAGGATAACGAGAAAAACAAAAACCTGACTTCTGGCGAGCTGCTGAACAGCAGGGCCAACAAACTCCTCTGTGAGTCCAGCTCAAACACCTCTTATATTAATATCAAGTGTCCACAAAAATATTGAGCAGCACAACTGTTGTCAACATTAATAATAATATGCATTAAAAGCTTTCAAGAGCAGTCAGTCATATAATTTTACTTGAGTATCATCTAAGCATTTAAAAGCAGGCAAAATGTCATTTCCAAAGGGAAACAAAGGGCTTGAACTGATCCTGGTCTTAAACTTGCTTGCTCTTTCTAAGGATCCTGTAAAACATGCTTTAGCTGCTCTCTGCCAGAAAACCTGTTCTCTGTTACCAGGCCTTGCAGTGTGTTCATCTAGCACAAAGTGTTACAACTTAAAGCTTTTAATAATATTTAGTTTTTCTCTTATTTCTTCGCAGTTGCTTTTCGGTTATACGACCTTGACAGAGACGACAAGATCTCTAGAGATGAACTGCTACAGGTAAGAGAATCATGCTTAATGTACAACACAAGACCGCTACACCTGTCTCTGACACAGGAGACACAAGAACGTCCTGTACCGTCTGAACAATGAGGCACTGACTCACCTGCCCTTGCCATCTGAAACCAGAAGACGCTCTGTTAGACTGGGAAACCCCGTTACAGCTGGATTTCAGAAGAGCAGGTTTAAGGGACTTACTTCAGGGATATTATTTTTACATTCATTTCAAACACTGGAAATAGAATTAATTGCAAATGCAAAATGTATAAAACTGGTTTATACTGTTGTGTAATCAATGAACGCAAATGTTAATATAGCTACAAAATACTTCTGAATTATTATTGCAATGTGTAATGTTGCAATGTCCTTCTATTGATAGGGAATATTTATTTATTTTAACATTTTATTTTTAATAATTTAACAATATATTTTTATTCATTTCTAGTCAGATTTCTTTTTAGTTGCTTAGTTTTTGCTGACTTCCCCTTCACATATAAAATAATAAACAGCACTTTGCTCCACTTAAACAGGTTTGTCGTTCCCAATAGCTTTTAACTGTACCATCTTGAAAAAAGCCTCGTTATAAAGCTTCTGTCCATTTAATTTTTTTGAGATATTCACAAATCAAACCAAACTGAAATAAACAGTCAAGACGAGTATAAAAATGATAATTGATAAAGAAATGTTGATTAAAAATCAACTCATTTTTGGGTTAAAATTCTAAGGAAGGATATGCAATGTGAATTATAAATAATTGTATCTAGCATACTTTACTATTACTGGGTGGGTCAACACTGAATAGGCATGGAAATGTCATTACTGCATTTTAATTGTTCAGAATTCTAACAATATCAAATCTAGTATGAACCTTTTTTGCTGGTCTTTTTGAACCTCAGGAGATCAAAACAAATTTGATTTCCCATGAAATAAGTCATTTGGAAAAGTGCATGCATAGGGAATTGCAGTCTGCTGTTGAGCCACTTGATGGCACCAGATAATCATGTAAAACATATAAATATAACAGAGACTTGCATGTTTTCCAGGTTTTGAGGATGATGGTGGGCGTGAATATTTCTGATGAACAACTTGGAAGCATTGCAGACAGAACCATCCAGGAAGCTGACACTAATGGAGACATGTGTATTTCCTTCAGCGAGTTCACCAAGGTAATGCCTGGAAAAGCAGTATGGTCGTTCTACTTCAGGGAATAGTCCAACCAAACATGAAAACTAGCTGAAAGTTTACTCACCCTCAGTCCATCCAAGATGAACATGAGTTTGTTTTTTCATCTGAATCAAGCTGGAGAAATTTACCATTACATCACTGTCTCAGCAATGGATCCTCTGCAGTGAATGGGTGCCGTCAGAATGAGAGTCCAAACAGCTGATAAAAACATCACAATAATCCACACCAATCTTGTGAAGCCATGTGTTTGTGAGAAACAAATCCACTGTAAAGGTGCTTTAACTTAAAACCAAAAATAAGTCCATAATTTATTAATAACACTTAACATTTCCAGTGAAAAAGTTCATCATCTATTGTCCTTTCATATCAAAATCCACCAGAATATTTGGTGCTTGATCTGAACATGTTTCTCTCCTGATCCAGACGAGATTAGAATGTAATATTAAGGATTAATTTTCAACTGGAAGCAGCAGAAGTTAAAAACGTCTCGATGGATTTGATCATTACAGCCATGCAGCGTTTCACTTCACAAGACATTAATTGATGGACTACTTGTGGATTATTGTGATGCTTTTTTAGTCTGAGTCTGATGGCACCCATTCACTTCAGAGGATCCATTGGTGAGTAAGTAATGTAATGATAAATTTTGCCTCAGGAAAGCAGCAGTGACATGAAAGTGATTCATTGATTCCAGAGTTTTTGGGTGATTTATTCATTTTCAAACACATTTTTCGTTTCTCAGGTATTGGAAAAAGTGGATGTCGAACAGAAGATGAGCATCCGCTTCCTTCACTGAAAACCAAACGCGTTCTGAACTCTGATTGGAGGCCATCAGTGTCAATAGAAATAGAGATCTTGACATTCTGGATCTTCTCTCTGTGGGCTGATTCATCCTTCATAAACATGGTTATGTTTGTTCCAAACATCTATCACTCTTGAGTTGCTGTTGCACTAGAAGGGTGTGTCCAGTGTCTTCACTATTTTCAAGTCACAGCAGCTTAAATCTTGTCAAATTATATTTATTCGAGCTGTGAAAGCAGCTGATTAAAACTTTCCAAATGGCGAAGCTGCACTTATATTGACACTGACGGATGCTTGTTGTCATGCCGATTTCATCACCAACTTAAAAGCCAAATCTTCCGAGAAACTTTCCTTCTCACCCTTAAAAATGATATTTCGCTCCACAAAAATACCTCAGTGTAAGGGTGGATAAGGGTGTTTTCATTCACGTCATTTATAATGATTTTAAGTCAACACATAAAAGGGAGTGAAATGGTTGAATGCCTCTCTTTACGCCAAAAACTTTATTTCATCCAAATTTGACATGCCAACATTACTCAATGCTAACGCTGAGTATTAAACCGTACGAGATGTGATGCACACCAAAGTTCATCTCATCTATCTTAAAATTGTTTGCATGGCAGACGATAACAATTGAAAAAAATCTGTTAGACCTTGCATTTGAAGGATGGACTCAAGAGATATAGATATATAGAGGGACCAGAATATAATAGCTTGTGCTGCATAGACTCCTTTAATTTTGACTGGTAAACAAACAAATAGAACTATGGAAGGCCATAAATGTAATTGCAACTTTTTATCTCGCAATTCAAACTTTTGAGGTACCAACTCATAATTGCTATTTGCTAGATATAAAGTGAGAATTGTGAGAGAAATTCACAATTCTGACATTTTTGTTGCAATTGCAAGTTTATGTCTCGCAATTCTGACTTTTTTCTCAAAATAGAGTTTATATTGCAATTGAGGAAAAAAGTCACAATTAAAAAAATGTTATTCAGTGGTGGAAACAGGCTTCCATATGGAGCGCTTAACAATGTGACAGTCACTTTGAACCCTTTAGCGACACTACAATATTTTGAACAGCCAAATACAACTCCGCTTTTTCAGAAAATGTAAAAATCTTTGCAATTCTGTTTAGTGGTTCAGACATGATTCCCTTCGCCTTTTCAGCTCTCATTCATTCGGTCCAGTCAAATTGATTTAGTGTTGGGTGTGATTTGTGCTATATGACGTATGTTCTCAGAATTGTCATGCATCATTATTTTTAAGAAGGATACTTGAAGCCAAACGTCACTCAATTATTTGTCCCTTGATTGAACACTTAAGTTGATCAGGGTGGCTGTTGCATTTTAATGCTTTTTCTCTTTGCTTTTATAGATATATGAACAAAATCAAAGTTATGTGTCCTTGACCGATGTAAACACTGATTGTTCGATTATCAGTGCTACAAATAAATTCACATATCGTACACGGGTACTTGAAATTCTTCAGTGCTTCTTTACAGATTTCTTGAATACGTTTGACTTGTTGTAGTGTGAAAGGTTTTCACAGTCTTTGCTGAGAGCAAAAAATAAATGACAATGTGGACAATGTGGTGTCATAATCATGAAATACACTTGAGATGTGGACCGTATGGTTTTGATTCAAATAAATTCAAGTGCCATGATTCCCTAATGTTTTGTGCTGCAGCTGTCTCTGTGTGATCCGGTCTGTGGTGCGACAGACTAAACAAAATCCAAATAATTGTGGATACAGCAGGATGCTCATGATGAAAACAAGCTTTCGTAGGATTTAAAAGCAGAATGTTAAGCGTTTGCGTATGTTACAGCACTTGCAACATTATTTGGAAATTTCGCTAATCTTTTGAGAAAAGATGGATGAAGTTCAGTTTGTGTAATTTCCTTGGACGTGAAAGGTATCCATTGTGACAGCACTTATTTTTATTTTTATACAGTTCCAAGTATTATCAAGACCAATGCTTCCAATACCAATACTGATCATTCTGTTTTATTTTATTGTTGTTGTTTTTGTGATTTCTCTGTATAAAATTGGTAATTACAGCTGTTTTATATTGTATTAAAAGCTGTCATCATTAACAGTAAAACACCAAAGTATGAGACGACAAAATCCAATTATTCAGAGGACAGAAGGCATTTAGTAGATACAGCAGAAATTTCCATATCTAATATGATACTCTAGGCGTCACAGGGTAAAAGTCAACATCCAGATTAGGTAAAAATGAACAGGTTGCATTTCTCTAAAGCATTATGAGATAAGTTGATCATAGAGACCTTTGGTGGCAATGGATCTATGATCTACTTAAGCTTACAATGCTTCTGAGAAACGCAGCCCAGATTTTTGATATGGAAACTGGGGATATTTTCTAGTTTTATTATCCAAAAATTTAGAGAGAAAAAAAAAAGTTTTTGTTTTTTGAGTGTTGAGGGTTCCAAGTCACTTTTATTTGTGACCATGGAGCACAAAACCAGTCTTAAGTCGCTGGGGTATATTTGTAGCAACAGCCAAAAATACATTGTATGGGTCAAAATTATTGATTTTTCTTTTATGCCAAAAATCATTAAGATATTAAGTAAAAATCATGTTCCATGAAGATATTTTGTAAATTTCATACCGTAAATATATCAAAACTTAATTTGATTAGTAACAACTTTAAAGGTGATTTTCTCAATATTTCAGGTTTTTTTTGCCCCTTCAGATTCCAGATTATCATAACAACCCATACATCGAAGGAAAGCTTATTTATTCAGCTTTCAATTGATGTATAAATCTCAATTTTGAAAAATGTATCCTTATGACTGGTTTTGTGGTCCAGGGTCACATTTATATAGCGCTTTATACAATACTGACTGTGTCAAAGCAGCTTTACAGTGTCAACAGGAAAATAGTTTGTCAGTAATGCAATGACAAAGAGTCATTTTTCCAGCTAAAGTCAATTCATTGATGATTCAGTGATGTCATCATCCAGTTCAGCTCTCTTTCAATAGTGTCTATGCAATCAGCCAAGCGTCTCCAACTAAGCAAGCCAAAGGTGACAGTGGCAAGGAACCAAAACTCCATCGGTAACAGAATGGAGAAAAAAAACCTTGGGAGAAACCAGGCTCAGTCGGGGGCCAGTTCCATAAACTATTATTATAATTACTAATTATGATGGTTACAGGTCAAACTGAGCATAATTTGTTTCAATACAATGAAAAATAGTAACGAGTAACCACATATCAAAACAGTATAACAAACTATATATATATATATATATATATATATGATTAGGGCTAAATATATATGTACAGTGCCCTCCCCTAATATTGGCACCCTTGGTAAATATGAGCAGAGGCGGCTGTGAAAATAAATCTGCATTGTTTATCCTTTTTATCTTTCATTAAAAAAAATTCACAAAATTCCAACATTGAAGTAAAACAATTGAAAGTGGGGGGAAAATCTCATTGTGAAATAAATGCTTTCTCTAGTTGATGTTGGCCACAATTATTGGCACCCAATTATTGCAACGTCCTTTTCCCAAGAGAACAGCTCTGAGTTTTCTCCTATAATGCCTGAAGAGTTTGGAGAACACCTGATAAGAGATCAGAGACCATTTTCTTCATCCAGAATCTCTCCAGATTCACAGCTTCTTCTCTTCAGTTCACCTCACTCATTTTCTGTAGGGTTCAGGTCAGAGGACAGGGACAGCCATGGTAAAAGACTCATTTTGTGCTCAGTGACCCATTTTTATGTGTATTTCGATGTTCGTTTTGGATTGTTGTCCTGGTGGAAGATTTCTAAGGCAGTCAGGTTTAGATTTCTTATCTGTTGGTATTTGATAGAATCCATGATGCCTTGCATCAGAACAAGATGTTCAGGACCTCCGGCAGAAAAACAGGCCCACAACATTAAAGATCCAGCAGTGTATTTAACCGTGGACATGGGGTACTTTTTATCTCTGTTTGTACTAAACTCATCTGGTGGGTTTGCTGCCAAAAAGCAATTTTTTCAGTTTCATCTGACCATAGAAGCCAGCCATTTGAAGTTCCAGTCGTGTCTGATAACTGAATACCCTGGAGTTTGTTTTTGGATGAGTGTGGAATTTTCCTTGAAACCCTTCCGAACAACATGGTGATGTAAGGGCTAATTTTTTTTTGGGCTTTCTGACCCCAAGACTCAACTAATCTCTACAATTCTCCAGCTGTGATCCTTGGAGAGTCTTTGGCCACTCAAACTCTCCTCCTCAGCGTGCATTAGGACGATATAGACACACGTCCTCTTCCAGGCAGATTTGTAACATCTTTAGTTGATTGGAACCTCTTAATTATTGCCCTGATGGTGGAAATAGGGATTTTCAATGCTTTAACTCTTTTCTTACAGCCACTTTCTATTTTGTGACGCTCAACTTCATGTTCATAATCACCCCGGTGTGCTAAAACATGTAAATATGAATGGGAATATACTTCAGAGATATTTTACTCATAAGAATTTCTAGGGGTGCCAATAATTCTGGCCAACATTCATTGGAGAAAAACATTTATTTCATCACGAGATTTTCTCCCCATTTTCAATTGTTTTACTTCAATGAAAGGTTAGAATTTTATGAATTACATTTTTGAGTGAAAGATCAAACGGATAAACAATGCAGATTTATTTTCACAGCCACCTTTGCTCATATTTATCAAGGGTGCCAATATTAGTGGAGGGCACTGTATAAATACATACATACATACATATATACATATATATATATATATATGTGTGTGTGTGTGTGTGTGTAAGATTATATGATAAAACTTGAACAAATATTTTACAATTTTCTTATTGTATTTAATATTGACATTTTCACAAATTGAATACACTGAATACTGTAATTATAACTTTTTACAAATTAAACCTTTAAAAAATACTATTTTTACACAAATATGTGAGTTTCCACTTGAAATGTATGATGCACACTCATTTTTCTAGTCTACAAAAACTGACACTGAAGTAGAAAAACTGGAAACAACAAAGTCAGTAATCAACTCTTGTTATTTTACATTTTATTATTTAATTGTTTTTTTGTATAAAAAAAAACATGACACTGTCTTTGTCCAGAAACACAAAGGCCTCTGTCTGACCATGTTCTGATACAAAGCTGATGATGATAACGGCTAAAACTCTGCTTTTATCAAGCATTTCCTTAGACTATTGCATTCAGGAGACCTACACAAAGCAGGCTCCTGCTGATCTGCATGCATTCCCAAGCACCCATTCATCTATTGTCCTGTGTCAGATGTGTTATAAATTGCCCCATTTATGCTTCTTTGTCCTCGCCCCGTCTCTCATTCTCACTCTTACCCTGTGTGAAACACAACGATATGCCCTAATCAATGTTCTTTTGTCTGCAATTTTCACATTTACATGTGAAAATCAATCCGCCCCATCAACATCAGCCTCTATTCTGCATCTACTCATCGTTGCCTTTGTAATGTCAATCTAAATTATTAAATCTGAATTGCAAGTCAATTTATAATTTTCATGTCTTTTGTATGTTTGTTTTTAAATGTTGTGGTTCCATATAGGCTACTATTTTTATGACTAGTAATATAATTGTAGGTCAAACTGACCTGTTTTTATTACCATTTTCTCCAAACATCACACTATGAAAGATAGTAAATATTAAACACTACAAATAGCAAACAGATCAAAACAGTATTTTAACAAAATTGAATTTACAAAAGCAGTACAAAAATAAATATGAGAACACAGGACAAAACTATTTTTTCACATTTTCTAGTTGTATTGAATATTTGTGTGACCCTGGACCACAAAACAAGTCACTGGGGTATATTTGGGGTATAAACATTGCATGGGTCAAAATTATTGATTTTTCTTTTATGCCAAAAATCATTAGGATATTAATTAAATGCATCATGTTCCGTGACTATATTTTGTAAATTTCCTACTGTAAATATATCAAAACTAGTAATATGCATTGCAAAGACCTTCATTTGAACAACTTTAAAGGTGATTTTCTCAATATTTTGATTTTTTTTGCACCCTCAGATTCCAGATTTTCTAATAGTTGTATCTCAGCCATATATTGTCCGATCCTAACACACCATACATCAATAGAAAGCTGATTTATTAAAGATTATCATGACTCATGGCTGGTTTTGTGGTCCACATTTTAATTTCCACTAAATGTGAATATGCTGTGTACAGTAATTACAGCTCTTTTACAAATGCAACCTTTATAACGTGCTCAATCAGTCATTCAGTATATGTTTGTTTGATAATTGTGTTGTTTTTATATTGCATATTTAAATTTTGCTCAATGGTCGGTGATTTTTCCCCTCATGATGGGCCTAATCTACAGATGAGTCCCTGACATCTGTTACTTTTCTCAGCGCTGTTCAGGATTGGCCAATCACAGCCGGCGCCCCTCCCCCCAGCTCCTCTTAAACCGAAACGGAAGCGGGTTTCGCCGTGTGACGTCATTTCCACCTGCGCCATTAGCCGCCGTTTTCTTTGTTAGGAGAAGTAGAAAAGCCGCAGCACGCATTTCCAGCATCTGCTGTTTGAGTTATCTGCAGAAGTCCCGTAAGCCGTGAGCGACATGGATGTTAATAACAGCAACAATAAGCGCAAGAGCAGCGCCGGAGACAGTAAATATCTGCCGGAGTTACTAGCGGAGAAAGACAGCCTGGACTCCTCGTTCACGCACGCCATGAAACTCCTATCTGCAGGTCAGTGCCTCTTCATTCATTATTAAACAATTCACGCGGAACTCCTGACTGGAGCTTCTGTAATTGTTGTCGAATGGTGAAATCAGGAGTTTAATATGTTCATATAGGGAGAGTTCCACGTGCGTCGGTGAAATGCGCGCGCGATGCAGGCCGCGTGCGGTGGATCTGGTCGCGTGGGCCTTGTTCGTGTTTTGTTGTAATTTGAGTTTTATGCTGTTTTGCATTGTTGCGTTGTTTAATGTTGGAGATGTGGAAAGTAATGTTGTACCATTAACTGGAGAAAAACTAACTTCAACGTAACGCTCAGCGCTCACACCATCAATTTCCTTGTTACTAATAGGATAAAATTAGGTCAAGTTGTAAGCTCTTTTTAAATCATTGCTTTATGAATTGGCTGAACACGAGTTTGCACATGCAAATGTGTGAAATGTGCATGCGATTTAAATAGAAATGAATTGGTGGCATCTCCTGGTGCATTTAGACCCATTAGAGGAAACGGCATGTTTGAGGATTAATTTATTTTATTTTTTTTAATCAAAAGCTGCGTATATATGGCTCACTTTGGCCAGCATCGTTTGCGTTTCCTTTGTGGAGAGACAATCCCATGATGCATTGCTTCAAGCTCTGTGGGAGGGAAACGAATGCCTGGATTGCAGACAATGCAAGAGAAACGTGGATAATAAATGTAACCAATTCTGCACCGAAAACCAATAAAATAAGCATGCATAATTTTGTATTTTTTACGCAGAACAATGATTCCAGAAAGTGTAATGTTTTTTTTTCCATCTTCATTGAATACCTGACCTGTAGATGTTAGTGATAAGACACATGTGCTTCTCTTAGTATTTTATTTATGGGATAAATTGTGTAACTTTCTTGTGTAAAAACCCTGCATTGTTGCATTAAAGTCAAGTTTGACTGATGCATTGCATAGAAAACATGCTGTTTCTGCCAAAAAGCACGGTCAACATTCCAGAACCATAATTTTATGCTTGCTTGCCCACATGGTTTGATGCAGTTAATGGAAGTCTGCCCAGTCATGTGGTTTAGTCCACCTGCCAGTAACTGGTTCCACATGACAACACTGCATTTCCTAATTACTGGTCATGCTTCTTTTTTTTTTTTTTTTGCACCTAGACATTAAGTCGGTGCTTATGACAAAGTAAAAGTTCACCATTCATTTCTTGTTGCATTTGACAATGTAGTGATGGATTTTTCAGATTGCTGCTTCGAAGCGAAATTAAATTTTAGTTTTGCTCTGAGCTGATCTTGTGTTTTCTTTTGCAGAGATCGAAAGGGTCCAGAAAGGTGAGCCTAAAAAAGAGTCCGAGACCTATCTGGATCTGTTCACCGCCAAGAACGTGAGGGTGAAGGAGAGAGTGCTCATTCCTGTGAAGCAATACCCTCGGGTAAGCAGTTACACGCTGTCTTGAGTTTTGTCTGTACATTGTAAGGACCTGTTGTTGGTCAACAAATAATTTCTCAATGTTTCCCATCAGTTAAATTTTGTGGGAAAGATTCTGGGGCCGCAGGGCAGCACCATCAAACGTCTGCAGGAGGACACCGGTGCGAAGATCTCAGTGCTGGGCAAAGGATCCATGAGAGATAAGAACAAGGTAATGAACCAGTCTGCACTGCTAATGAGTTTACTGTTAAGTGACCTGGTTACTAAAGATTAAATTGTGAAACCTGCAGGAAGAGGAGCTGAGGAAGGGTGGAGATCCAAAGTATGCACACTTGGCCATGGAGCTGCATGTGCACATTGAGGTTTTTGCTCCAATTCCTGATTGTTACCTGCGTATGGCTCATGCCATGGATGAGGTCAAGAAGTTCCTAATGCCTGTAAGTGTGAATGCAAGCAAACTGATGCTTTAACCTATAACTATTTTTCACGTTTTTATCACTTGTTTCATTTGAATTTATTTTCATTTTAATATAAAATTTTATTGTACATGCTCATTTCCCCTCTTTGTTTTTTTTGCAATATCTAATTAAAATTTTAGCATTTCCAGAGAAAGCTGTCATTCTCCATCACTCCCTTCAGCTTTATTATTAGAAACGGGTGTTTGCAAGTTTTCTGTAATTTAATGCGAAAGCATTAGAACAAATTATAGTGTTATGAATTTCCGTTCCCTTTTTTAATGAAAATATGAAAAAAAATACAATGTGACTAACTAGAAATGTCATCAGTCTGTAAAGTTTATTTTTTGAAATTGTCTAAATTGAAGTTAACTTTAAAAAATGGCATTGACTCAATTTAGCATTGTTGCAACCACATACTTATATTTTCATATTTATTATTATTTTTTTAAATGGGCTTTCACAGGAAAGTCTGCTGTTTAGAGCCATTTACTATTTAATTAACTGATCGGCCTGTTATCCTTTTTCTTGTGCGTCAGGTGGAAGGGCTTGATGAGATGCACCCAGATGCATTCATGGATCCAGGGTTTCTGAACGGCTCTCAGGATATGCATGGCCCTGGCAGAGGTCTCCCTCCTGGCCGAGGCCGTGGTGGCCCACCACCTCCAATGGGACCTCGGTGAGAGAACTATCAAATGCACCGCATCTGTTACACAACGTGCATCTCTTAATATAATTCTCACAGTGTGAACAAGTTTAAGTATTGGGAGTACATATGTAGTAATAATCCATACACTTTAGAATAGGGAACACTTATTCACTAACTACGACTTTTCCCTCAAATTCCTAATTTGCTGCTTTTTAATAGTTACTAAGGTAGTTAAGTTTAGGTATTGGGTAGGATTAGGGATGTAGAATAAGGCTTTAATTACTACTAATAAATGGCTAATATTCTAGTAATATGAGTGCTAATAAGCAACTAGTTAAGAGACCCTAAAATAAAATGTTACCATATATATTGTACTCAAAGGGGTCGTGGTATGCTGCCTCGTGGAGCACCACGTGGAGGAGCACCAAGAGGAGGTCCAGGACGTGGAGCTGCATCGAGGGGAGCCCCTGCAGGAAGAGGTGGTCCTTCACCCCAAACACAAGCCAGAGGAGGCACATCTGCTCGCTCAAGACCACCAGCTCCAACTCAGAGGATGACACCAGCAACCGGTCTCTCCCACCAACAGCACCCAGCCAAACCTGAAACCTACGGCGAATATGTAAGTCAATATCCACAACACCACTGTTAAATATAATTCATATGCTCTAAAGATTAAATTGATCAAGTGACATTTATAAACTTGTCAAATAAATGCTGTTCTTTTGACCTTTTGTTCATCAAACAATCTTGAAAAACAAAATTTTTATAAAACAAATCACATTCAGCCTTGCATCACAGGAATAAACTACATTTTGAAAAATATTGATTATTTTGAGTTATTTTCACAATATGCCTGTTTGCTGTAATTGTAATAAAAAAATTTAGCTTTAGTGAATAAGAGACTTTAAATAAAAAAATAAAAATATGAAGGAAATCGTCGAAACCCCAAACTTTTGAATGGTCTTGTACTACAAAACTCTTTGGCAAATGGTTTTATAATTAAATTTACATTTTTGTTGGAATACTAGTTTGTGACTGCATTTCCCTTATGACTACACACTAGTTCAGACCCAAGTAACCAACTGGTCTGTTGAAATCAGCCAGTATTATCAAACTTAAATAAAAAAAACTGTATGACGTTTATTTATTTATTTTTGCTCTGCATTTAGCATTAGAGTCTTATTTTATCTCGTGATACATCTCCATGTGTTCTGTACTTTCTCAGGCATATGAGGAACCATACGCGGAACCTTCCTATGAAGGGTATGAGAGCTACTACAGTCAGCCTGCTCCACAGCCGTGAGTGCCGTTTGCTGCTTTTTTCCCCCCACATAATTGGAGTCCTTTCTTGGATTCATTTCTATGAATCTTTTCATACATTTCCAAGTTGCAACAACTAAATTTAACATTCTTGCTCATGGTTTCTCAGAAGTCATGTAATTCTCTTCTCATCCAAAATCTTGCCTTGATTTAATTTTAAAACCTTGTACAACACCGCTTTTGTGTAAAAAATTTTTTTTTTTTTTCTTTTCCACAGAGACACAGAGTATTATGATTACGGTCACGGTGAGGCACAAGAAACTTACGAGTCTTACAGTAAGACATGTTCTCGTTTATACATCGAGTGAAATGTGCATCTTTTCTTGGCACATCTTTGAGACAACACGGCCAGATTATACTACAGATGCTAATGTAAAACCTTTTATCATGCTTAAACTACAGCATAGACCCGTGTCTGATGCCAGGAACACCTTGTATGATACACTATGCTATCCTGCAGTCAGTTATCTGTTAAGGGTGTGTGTTTGTGTTTCCAGCTGAAGATGACTGGGAGGGTGGAGCTTGGGGCGGTGCAGGTGGAAAGGCTGCAGCTGCCCGACAGGGCAAATCGTATCGGGAACATCCATACGGCAGATACTGAGAGCTGTCGGTCACTACGGTTGCCTGGCAACTTCCTCCCCTCGTAACCTCTTGTAACCACCTAAAGTAATTCTAGTTGTTATTTTTTTTGTATTGTTTTGGTTTAGACTCCTTTTTAACATTCTGAATCTACTCTTTCAGTAGGATGACCATAATTTCGACGTGACACATTTTAGATTTGCGATTTATATGCTGTTTATTCTCCTTGCATTTTGTTTTATTGTTTTGCTGTTTTTGTTCATTTATTTTAATGCTTAAGTGTTTCTTCTCTGAAAAGATGATGCCTGAATGCTAGATAATTAGCAGATGGCCATGTGTAAAATGACTTGCTTTAAAAGAGAAAAAAAACTGCTTGTTAATGTCACTTAGACCTATTCCAAACGCGCTTTTGTAAGGCATAACAAAACCACAAAATCTCTGAGGAATGCACAAAAATATTAGTTCCTGTACAAACCAACATGTTACTTATTTTTCAAAGAACAAATTCCATTTGGTTTGAGGCTACGTGGTGTTGAAAGTCTCGTAAAAACTTTCAAAATTCGTATTTGCTTATTCGTTTTGTTAAATGAGCAAAACAAATATCGCAAGGTTTGTAGCTTAGATTTACTTGTAATCTGACGAAGTACAACTCTTTCAAATCTTTGTACGTACAATACTCAAAATATTAGAAACTTGTTCTTTGGTGTTTATAGATTTGCAGTCTCCAATATTAGCAAACTTGTGTGCATTTCCTAACTAGGCAACTAAATATGTCCAAAATGTGTCCCTATCAGTTTGTCAATAAAGATAGTTTTCTTTTACAGCCTTCAAAACTTTTGTATTTGACTTATTAAAGTGCTAATATTCATCCCATATAAACCTGTCAAACTGTTGCAAACTGTCCAAATCCTGCATGCAGTTTAACATCACAACATTTAGATAGAAAACTTGTTTTACTTAATGCTGTTCAAAATTTATTGTGTATAAACCGTTGATTTATAAATAGTCTGCAATTATTTGTTTTAAGTAGATCGTGAAAAATGTGCATATTATGTCTTGTACAGGAACAATTGACCTCAATATTATTAAAGGCAAATACTTTCAAAATGTTACCTTGGTTCCCCCCAACAAGCTAATCTCAGTTCTTTGGTTTAATCATTTTAAAGGGGTCATATCTTTAAAATCAGCTGTTCATTAAGCTTTTGAGCATTAATGTTCATACTATGAAAACATGCTATAACATTCAGGACTCAAAACTTCGTAAAAATGTATTCACTTTAGTGTGAACTAAATGTCTGCCTGTTTTTGGTGCAAAAACAAGTGGATTTGATTTAATATGACCCCTTTAACAAATAAAGCTATTCAACATTAACAATGATTTATACACAATACTAAGAAAATCCTGGAATTTTTTTTAAATGTGTTTATACCTGTTTTAAAAGCAATAACCCTGTTGCAACCTTGCATCAGAGTCACTAAATCCCTCTGATGTCACAGAGACTCTACATATCTGTCTTCTATTGAAAAGGATCTTGAGGTAAGACCTGCAGAGTCACCTCTAAAAGCGCAGATAGATTCCCCTTTTTAAAAGGTAAAGTATACATGCACAAAACAATTTAGATGTTTGGTGCTCTGGTAATATCTGGTAACTTTGCGTGCAAAAAAAAAAGCAATAGAAACGGCATGTATTGTTCAACCAAATCACTCAGCACAAAGGCTTTTGTAGCCCAGGATGAAAGTTTGACCGTGGAGATGATTCAAATGTTGCATTCGCTGACTTAATAAACAACAAAATTGGGAAAGAAGGCGTAAAGTGTAATGCAAGCTTCAAAAAAGGTAATATCAACCCTAAATTTCTCTCTTAGCACAAATGTTCATTCACTCATTTTACACAATCATTACAAATTCAAATTCCGTTATTTGCAAATTCAAAAGTCAATATTCCTAAACCTGGCTAACGCATCAGAAAACATTTTTCTAAAACTTAGTATGTTATTTTATATGCAACTCTTGTTTTTAAAACCAAATAGATTGTAGTTTTTAGTCAAAATTACACTGTTATTAAAATGTTGTTGTAGCTCTACAAAATATACAAAATGTCCTCAAATCTAACAAGCATGTAATGAGATGTGTGTAGAGTTGGACTTGTGTTTGTGATAGTGAGTTGTTGATTTGAGATCTTGTGGACTAACTCCTCTTTTGTGTTGCTCAGTGACTGATGCCAAGAGGTTCTTTCCAGACTGGCTTTACCAGGCAGCTGCTACAGGTGAAGTGTTGGTGTATACATACAAAATTAATGAATTGCAAGCATACCATAATTGGAACAAGCAAGTGCAAAAGGTATCTTTGGTAAACTACGTGAATGAGAACTGTATATAACATCTTTAGCTAATTGTATCCGTTTAATCGGTCTATATGCTCTTAATTATTTGTAGTGCACTTGCCGTCCAATAATGGCAATAAGCTTTGTTACCTTCTAATAAACAAAGGATCGGCTTTAAAATTGTCAATCATAACAAATCGAACAATAAAAAAAACGTTTTGTTGCCATTTAATGTAGGATGTGCGATCGCTTTAGCGCCTCAATTCAAGCGGCAAGTGAACTTGCATCTTATTACTGCTAGGCTATAATACGAAATAATTAGGCTTTTATAAAACTGTAACAATATTTACCTCAGATTAACCACTCTGCGTCCATTCAGATAAATGAGTATACAGAGGTGCATTTTTGTTAAGTTTATGCACTATTGCATATATTTATATTTTTACTTAACCGGTGTTGTCTCCATAAGATTTGTGAAAGACATGACAACATTTATAGGATGAATTGAGGAAGAGCCCAAACTACTCAATGGCCAAGTGATGCTGACATAGAATCTGTGCCAATATCACGGACCATAACTGTGTAATAAACCATTCTTTGAAGTATAGTTCTCAAGTTCGAAATTACATTTAGTTCCCACTTCCCAGGACATCTAAATGGACAAGAAAAGATGAGACATAAGACAGTATGACTGAAGTGTTGTGTAAAAAAATTAATCAGTTAAACCAGATTATTTTGTGGTACCTAAAAAAATAATAATAATTTGGCACCTAATGTTTCTTATAGGAGCCAATGGCTCCTTAGTTGATGATTTTTTTTATTTTTTTTGGAGCCCTGTGATTGGTCGTAGGCTTCAATGATCTGAGCTTATGCACCTCCGGTTTTTTTAGTTAATGCGTTATTTGTGGATAATATTGGCAATGTTCACCCAAAAGCAGGTGCGCGTCAGATCAGTAAGGGCTACGAACATTCAGTTCCAAAAAGAAATGCATAACCTGTGGTAATTTGAAGGTAAATTACTTAAATATTGATTAAAGTTGAATCCAATATTTCATAATACAAAGAATTTATAAGCTATTTTTAGTAGGCTGGTCACCACAACTGTAATCAGGTAGAAAATGATGATAACATTTTTGGGGAGAGGAAGTTGTTATACCCTGTGTGAGCAAGTCAGCAAGTTTTAGTCCAGTGAAATAATAACTAGCATTTGTGGCCAAAAGAGAAGTTTCCAGCTCAAAATGACTGTAACATGAGTTTAATCTGGATGTAAGCCATAACTGACATGTACATAACTCTAATCATTAGTCAAATACAGATTCTTTGGTTTTAAACCCCCCAAATTCCCTCATGTTTCACACATTTGGTAACCATGGTACTGAAAGGTCTGTTTTGCTCATGATCTGAATCCTGATAAAACGGTTGCCTTTTATGGTCTCTTAGGATTTCCTGAATTGATTTAAGTGTTAATCATCCAAATCGGTTCATGTAATGAAGTGTGGAACTCTCCAATAGGGTCTGGCTGCAGACATGCACTCGCATTTTCAGACTGCTGTTCTGTGGCCACGGATTTGTGGATGACTTGCAGGACCCCTGTATGTTATGATGTTATCGTTTAACCACCACAGCATCTCGTCTCCATTGGCAACATGCACAATTTGTGTGGATTGCAAGTGACGTCACAGGCAGCGACGAGTGCAAGTAGCGATTTCAAGTGACTTTGTAATTTAGTTTTTTTTTCTTGTCTTCACCACCTGGCTACTTGTGTAAAATGTTGAGAGATTCTAATTAAAAACACTTAATAAATAAAATGGAATAAAGACTGCAAGTGACATCACTTGCGGGAGTGCAGGTGTCAGAGTGCAAGTCTGAAAATGCAAGTGCATGTCTGCAGCCAGACCCTTCTCAAACGCTTTAGCACAGCTACACTATGATACTGGGTGGAGGTCCAATTTTCTATGGCAGGTTATTTCACGTCTTGTATCATTACTGGAAAGATTATGGAAAAGTACAAGTTTATTGAACAAATGAGTATAGGAACCCTGACAACAGATATGTATTTATATTAATATGTATTTTAAGTATTCTATAAGTTGTTAAAGTCTATTTTGTCGAATGTGTAGCAGCAAAGTTCTCCCAGTGTGCATTCTGGGAATTCTTTGGAAAGCTGTTTTCTGTCTATATAATACTTATGAATGCCTCTACGGATCCTTAATCTTTGAGTGGAGAAATCTGAGACTGATCAATGTTGTTCAAATGTGACTGTATACTGCTTTTGTGTGCTTTTAAGTCTAAAACTTGGTCTAAGACAAAGTTAGTCTCTAAAAAAAAAAAACAACACTAACGTTTTAATTAGTTCTCTCTGTGTTGCAGGCTTTTGATGTCTTTTTTTTTTACCGCAGAGGACCATGACAACGCCATTTTATACATCTCTTGTGACACTAATGTTTAGTCAATATTTTAGTCTTTTTTTTTTTTTCTTTGTATTAAGTTATTTTGTTACTTTTATACTTTTTTTTTTTTCTTTTTTTTTTTTATCCCAATAAATGATTTTATACTGTTTTATTAAAGCTGTATTACTGATTGATTCAAAATGATTTGGTATTGCATTAGTGTGCATAAGTATGCTTTTAAGTGAAGAGCTTCTCTGGCGGTTGTAATCGGAGTATGTTTCAGCCTAAATTTTGAAATTATTTAAAAAAAAAAAAGGCAAAACTGTAGAAAGAGGAAAAAAAGTCTAGAAAAAATCTTCATGGTCATTTAGGTGGATGTAAGCGATTAGGAAATGTTTTGCCAAATTGTCGCCTTGGCAATATAAGGTTCTATCTGACATTTGTCAAAATGGAGTTATTCAGTCTTATTCTGTGACAGCTTATTTACATTGTTTTTTTTGTAATTGTGTATATTTTGGGACACAAACTGACGCTCAATATCTCAAAACTGCACAGAATGCAGATAGAACCTTATAATTCCAAGGTGGCAAAATGTTGTGGTAACCTTTTGCCCTAGTCATTATTTGGAAATATTGGCAACTTATAGCTGCGATCAATCAGTCAAAATCAACTAAACTTTGAAGTTTGCTTGAAAGTTTAAAATTAAAGTTTGTCGGTTTTCAGTTAGAAGTACTTGTAAAAGTTTTAAGGCCATGTGGTCTATCAACAGTTGATGAATGAATACCCTTGCGGTTGCTATGCAGTTACCAGGGTCGGAGGGTAACGGAATACATGCAACTTTGTTTGTATTTAAAATACAAAGTATGAGTAATATTTTAAATAGGTGGTAATCAAGTTACAGGTACATTTCAAAATTAGACTTTTTTTTTTTTTTTTTTTTTAACTCATTTAAAAAAGTGGGATTTTCATATATTTTAGGTTCATTACACATAGTAAAACATTTCAAAGTTTTGTTTTTTCATGATTAGAGCTTACAGCTCATGAAAGTGAAAAATCAGTATCTCATTTTTAGAATATTTACATTTGAGTTTCAATGAATGACCATCCTTGCAGTATAAATTCTGGGTATCTCTTGTTCTTTGAAACCACAATAACGTAGAAGACTGCTGGCTTGGCAATAATCCAGAAGACGAACCTTGATGCCCGCCACAAAGAGGGTAAGTCACAGAGGGTCATTACTGAAAGGTGTGGCTGTTTACAGAGTGCTGTATCAAAGCATGTTGAAGGAAAAGGTGCACAAGCAACAGGGATGACCGCAAGCTTGAGAATACTGTCAAGCAAAGCTGATTCAAACACTTGGGAGAGCTTCACAAAGAGTGGACTGAAGCTGGAGTCAGTGCATCAAGAGTCACCACGCTCAGACGTCTTCAGGAAAAGGGCTACCAAGCCACTTCTGAACCAGAGACAACGTCAGAAGCGTCTTACCTGGGCTGTGGAGAAAAAGAACTGGAGTTGCTCAGTGGTCCAAAGTCCTCTTTTCAGATGAAAGTAAGTTTTGCATTTCATTTGGAAATCAAGGTCCCAGAGTCTGGAGGAAGAGTGGAGAGGCACAGAATCCATGTTGCTTGAAGTCCAGTGTGAAGTTTCCACAGTCAGTGTTGATTTGGGCTGCCATGTCATCTGCTGGTGTTGGTCCACTGTGTTTTCTGAAGTCCACAGTCAACGCAGCCATCTACCAGGAGATTTTAGAGCACTTCATGCTTCCTTCTGCTGGCAAGCTTTATGGAGATGCTGATTTAATTTTCCAGCAGGACTTGGCACCTGCCCACACTGCCAAAGGTACCAAAAGCTGGTTCAGTGACCATGGTGTTACTGTGCTTGATTAGCCAGCAAACTCGCCTGACCTGAACCCCATAGAGAATCTATGGGGTATTGTCAAGAGGAAGATGAGACACCAGACCCAACAATGCAGATGACCTGAAGGCCGCTATCAAAGCAACCTGGGCTTCCATTACACCTGAGCAGTGCCACAGGCTGATTGCCTCCATGCCACGCCGAATTGAGGCAGTAATTCATGCAAAAAGAGGCCCAACCAAATATTGAGTGCATAGAAATGACCATACTTTACATAAGATATTTTAAACAGAAATGTCAGGCTTCTGAAATCTAATTTTCTGAGACACTGAATTTAGGATATTCATACTAGAGCAGATGTTTTCTCGATCACGCAAACACTAAACAGCGCCGTGAGATCCAGCGAAGAACACACGACTGATATAACCTAGTATCAGTCGATATCAGCCAACTCCTATAACCTAGTTTAAATACAGATAAAACACTGTGTGCAACGATACAGTCAGAAAGCCTTTCAGTCTACAAATCCCCATCGTTTACCATAACTTACTATAGTAACACTAACTGCACCATGGTATTGTGGCAGGTTTGTGCATTTATAATAAATGTATTTAGATGACCATATGCGTACGCCATGAACCACTGCTCTAATGTATTAATACTTAAAGTATTTTCTGTGGCCAAGAGTTGATATAAACTTACACTTATCAGTTGATGGCAATTTATTTCTGCTACAGTTATCACTGTCAGCCGATATAAATAATTGTAATTACTTATATCCCCTTTGAGCTCATAGTTACATAATGTAACAATGTTTGTGAGAACAGAACCCTCCTCGTGACGCAGTTACATCGCCGAAAAACCCGAGAGCAATCTCCATCATCAGGATACTCTTCACTTCTTCACATGAATATGTGGTGTTTTCATCTGCTCTGGATCTTACTGAGTCGTGCAGGTGAGTGCGAAGATTTGTTTGGCGTTTTGTAACTAATATATATATATATATATATATATATATATATATAGGACCGCTAAACCGAGGCACTTTGCATGCTGAGACTGTCTTTAGAAATTGTATTTGCTTTGCCATAAGGGTCGAATTAAACCTAGAAAGTATAATTAGGTCGTTATATCTCACCATTTTCTTCCTAGAAAGTTTACCATGCGTTTTAATTGCATCCCCTTCTCTCTCAATATGTGTTTAACTCGTCTTAAACAAACTGAAGTTTCTTTTGGGCACTTGAGTATCAAGCAGCAATTTCTCTTGTTTTCTTGTGAACCACTGAAGTGGAAAAAAAGACCTTCAGTGTGAGGAGAGGTACTTGATTTCAATGTTCATTAATATCCATGTTAACAGACAGACACCTTCAAAAACTTATTTGTTTGAAGGAAATAGTTGTAATGTTTTTTTTTTATGATGTATGATTTTCCTAGTTTTATTTATTTGAATGAGTTGAATGTTTGAAATCCTCTCAGATTTCAGTGTAAACTTTTATTTTGGAAAGTTCTCAAAACGACTGGCAGGTGAATTTGTGGGATATTTGGTTTTGTTTTAAGAGGCAGTGGATTAAATGGGAAATTGGGAGAAATAAATTCTGCTGCTGTTTGTTTGTACCTGGCTTTGATGGAGGGTTTTGTTATTCAGAAAGCATGTACCAGAGGCATTTGTGCGTGTCATGGTCTGCACAGACTCTGCCTTACACAAATAAACTTGTGATTAGACAAGAAGACAGAAGGAGTCTGTCTGCACTCATCCATGAATATGTATAAATCATACAAGTGAGTGGAAAAAAACAAAAGAATTCACATGAGGTTAAGTAGAACAAAATGTTTTAGCTTCTGAGTGAACTCTTTCGTGAACGGCAGAAGTAATGGACAATTTATTGCATATTTCAGTGGACAAGTCCCCAACATCTCCGTCCATAAATCATGGCTTGAAAAAATAAATAAATAAAAGATCCCATGTTAAATGTGCCTTTTGTCCAGTTGGACACGCAGACACACAGTTCTGATAAAACGTTTTATGATTAAATATTCCAGACAGTTTCAATGCTGGCTCAAATGTTGCCAGCATTTTATCAAACAGAACAGACTTTTTTATTCGAAGGCAGAGTTCTTGTCCTGTTTTTGTGCATGCAGTAGGCTGAAAGCATTCATTGTAAAAGAGAAAAGGCAATTTCTCTGGTGAAGTATGTTCATTGTCTCCTCATTCCTTTAGTTGCTTTTAAAGTCACAGTCTCATTCCATTCTAACACTGCATGTAGATGCAGTTTATACCAAGCATTTTGGATGTTTGAGTCAAATATTTGGATGCATGGCAGCATCTGCCTGTATCCTAGGGTTCTTTAGTCTTCATGCAGTGTTGTTTTAGTTAACCTTTTTCTGCAGTCGTCATTCATCCTTGTGGTCTTACGTCATGTCTGGAAACAAAAAGAAAGCAGCTGCTGCTTTGGGCTTTTTTTGTTTGTACAAAAGTACAGGCCACTTTCTGTTCTAATCATTTGCACCTGGTCGGATGCACTTGTTGCTTTTTGGTATTTGATGCAATAATTAAAGTAGGAGTGGACTAGTTTTTCCACACTAAGATTTTTTTTAAATGACATTTAAATAGAAAACAGTTATTTGACATTTTAAAAATATTTCACAATATCACTGTCTTTACTGTGACTTTTGAATGGTAGTGTAACTTTTTTTTTTCTCTCAGTATAGTCCAGTTAAAAGGAAATAACATTTTATAAATGCTATTTTTGTCTTAACAGTGTTTAATTTAGTCATGATACATATATGAAATATGCATTTGACTGCAGTGACCCAGTAAAATATATGCTGACAGAAAATTACTGGCTATTATGTTTACAGAAAACTGTCAAAGAGAGTGGTTGTGGGTGGGTCATTGGCTCCAAGCATGTTTGATAAAGGAATAATCCACCCAAAAACGATCATTTTGTTATCATTTTCTCACCCTCATGGCATTCAAAAACTGTATTTCTTTTTCTGTGGAGCAAAAAAGTAGATACTTTGAAAATGTGTCTGTTTTTGGTCCAAAAGAAATAGTCATACAACAACATGATGATCCCTTTAAAACGGATCATAAAAGCATTATGTGAGGACCTACCCTTGTGAAAAAGAAAAAGTAAAGTAAAGTAAAGTCGTGACGTATTGTCAAGTATGGTGACCCATACTCGAAATTTGTGCTCTGCGTTTAACCCATCCAAGTGCACACACACAGCAGTGAGTAGTGAACAAATGCACACACACACACCGTGAACACACACCCGGAGCAGTGGGCAGCCATTTATGGGGAGCAGTTGGGGGTTCGGTGCCTTGCTCAAGGGCACCTCAGTCGTGGTATTGAGGGTGGAGAGAGCGCTGGACATTCACTCCCCCCACCTACAATCCCTGCCGGCCCGAGACTCGAACCTGCAACCTTTCGATTACGAGTCCGACTCTCTAACCATTAGGCCACGACTTCCCCCTGTGAAGTGCACTTAAGTATACTTTTATAAAGTGTGCTTATTGCAGAAATAACATACTTTAAAAGAACACACATAAGTACAAATTAAATGTTATTTTCGACACTTAAATACATTGTATTTGTAATTAACTTCAAAAGTGCACTTTTACTGCAATTAAGCACACTTCTTTTTCACAAGGGTTGGATTTTCCAGAACATCTTTATTCAAAAACCTAATTAAACTAATGCCAGACCTGGTAATTAGATCTCTAGTTATAGAGCTTATAATGAAAAAAAGGTCTTGCTGAGAGGGTATGGCAGCCTACACAAGGGAGGCTTTAAAGATGCAGACAGGTAAATAAGGATTCTCAGAAATTAGTTTTCCATGAAATGCAGTTTGGTGTTGTGCTAATGGGAAAGCAACAAAATCAGCAGCCATTTCAAGGCATATGGGTGTGTAAAGAAGTGTCATAAAGAGTAAATGTTCAGAAATGGACTTTTAAATTTCAGTTACAGTTGGCTTCATATAAATACACATACATTTAGTTGCTGAGGTGTTTTGAGTGCATTAGAAGGCTGTTGAAAAATTAGATAGGTGTGTCAATTGAAAGGAACATGCTCTTTAAATAGCTTTTGGATATGGTTAAATCTGGTCTTCAGACAACTATCTGAAAAGATAACCGTGAATTCATACCTTCTATGTCTGGTTGATAAGTGGTGTATCATTGTGTTGTATTTAAGGGGATTTCTAGGGTGTTAAACTTTGGAAATATACCCCTACAGCATAGACTTACTGAAAGGATCTAAGCCGGATCTAAAGAGTGATACACCAGAATGTCCTTCAGACAGGAAAGATGACACCAATCTAGTGGTTTATTGAAGAATATAGTCTTACGTTTTAAAGAGGGTGTAAAAATCCCCATACACTTTGTCGGAGGGGCTTCAGGCCCACCTACATGCTTGAAAATAAAGGTTATATAATTGCATTGATTTTGGAACCAAATGGAACCATTTTAATAGAATAAAAGGTTCTTTAATTTAATAGAATTTTTAAAAATGTTTTCCACACTAAGAAAAAAATGGTTCTTAAGATCTGTTCACAGAGTGGTTCTTTGGGAAACTAAAAATGGGTTCTTCTATGGCATTCCTGGAAAACACCCTTTACCTTGTAGTGTAGGGTCAAATCAGCTAAAATGGGCTAAATAAGGTTGTAGCGTCATATCTCTTTAAATTATTACAGAAAAGCACAATAACTCATCTTGCATTGTTGCGTCAACACTTGTTGACATGTAACAACAATTTGTATTGGTCTGAGTTTTTTTAAGGCGGGCAGGGCAGAGTGTTACATGAAGCTCGTCGGAGAAGTTGTAAGGTAATTTAGCCTGACAGTAAATTTCTTTAATCACTAATAAGGGTACTAAAGCAATTATAAGTAAACTTACCAACAAAGCAAAGAATGAACAATGTTCTGACACGCTCTTTCAAATAAAAAATTTCATTTATAAAAGAAACATTTTATGTAGAAATGGCTGGTTAAGCTAAAATGAACCACAATTTTCAGCTAAAATGGGCTGCACACACACACACTTTTAGACAGAAATTGAGGGTGAAAATAGGTTTATAGGCCTAGATATGTATCCATACAAAAGTCTTTAAAAAAAAAAAAAAGCATTGCAGACAGTATGGCAGGAGGACAAGCAAAGAAAGGGAAAGAAAGGAAGATGTCTGTGAAATGGGCTGCTTACACACACACACACTTTTTCACAGAAACGGAGCGTGAAAATAGGATTATAGGCCTACTGTAGACCTGTATCCATACAAAATCTTAACGGTCTTTAAAAAAATACAAGCATACACATGCACACAAAAGACACCAATGCACAGAAACACACACCTATACAACATGATCAGTTCATTTTTAATTGCATTAATTATTCATTCAACTTTCTATTTAATGAAATGCATTTATGCATTCTCTTTTTATATTGGTCCATTTGAACTGAACAGCTGGCCCATTTTACCTTAATGTTGTGCTGTGGCTCAAGAAGGTACCTGTTGATACTCTAACTCTCATAATTTTAAAACATTTAAAAAATATAAATATATTTAAGAGACCCTGTTACGACCCTTCTTTGATTGTTAAGCGTCTAGGGACTAAGAAGGGGAACATTAGACCAGTTCGGAGCAATGTCATAATTCAGTCTGTGTGTGAGTGAGTGAACACCAGAGAGAGTAAATCAAGTAAACGTGTTTTATTATTATTAAAGACTGTAACAGGTATTTGCAAAAAAAAAAAAAATTAATATAAAATAGAAGAAAAGCTAGACACACCGGCAACCTGGGCCTGTTAGAGAACTGGAGAGAATGAAGGGAGCCTGGACCGTGCCAAAAGAAAGAAAACAACAGAACCAAAATAAATCTTACTAACCCCTTTTAATCTAATTCTGAACTAAGAAAAGAAACATGTGAAAAGAAAACTTCAACGTCCAAGACGTCATAACTCGACTACACTACATAACCAAACAAAAACATACAGAAAATGGCACAAGTCCCTAACCTAGGGTGTCTAGACAACGAAATAAACCTAAATGTGCACCATGTAAGTCACGTGACATAACTTACCTACCCCCGTCACCGCCAGTCCAGTTGTAACAAAACTTTGAAAAGCTTTCTAAGGCTTTCAAGTATCAAAGTACAAAGGCTTCAGGACAGCAGTTAGATAAGATGTCTTACATGGCCGTCAAAGCACATTATGAACTAAACCATACAAACGAAGCCAAAACAAAAGGACACAAATTAACCAAGAAAAACCACAACACAAGTTCACAAAGACCGGCCCCTCTAATACCCCGGCGTTTCCCTTTTATAGCACTGCTGGACGTCAATCAGCGAGCACGATCCCTCACGTCATCACGCCCAATCAACTCGTCCCGAATGATTGATAAGCGAGACGACCAATCTGCGTGCCACCTGCGAGAGTGAAAGTACAAGAAAGAAAAAACGAGAGGGCAACAAAAAAAGAAAACCCAGAAAAGAGAAGAATACAAAAACAGAAAAATACTCAAACAACAACAACTCAACATCACATATAGGGATGTAACACCCCCACGTTTAAGAACAAACATATCGTTTGTAAAAAAAACAAGAAAAATATATATATAACCAAACCAACAAGTCACCTACAATATCTAAACTCTAGAAAGAGCGTCAGCAAGGACATTATCAAACCCCTTTTTATGATGAATTTCCAAGTTGTAACTGCACAAACAGAGCCCAACGCATAAGTCGTTGATTTACATTATACATACGAGACAAAACACAAGGGGGTTATGATCAGTGTATACGATTGTAGGCAAGTTAGAAGAACCCAAATAAACTTCAAAGAACTGTAGTGCTAATAGCAAAGCTAAGGTTTCCTTTTTGATCGTGGAATAGTTTACTTGATGTTTATTAAACTTGCGAGAAAAAAAACACACTGGATGATCCACCCCATCAGCGCCCTCTTGGAGAAGGACTGCCCCAGCACCAACTGCGCTCGCATCGACCTCCAACTTGAAAGCACGCTCAAATTGTGGGCCTGCGAGAACTGGACTAGTACACATCAAAGCCTTAACATTTTCAAATGCCAGTTGGTACTCTTCAGTCCACGCAAAGGTTTGCTTAGGGCTAAGTAGATTAGTAAGAGGAGTTACTACAGTGGAAAAAGTCTTACAAAAACTCCTATAATAGCCAACCATACCTAGGAATCGTCTTAGCTCTCGCCGAGTAACGGGTAAAGGGAACTCCGTAATGGCCGCGACTTTCGCTTCCACCGGCTTTACCTGTCCATGTCCTACTTGTTTTCCCAAATAGGTGACCGTGGCCTGGCCAAACACACACTTTGCCAGGTTGAGGGTTAAGGAAGCACGTTCCAAACGTTCGAACACACTGCGCAACAAAGAAAGATGTTCTTCCTAATCATTGGAAAAAATCATTAAATCATCCAAGTACGCATTACAATTGGGTACACCAGCTAAAACCATTTGAATTAATCGCTGAAATGTAGCTGGTGCGTTTCGCAAACCCGAATGCCATAACATTATATTGTAAAAAACAATCCGGAGTTACGAACGCAAAAATGTCAGATGCACGCTGTATTAATGGTACCTGCCAGTATCCTTTGAGCAAGTCGAGTTTACTAACAAATCTAGCAGAACCAATACTGTCAACACAATCTTCCATTCTAGGGAGTGGATAACAGTCGGGGACGGTAACGGCATTTACTTTACGGAAATCCGTACAGAAACGAAAAGCACCATCAGGTTTATTAACCAAAAGGCAAGGAGAACTCCACGAACTATAGCTGTGACGAGCTAAACCATTTTCGAGCAAATAGTCAGTTTCTTTCTTCATAGCAGATCGTTGGACAGCATTCATTCGATAAGCATGTTGCTTTATCGGTTTCGCATCTTGAACATCAATATCATGTTGTAACACACTAGTTTGGGACGGAACATCCGAAAACAAAGAAGTGATGAGTTATATTACCTCATGCATTTTCTCATCAGGCAAGTGAGAAAGATAGGAAGTCAACTTTGTTAGGATAACAGATTTATCCAATTTACTACATTGTTGAGGAGTATTCCGTAGCAACAGACAATCTTCATCTGCTTTTGCGACATCTTTTTCAAAAGACAAAACTTCAGACGTAACTAAAACTGCTGCATTATCGATCGCTTGTTTGTCATCATTATTTTCACGAACATGATATGCTTTAAGCATGTTCACGTGACAAACGCGGGTTTTGCGCCTTCTTTCAGGAGTACATACAACGTAATCCGTATCACTAAGTTTCCTGACCACATTGTATGGACCTGTAAATCGAGCTGTCAATGCCGAACCTGGATTAGGTAATAATACCAACACCTTATCCCCAGACTGAAAAGATCGTGCAACTGCTTGCCATATTGTCCTATAGATCCTTCATCTCAGACTGAGCATCTTTCAGAAAGTTACGAGCAAACGACTAACAGTCTAACACATTCATTCTATTCTCTGTATTACTTTCCATCATTTTATCTTTCAAAACCTTTAATGGGCCCCAGACAGTATGTCCCGAGTGATTATTGCACGCTCTCACGAACGGCAAACAATACTAAAGGGATTCCCTCATCCCAATCTTTATTCGTTTCCATACAATATTTTTTCGAAGCATGGCCTTTAAGGTTTGGTGAAACTTCTCGATTGCACCTTGGCTTTCCGGGTGATATGAACTAGAAACTCGATGTGCTATAGACAAAGACTCCAAAGTTTGATTGAAAACTCGCGACAAAAAATTAGAGCCTTGATCTGTTTGAATAACTTTGGGAAGTCCAAAGATGGAGAAGAACTTAATCAACGTTTTCAAAATAACATGAGCCTTTATATTGCGCAATGGAACCGCTTCAGGAAATCGAGCCGTACTTCAAACGCTTCTCCCATAACCGGAATAGGAGACAGTGGAGCGTGCGGGATTACCTGATTTGGTTTACCTGTAATTTGACAAGTATGACACGTGCAACAAAATTTAGCAACGTCTCGTTTCAACCCAGTCCGAAAAAAATGCTGGAGAATACGATATGTTTTTGTTACCCCCAAATGTCCAGAGAGTAAGTGTTCATGAGCTAAACACAATACAGGAGTACGATACTTACTTGGAACTACCACTTGATATATAACGTTCCAATCCAAATCCTCTTCAACCTTAGAAGACCACCTCCTCATTAATAAACCATCATCTAAGAAGTATGCAGTGTCCCTTTTCTTCGCAGCCTTGGAGCTAGTAACAGCCGAGAAACATTTAGTCAAAGATGAGTCATCCTTTTGTACAGCAATGATCTGAAAACGAGAAATTGGTAGATCCAAAGAATGAAAACTTTCCAGCAAACCCGCTGAACTTTTCGCATTAGAACCTCACATATCATTTCTCTTGGTTTCAAAAATGTTCTCATCCTCTGCTAACACATGCCCCAGCAATGAATCCGCTAAATCAACTTGCTCCACAGCCTTAGCTGACCGGGCCCGGGTAACCACACAAGTAGAAAACAACCTCAGGATGGAAATGAGCAACATCATTAGAATTTAAACAAACCGTCGGGAGGTCAGTCACCTTTGGCACTGGCAGCACTTTACAAAAACAGAAAAATACAGACAGACCCATGCTAATTTATAAGAATATCATTAGATATATCATAGCTTATTTGATGGTATTATAAGTCATTTACCAAAACAGGGCCCATTTTAGCAGACTTCACCCTATATACAGAATATATTTGAGATTTGAGGTTGGATTTTTGGGGTACAGTAGGAAACTCCCTAGCAACTACTAAAACATTGCTGGTTGCCATAAAATGTAAGTACTTGGGAAAGATTCTCGGAAATGACTGGTACCAGGCCAACTCCAACATAGTTGTGGCTCATTTTGCACAGGTAAGCACAACAGTTTCCTCACTGTGATTTAGTCAGGAGCACATTTAGGAAATGCTTTGAATGAGGTATTTTATCTGGTAGTGTACTTTTTGTGAATAAGTTAATCAGTCGATCACTACTATATGCTACTGCAATAGACGCAATTTGCAGTATTAAGGTTAACGATTAATCGGTTAATTGATCATTAATTTAAACGGAATTGTGGAAATGATTGAAAATTGACACCCCAAATGTATGTGTATATATATATATATATATATATATATATATATATATATATATATATATATATATATAAATTTATTTATTTATTTATTTATTTTATTTTTTTATAATTGTGCATTCATAAAGTTAATTTGTTTAAACTGGATTGTTGACCCTGAAATCACAGGCAGGGGGACAATTTCAACTACAGAATTCAAAGTAGAGTTTGTTTCCTGCCCAGAGCCTCCTGAGAGTCATAATAAAAAAATAAAACCCTGCTGGTTACTTAAGAGGATAAATTCCAGATCATATTAATCTTATACAATATGCTGTTTCTAAGCTTTGAAAGCTCAAGTTTTATTCTGTCACGCACACAGAAAAATAAACTTTATCCCAGATACAGACAAATAGACAAATAAGCCTTAACTATGTTAGAATGCTGTTCATTGACTTCAGCTCGGCATTCAACACAATAATCCCACAACAGCTCATAAATAAACTAAACCTGCTGGGCCTTAACAATTCCCTTTGTGACTGGATCCTGGACTTTCTAACTGGAAGACCTCAGTCAGTCCTAGTCGGCAACAACACCTCGAGCACTACAACACTGAGCACAGGTGCCCCACAAGGCTGTGTGCTTAGCCCGCTGCTCTTCACACTGCTGACCCACGACTGCACTGCCAAGTTCAGCTCCAACCACATCATCAAGTTTGCTGATGACACAACAGTGGTAGGTCTCATCAGCAACAACGATGAAACACACTACAGAGAGGAAGTGGCACAGCTGGCTGAATGGTGTGGCACTAACAATCTGTCCCTCAATGTGGAGAAGACAAAGGAGGTTGTGATGGACTTCAGGAGAAACTCCGTTGACCACCCGACAGCTTGACTGTGGAGAGAGTCAGCAGCACTAAATTCCTGGGGGTGCACATCACAGAGGATCTCACCTGGACCACCAACACCATGTCACTCTCCAAAAAGGCACAACAGCGCCTACACTTTCTCCGCCGGCTGAAAAGAGCAAGTCTCCCTCCACCCATCCTCACCACATTCTACAGGGGCCCCATTGAGAGTGTGCTGACCAGCTGCATCAATGTCTGGTATGGGAACTGCAGTGCTGCTGACCGCAAGACCTTCCAGCAGACAGTGTACACAGCTGCAAAGATCATCGGTGCCCCTCTCCCCTCCATCCTGGACATTTTCCTTACACGATGCTCCAGCAAAACCAACAGCATCGTGAAGGACTCCACCCATCCCTCCCACAGTCTCTTCCAGCTCCTACCATCAGGAAGATGGTACCGGAGTATCATAGCCCGCTCCGCCAGACTACTCAACAGCATTTTCCCCCAGGCTGTGAGCGCCCTGAACTCAAATCACCCCGCCCCCCTCTGAAACCCCATGCAAACCCTTACCTCCTGAAACATGGGCCAGCCCCCAAAACACCCCCCCCCCCCCCCCCCCAACCTTACCACACCAAAGAAAAAACTGTATGGAACTTTTTTTTGTGCAATTCGAAGTGTGCTACACACAGGTGAGTGGGGCCTGTACAAACCACCTGTAGTACCACACTCTCCTCTATGTGCACTATGGACACTTTACACTATGGACACTTTACACTATGTGCACTAGACACTTTACACACACTGCTGCGTTTACACAATCCCACAAAAGACTCGGCAATATATGTATGTTTACATGCTCATGCACTACAAATCATCCTGCACTGTTCCCCAACCAGCTGCTTGACTCAAAATGTCTCTCTTTGCACATGTACAGTATTTGTGAAGCATTCGTATAGTTTGTATTTTTTATCTTCTATTTTTTAGTTTGTATAGGGTAAATACTTATATATACTTATAGTTAAATATGTCAGTTGGTTAGTTGTGTATAGGTTTATAGTGTTTTTTACTTCATTGTTGTATGTCTGTATTTATGTAGCACCGTGGTCCTGCGAGGCACGACATTTCGTTCCACTGTATGTCCCCACATGTAGCGTAATGACAATAAAGCTCAACTTGACTTGACTTGACTTATCTGATTGAAAGAGATTAAAGAATAGGGATGTACTAATATTACAGTTCTGGCTGATACTGCTCATTATGTCATCATTAAGTCATTATGTAGGAGATAAAGTACATCCTGCTGGTTATCATCACAGAATAAACACCAACAGGGTGGTCTTGTCTCATTTAGCCTTAAATCCAGGTGGATGTACAATATATTATTACATGGCTGTTTAACCCCTTGGTGCTCTTTGGTCATTTTTGACTGAAAGATTTTAGATTTTGAAAAATGGGACAAAAAATGTTTTGCATGCTAGGCATCACAATACAACAAGTGTATGAAAGACATTGAGACGTATCTTTTACAGATTACGTTTAACAGACGTTAAATCAGTAGATGGCGAAAAGTGTCATCTAAAGGTAAAAATAGTCAGAAATTAGCCAATAGGCTGACCAATATCAGCTGATATTGATTAAAAAATACTTAAAGTGCCACTATTATGTTATTTGAAAGGTTCATAATTTGGTTTTGGGAATCCCCAACAACAGGTTTACCTGCATGCAAGTCACGTAGTCCATGACAGACAGATTAATAATAGCTAGTCTCTGTGGAAATACAGTACTACTGTACATTAGTTGATCATAAAAATCTTTAGTCACGGGCTGTATTGAGTCGACTCCTTCTTTTGAGAGACAATAACTTTATGATGCACTTTCAGCTTTATAACTTTGCAGACTGTTTACATTCACATACAGCTACACGCTGCATGAAAGGTAATTTTTTGAAAATCCATAATAGGGACACTTTAATATCAGCTAATAACTGATATAATACTGATATATTGTGTATTACAACCCAGGAGTATCTCCGTAATTCTTTGCAACACAATTTTGCTTTGAAGGTTTGTTTCTTACTGTCCCTGAGAAAAATATTGTCAAATTACATGTAAAACTTAGATTTGACAAAGAAGATTGTTTTTCATTGGGATTAAGTTGTCAGCTATGTTTAAACAAAACAAATAAAATGTTTTAACATAGTTTATTGTAGTGTTTTGGATGTCCCCAGCACGTGGCTACATATTGAAATTGGAAATGTTTACAATATTTATGTTTTGAAATTTTAAATTGCATTCTTCAATAACATCTGCAAAATCACGGTGTGAACCCACTGCACGTGGGTTGCCTTTGTGAAAGCAGGGGTTTTCATGCTGATCTTGTTTTGTGTAATCACGCGGCAGTAACAAGCTCCAAAGGCAACAGCCATGGATTTAGACCATTTATCATCACACTAGTGTAAACCCAGTATCCACATCCTTCTGTTGACATCCAGACAATGCCTCTTTTACCAAACGTGCTCGGCCGTACTCCCAGTGAGCAGTTCTAGAAGCCTCTTCATATATATACATACGAAAACCCACACTGAATGTTGCTCTACGCAGATGCATGTGCAATAATTCTTTATGGTTCATTGAACAAGCATGAAAAACATGTTTAAAACATTTAAAGATCTGTAAAGCGTATTTGGATTTTATAAAATTATTTTTAAAGTACAGTGTCCTGAAAAAGCAGTGTTTCTTTTTAGCTGAGTTTATATACATGCCAGATGTGTGCTTCAACCAAACATCCTCTCAGTCTAATCTTTCTTATCTCTAGACTCCAGCTTATTTGATGGCATTAGAAGTCACAGGGCCTGTTTTAGCAGACTTCACCCTATATACAGAATATATTGGAGATTTGAGGTTGGATTTTTGGGGTATAGTAGGAAACTCCCTAGCAACTACTAAAACACCTTATGCACCTTATTTAGATTAAATAGCTGGTTGCCATAAAATGTAAGTACTTGAGAAAGATTCTCGGAAATTACTGGTACCAGGCCAACTCCAACATAGTTGTGGCTCATTTTGCACAGGTAAGCACAGCGGTTTCTTCACTGTGATTTAGTCAGGAGCACCTTCAAATGAGGTCTTTTATCTGGTAGTGTACTTTTTGTGAATAAGTTAAGCTGACCTAACCCAGTCTGTTACAGTCCGTAAGATTGGAGTTTAGGGGATAAGTATGATATATATATATATATATATATATATATATATATATATAATATATATATGAGTTTATATACATGCCAGATGTGTGCTTCAACCAAACATCCTCTCAGTCTAATCTTTCTTATCTCTAGACTCCTTTATCGTCACAGTACCCTCCAGTCCTATACTTGTGGTCCGTGGAGCCATGGAACTTCTTCCCTGTGAATTTGAACCAGACTTTAACAACTCTACTTTGGTGATCACATGGCAACGGCAGGAAGACTCACGAGTGGTCCACAGCTTCTACTACATGAAAGACCAGCTCGATCGACAAAGCTCCGATTATCTTGGCCGGACAAAGTTAAATCATGAGGGACTTGCTGAAGGAAACGCATCCCTGAGTATAGCCAATATTGGACTGAAGGATGCAGGGTACTACATGTGCATAGTGAGCAACAGCAAGGGAACTGACAGAGGAGTGGTGCAGTTGGTTTACACGGGTACCCCAGTGTTATTTTAGTATCAGTGAGATACTATTTGAGTTTTTTTTTTGTAGATTTTATTTTTATTAATATTATTTTTATATATTTTTAATTGTAATTTTTTTTAATGTCTATTTTTGTTCAGTTTTTGTTAGTTTAGTACATCGTTAAACTAAATGAAATTTTTAAAGAAACGTTTAAAATGTTATTTCCGTTAAAGTTTATTGTTATTTTAAGGAACAAAGTTTAATATGGTTTTAATTTTAGTAATAACCATGCTAAACAATAGTCAAGTTAAAGCAATAGTTCTGTCATTATTACTCATAATATGTCATTCCAAACCTGTATGTTGTAATGTTTTAGGAGCAACACAAAATGAGAAATGGGAAAATGGGAAGTGACAATATATTTTTTTGTAATATTATAGACAATAATGCCATTTTTTCCCTTTGTTTACATTGAAGTCTTGTACTCTGTACAATGTATATACTAGGTCACATAGATTCATATTCTGTCATTTAATTTTTACTTCTAATAGTTTGATATAAGATATGATCTGGAAATCATTGGATGTGTTTTGTGTCTTCAGCCTTCTGTTCTGAGCCGAGATTAAGCATCCTTCTCAAATCCACCGATGTGACTGTCCAGTATGAGATGGAGGGTTACCCGAGGCCAGAGGTCATGTGGCTGGGGTCAGAAGGTCAGAATCTCACTGACGACCTGGAGGTTTCATCTGCATCAGACGGCGGACTGTACTACTTAAAAAGCAGCTATGTAACCCAGAATCCAGTGTTCAATGTCACATTTACTCTGAAAACCCCTGCTGCGCATCAGGAGCTGCAGAGGCATGTTAACTACAGCTATGGTAAGCACTGCTTTCTGAGATAACATTGTATTTGTTTGTATTTCATCAATGATTTAATTAGATTTTGTGTTCAATTGTTTACCCAACTGCTGTTGCAACTTTGGCATTTTTTACTTGTTTTACGTTTTTGAAAGAAGTCTCTTATGCTTACCAATGCTGCAATTATTTGATTTAAAATACAGTAAAACAGTAATATTATGAACTATTATTACAATTTAAATTTCTATTTGAATATATTTTAAAATGATGCAGCTCATGAAATATTTCTTATCATCATCAGTGTTGAAAACGGTTGCTATACTTTATATTTTTCTGGAATACAACATTTTTTCAGGATTCTTTGGATGAATTGAGAGTTCAAAAGAACAACATTTATTTGAAATAGAAATCTTTTGTAACACTGTAAGTGTTGTAACTTAAACCAGCATACAAAAGCAAAAGCTCACTTAGTAAATGGAGTAAACATCTTTTTTGTGGTACACCAAGAAGGAATGTCATGATAAAATGGGAGTACTTCAAAATACTTCCCATTGGAAAAGTAAAGATCTTATCAAGTAGCACACAAAAAAAGAAATGATCTTATCGATCTTATTATCTAGCAGTATGCAAAAAAAAAAAAAAGGAAAGATCTTATCAAGCAGTAGGTATTAGAAATAAATATCTTATCAATCTGATTTAGTAGTATAAAAAAGTTAAAGATCTTATTTAGTAGTATGTAATAAAAGAGAAGTTATCATCAATATCTAATCTATAATCTAATCTATAATCTAATCTATAAGATTTTATCAAGCACTAGGCCTACACAAAAAACAAAGATCTTATCAAGCAGAACCCAAAAAAACGGGAAGATCCTATCAAGCAGTATGCGAAAATGTAAACATTGTATTGATCTTATCTAGCAATATGAAAACAAACTTAGATCCTAACGATCTTCTCAAGCAGTACACAAAAAAGTAAAGATCTTGTCAAGCAGTATGCAAAAAACATGAAGATCTTCATGATCTTACCAATATGCAAAAAACGTAAAGATCTTGCCAAGCAGAATAAAACGTAAAGATCTTATCGAGCAGTATGTAAAAACAGTAAAGATCTTATCAATCTTATCACGCAGTGTGCAAAAAATTTAAAGATCGTATCAATTAGGGATGCATCGATCTGATACTCAGTATCGGTATCGGCTCTGATACTGGCGGATATCGGTCAGACAAGACCAATCCAAATACGATATTGTGTGCATTCTGTGTCATTGTTAAGCCCCACGAAAGGCACAAAAACATTATAAAGCACCATTAAATCAAAGTCAAAGTGTTCTGAAGCCGTTCCATAGTTTAATGTCAGGTACAGATGAATATTTAAGCCAAGTTCAGGTAAACTCTTCTCTCTGCTGGAGCAGTCTGTTATCCTCCATTCAGCAATCAAACCGTGTGTCGTGTTTGATTACGACAGTCAAGACAATGAAACTCTCATAGTAAATGAAATTTAAAACTGTTAAAAAAAGACTCCATAAACTAGCTCACAGATTCAATACGCATCAATATCTCTTTCATTTTTGCTTTGAAATGTTCTATGTGTCGCTTCAAGTGCATTATTCTGTGCACGGTTGTGCCGTTCTGTTATGGAGCCTTTCGTATTATAATACTTTTGTGCAATGAAAGATTATTAGTATGCTTTCTTGTTCTGTCCTATGATAGGACAAATAGTATTTATGTCATAGACAATGTTCCCTCTAATGTTTTGTCTTGCTGAGCAAAACCTTTCTCTACTGGGCGGAAATTTCCGGCCACCTGAGCAAAAACCTAACCAAGCCTCTTTCACAAAACAGCTTGCAACATTAAGACATAAGAGCAATTATTGATAATTCCAATTCAGAATACTGTCAAATTTGGGGCAAGTAACCAAGACTGACATCACGTGTTCCATGATAGAAATCACAAGCTTCTTTAGATTGATTTTTCCCCCACACATAGAAGACAAGGAACCAGACTGAAATTCCTTTGCTCACAGGACATGTCCTTTAGGTCCTACACAGAACTTCAAAGAAACTGTATTTTCCATATGCACCTAAAAGCATCTTGAAAGGACTTATGAGCAACTAATTATTTTCTATGCAGAACCCCATATTATGTATGTAACCCACACATTAGACTATCATGTTTTAATCAAATATTATGTATGTCTTTTTAATCATTATTGAATAGCTGAAGGATTCATATTCGTGTTTGGTATGAATGAGTTTGAAAAATCAGCCGGTGAGTCCTGTGAATCTAGTGAATCTCAACAGTTTATACATGTAGAGGAAAAAGCCGAAACAGATCGACAGACAAATCGATGGCACAAACAGGGAGCGAGACCCAAAGGCAATCGAGACATCAGATTATCACGAGTATCTCGTATTGCTGCCGTAGCATCCTCTACCCCAGATACGGCTATGACAAGACTTGTAAACACTGGTATCCTACCACCCCCGATACATCTTGAGAACAGATTTGAAGCATTAATGAATGTGGGTGAGAAATCCGCAAATGTGACTAAACACGGATCGAATCAGCCAACAGCTAACATCGCTACTAACAGGCGCTCAAGGTCGAGCAGACAGCGGCTTTCAGCTCAGAGCGCAGCCGAGCCCAGGACTCTGATAGTGGGAGACGCTATTATCAGAAACATCAGTAGCAGGACTACAACTACATACTGCTTTCCTCAAGCAACCGTCTCTGATGTGAACAAAGAACTTCGGAACATTCTGATGAAGCACAAGACTGCAAATCGAGTCATCATCCATGTGGGGAAGAATGATATTTGGAAGGAGCAGCCAGAACTCCTTAAGAAGGATTTCAGTGAACTCTTTGAAACTCTTCAAAGTCTTGAAGTTCAGTCGTTCATCAGTGGACCACTCCCAGCAAGGGGAACTAACATGTTTTCACGGTTGCTTGGCCTAAATACATGGCTACAAAGAACCTGCAGTATAAAAGGAGTCAACTTCATCGACAACTTCAATCTTTTCTGGGGCCACAGACAACTGTTTAAACCGGATGGCCTCCACCTAAACAGACTCGGTGCAAGAGTGCTAAAAGACAATATCTATTTCTCCCTCCGTCATCCTTCAGCGGTGTGTGCCAATCTACTCGGCCTGAATGGCACACACACACCTGGACAGAATATGAGTGACCACAGGACTTCATGTCAGCTTTTGAGTCAACATGTGGCTGACACATTTCACAAGGACACTGATAACACCACGCAGCCACAACAAGCACTGCTCATGGACATCCCAGCTGAGCCCTGCCCACAGAGCCCATCACATGCAGACTGTGACGTATTACAACAGCTCCAAGACTCAGCACCCAAGGACGACTTTCTGGAAAACAGCCAGGGAAGACAGGACAACATCTCACAGCCACCGGAAACACCAGAGCCAGAGCCCTGCTCACCAGACACACTTTCCCTCTCTCCAGCATCTCCACTTCTAAGCTTCTCACAGAAAATGGAGGAACTGGTGTATGCTGGGACCAAACTCTCCCACTCTTTCGCTGCAAGCCCCCAGATACCAACTAACAAACGGCGGGCCCCACAACCACCAAAGACCGCAGGCCCAGCTCACCCTCCTCCTCCTGCGAGAGCTCTCTGGCCGCTCCCACAACGCCAGGGCCCAAACCCCTCTCCATCTGGTGTAGGAGAACCAAAAACAACTGATAACAGCTCTCAGTGATATGTGTCGGGTCCCCGCTATATTAGCCACAACATTCACAAATGTTTACAGACAAAGCGGGAACCCACTGTGCCTGTAGCCTCCTCTATTTCTGTTTTATCACGCGATAGAAAGTCTAAGGCCTTCTCAAGCCATACGGCTGACCCATCTAACCTGCGGCCTATAATGCATCAATCTAAGATTGCTGTAGAGACAAAATGTAATTCCATCAAGTTAGCATTTTTAAAAATTCGCTCACTTAAAAATAAATCATTTCTGATCAACGATTTAATAATCACAAACAACATGGATTTTATGTTTCTAAATGAAACATGGTTAGAAGACAGCCTTAATGAAACAGCCCCTCCTAACTTTAATTTTATAAGTATCTGCAGGACTGTTAGGAGAGGTGGAGGTGTAGCTGCTCTGTTTAAAGATGTTTATCAGTGCAAGCAAATGTAATTTGGTCAGTATTTGTCTTTTGAACACCTAGGCATTGTGCTGAAAGGTGCTCCACGCACCCTGTTTATCATTATTTACAGGCCTCCAAAATATTCTCCAGACTTTGTTGATGAGTTCACTGAACTGTTATCAATGATTTCCTTAGAGTTTGACTGTTTTGCTATTGCAGGGGATTTTAATATCCACATAGATAATGCAGAAATCAAAACTACAAAAGAAATTATAACTATTTTAAACACTTTTGACCTGAGTCAGCATGTGCACGGACCCACACACAATCGTGGACACACTCTAGATTTACTCATCAGTAGAGGTCTAAACATCTCATCCATTGTAATTAAGGATGTAGCACTATCTGATCACTTCTGTATTTTCTTAGATATATTGATCTCGGTCACCACTGAATCTAGATCTGTCTCTATTAACGAGAACACTAGTGCACAATTTATGAAGGCAATATCATTAACACCAAGCATTTCTGCAGACCCCGTTGATCTTCTCCTGGAGTCATTTAACTCAAAAGTTTAGAATGTTATTGATTATATTGCTCCGATAAAGGTCAGCAAGAAGACGGGCAGACAAAAATCAATTTGGAGAAAATTAACAGCAGTTCAGAGCATGAAAAGACAATGCAGAAAAGCTGAGCGGATGTGGCGGAAGACGAAACTCGAAATTCACTATAGCATCTATAAAGACAGCCTTCATGCTTTCAATGTGGAACTAGCCACAGCTAGACAGACTTTCTTTTCAAACCTTATAAACAGTAACTTAAACAACACTCGCACTCTTTTTGCGACTATTGAGAGACTGACAAACCCCCCAAGTCAGATTCCCAGTGAAATGCTCTCCGACAGCAAATGCAATGAGTTTGCTTCCTTCTTTTCTGAGAAGATCAATAATATCAGAAAGGAGATTGGCACATCCTCAAGTTATGCAGAGGTCACACCGATTCGACCGCAATTTCAAAAAGAAGTGACTATGTGTGTTTTAAAAAAATTGATAACAAAATTTTGGAAGAAATAGTACAGCACCTTAAATCTTCAACCTGCTATCTTGACACACTTCCCACATCCTTTTTCAAAAATGTGCTTAACTGTTTAGAAGCTGATCTCTTAGAAGTGGTGAACGCCTCACTTCTGTCTGGGACTTTTCCAAACTCCCTTAAAACTGCAGTTGTTAAGCCCTTTATGAAAAAGCGCAATCTTGATAACACCATGTTGAGCAACTATAGACCCATATCAAATCTTCCTTTCATAGGTAAGATTATTGAAAAGGTAGTTTTTAATCAGCTGAACAACTACTTAAACTCAAATGGATACCTGGACAATTTTCAATCTGGTTTCCGAGCACATCACAGCACAGAGACAGCACTCATTAAGATAATAAATTATATTCGCCTCAATTCTGATTCTGGCAAAATATCAGTGCTGGTACTACTAGATCTTAGTGCTGCGTTTGACACTGTCGATCATAACATACTTCTAGAGAGACTGGAAAACTGGGTCGGGCTTTCTAGGATGGCACTCAAATGGTTCAGATCATACTTAGAAGGGAGAGGTTATTATGTGAGTATAGAAGAGTATAAGTCTAAGTGGACGGCCATGACATGTGGAGTCCCACAAGGCTCAATTCTTGCACTGCTCTTGTTTAGCCTGTATATGCTCCCACTAAGTCAGATAATGAGGAAGAACCAAATTGCATATCACAGCTATGCTGATGATACCCAGATTTACCTAGCCTTATCTCCAAATGACTACAGCCCCATTGACTCCCTCTGCCAATGCATTGATGAAATTAACAGTTGGATGTGCCAGAACTTTCTTCAGTTAAACAAGGAGAAAACTGAAGTCATTGCATTTGGAAACAAAGATGAAGTTCTCAAGGTGAATGCATACCTTGACTCTAGGGATCAAACAACTAAAAATCAAGTCAGAAATCTTGGGGTGATTCTGGAGACAGACCTTAGTTTCAGTAGTCATGCCAACTAAATCAGCATACTATCATCTCAAAAACATTGCAAGAATGGAGAAACTTGTTCATGCCTTTATCAGCAGCAGGGTGGATTACTGTAATGGTCTCCTCACCGGCCTTCCCAAGAAGACCATTAGACAGCTGCAGCTCATCCAGAACACTGCTGCCAGGATTCTGACTAGAACCAGAAAATCTGAGCATATCACACCAGTCCTCAGGTCCTTACACTGGCTTCCAGTTACATTTAGGATTGATTTTAAAATACTTTTACTTGTTTATAAGTCACTCAATGGCCCAGGACCTAAATATATTGCTGATATGCTCACTGAATATAAACCGAACAGACCACTCAGATCATTAGGATCGAGTCAGTTAGAAATTCCAAGGGTTCACACAAAACAAGGGGAGTCTGCTTTTAGCTATTATGCGGCCCGCAGTTGGAACCAGCTTCCAGAAGAGATCAGATGTGCTAAAACATTAGCCACATTTAAATCAAGACTCAAAACTCATCTGTTTAACTGTGCATTTGTTGAATGAGCTCTGTGCTATATGTCCGAACTGACTGCAATTAATTTTATGTATAATCATTTTCTTTAAATTTATTTTAAATCAATTTCTATATCATTTTAAAATTCCTTGTTTTTATTATTTTTATTTCCATGTTTTTACTGATTTTTAATGTCTATTTCACTTTCTTTTATGTAAAGCACTTTGAATTACCACTGTGTACGAAATGTGCTATATAAATAAACTTGCCTTGCCTTGCCTTACTATAATGTACACCTGTGTACACTGTGTTTCAGATGAGCTTGTAAGTTTGGGATCATGAGTAGATCCTTTCTTTCTCCAAACTTTAGCCTTTCCATCACTTTGGTCCATATAATCAGTCCATAAAACCTTGTCCCAGAATTTTTGAGGCTCGTCTCCTATTCTTCTTGCTAATGAGTGGTTTGCATCTTCTGGTGTAGCCTCTGTACTTTTGTTCATGAAGTCTTCTGCGAACAGTAGATTGTGATACCTTCACTCCTGCCCTCTGGAGGTTCTTGCTGATGTCACTAACAGTTGTTTTAGGGTCTTTCTTTACAGCTGTCACAATGTTTCTGTCATCAACTGCAGATGTTTTCCTTGATCTACCCGTTTGAGGTGTTACTTAGTACACCAGTGGTTTCTTTCTTCCTCAGGAGACTCCAAATGGTTGTATTTGCTATTGCCAGTGTTTGTGCAATGTTTGATTGATTTTTCATCTTCTCTCAGCTTCACAATTGCTCGTTTTTCACCCATAGACACCTCTCTGGTTTTCATTTTGGTTACACGTCTAACTATAAATGCAGTCTGCACGGATCTGAAACTAAGCGCAGACATTCAGTGCTATTTATTGTTTGAATAATCAATTAATAGGACACACCAGGGCAACGAAACACACGTCAGTCACATGGTCCAATACTTTTGGTAACATGAAAAATGGGTGGGTTCAAACAAAAGGTGCTATCTTCTAAGTTGTGTCTCAGATCCAATGAAAATACCTGTAAATAAAATATGAAATGTTAATCTCTCATCTCATATTCATCGTTTGATGTCAAACCCAAATGTTTACAAATAAAGTAATTGGCCTTACTGTTCCAATACTTTTGGAGGGCACTGTATGTCCTCTGAGTTAGAACAGCGATTGTGAAAGAGAGAAGGAACGTTATACCAGCAAACAGCGCTGGAAGGTGCTAATGCTTATCAGTAAATTAGTGGAAAATGAATAGAAATGTTGATTCTGTCTGAGCTATATTTAGCTTTAAAACGAACATGCACTAGTGTAAAGATAGCCTAACAGATGTGTAAACTGAAAACTATTTGAGCTTTATTAAAATTATTTGCACTGATTTATTGTGTTGGATATATTTTGTTCCTTTGTACGGTGGCTCAGGAGTCTTTGAGTCAGACGTTAAGAAGCTGAAAAAAACAAAGGTTTGTTTTTTGTTTTGTTTTTTGAGATAATGTAATCTTGTTCAAATTTATTTAATAAAATTGGTATCGAAAAAAAGTATCGTTCAGGAACTGGTATTTAAGTCAAGGTATCGGTATCGGAATCGATATCGAAAATTTTTGAACGATACCCAGCCCTAAATTTAAAAAACCAACCTACAATCCCTGCCGGCCTGAGACTCAAACTCACAACCTTTGGATTACGAGACTCTCTAACCATTAGGCCACAACTTCCCCCATGACAGTCTTTCACCCGAGCAGGGATGAAAACATTATACATGTATAATGTTAGAAAAGATTTCTGTTTAAAATATTATGTTGTTCTTTTGAGTCTACTATTCATCAAAGAATCCTGACAAATATTTTCAACATTTAAAATAATTAGAAATGTTTCTTTAACAGCAAATCAGCATATTAGAATAAGGATCATGTGACACTGAAGACTGGAGTAATGATGCTGAAAATCCAGCTTTGTATCACGGGAATAAATGACATTCTAAGATACATTCAAATAGAAAACATGAATGAATTTTGAAGTTTCACAATATTGTTTTTACTGTGTCAAATAAATCCAGCCTTGGTGAGCATTAGATCTTACACACCCCAAAAGGCATCAACTGTTATTTAAAGTCAACATAAAAATGTACGCATTAACAAAGAAAAAATAATTTGACATTGAAAATGTTGAATATAATTGAATATCCTGTTTAAAATATCAGTACAAACGGTTTTAATGTATATGGAGTCACCTGTCAGTAATATGTTCCTCTCGTCTGTCTTTTATTTTAGATGGGAGCATCAGTAAATCAGTCGTGGCTCTGTCTGTATTGTGTTTTTTCCTCCTGTGCTCGACGGGGCTGCTGCTATGGTTATACTATCATGACAGGAGAAAATGACCTCTCATCCATACTGGATTTATGTAGACCAAGATTTGCTGGAAATTAACGTGCTGTGCTGAGCACCAACTACTACTGCTATTCCAAAAGTGCCTCCAACATTCTTTATAGGCTTGTATTTTTATATTTAAATGAATACTGCTGCTCTACTAGGCTTTATGTAATCCATATTAGGGAGAGAAGCACAAGAAATCATTTTGAACAAGTTGAAGTGTGAGATTTTTGTTGCTGTTTTGTTCACTAGCGACTATCCTGTCAATTTTAGGCTTTTTAGAGCATTCATTAAAAAAATGAGTGAGAATACTATAATATAATTAGAATCTTTTACAAAAATCATATTTGCAAAATTTATGGCTAATTTGGAATGGCTGTTTATGGAAAAAGATGTTTTTAGAAACCTAAAGTGACAGCAACAGTAACATGACCATGCTAACCAGCGTAACAGCACTAGCATGGGTTTAAGCCAGGACTATCAATCTTTTTTTAGTCAGCTCAGACTGATACATTTAAAAGCACTGATTAAACAAATGTTTGTGTATGTAATTTTCATATCAGAATATTCAAGACAAAAACTCATTCTATACCTGCTGATTTTGAAGGTTTTTGTTATGCAAGTTTACTTTCACTATATTATTAATGTTAACAAGAAATGTTTGTATTGATGTATTTTAAAATGTTTCACTTTTATTAACTTTAGTACAAAAAAGAGCTTTAAAGGTGTTTTTATCGATTTTAAATCATCTTTACACCAAAACCAAATTTAACCAAAGAAAGCATTTTCAGATCATGAGTGGTTCTTGTTTGTAAATTACAAAATGAAAATAAATAATAGCATTATTAATAACAATCAAAGAAAAAAACAGTATTTCAGTCATATAATCCACAAAACATTTCATAGTTTAAGAAATGACACCTCTCATATGTCCATTCCAACAAGAAGGTACAATCTTTTAAAATCATGCCATTTAACATGAGGTATTAAATAATATGTAACTTGTGTTTTTGTTGTTTAAATATCGATGATGACAAAGATATCTGGTTTCTCTGTGTCATGTACTTGCATAGCAGAGTAGGTGATTGCTTTCACTTCTGTTCCCTGTAAAACAGGAAAAGAAAAGCATTAAATCTTTGCCCCTAATGCCTGTTTAAACAAAAGAGTGTGTAATATATGCACCAAATGGAATCAGTTAACAGCCTGTGAAGCAAAATGCTGGGAGTCTGTAATAAATCCACTATTAAAATGTTTGTAAACCATTGCTTCCAGCTTCAATACGAGTCCTCTATCCATAATATTTCTTACCCCTGCAGTGAAAAAGTCATCTTGGAGAGAAATATGCACAAATCAAGCACCAAAACAGTTCTAATCAAATATGTTGGTGATGGACTTTCCTTTACTAGAGGAAGCATTATTGATTATAGACTAGTATTTTGGCCGGAAGCAACGATTTAAAGTTGGGATGTTTTTATCAGCTGTTTAAACTCTCATTCTGACGGCACCCATTCACTATAGAAGATCCATTGGTGAGCAAGTGATGGAATGCTAAATTTCACAGACGAATCAAAGTCACCTACATCTTGGATGACCCAAGGGATGAGTAAATGTACTGCAAAATGTCATTTTTGGGCTTAAGCAGCCCGGGCCAGACATAACAGCATTCCAGTGTTGTGAATTTGGGTCTATGTCTATGTATTTGCTCAAACATTGGTCGTTTTATTCACCACTGATTCCTATCACTTGTTTACTTGCTCTGGATAAAGGGATCTGCTCAGATAAATAAATAAAGCATGTATACACAAACACTTTCAAATATGAGATTATATGAAACACCTGTAACAACAAACAGTAATCTGCAGTGGAATAGCCATAAAGACTCTAATATGAGCTTTATTATGTGTGAAAGAGATTGCACTGAAATAGTTTAATATTCCACTATCAATATTTATACATTTGGAGAGAGAAATTAGACATGCAACAAACAATACTGAACACATCCTGAATCTATGAGAAACCTCTGTCCTTGGCAAAAATAAAACAGTGCATCATGAGTTTAACATTAGGCTGCATATTAGTTTAGATGCACAGCATAATGTCACGATTACGTTAAAGATTTAAAGATTACTGTGTTGCATGGGGAAGGAATTATGGAGGAATGTGTTCCCTAGACAAATAAAATTACAGGATTTTAAAAGACTACTGTATAACACTTGGTAAAGATCATGAAGGAAACACTATTTAACAGTATTTATGATGCATATAATATACACAAGCCAGTATGAACATTTTTAACTACTTGAAATCTTTAAGACTTTATGGAACTGAATCTGAGATTAATTGCATCATAAATTTAATTTAAATCATGCAAATAAATGATATTTTTCAGGCTGGTGCATACATCTGCACTATGAATATGAACTGATATATTTTTCTATATTCAAATGTAAATACTTGAACATATAACCTCATAACCTTTTCTCTATGGAAGCAGAATAATGACAATAGTTTTTGAAACATAAAGAATGCTGAATTCCACAAATCGAAAAAAAATAGGTGCATTGCAGTTAACAGTGCTTGCATTTTAATGCCTTGTATTTCCAGGGCTTGCATTTTTAGTTCCTGAAATTTAACATAGTTGTTTATTTAAGCTGTGAATATTTCAATTCACAGTCCTACAAATATATCAATACCACGATTCGTTTTAACAGTAAGCAACCACTTTATATCGACATAAAAAGGAGTTCAAAACCGCCTAGGTGTATTGTTGCTGCAAATGTAAACCGGAGAAATCATTGACGGGCTTTCGCACCAAAGGGGCCGTCTGACAATTCCACCGACTGGGTTAAAACGTCCAATGTATTTAAATTAAAATGACTTTTAACATTTAAAATAACACACTTTCAAACTGTAAAGCTTGTAATGCTCATAGTGATTTACTACAGATGAGATTGTGCCAATACCGGCCTTTTTATATATGTGCAGTACACAATTATTTACATATAAAAAAAAAATCCCTGGAAAGATATATATATATATATATATATATATATATATATACACACACATTTCTTTTTTTCCTCAAGGTCCAATGGTTGTAGTACGTTGCTAGGTACAAAACAGATTTACTACAGGTTAGATTTTGCCAATATCTCCCTTATGGTATGTGCAGTACACAAATATATTTTTTGAAAAAACTACATAAGGGTTTTTCATGTTCCACAGGTTGTAATACGTTGACATTTTGCCAATATCTCCCTTACTGTATGTACAATTTACAATTATAAAACAAAAACTGTAAGAGCCCAAAGGTTGTAGTATAAAATATTGATGTACTTTATTTATATTAAGGGAGGTATTAGCAAAATTTCACCTATGATAAGTCAGTCTAGTCACTAGGAATGTACTACAAACTTTGGAGCAAAAAACAAAAAAAACACTTTGTGAATTAATTTCTTAAGAATAATTAAATACTGCATGTACAGTGAAGAAGATGTTGGCAAAATTTCAGCTGTAGTAAGTCACACTAGTAACATACAACGTTTGGAGCAGGAAAATTACATTTTGGTGAATTACTGTCATTTTTTTCTTAAAATTAGGCTATTTGTGTAGAGTACATACTTAGGGAAAGAGTTGATCTCAGCCACTCTAGTCAGTGCTTGTGTTTATATGAGGCGCGTCACGCACGTTTCTGAAGCAGCTCTCCGCACTGCTTTTGTAAAGATACATGCACACGCCTCCTTTGATTAAATCTGTAAAAATCCCATCAAATTCCATTGCCATGACTTATCGCGAGAGGAAAAATTAAGGTTTTTGTCGCATAACATCTGTTTTCGCAATACTTTTTTAGTCGACATTTATAAAATATCGCCAAAGTTTTGCGCAAATCTGTAATGAAACGCGCCTAGCTGACGGAGAGACACAAAGCGGTTTAGAGTAGAGTCCTGCAGGGGTCCTGTTTGATAAACGTGCACCAGCAGTACTTAACAGAACACCCGACCCGTTATCCGACAGCAGCACTAATTTATTTCTGTAGCCTACCAGACCAGAACCGTTTGACAAAGACCAAGAGTCACGAGCTGAACCAGACCCACATAAATCTACAACATCAGGAAGGAAAACTTATTTATTTTCTCATCTAACACAAGCAATCAAACCAAAATTAGGCAAGTTGGTGCTTTGAAGAAAAACACATGATAATTAACAGAAAAAAAGATGAGAAAGCACCTTTCTATAAACAATACAAAACTTGCCCTAGCATCTTGTGATCACTGTCAAATTTTTGAACAAATAAATATGCATAGGCTAAATCACATCATACACGCTTATAATTCTTCATAAATAAAGAAAATAACACATTCAAATGTGAGCCTTTAAATAGGCCTACGATTGCCGTTATTATTGAATTTCATTAGTCCCAGTTATGATTTATGCACGGATGTTCACGGAAAAGTGTGCAAGACAAGACAGTTACAATATCATAATTATGGTTAAATAAGAAAAAAAAGACATATAACCAAATTAGGCTACGTTTATTTTCATATTAAATCTCAACACACCATTAGATATGACATTAAGTGCAACTTGTGTAGATTTATGCAGTAAAAAGGCTTATTTCCTTAGGTGTATATTTGTATACTTTTACCATCTATCAATCTCAGCATGGGTTAATTTTGTCGCTAAACGTTTGCCTCACTAAGGTTAAATTATGCCAAGTCTTTCTTTGGCCTTCGCTCTGGAAGTGATCTGTTGATTTTACTAAACTTGAATTAAAACTGAAACTAAAACGGAAACTAAACTATAAAAACTAAATAAAAATGTGTTCACAAAATAAAAACTAAACTAATACTCAATGAAACTAATAAAAACTAAACTGAATTTCTTAGCAAATTTGAAAACGATATTAAAATAAAACAAATTAAAAAATTCAAAACCATAATAACCTTGTTGTGCTGATCAAAAGCATGATGGGAAACGACTGACTGACGACAGCTCATTGGTTCAGACAACCGTGATGCTGCGTTCTCTGCTAAAATATTTTATTTATTTCTTTTTTTATCTGATTTCATGTGATTGTGTATTTAAATTATTCTTGAATATTCCCAAACACTATGACAGTACGATCTCTGTGTGATTGTTGTCATATTTCTATAACAATTTGTATTAAAGAAGAAATGGATGATAAATACGCCTTTCTAAGGGATTAAATAGCAAGCACTTTGAGTGTCTTGTTCATCATATTTATATACATATAAAAGCAACAGAACTGAAATTATATCTCATTATGAGTGAGAATAACGCGATATCCACCTTTGATCTCGTAGCTATCTGTTCTACTTCTAGAGGTCAGAACTGTCCATCTTGACTGCGCTTAGCTTATTTCATCAGGCGAGGCGAGGCGAGGCGCATCTCAAACAAGCCTAATAATAGCCGTCATTGCTACTGAGCCGCGTAATTAACCGATTTCTGAGGAAAACAACGTGAAAGTTTGCGCGTTAGTTCATATTCCACATCTGCTTCACTGTCGATATAGTTCGCATAAACATCAGTAAAGTGTGTTCTGAGATCTGAGGTGTTATATCACTGTATTAGTTATATCACTGAGGCGCGTTACGCGTTGTTGGGGAATCCTGGAGCGTGACGTATGAGGGGAACCCCAGTATTACAGCACAGCGTCACACAAGCCATGATACAAAGTTACAGAAACTAAGCAACCGAAATAAAGAATAAAAAATCATCAAAACGTCTACTTAGTGCTTGCTCCATTTCTGCAAATCAGTTTTTGTAAATGAATGACTTGATCCACATATGGCCTTCATCAACAGCCGCTTGCGCCACCTGCTGGTGAGCGGCTGACTTCAGCTGGAGATCATGCATCGGTGCTCTACTGCTATTCCTGCGGGTCCCAGATGTGCACCGCTGAATTTTCTACCGAATTTTAACCACAGAATTTGTGGCAGCGAATCTTGAAAGTGAAATAAAATGACAGAAATCTGCCTGTCGAATACTATACATCGTATTTTTAAACAGATTGAATATTTTGGAAGTGAATTCTGTAAGGTGAATATGAATTATTGAATTTTTAATTGTGAAAATGTGTGTGAAATATTTTGAATTGAAATATTCACAGCTTAAATAAACAACTATGTTAAATTTCAGGAACTAAAAATGCAAGCCCTGGAAATACAAGGCATTAAAATGCAAGCACTGTTAACTGCAATGCATCTTTTTTTTTTCAAATTTGTGGAATTCAGCATGCTTTATGTTTCAAAAACTATTGTCATTATTCTGCTTCCATATTTCTCATTCTATCAGTAGAGGGTGCCATGATTGGGAAACCAATAACTGCTACTTATTTATACAGGAAGTTTAAATTCTGCATGTTTTTGGTGAAAGTGTGAACATATACTAACATATGAAATGGACAAAAGTGATTGTGATGTCTTTATCAGCTGTTTGGACTCTCATTCTGATGGCACCCATTCGCTGCAGATGATCCACTGGTAAGCAAGTGATGAAATACAACATTTCTCCAAATTTGTTTCCATAAAGAAACAAACTCAATTAAAGCTACAAGCAGCGATGAAAGGGCCCTCGCACCCGGGCTCACCGCCATTACGTGGCCATAGGAAAACAGAGAACAGTGGGCAATATGCTTTTAGAGGTAAATATAGGAGGAATATGTCAGTCATTTATATATGCAAAATTTCCTGTTGCCAGCAGGTGGCGGTATGATTATAACTGAAATATTGGCCTTTAGATGTGTTCAGGCCAGGATTCTTATCAAACGTGAAGTTTGGGGCAGATTGAACACTGCATGCCTGAGTTACAGCAACTGTTTCACTGCATTAATAGCATGCTTTAGCACTTAGCTAAGTGTTGCTAGCATGTTTTATTATGTTTCTAGCATGTTGCCAGCCTATTTAACACTTGCTGACATTTATTAATATGCTCCAAGGAGTCCATAACGGTGTTAAACATGTCACTTCCTGTTGCCAGCAGGTGGCGCTATGACTATAACGGAATATGGGCATGTAGATGTGTTCAGGACTGAACTCCTATCAAACATGTGAAGTTTGGGGCAGATCGGACATTGATTACCTGAGTTACAGCAACTTCCTTTTTCATGGCTAAACATCGAGATTTGTCAGGCCGCCAGGGACACGCCCCTTGACGAAAACTCAAGATCTTCGCAATTTAGCATAGCAAAGGCCTTATGATTACACTCAGCAAATTTGAAGATGATCCGATTAAAACTGTAGGAGGAGTTCATTAAAGTACGAGGCCTGATTTGGAGCATGTTTAGCAACCCATAAACTCCCCTGTGGATTTCCATTGTGGTTTATAGGGCTGGAAAAGAGATGTGCTACTGTTCAACTAGATGTGATTCAGCATTGAATGTGTCAAGCAAATGAGCCATACAGTGGGGATCGAAAGTTTGGGAACCCCTTGCAGAATCTGTGAAAATGTGGATAATTTTACCAAAATAAGAGAGATCATACAAAATGCATGTTATTTTTTATTTAGTACTGTCCTGAGTAAGATATTTTCCATAAAAGATGTTTACATATAGTCCACAAGACAAAAAAATAGAGCCGGGGGTGAAAACTTTTTGAATTTGAAGATCAAGGTAAATTGTACTTCATTTATCTTCCAGGAAACATGCAAGTATCTTCTGTCGCGTCAGAAGGGCAGTACTAAATGGAAAAATATGATATTTCAACAAAATGAGAAAAATTTGGACATCTTCATCCTATTCAAAAGTTTTCACCCCCGGCTCTTAATGCATCGTGTTTCCTTCAGGAGCATCAGTGAATGTTTGAACCTTTTTTAATTGTTGTGTTTGAGTCCCTCAATCATCCTCAGCGTGAAAAGGTGGATCTCAAAATCATACAGTTACTGCTGGAAAGGGTTCAAATATGCAAAAGATGCTGGAAAACTGAAGATTCTGCAGGACCTGGAGGATTTTTCTGAAGAACAGCTCAGTTGAACTGTTCAGAACAAACAAGGGACTCATGAACAACCATCACAAAAGAAAAAAACAGTCGTAGATCATCCAGGTAACCACACACAGTATTACGAACCAAGGGTTCCCAAACTTTTGAATGTGGTTATTTTAATAATTTCAGCTATTTTTTTGTCTTGTGGACTATATGTAAACATCTTTTATGGAAAATATCTTACTCAGGACAGTACTAAATAAAAAATAACATGCATTTTGTATGATCTCTCTTATTTTGGTAAAATTATCCACATTTTCACAGATTCTGCAAGGGGTTCCCAAACTTTCGCATGCCACTGTAGTAGATGTGTTTAAATCCAGAGAAAAGCTCTGGTGATCTCCGTCACAGACAGATGGGAACCTGTGGGTGCTTGTTTATGTAACTCCTCACCCCACCTACAAATAAAAAAGAATGACTGTAATCTGAACGAAACATGCACAACATGAACGAATCGTACATAAATTCAGATTTATTTAAAGGGACAGTTCACTCAAAAATCAAAATTCTGTCATCATTTACATTCAATTTCTTCTACTAAACACAGAAGAAGATATTATCAAGAATGTGGAAAACCAAACAGTTGGTCCCCAATGACTTAAAAAGTAACTCTTAAAAATAAAGGAGGGGTTTCACAGTGATGCTGAAAACCATTTTCGTTCCCCAAAGAACCTTTCAGTGAACAGTGGCTAAAACAACCATACATTTTTCTAAATGTAATAAACATTTTAATAAAGTTTTTTCCAGTATAAAAGAAGCTTTAGTGCAATGGAAAGGTTCAATGGATGTTAAAGGTTCTTCATGGAACCAAAGATGCCAATAAAGAACCTTAACTTTTTTTAAAGTGTATGGAAAAAAAAAACTGTGGAAGTCAATGGGGACCAGAAAATGTTTAGTTATTCACATTCTTCAAAACATCTTCTTCTGTATTTATTCACCAGAAGAAATAAATGTATACAGCTTTGGACTGACAGGCTCAGTAAATGATTATTTTTTCTCTTTTGCCTGAACTATCCCTTTAATATTTATTTTTAGGTAAAGGTAATTGATATTTGTAATTCTCAGAAGACAGACTCTGAAAATCACAAATGCCAGACTGTTTCAACGCTACAAAACATGTTAGCTGGAAAATCCAGACTCTTGTCGAGAATATGGGGCCTCTCTCTGGGCACAGGAAATCAAGCTGTGAAAGTTTATTTGATGTTTCACATCAAACGAATTCCAGTGAAAACGATTCAGCCCACTTCACCGTAATTTCCAAATCTTTCCCAGGCATCTAGTTTGGATATGTAGTTCCATTCTGACTGAAAGCAGCCTGAATCAACATCCAAAGAGTTCATTCGGGTTCAGACACAAAAGCGTTAGCGTTCAGTGTTTTTGGTTGAGCATCAGTGGGAGCTCTTCTGTCATTTGTATAATGAAAAAAGGCATTCAGTATTCCCGGAGCACTGCTTTAGAATCAGAATTCACCCTATAGAGCGAATTTTCCAGACCGAGCGCATTCGGTCTATATTCAACACATTCACTTCCTGCAAAACAAAAGACAAGCTTGTTGGAAATAGAAAATACTGAGGTCACAGGAAATCTAATACCAATGCTTGCACATTACCCTGGGAATGAAGAAGAGATCAGCACTGAATTTAAAGAGCCAGTCGTCCAAGAAATGAAAAAGGAGTGACTCCATGTCGTCTCCTGAAACAACAAGAAATGGTCACCATCTGACTAGAAGTTCATTTCCTTTTTGTCACACAACGCCCTTTGAAATGGCTTTTTAATGTCCCCGTAATTTGATACATCAGCACTCCTGCATAATATTTTGTCAAACAATGGAAAACAAAATGACTTTTGAGTTACTTGTGAAGAAGTGGTTTTCTGAATCCACAGCCAACATTTCTGAATTGTAACACCAACTCTAAAACTTTTTTGTAATTTGCATTTTTTTTTGCATCAAATTATTTGATTATTGGACTAAAATATTTAAAACTTTGAAAGATGCCTTCGACATAGATATTGATACAGATCCACTTTTGTCCATTTTTGGGTTGGCAGTAGATGTTAACCTTTCAGTAACGGCCCAAAAGGCTTTAGCCTTTACTACTTTACAAGCAAGATGTCTCATCCTTTTAAAGTGGAAGCACGTCTCACCCCCTTCCTTTGACATATTGCTAAAAGAAGTGTTTACTTGTATTAAATTGGAAAAAATTAGACTCACTCACTGGTTCCTTCAAGACCTTTGACAAAGTGTGGCGCCCCTTTTTAGATTATCTGCTTGCTAACTGTCTTGATACTTAAGCTGAGCATTAATATATAAACATACAATTTTAAATTATTTAATCATTTAATTTTTTTCTTTTTCCCCCCCGTGGGAAGTTATAGGTTGAGGGAGGGAAGTGTTTAGTGGGGTAGTATTGGTAATACCATGGAAGGATCATTTTTATAAAATTAATGTTGTAATTTGTTGAGTTGATATTCCATGCAGAAAATCTAATAAAGAAATGTGAAATATAGAAATGTCTACAATAACAATAAGACACATAAGTTTTAAAATAAAGTTGGTGCCAGTGGAGTAAAAAAAACAAAAAAAAACAAAAACAAAAAGGTAGTAAATTGGTTAAATGTTCCAACAAATTAAAATCATCAAAAAAAAAAATGGTTTAAACTTTTTTTTTTCTGTTGAATAGCAAAAACAGTTCTTTCAGTTATAAAAGAATAATTAAGCACTATAAAAGTGCTCTTTATAACTCCTTGCAATATATTTTGGTCATATAAAGTCAATTTTAATGTCTGCCACCCCAAACATTTTACCCTTTAGTCTATTTAATATTCTCCAGTCCTCACCAATAAACAGTAGTATAATTTTATTAGCAAAGCTATTTTTATCCACTCTGCCCACTGTTGCTCAGAAAATGTAACATAGTACATTGCTTCTAATTGCACTTGTGCATTTGACGCCATTTAAAATTATTTATAATTTTTGTAAACAGAATTTACAACTATTTAGTGCAAATAGCATTTACTTTTTTTTTTTTTTTTTTTAAACACAGTCCGCATGATACCATACATGTCATCATAAATAAAACAAAATTTCACTAAATCACAAATTCATCACTACTGAAATTGTGCTGAATGACAGAAACAGACTGCATGGTGGTAGATATAGATAGTTAGACAGACACACACAGTGGGGAAAACATTATTTGATCCCCTGCTTATTTAGTGTGTTTACCCACTGACAAAGAAATGATCTGTCTATAATTTTAATGGTAGGTTCATTTGAACAGTGAGAGACAGAATAACAACAAAAAAAAAAAAATCCACAAAAACGGATTAAAAAAAAAAAAAAAAATTGTAAAAAAAGTATTTGATCCCCTATTAATCAGCAAGATTTATGGCTCCCAGGTGTCTTTTATAGAGGTAAGGAGCTGAGCTCAGTTTGTTACCTGTATAAAAGACAACCTGTCCACAGAAGCAATCAATCATTCAGATTCCAAACTCTCCACCATGGCCAAGACCAAAGAGCTGTCCAAGGATGTCAGGGACAAGATTGTAGACCTACACAAGGCTGGAATGGGCTACAAGACCATCGCCAAGCAGCTTGGTGAGAAGGTGACTACGGTTGGTGCGATTATTCGCAAATGGAAGAAACAAAATAACTGTCAATCTCCATCGGTCTGGGGCTCCATGCAAGATCCACCTTGTGGAGTTTCAATGATCATTAGAACGGTGAGGAATCAGCCCAGAACTACACGGGAGGATCATGTCAATGATCTCAAGGCAGCTGGGACCATAGTCATCAAGAAAACAATTGGTAACACTACGCCGTGAAGGACTGAAATCCTGCAGCAAGATCCCTCTGCTCAAGAAAGCACATGTACAGGCCCGTCTGAAGTTTGCCAATGATTCAGAGGAGAACTGGGTGAAAGTGTTGTGGTCAGATGAGACCAAAATCCAGCTCTTTGGCATCAACTCAACTCACCGTGTTTGGAGGAGGAGGAATGCTGCCTATGACCCCAAGAACACCATCCCCATCGCAGCTGCCACGAACTCTGGTAGCTGCCGTGGCAACTAGGGATGCCACCGGACGTGGCGCTGCGACCTGCCGCAGTCAGAGAGAGTGCCAGCCCTCTTGGGGCCTGGGTCTCTTCCATGCCTGCTTCATGCCTTGCGGGATGGGGCTGTTGTTCCCCACACACACACACTATTAAACATTTACATGGAGGAACCTTATGAACACAAGCGCGCTCACACACACAGGTGTACACTCAAGCATTCACATTGGTGTAAAAACGGGTGCTCACAGACACACATTGTTCTGATCTGCTGTTGCTTCAAAACTTATTTTGTAATATTAGTTATGCGTGTTGCTCAATAACATTTAACATTTAGAATTTATTGTGATTCATACAGATGTTGGTTGTTGCTGCAGTTTCTCTGATGTTGTGTCTTCTGTTGTGTCTTCTGTTGTTTTCTCTTTTTGTCAGCAGGTATCGAAGCAAATTGTCTGTTTTTTTTTTTTGTTTTTTTTTTTCTCTCTCTCTCTATCCCCCATTCTCTTTTTTTTTCTCTCTCTCTCCCCCTTCTCTGTTGACTTTATCCACAATTTTTTTTTTTTTTTTCTAATTCCTTTTTTTTATTATTATTATTATTATTATTATTTTTATTATTATCATTATAATTATTATTATTATTATTTTTTTTTATTATTATTATTATTATTTATTTTATTTTTTTTCTTTCTCTCTCTTGTTTTCTCTGTCCCCTGGTCTTGTCGGTCATAGTATGGTTAAATAAAAGGGTATATAAAATTTAATTAATTAATTAATTAAAAAAAAAAAAAAAAGGCTGTGAATGATGATAGCATAGCTACACATACGTACTGTCATGTGTTATCTGTGTTACTGACAGGCCGGGTAAAAAAAAAAAAAAAAAAGGAGAGCGCCAGCCCCTGCAGTTATGCTTTGGGGTTGTTTTTCTGCTAAGGGGACAGGACAACTGCACCACATCAAAGGGACGATGGACAGGGCCATGTACCGTCAGGGCCAGGGCATTGAAAATGGGTCGTGGGTGGGTATTCAAGCATGACAATGACCCAAAACACACAGCAAAGGCAACAAAGGAGTGGCTCAAGAAGCAACACATTAAGGTCCTGGAGTGGCCTAGCCAGTCTCCAGACCTTAATCCCATAGAAAATCTGTGGAGGGAGCTGAAGGTTCGAGTTGCCAAACATCAGCCTCGAAACCTTAATGACTTGGAGAGGATCTACAAAGAGGAGTGGGACAAAATCCCTCCTGAGATGTGTGCAAACCTGGTGGCCAATTACAAGAAACATCTTACCTCTGTGATTGCCAACAAGGGTTTTGTCACCAAGTACTAAGTGTGGCGGGAGGAGCAAACGACAGACACAGTGGGTGTAACGTTATCAAAATAAAGTGTCCAAAAGGGGAAAATAGTGTCCAATCTAAACAGGGGATCTGGTGTCTTCGTCGTGCTTCGGGGGTTCGTAAAGGAGGGGCAGTGTTCAGAAAGGAAGAGTCCTCCTGACCCATGGCGCTCTGCGGGGGATAAACGCCCCAGCATCCTGGCTTATCAGCCACACAGCAGGTGCGGTTCTCGTCCCGACCACGGGTCCGGCAGCTCACGCCTCTGGACTTCCTGGACCCACGAAGACACCAGCATGCATGCACGGGAAAGAGACCGGTCTCTTGAGGAGAGGCGAGCTCGGCATTTAACGGCGGCGGTGATGAGGCTCCACTCACTTCAGGTGTGCCTCCTCACACGCCGCCAGACCTGGCTGTTTCAGCGCCCCTCCTCTCTCACACACCCACTCTCGTCGAGAGCCTGGTGAAGGGTGGCGATTAAAGGACAGAGTGACAATGATTATAAGGGAAAGGCAGCCGATTCGTCACATAAGGCATGTTTTGCGAAGGGGTCAAATACTTATTTAACTCATTAAAATGAAAATCAATTTATAACATTTCTGAAATGCGTTTTTCTGGATTTTTGTTGTTGTTGTTATTCTGTCTCTCACTGTTCAAATAAACCTACCATTAAAATGATAGACTAATCATTTCTTTGTCAGTGGGCAAACATACAAAATCAGCAGGGGATCAAATAATTGACATTTTTATAATCATTGATTCATTTCTATGTCGTTCAAACATCAGATTTGCCTCCTCTTCTGTGAAACACAAAAGATACCAGGCAGAATGAGTTTGTGCTCATGCAAGGAAAGTAGTTGACAAATTTTATTGTTAAGCTCAGAAAAGCTAAGACTGTTTTAGAACAATAGGCTATAAAGATGCATTAGATTAAATCCAAAATTTCCATTTGAGTGAACTTTACTTTAAGGCCATTTACACACTGTAAAATTTCAGGAGCGATGACTGCATATAAATATGGGACTAAACCCCATATATTATCATTCCATGTATACAAAATAAGAATCACTTCCAAAATTGCTTTGATTGACACCGTAGTAACCATAGCAACATTCTTAGTTGTGGCCTGTTGTGTGTTTTTTATCAGCTATTTTTCACCAAAGTAATATTACAGTGACAAAAGACTTGTTATTTTTAGCTATTTTAACTAAACCACATCCTGTTTTATGTTTGGAAGACTGCTTCAGAGTGCACTCTTGTCCTGTCATTATAAGCATCCTTGGGCTTGTTTTTTGGTTATGGCTCATAAAGCAGGTATTTTGGTCTTATTTTAAATAAAAGGCATTTGGATTTTTTTGACTTTTTGGTTTAATATGTTTTTTTTTCCTAGCAAGATCTGGCAACACGAATCAGTCAAGGCATACATTTCTGCAATTTTCTTGCAGCTAGCATATTAAAGAGAGACATATCTCTGATGCACGTTTAAATACATCATTAACTAGTTGTTCAGTTCTGTACGGAGTAGAATTCTGTGTCCGTCATGTAGCCAAACATCCCCATTGCACACTGTTCAAACGCCTCTTCCAGAGAATCACCCCATGAATGAATCCTACAGTGAAGAACAGAAGCAATCCTTCAAAGTTAAACTGCAAGTACACATATTCATTCATTTAAGGGTGAGTTATTTTAAAATCTTGCCCTCATCTTCCACTAAACATATTCCAGCCACAAACCTTCACCAAGAGTTGAGGCAATGTTGAAACCACTCAAAAAGTGTTTTCACTCCAGTGTCTAGTGCAGCTTGATTTAAGTAACAGTGCACTAGTCACAGGCAAATACTTACTGGACATCTGCAGTATGATCAAGATCTGAAACAGAAAATCAAATATTGCTTTAATGATGACATGATGATGATTCACAACCTACATAAATATAAACGTGAAAATGCGAACACTGAGTAATTGCAGAATTAAATGATTTTACTTCAAACACTGGAAGAAATTATTCATTGTGGGCGTTGCATTTTGCACCACTTTAACCAGCAGGTGCCTCGAACCCATACAAAGCGTCGAAGCTTGGTTTTTGTCATTACTACTCTATTCACATGTTGACATTATTCATGCATGTAGTGAAACTATTTTTGAAAAAATAATAAATTGGTACGATACTATGTTGCATGCTGACGTACACCCTCCTTGGAGCGTTCTATCACGTGACCTAATTAATATTCATGAGCCTTCTTCCCCATATCAGAAATCGTACATTATATGCTTTTATTAATGTATAGCTCTAATGTAAATACTTTTCAGCACATTTACGTCTTTTGTAAAGTAGGTTTTGTTCGTTACTGGATTTACATGACATGCAAAATAAACAGTGAATTCGATTCCACTTACACTCGTATTTCCTGGTGATAGGAGGATATTTTGATTTGATAGCCTTTTGCGCTCCTCTTCTAGTGTATAATGAACACGTAACACGTAACACTCTCAATACCACGACTGAGGTGAGACCCTTGAGCAAGGCACTGAACCCCCAACTGCTCCCCGGGCGCCGCAGCATTGGCTGCCCACTGCTCCGGGTGTATGTTCACTACTGTGTGTACACTTGGATGGGTTAAATACAGAGCACAAATTCAGAGTATGGGTCACCATACTTGGCCACACACCACTTCCCTTTTATTCATTTATGGGAAATTTGGGTTTTAAGCATAACACTGTTGAGGAATAAATCTGAATATTTACATCTCTATTCTGTCTGTTTCCCTAGTTGATGGACTGGCATCCTGACTGTATCGACATGAAGCCTGTGATCAAAAAGTCTTTTCCTGGAGATCCAAGGTCTGGATCGAATAAGGAGGGTGTTGAAACTTTGGTGCTGAGCAAAATGGGGGAATCAGGTGTGCTCTTTTGCCAACGGCTGAAATATAGAGTAAAAAGTACTCGGGTGACAAACAAAAGCCTGCGAAGAGCTTCAGTTGCGACGAGTGTGGGAAGAAGTTTACTGGCTCCACTGCACTCCAGAGTCATCTGTACAAACACAGAGGAGAGAGGCCGTTCGCCTGCAACGGCATCAGGTCGATTCTCATTCTGACGACAAACTGTTCTCTTGCCCAGTGTGTGGAAGCAGATTCTCACACCTTTTTTCGCTGCAGAAACACACGCGGACTCACACAAGAGAGAAGCCTTTCTCCTGTCCAGACTGTGGAAAGACTTTCATTAATAAATACTCCATTAATATGCATCGTAAACGGCACTCAGCTAAAAGTTGATGTAATGCACATTCATGCATGTTACAAGAATTCCTGATTTATTCTGTTTGTTTTATTTGTTTGAGCCATGCCCCTTTTATTGATGATTTTTCTTTTGAATCTTATCATACATGTTTAGTGCCAAAATAAAGAACCTTTTTATCACCTTTTCATCCCTGGTTTTCTCACTTTCATTTTACAAGTCATGCCCAGATGACACATTTGTTTCTGGTTCCTTGAACAGACATTCTAACATTCTGTTTGTCTTCTGGTTCTGTCATAAAACAGTGTGGTTCTGTCACAGTGTGTGTCTGTCCCTGGACCACAAAACCAGTCTTAAGTCACTGGGGTACAGGGCTGGACTGGGACAAAAAATCGGCCCTGGCATTTTGGCCCAGACCGGCCCACTACATACGATCAAAATACTACCCATCTTTGCACGCTCTTGAATATGTATACCAGCTTCTATTCCATAAAAGCACTAAAACCCATATAATAATATGTAGGAAAGAGTGAGAGTTGACACATTAAAAACTTCTAAAAAGTGTAATTTATTAATATAATAGAACTATAATCCACATTGATGAATCCTAAAACTATAGGCCTATATAGTTATGACATCCTGTGTATGTGCCTGTGTGTTTGAGGGAGAAAGGGAAGAGACATGATAAATTGTTGATCAGATGATCACTGTTTCCCATAGTATAGCATTAAATAAACTGTAAACTTACTTAGTCAAATTTGTTAATTCCTTGGATGAACATTTAAAAGCATAAGAAGGCATCCTGTGTGTGTGTGTGTGTGTGTGTGCAGTGGTGTATAAAGTACACGAAAGCCATACTCAAGTAAAAGTACAGGTTTCTTACCAAAAAATGACTTTGGTAGAAGTTGAAGTCTTCCTTTAGTACGGAAGTTCCAAGCAGCCATGCATTATTATAATTTTTCTGTCTTGTTTTCTTGTGATCACGACTTAATTTTCTCGTGATCTCGACATAACGAAAGTTGTTGATCTCAACGTAAAAACCGTTTTCTCACGACGTAATTGTAGCTATCGTGAGAAAATCAGGGTCGCTATATTGTCTTCGACGATAAAGTTGCAGACCCGACAGCCTCCTTCTCAACTGTCGAACAGAACACTTATGTGTAAGTCGTCAATCACTGACAGACACAGAGCTATTATAATAATGCATGGCCGCTTAGAACTTCCGTACTTTAGAATATTACTTGAGTAAAAGTCTTAAAGTATATGATATTTATTGTACTTAAGTACGAAAAGTATTTTTAAAAATCTTAAACGTACTTAAGTATTGAAAGTAAAAGTACAAGTAAATGGAAAAGAAGCAAATAAATAAATATATATATATATATATTTTCATACAGCTTTAGTAGCAAGATTGTGTTCAGTTTGAACTCTTTCTTCCATTTTGTATTTTTGGGTAAGAAGCACTTCATCCGGTACTTAGTGTCTTTCATTCCAACATAAGAAAACATTTCTGGAATCTACATCTGAAATAGCATTAACATGTATTTATTTGCACAGTTTAATGTATCTCACAGGGGACATGGATGCATTTAAACTGCAGTTACAGATGCATAAATAGGCCTAATGTTGTGTTTTTAACATAAAACATCGAATACTGATATTTCAAATAATTTAAAACATGAAAAAAATAGTCAAAATGTGAAATTAAAACGGTGACAGCAAAGACTTGTGACAGAAAGTGACCATTAATGAGTGAGTCATTGAGATTCAACCGATTCATTCAAACGACTGATTCATTCAGGAACAGAGCATTTGACTGTTGAGTAAATCACTGAATCATTTATTCAACCGATTCGTTCAAAAAGCAGATTCATTCAATAAGTACACCGTCCATTGCTCAGAGACGCAAAACAGTGCTGTGATCTTTGTTTGGAACTATTTTCTTTGGCAAAATTTAGCAAAAACAGCAATAAGTCTAAAATGTAAGTCACTTTTTGCTTTACTGGACTTGTATGAAATGATTATTAAATGTGTTCATGCTGATATCTGCAGAAAAACGGTACTCTTTGTGTGCTATAGATATAGAAGTTAACTATATTATATAAATATAAAAAGCATACAGAAGCATTTTTGCCGTCTTCAATTTAGAATGCCTGGAATTTTGAGTTTTAATACATTAATAAATCAAGTGCGTGCACTCTGTGTGTGATTTGATGATATAGCCTACTTGATAATGTCAGATCACACATCATTACAACAACACTTACCCTATTATTGCAGAAGATATACTGTATATCTCACACCCCAGACTCGACTTTGAGCTGAAAATGAATCATCCGCGATTGTGCGCGTACTTGTTTGCAGATGAGCAAAGCTGTTCTAACCTACAAACACCAGACCACTGATTCTCAAACCTGTTTTCCTGCAGTCTGTGTTCTTCTGACTATTTTGTTGAAAGTAACGAATGTGCTTCGGGGAAATGTAACTGTCACGGTGCACACACGAGGGAGGAACCAGGAACACGCAGACGAGGATAGAAACTCAAATAACATACTTTACTGAACATCAAGACATGGCAGGACAAGGCAAGGCAGACAAGGACATCACACACCGGGATTAACGAGTAGACCAGACAAATTGTAACTCAACAGACAGGACTAATATACACAGGTAAATAATAGCTAATGAGACAAACAAGGCTGGACAAGAATTAAACTAATGATATGACAGGAAACAAACCAAATATGGACACAAGGGGCAGGAACACATGACACACACACGACAGTTCCCTGACATAACTCCCCCCTCCCGAAAGGCTCGTCCCGAGCCTTAACAGTTCCATCAGGGAGGGGGGGTGGGCGCTCTGGAGGCCTCTCAGGACAGACACGGACCACAGGACGGGGACCTCCAGAGCGGAACAGACAGACAGGACCCATGGCGGAGCAGGGAGCTCAGGAGGCCATGGCAGGTGGTAACTGTGGCCATGGCATCCTTCTTCGGCCCACCCACTCCACCCAGAGCTCTACTACCCCCCCCCAAAATTTCCATGGGGAATCCAGGGGGTATCAGGAGCCCTCCGGGGCTAGACAAACAAAACAGTACAAGACACGACATGAAACCCTCCAGGGTCAGACAAACACGACAGGACATCCCACAGGAACCAGAAGCCCTCCTGGGCTGGCTAGGAAGCTGAGTCTTCCTCTGGGCATGACGAGGAGTCAGGGGCCCTCACAGGGTCCCTCAGCGACCTCCTCCACTTCTGCGACAGGGGGGGCAAGCGGCTGCGACTGGCCTCCATGGCCACAACTCAAGGAGCCGCCTGCCCCAGACGAGTCTCCATGGACAAGACATGACACGACAAGGTAAGTTTAAAATGTTCCTGTGGGCACAACGAACACAAACACGGCTCTCCTGGCCGTGACATGTGGACTTGATCCACGGAGAGGGTATCGGCGACCGGCAGGCTTGAGTCAGCGGCAATCCGGTGGGCTTGAGTCAGCGGCGGACCGGCGGGCATTGAGTCAGAGGCGGACCGGCGGGCATTGAGTCAGAGGCGGACCGGCGGCGTGCACAGGGGAGCCGCGGACGGCGGCGTGAACAGGGGGAGCCGCGGACGGCGGCGTGAACAGGGGGAGCCGCCGACGGCGGGTTGGCTTTCCCCGCGGACGGCAGCGTTGATCTCCCGCGAACGGCGGGCACGGTGAAGCCGCCGACGGTGGGTTGGCTTTCCCCACGGACGGCGGACTTGGGTGAACCGCAGGTGGCGGCGTGAACTCCCGCGAACGGCGGGCTCGGTGTGCCGCGGACGGCGGCGTGAACTCCCGCGAACGGCGGGCTCGGTGTGCCGCGGACGGCGGCGTGAACTCCCGCGAACGGCGGGCTCGGTGTGAGCGGCGAGGTTGGGAGCCGCGGACAGCGGCGGATATCTCCCGCGATCGGCGGGTTGGATGAGCCGCGGACAACGGCGAACTTCTCCCGCGATCGTCAGACTGCAGGGCTCGCGGCCAGCGGACTCGCGGTAATCCTGCCGAACTCCCACGCCGACTTGCAGTGGGCTAAAGCGGGATGTCGAGTGGCGACTTCCATGCCGCGAGGGACAAACAGGAACAAACAAAAAACTTTTCAAAAACGGAAAACAAAACGAGGTGAAGGGGCGCCGCTTACTGTTTTGGTCTGGTCTTCTGTCACGGTGCACACACGAGGGAGGAACCAGGAACACGCAGACGAGGATAGAAACTCAAATAACATACTTTACTGAACATCAAGACATGGCAGGACAAGGCAAGGCAGACAAGGACATCACACACCGGGATTAACGAGTAGACCAGACAAATTGTAACTCAACAGACAGGACTAATATACACAGGTAAATAATAGCTAATGAGACAAACAAGGCTGGACAAGAATTAAACTAATGATATGACAGGAAACAAACCAAATATGGACACAAGGGGCAGGAACACATGACACACACACAACAGTTCCCTGACAGTAACGGAGTAAAAGTAAAAGTTGGCTGAAATATAAAAATTCAAGTAGACTATAGATACTCCCAAAAAATACTTAAGTAGCTATAATGAAGTATTATTACTTCGTTAAAATACACCATTGTGTGTGTGAGAGAGAGCGAGAGAGAGAGCCCAAAAGGGGAGTTGTTTAAAGATGTGATAGGGTCAGCCCAATGTCAATTAAGAAAATAACCAATGGGCTGCTGATTAAATGTCTCATGGGCCGGTCTGTCTGGAGGGAAAATCCTAAACCGACTTTTTTTGACAAATACATTAAACAGCCGCAAAGACCACAGCGCCGTCAACTATTTAGGCAGAAAAACTACAGGCTGCTAAGAGTTTTATGGGCCGATCAGACAAATATGGTATGAGAAGATGTATCGGCCCGGCCCAAAAAGTACGTCAGCCCAGCGGGAAAATGCCCGGTCTGCCAGAGATGGCCAGTCCGCCCCTGCTGGTGTATATTTGTAGCAATAGCCAAAAATACATTGTATGAGTCACAATGATTGTTTTTTCTTTTATGCCAAAAACATTCTCTGATGGTTAGCCAGTAAAGTTATAAGTAAATAGACCGCTCCCTGTGGGTTCAGAGACATTCCCTTACCATTCTCAGCATGTTCCCAGAACTTTCTTATGTTTCCCATAAAAATAATTAAATAGAAACAGTACAAGAGCGTTCAGTGTTTGCTACATAAGCACTGTTCTATGAATCTGATCAATTTCCATCACTACCTGAATTCAGTTAATACACTTCATATATAAAGTTATGTCTTGTTAATATTTTTTTGTCCAGATTTTTGCAAAGGTTTACTGAGCAATACATCAAGCAACTTTTCGATAACAGAGGTGGCAGCACTGCTTGTCTGTCTTGAAGTGTCTGAAGTTGGAGATGCTCGTTTCTGGCACAGACTCAGAGAATGTTCCTTTGAACAGCAGCATTGCAAGTACAGGTGCATCTCAATAAATTAGAATGTCGTGAAAAGTTCATTTTTTCAAGTTATTTCAAAAAGTGAAACTTTCATATATTTTAGATTCATTGCATGCAAAGTAAAGCATTTCAAAACTTTTTTTGTTTTAATTTTGATAATTAGAGCTTACAGCTGATGAAAGTCAAAAATCAATATCTCAAAATATTAGAATATTTACATTTGAGTTTCAATTAATGACCATCCCTACAGTATTAACCTCGGGTATCTCTTGTTCTTTGAAGCCACAATAATGGAGAAGATTGCTGACTTGGCAATGATCCAGAAGACGAACACTGACGCCCTCTACAAAGAGGGTAAGTCACAGAGGGTCATTACTGAAAGGTGTGGCTGTTTACAGAGTGCTGTATCAAAGCATATTAAAGGCAAAGTTTACTGGAAGGAAGAATTTGGGTAGGAAAAGGTGCACAAGCAACAGGGATGACTGCAAGCTTGAGAATACTGTCAAGCAAAGCTGATTCAAACACTTGTGAGAGCTTCACAAGGAGTGGACTGAAGCTGGAGTCAGTGCATCAAGAGTCACCACGCTCAGACGTCTTCAGTAAAAGGGCTACCAAGACACTTCTGAAACAGAGACAACGTCAGAAGCGTCTTACCTGGGCTGTGGAGAAAACGAACTGGACTGTTGCTCAGTGGTTCAAAGTCCTCTTTTCAGATGAAAGTAAATTTTGCATTTCATTTGGAAATCAAGGTCCCAGAGTCTGGAGGAAGAGTGGAGAGGCACAGAATCCATGTTGCTTGAAGTCCAGTGTGAAGTTTCCACAGTCAGTGATGATTTGGGCTGCCATGTCATCTGCTGGTGTTGGTCCACTGTGTTTTCTGATGTCCACAGACAAAGCCATCTACCAGGAAATTTTAGAGAACTTCATGCTTCCTTCTGCTGACAAGCTTTATGGAGATGCTGATTTCATTTTCCAGCAGGACTTGGCACCTGCCCACACTGCCAAAGGTACCAAAAGCTGGTTCAATGACCATGGTGTTACTGTGCTTGATTGGCCAGCAAACTCGCCTGACCTGAACCCCACAGAGAATCTATGGGCTATTGTCAAGAGGAAGATGAGAGACACCAGACCCAACAATGCAGATGACCTGAAGGCCGCTATCAAAGCAACCTGGGCTTCCATTACACCTGAGCAGTGCCACAGGCTGATTGCCTCCATGCCATGCCGAATTGAGGCAGTAATTAAAGCAAAAGGAGCCCCTACCAAGTATTGAGTACATATATAGTAAATGAACATACTTTCCAGAAGGCCAACAATTCACTAAAAAATGTTATTGGTCTTATGAAGTTATCTAATTTGTTAGAGAGTGAATTGGTGGGTTTTTGTTAAATGTGAGCCTAAATCATCACAAAGCTCCAGACAGTTTATGTGCCATGACTTATCCGTTTCTGACCATGTCCCGAAGGCTGGTCTGCCATCACATACGGCTCCCCAGCCCGTGCTCGATGCATCTGTCGTAACATTCTTTCTCCTGATCACTTGGCCAATACGAACACCCCGGCGATACAGAGTCATATTGCGCCAAGGGGTCAGCGTTTGCAAACAGTCGCGCGTCACTTTTTTAATGCGCAAGGTGCCCGTGCGCCATGCGTTCTGTGGCACCCGGCTCTTTAGCCAGAGCGGAAGCGGTCGCATATGTAGGAGCCCTAGATTGCACACTGTCGAAGCAGCAGCCATCTGGCCGAGCGTCCTCTGAAAGCATTTTAGCGGGGAAGAATGCCCTAGTTTGAAGACTGCGAGAGAGCTGATCAGTTTTTGTGAGCGCTCCTCCGATAGACGTGCTCGCATATTGATGCGAGTTCAGCTCCACTCCTAAAAAGGAGATGTTCTGGCTCGGTACCAGCTTGCTCTTTTGTATATTTACAGTTAGCCCTAAGCTCTGAATATGAGCGAGGAGTCTGAGTTTGTCGCAGAGCAGCGCACTCTCTGATTGGGCTAAGACTAGCCAGGCGTCGAGATAGTTCAGGATGCGCATTCCGCTCTGCTTCAGAGGAGAGAGAGCAGCATCCACGCATTTCGTAAACGTGCGAGGGGCCAGGGATAAGCTGAAGGGCAGGACCGTGAATTGGTACGCTATCCCCTCGAATGCAAATCTCAGGAAGCGCCTGTGGCGGGGGGCTACCTGAATGTGAAAATAAGCATCCTTTAAATCCACAGAGATAAACCAATCTCCCGGCCTGATATGTGAGAGGATTTGTCTCATCGTTATCATTTTGAATGAGCGCTTTGAAAGTGCGCGATTCAGCGGTCTCAGGTCCAAGATTGGGCGGAGTCCGCCGTCTTTCTTTGGCACCAGAAAATAACGACTGTAGAAGCCGCTCTCGCGGTCTGTGAGGGATACTGCCTGCACAGCGCGCTTTGTGAGAAGATTGTGTATCTCCTCTCGCAGAACTAAGGCATTCCGCTCCCGGACAGTGGACATTAACACACTGTTGAAACGGGGCGGTCTGCGAAAGAACTGAAGCGTGTAGCCATTCTTTATTGATTTCATAACCCACTTTGATACCCCTGGCAGTGCCTGCCACGCTTCTGTGAACTGTGAGAGTGAGTGATGGGGGAGAGGGGAGTGAGAGGAGGAAAATTACCCTGATATTGAGGTGACTTTATTGCACTGCATAGTGGAACAGTCAAAACACAAACATGATAATTGCTCTCGCCACCCACAACAGGCAGGGGGGCGTGGTGAGCACACACAGTGGAGCGGTGCTGGGTGCAGCTTTCCTCCTCCGAGAGACAGCATCAGGAACGCGGCTTTGATTCCGGTGCCCTGCCGTTTCTGTCAGGGCGGGGTCTCTGGGCCTTCGAGCCCTGATGATGTTTCGGCCACGGTTGAGGGATTCACGGGAGCGTCCAGAAGGGCCGTTTTCTCTGAGTCCTTCAACTCGGTCCTTCAACTCGGTCAGAGTAAGCCACAGGTGACGATCTAGCACCACAAGATTCCCCATATTGCGGCCGATCGCTCGAGCTGTCAGTTTAGTCGCTCTGAGGGCCAGATCCGTGGCGCGTCGGAGCTCTTTGGACACTTTAGGGTCCGGTCATCCAGAGACTTGAGCAACTTGGCCTGATATACCTGGAGTATCGCCATCACGTGCAGTGCTAAAGCTGCCTGGGCCGCTGCAGAGAAAGCCTTGCTGGCGAGGTTTGCAGTGGCGCGGCAAGGTTTAGAGGGGAGAGACGCATTGTTTCTCACTCTCCAGTTCACCGCGGCTGACGGACAGAGATGGGCAGCGACGGCTGCCGTGGGGTCCAGTGTAATCCAGCGGGCTGTTGGACCACTCCTCTCTCGCAGACGCTTGAATGCCATTGGCCAGTTTCACTGGTGTCATTCAATAAGGCTTCAGTAGTATTTGAGAAAAAGGTATTTCCCATAGCAATGTAGAGTGACCGAATTGAAGGGGAACATATGTAGTTAAACCATGGTAACCACAAATTAACCATGGTTTTGCTACACTGACCATCGTTTAACCATGGTATTTATAGTAAAACTGTGGTTATACAAATGGTAATCAATATGCCAAAAAAAAAACCCATAGAACTACACATTTTTACTTCAATAAAATCATGTTTAATTTCACACACTTAAAGGCCGTTTTAGTAAGCAATAACAATAAATAATAAATAAATAATTAAAAATAAATGATGATTGATGATCTTCTTTAAGGCTCTTGTACAAACAGATTTTTCCTTTCTTCTCAATTTAATTAATTTATATTCTTGCATATTTGAGTTACAACTGAATAATTCTTTTTTTTTTTCTCTCTCCTCAAGTCAATCCGTCTTGGTGTCGTCATTGCATCGATATGAAGCCTGTGGTCAAAACAAGAGAGGATCCAGAGCATTTATCCGAGTCTCCTGTTAAAAAAATTAAGAGGGTACACAGGGGTGAAGAGAGCGTTTACAACCTCGAGCAGAGAGGAGACAGCTGAAGACAATGAAGAGGAAGAGGAGTGCTGGATAGATAGCAGCATAAGTGACAAAGGAAGGATATCCTTTTTATTATCCTAAGCATGAGTAACAGATACTTGAAGACTGGATCAACAGAAAGATTGAATCATACAGGAGGAATTTATGATGGTGTTAGAAATCCCCAACAAGTAACTGCAGTCACGCCCATAGACATATTTTATAGTTTATAGGTCACGCCATCTATGCCATTTTTTTTTTTTTTTTAAGAGTGGGTCGGATAGCTCATCAAACTGAAACCACAGTCAATTAATCGGTAAAGATAGGCTGAAAACACTTTTAAGGGAGTCATAGAAAACAGGTTAAGCAATATCATGACTTCATTTTAGGTAATGGATTATTATGGGATTCTGAGGAAGACTAAGGTTTTTGGTAAACGTAGGAGGGCATATGATGGTATGTTTTTTTGTTTTGTTTATCATTTATCCAATCCAAGAAAATTATTTATTTATTTATATATTTATGTGTCATGCTATGTGATATACAATCACACTATCTTGTCATTATTCTAAAATATGTTCCATGTGCATTTGTATTAACTTAATTGCTAGCTTGTTTCCCCTCGCCATCTTTATTTATTAAAGCAATAAGCCACTCTTGGACATTTAAATCCATTTATTTATTTAATTTAAGGTTCATTGTATCAAGACTAAATGGAGAATAGATGCACTTTTTAATATGTCTATATTTGAACGATTTATAATGATTCAATTTCTAAAATAGCTGATATTTAGATGCGCACACACATAAAATTCACATAATATCTACATTTATGTGCATGTTCTTTTACCTGCATCACTGCAATACATTTGGACATTTAAGTTTGGACACCCCAGTTCTCAGATCAGATCACCCCAGTTCTCTTAATTTTAATACATTAACACCTTTATGGAAATGCACTCACTGAGAAACACTTTTTCGCTCTCTGCAGGAAGGAAAGTGAAATTACAGCATCTCGGATATTTAATCGCCCCTCCCACAGTTGCGTCAGACCGCTGACGCAATGCGCAATGACCACGCCCCCTGCGTGAGATCTTTCCGCTTAAGTGTCAGCCGCCAAGTGACCATCAAGCCGAAACGCACCTGAAAATGACCGACCAAGGGCTGACGAATGAAGCAGCTGCCGCTGCGTGTAAAGAGGGGAACCCCATCACTAAAGTAAGACGCTGCACTTGAGTCCAGAACTAGGGCGAGACCTGTCAATCAAACATGAAGATCGTCGCACATTTCCCTATTCTCCTTTAAAACTACTGCGATTCATAGCATCTCTTTGATATCGATGTTACTTTACAGCGATTTATCTGCATCTCTGGGTCTCTTTTAGTTCCTCAGCTGAGTTTGTATGCGTAAGTGCTGTATTGCTGAGTCATATGGATATGAAAATCAATACAGACTTGATCCTGTGTGTAATGCTGATTGCTGTAAGTTACTAGGATGACCTTTGACATGATGAAATGTTGACAAGTGGCTCCTCCAGTGTCACAGACAGAGCAGTGCCTACATATAAATATTACTAGAAGAACACTAACACACTTTTCATCAGGGAAAACCTGGTAATATTAGGAAATATTAAGACTTTTTGTCCACTCTTGGAAAAGCCAAGTCATAAATAATCTTAATTTTGCTGTAAAATAACATTTATATCAGAGAGCTGGTAATAATCATAATTTGTAACAGTGCTAGAGAATACAGAATGAGATCTTTTGAATAATTTGAATATTGCATAACTTGAATTCTATTAATAATGTTAAATAATGTAACTCAAAGGTTTGAGACCATTAATACCCCCCCCCCCCCCCCCCCCCTCACCATTATGGTCTCAGGCCTTTGGATGCCACTGTTTATCATTTTTCATCACCTTATCAGTTTTATTTATGCCACTGCTGTAGGACTTCATGATGCAGCAGACGATGCTGCGGGTGAAGGATCCGGTTAAATCCCTGGATTTCTACACACGCATACTGGGAATGACGTGAGAGAACTTCTTCTCTACCAGAAATGGGATTCAGTCTTGATCAGATTTGCTTTAGTTTTAGGCTACTTACTTTGTAATATCTAAATGTGCTGTGTATGTAGAAAGATTTAGACAAAATGCATTTTAGTTCCATTTTTGTAATAAATAGACATTTGCATGTTAAAATAAGAATTTGAATGGGTTTATCAGTCAAGTACAGTAGTTTGCAGATCTTTGCAACGAAGTATTTTTTCATGTGACTGTTTCGTTGTAGGCTGTTACAGAAGTTGGATTTCCCCTCCATGCGATTCACCCTGTATTTTCTGGGTTATGAGGATAAGAAAGAGATCCCTGCAGATGTGAAGGAGAATACAGCCTGGACATTCTCCCGTCGAGCCACTATAGAGCTCACACAGTAAGTGTGTGTGTGTGTGTGTGTGTGTGTGCTGGAAGGAACAAATGAAAACCTTCCTGGTCTTTAGGTATCAGCATCAGCCAGTTGAGCACTAATCGTCTGCATAGAGTAAAAAAAGCCTTTACCATCCTTACCATGATATATGCCAGGCCCTGTTCTGTGACCAAAGACCTGAATTATGTGTAGATCCTGTAATACTGAATTTATGAACAGAAGTCCAAAGTGCAAGGCTGTTTTTATGTGCCATTCTGTATTTCTCATTTGTCTGTTTTTCTTTTTTATCAGTAACTGGGGCTCAGAGACAGATGACAGCCAGTCTTACCACAACGGCAACTCAGACCCAAGAGGCTTTGGTAAATATAACATCCGTGCACCATTTCTGTCTGTCAGAGTCAGGCTGGACTATATAGCTAAAAAATATATACATATATGTAGAAAGAGAGAAATGTACAGTAGGCAGATATGTCATGTCTATATTTACGCACTTTGATCTTTCTACACTGAACCAGCTTAAAAGGGTGCTTTTTATTAAAGGTGCCATAGAATGGAAAACTGTATGTACCTTGGCATAGTTGAATAATAAGAGTTCTGTACATGGAAATGACATACAGTGAGCCTTAAACACCATTGTTTCCTCCTTATTTAAATCTCGTGAATAAAAAAAGACCACTGAAAAATAGGCGAATCAGAACATAACACCAACTGTTACATAACAGTCGGGATCACTAATAGTTACGCCCCCAACATTTGCATAAACCCGCCCATGTTCTAGGCCAGCTGAGCCATCAGAAGTTCTGCAGGTATTGTGAAGAAATACGAGTGAGGACAACAGCAAAAATGGCAGATCATGGAAATAAATGTTATGTTCCAGGCCGTGCAGGGATGGGTTGGTGTCTGTATTTAGAAAGGCACTGAAAACAAAAAACGCGTTCTAATAAAATAACGCGAGCCACTAAAGGGATGTTACATTACAGTACATAAGATTACACTTACCCAGTGTTGGGGAAGCTACTCTGAAACTGTAGTTTGACAAGCTACAAGCTACTCGTAAGTTAAAGTAGTTAAACTACAGTCAAGCTATCCTTTTGGAAAAGTAGTTAGCTACACTACAAGTTACTATCAAAAAGTAGCTAGCTACATTGAAACTACTTTAGATTTTTTTGAACAACGTATATTATAAATAACTGAATAAGTGTCTGAGGAATGTTTTAAGTAAAATATTTAGTGTTTAAAACAATGCAATACAATTATGATTTCAAAGAGTATTGTTTTATTACACACAACACTCAAATATCTCAGACTGTTACAAAAAGTGTAACCTTTACTTGTCGTTTCTTTGAGAGACATGAACTTGGACAAATAAGGCCATGGGTAATTAACGTTAGTTGTTTCTCCATCCTCCAAATCTGCCGCCACGTCTTGCTCCATCATGGATAATATGGGTGTGTCAACCCACTTCTGTACGTCAGTGAACTGTTAGCCGCAAGATGCGTGATTAAACAACAGGTGGCGGTAATGGCAAAAAATGAGTTTGTAATCAAACAAGAAGAATATCCTTGCATCGCGCTGATTCGCGCAGGCTCGACAAAACGCAATGTAGCTTTTGCTCGCGCTACACCGCTACTTGCTGCAAAAAGTAGTTAGCTACTGGAAAAGCTACACTGTTTAAAAAGCAACTGAGCTACTGCCAAGCTACTGAAAAATGTAGTTAAGTTAGTAGCGTCGCTACTTGTAGTTAACTACTCCCCAACACTGCACTTACCACATAAACAGAGTAAGGAGAGATGACTGAGGATGATGGCGAATGATTTACAGATCCTGAGCACCACTGACAAGCATCTGATTCCATTCCAAAACAGTTTCAATGCCCAGCATATTAATAGAGGCTCCCTGATGCCCGTATTTTATTTACAGTATAATTACCCAATGATATAACTGCGCATGAAAGTATTGAAATATATATTTTTCCTGTGTTTCCTTCCTGTGAGCTACTGAAATTAACCGCCAATCAGAGCAGAGCTCAACATTAGCCCCTTTCACACAGTAATACCAGTAAATTACCGTAAAATTACCGGAACGACTTTACCGGTAAATTCAGAAATGCACTGTTCACACAGGCAACAACATTCCGTCTTTTTTCCGGAAAAGCACCATTCACACATCCATCCAAAATACTGGTAAATTCTGTGACATCATTAACCTCCAATGGCTGCGCTTGTATTTGTTAACATGGAGGGGTATATGCAGTCAGTCATTTTGTTGATGGTTTCATTTTTGTCTCAAACTTTTGTATTCATGCAGCTGCTTTTGTCCCAGAGACATCGTAATAGACGACTACAAACCAGTGCTTAATTTGAAAATTTCGAGGTCCCGGAACAAAGCGGGGTGATGGATCCGGCATGTGATTAGAGGAGGGAGAGGTAACGGAGCATTCAGCCGATCACATTGGTGGGCATCTTAAGTGATTAACAGCGTGCATCAGTTGCTTTTATTAAATTTTGAAAACCGCAATTTCCAAGCCTGGGGGAAAAAAAATACAAAAAAATAATGAAATTTTATTTCTAATTTTAGTTATAATTAATCATGTCCAGAATTGTCGTGGGGGATTGTGTGTATATTACATAGTTTTACTCATCCCCACAGATTTCAAGTTTATAATGAGGGAAATTCCTGCAAACATTTATTCAAGATAGCAAGTAGGTTATATGAGTAAATAAATCCACACAAACTAGCAGATTAAATCAGTCATTTGAAAACAGTGTGAGGGATTCAGCTGGAGCGCGTCTTCTCTCTTTCACTCTTTCAAAGCGGCTTCACAGCAGCGCATATCATCTGCAACGAGCTGCTGCACACCGATCCAAGACTTTCGCTCGCATTTCAGGACAGTTGACAAAGTTGTAACTTGCTTAATCGGGTCATTGTTGCATCGTCACAAAATTTGCACGTCTTTTTAAGCCAATCGGTACTCGCGCGCTCCAGAGGCTGTTTCAAGGCTGAGCGCTCACAGTGACATCCAAAGCCGCGAGTATCATATTGAGTTATTTTAAGTAGTTTGTTGTTGAGCTTAAGTGGCCAAATACACACAAAATTACGCAAAAATGGCCGTCCTGGCGAGTATCCAGGTTTTTTCTTAAGTAAATGTGAACAGTTGAAAAAAAAAAAAACAGTTATGTTACACAAATGCAGAGGTCTGTGCGACGGACATGGGCGCATACATGGGAAAGTGTGGAGTGAATGCGTCATCTGTGTCAGTGTGTTATGATTGGCGTGGAGTAGAGTCTTACGTCAGCGTGTTCTGAACTCGTATGTGCTCATATCGGTAATTTTCCTTCTGTGTTCACACACAGCATGATTCCGGCAATTTACTGGTAATGTTACAACTTCTCATACCGGTAAATTGCCGGAACGAATTTACCAGTATTTTTTTGAAAAGGTCCTGTTCACACATGATCTCCTTACGGCAATTTACCGGTAATTTTACGGAAAAGTCTGTGTGTGAGAAAAGGTTTATTGAGCCGCACTGTGAAACAGCCAATCAGAGCAGCGCTCAACATTGAGCTGCACTGTGAAACAGCCAATCAGAGCAGAGCTCAACATTATTATTCATGACCCTTCCAAATTAGCCAATAACAGACCGAAATCCTAGGGTTGTAAATCGACATGTAAAACTGTTTCTGGAAAATTTGTGCCTTTACCTAAGCCACATACCTGCTATGTAGATATTAGAGAACAATTTAAAATATTGTATCAATGCATTCTATGGCACCTTTAAAGCTGCAGTCCGTAAATTTTGCCTCTTTGTCACCATCTCTGTTTGAAAACCTGGAATTGCAATTACTTGCGTAATTATCTTCCGTGTGTGGGTTGTACTCTGACACGGCTCCAGCGCGGATTAATCTAATGTTGAGGAGTATGTGTCAGTCTGTCACCGGTGTGGATACTGTACTTAGGAATCAGAGATTCTAGCCTATGTCTTGGATTATATGACCCAAATAAGAATTTTCACCGTATATTGTCATCTGAACAAGTAAGTAACAAGTCTGCCACATTTGTTCTGACCAACTGAGGAAAAAAGCATTACAATAAATCGCCCTACCAATGGAGATTTAATCTAACGATCGGTTAGCTCATATCACATCTGTGCAAATTATTGTTATACTTTATTCTCAAATAATTAATGTTAACAACATCAGCATTGCATGACTATGAGTATAGTGTGTATTAGCGTGTAGATTTCAATTTCTGTACAGTCTAATCTAATTGTCATGCCATTCAAATTTCATATTAAAAAATTATTTTAACCCAAAAAGCAAACTATGCTCCCTTCGAACTGGTTTTCTTTCAAATACAAATCTTGTGTAATCCCAGGCTATCTGTAATCAGAAGCACATTTAAAACTGGAATATAATTTAATGTCATTCACATGTGTTTCATAAACACATAATCCTTTCTGGATTACAATCCGCCATCAAAATGATAAATTTAATTATTCCAGCTGCTGTGAGAAAAGGCTATGAACGATCTGGCACCTGCAGAATCCTCACATGTGATAGCCTACTAGCCGGGACAACTTCTCTATGTTTACAGACGGGACGTAATGACGCAGTGCCATGCTCAGATTTCCTGTGAAAACCTACCCGTACCACTCAAATTAGAAAACATTATTATAAACTAACCGTTGTGAACCGGGCTAAAGTAAGGCGATAGTTTTTAACACTGGCTGGTTATGTACTTGCTCAAATATTGATTTTGGGTAATTTTTTTTTAACCAAAAAAGATACGGACTCTAGCTTTAATTTATAGAAACCATAATTTCGGCTAAACGGCAATTAAATTCAAAACTTTACATGTAATAACTAAAATACACAATATGCCCTGAATATTTTGCCTATATTTTAGTTCAAATATTCAGGGCGTATTTTCCAAATTTCAGTATATAGTTCACTGTATCAGTATATACAATAAAAAAAACGCAATATTTACTTGCATATATTTTAACTAAACATTTTATTGCACTAAAAATGCCACAAGGGGACTTCAGTGAACATATTTGATCAATACTGCACACTATTCAAATCTACATTTATTTCCTCTGCCATTTTGGCTACTGAAGTTTAAATCAGAGATGCAAATAAACGCTCCCATACTTGTGATTCTCAAAACAAAGGAAGGATTGTGAAACCCAAGTCAGTAGGAAATGTAATGATCAAATAAAAAGCGCATTAAAATCATTGTGACATTCATGATGTTACATTATTCTGTATTTTTTTTATTATACATTTTCCATGCATTATTTTATATTGATTGTAAAATGATTGTGATTATGTGAAAATATAGTTCTAGATAAAAGTATAATGTAATATATTTGTTACATTATTAACTTAAAATATGAAAAATATAATTTTTGTGTTAGGCCATATAGGAATTGCTGTACCGGATGTCTATGCTGCCTGCAAGCTGTTTGAAGAGAATGGAGTGACCTTTGTAAAAAAGCCTGATGATGGTAATTTCTTTTGTTATCCTATGTGATTATTTTAATTGCATAGTGTTTCTCCACCTGCAACGCACTCTTTTGTAGTGTCACAGAATTTGCATGTTTGGATGTTTATATTTGCATGTTACTGTGACTATATTCTCAATAGCATACTATCCTGCTACTCTTACTATTTCTGCATTATATAGCATATGTACTGTGCACAGAGTATGCACATTTTCTGTATACATGCAATACAAAGACCCCTTTTCTTAAATAAATAAAATTGGATTACAAATGCAAAATAATACTCTTTGATCTTCAAAGACCGAATGTCACTGAAATAAACTTAAAAGAATATTTACTAGTAATTTATTTATTTATTACTTGCAGGTAAAATGAAGGGCCTGGCCTTTATTCAGGATCCTGATGGTTACTGGATTGAGATTCTCAGCCCTAACAACATGGTGTCCATCACTTCTTAAAGACTGTTGTTATGCTGTGACCTGATCAGAAGACACTAGTTGTGAAAATCAAGGACAGTTGGGTGATCAGAATGGGGGATTGCTCTGTGGACAGCATGGAAAGCTGTGCACTATGAAGACTGACAATCTTTGACATGACGGCGACATTATGTTAGACATCTGGTCACCTGAATATAAGATATACGAATATAATTTGACATGTACTTTTTGAAATAATGCAGTCCTCCATAGAGTCTAATTTTTGCAAGTCATTCTAACCTTAAAACCCTACCTTTGTTCAAATAAAGCAAGGCAAGTATTTTTGTGTCACTCTTTCGTTGACTGTTTGAAAGAGCCTGTAGTACATTTGTTTCAGGATACAATATTGGTCTGTACCCTGTTAAAAAGACACTAAGATTTGTATGAGTTAAATTGAAAGGAAATGAAGCTGCAAACATATTTTGCACGTTTGAACATGTCTGAACACGGGGTTTACACTGAACCAGGTTTAAGAAGATTAAGCATTCAAACAGCTGACCAGCATTAAAATGTGTCTTCAAGCAGAGTCGGCTGTCATCAAAACTGAGATACACTTATTTGTACTACTAAAATTAAGAATCTTGCTGGGCAACAATCCAATCAGTTTCTGTCACAATTTGTGCCATGATAAGTAAGGCAGTTGGTAACATAAGAATTCAACCTCTTGAGAAGCTGGAAGAATGCATTTAGTTATTATAAATCTACAATAAAACATCATTTTAGTCTGCTAGAGCTGTTCAGGTCTTAGTCGTAAAGCACAGAAGAGAATTAGAATTTTTGAGCCTTCTATATTTTAATCCAAAAACAGTGTGAGCTGAAATTTAGCTTCTTAATATTGGTATAAGTTAGCTTAATATTGTATTTTTGTTTAATGCATATTTTAACTTTCAATAATTTGAGCCCCTGTTGAAGGCTCCTTATAGTTTCTTTGTGAGTACTTTAATTGTCCAATTATATTTCAGGTACTAATTCATCGTGTAATTAATAGATATAAAGCCTATGTAGAGTACAAATTAGGGTTAACTAAACAAATAAACATTAACTGAAATAAACTTATTTTATTTCACATAGTTGCCAAGATTTGTTTTCATTTAGACATGATGTAGGCCTAAAATTCTAAATACTAAAAAAACTCTAAAAGCTCCTGAAATCCAGGGATGCGTTCAGCCCCGAAAAAACGGTGCAAAGCGTTTATTAAACGGAAACGGTGGTGCGTTCAACACCCTGTTCTGATGAACCATGCCAGCTGAGAAGGCCATTCTGTGTTCCTTTGAAGAATTTTCAGAGCCTTATGAAATGGATATAAAAACATTTTTAATACTGCAAAATACGCTCGATGTTACAGTCACTGCCCTTGCCGTCCAGAATAACACAGAAACAGTTTCTTCCCTCAGGCAATCCATCTCATGAACACTTGAACTCTTAACAATAAACATCAAACACACAACACTATCATACTTTTTATTTTTATTTTACACACATACATTCAAATTTGCACCTAACATACCTGTACATACTGAATTGTCCATTTTTGTATATTTGCACATTATTTATGTTATTTTTTATTATCTGTGTCCTGTTGCTGTCTCTCTGTCGCACTGTGGAGCTCCTGAAAACAAATTCCTCGTATGTGCAAACATACCTGGCAATAAAGCTGATTCTGATTCTGATAAAAGAGAACATCCCAGTCCAGTGAAGGGATTTGTGGAAACTGTGGTTTCTAATTATTGTGATCCAACATTTCAGGATGAAAACAAATTTGAGGTGAAGGATAATCCACTTCTTACCTCCGAGACTGTGTTATGATTTATATGACCTTATTATTTTTATTGTGAGTATTAGGCTGATCATTATTGCTGATCATTGTTGTTGTGCTGTGATATTGTAATATTAACCATTATATAATCAGAGGAGGATAGAAAATTTATCAAATTTCAAGTTTATCAAGTTTATGAAAGTGTCACTCCACAATACAATAGCAAAATATATAAATATGTATAATATTTTTATGTTACATGAATTGTCTAGCACACCTTCCTGAGGAAAGGATATGGACCAGAAGACATTGCAATTACTGCATATTTAGACTTAAAGAAGTTCCAGATCTATACTTGTGCTCTTATTATTTTGCCTTTAATGTAAATGTGCAAACAATATACTTGCTCTTGTGAGTTTATTTTGATGTTAATTAATTGATCATAATCATGTTGATATGCTATGTTTCTATAAAACTCTTATGACAAACTTGTCTTCTAATATCTTCAATTGTTGCGTGCAGTGGACACATTAAATGACTTCACTTGGACACATTGCGCGATCTCGTGTGGTTTATACACGTCGCTGCTGACATTATTCCTGCTCCGTCCACTAGAGGCGCTGCAACATTAACACGGAACTTCCGGAGGACATCTTATAAACATCCGGTAGGTGTTTTTTGCAGAAGAACAGATGGATTAGTAGCTCTTAACAGATGTGTTTTTAGCATATATTATTTAATGTTAAATACATATTTGGCATATATTCACTGGAATCAAGAGAATAGCGTTAGCTGGAGACAGACTGAATCTGTTTTAGTGTGGGTGAGTGTATTATGAGTCAGTTTTAACGACGATAACATCACCTTTTTTCTAATGTAACACTGCTTTATTTCATTGTTTTTAACCAAAATAGAGCATTACATGTGCTCTTATTATTACTGACACGAATGGTCTGTCATGGTGCTCGGAATTATGTTTATTTAGTGAATAAACATTTATTAGTGGACATATAATCATTTTTTTTGTTACTGAATGTTATATTACGTATCTATATTATGTTCAGTTCATTTATGTATTCTTCTTGTTAAATACATATATATATATATATATATATATATATATATATATATATATATATATATATACACACACACATTTGATATTTAATTCGAAATTTTGATAATTTAATTGTATTTGTGAAATTGTATTTACCATGATTGAGTGTTTCAAAATAAGACAAACCAATTAAATAAATAATAAAAAAAGATATATATGTATATATATATATATATATATATATATATATATATATATATATTTATTAGGTTTCCCAAAAGATGAACACTTGCAAGTATGGAAAGTGATAGACGACAGGGAGAAGAACTAATATACTAAGACATGAAAACATAAATGTCCTGTGCTGTAGGAATACTCCTTTTCTTTGTACAGTGTTCATTGAAAAATTGAAATGGTTTGTTCTTTATGATTGAGGTGTGAAAGTGTTCTCCAGAAGGGATCATGAGTGACAGTCATCCTTTGCGGCCGATGAGCTCTGCGTCTGAGATCGACCACCTCCATCTCCTGTCAGAGCAGCTCGGCGCTTTAGTTCCCGGTGAAGAGTACAGCGATGTCACCTTCGTGGTGGAGGAGAAGCGCTTTCCTGCACACAGAGTCATTCTGGCGGCCCGCTGCCAGTATTTCAGGTTAGTCTTGGAGAGATGTTTCATGTCTATTGGGGTTTTTCTTGAGTGAAATCACTTATAATAGGAACAGAATCCATTAGTGAAAGTGAAGTGACATGTGGCCAAGTATGGTGACCCATACTCGGAATTTGTGCTCTGCATTTAACCCATCCAAGTGCACACACACACTGTGAATACACACCCGGAGCAGTGGGCAGCCAATGCTGCAGCACCCGGGGAGCAGTTGGGGGTTTGGTGCCTTGCTCAAGGGTCTCACCTCAGTCTGGAGAGAGCACTGGACATTCACTCCCCCCACCTACAATCCCCGCCAGACTTGAGACTCGAACCTGCGACCTTTGGGTTACAAGTCTGACTCTTTCCATTAGGCCACGACTGTGAAACATATCACTTTTCAATTTTTTTAGCAATTTTTTAGTGCAGTTTTAAACATTCAGAGAAATAATGCGGCAAAAGTGATGCAATATTTTGTTAAAAATTGCATTGGGTCATCTGATGCTAAACTATTTATTCATCTTTGTTAATGTTAAGTAATATAAATATAACTAGTTCATTTTAGCTCAGGTCCATTAAATAAATGTACAGATTTGAATTTTAATTAAGTATTAGTAAATGTTTAAAATAACATTACCTAAGATTAATAAATGCTTTAGAAGTATTTCTCATTGTTAGTTCATGTTAACTAATGTAGTTAACAAATCTTTACAAATTGAAAATTGTTGTAAAGTATTACCTAAATTTATATATGCATTAAGATATAATCAATTCAGAAAGTGGCGCAACTGAATTATCTTCTTAGGAAAAGAATGTAATGCTGATATTTCTACAAAATCCACAATTTTTATGTTTTCTGCACAAAATCACAAAAGAAAAAGACAAAAGTCATTTTGTTAAACATTTTAATGAGAGAGACACATTTCGAGGCAGTTCAGTTCAATAACAGTGTCAGTGTTACAAAGAGATGCCCATTTTATAGAATATTTATTTCTTATTGATAAAAAAACGTCTTCATTCATTTCAACCTCTTTTTCTATGTCTTTCATTCTGACTCCTCAGGGCTCTGCTGTTTGGAGGGCTGAAAGAGTCCCGGGACCAGGCGGAGGTTCGGTTGGAGGAAACACGTGCCGAGGCTTTTTCCATGTTGGTGCGGTACCTGTACACTGGCCGAGCCACCCTGAGTGAAGCCAGAGAAGAGACTCTGTTAGATTTCCTGGGGCTGGCGCACCGCTACGACCTCCAGCCACTAGAAGGCTCCATATGCGAGTTCCTCCGCACTTTATTGAGCACGCGAAATGTCTGTCTGGTGTTTGATGTGGCTAGTCTGTACTGTCTGAACGGGCTGGCCGAGGCCTGCATGGCCTACATGGACCGTAACGCTATCGAAGTGTTGAAGTCAGAAGGCTTTCTCACGCTTTCAAAGGTGAGTGATAGAAAATGTGACAATTTTAAAATTTGAGAAAGCCAATTTACTGATTTACCATTTAAGCTGCTGCTTCTTCTGAGACTAAATTTAAAATGTATTTTCCTTCTAGAGTTTAAACAATACAACCACCAAACTCAGTATAGACCTTCAGATTGGGCTGACTCGAGTTACTATTATTTTCATTAAACGGACGCGCAAAAATATAGAAAGTTCTAATGAGGGGGTCAAAACTTATATGATAAGACTTCTACCCCCGGTTTCACAGACAAGGCTTAAGCCTAATCCTAGACTAAAATGTAAGTCTGAGCTGTTTCAACTGAAAGAAACTTTCACTGACTGATCTTAAAAAATATCAGTGTCTTTGTTTTGTCTCAAGATGCACACCAGTAATGTTTTTTTCTAAGTACGTTCATAAAAATGACTTAAATGTCCTAATTGAACTATAGCCTAATCCTGGCTTAGTCTAAACCCTGTCTGTGAAACCGGGCCCTGGAGTGTTTAGGACAACATGCTAAAGCAGGCTAGCAATGTACCAAAACATGTTAGAAATATGCTAATCATGATAACAACATACTAATCATAGCATGCTTACAACAGGTTATTCATACTAAAAACGTTAGCAACATGCTAATCATGCTAAAAACATGCCAGCAACATGCTAATCATCTTAAAAAAACATGTCAGCGACATGCTAATCATGTAAACAACAGTCTATCAACATGTTAACCATGTTAGAAAAATGTTAGCAACATGATAATCATGCTAGAAACATGCAAACAATATACTTACAGCATGTTAATCATGTTAACAACATGCTAATCATGTTTTCGACAATCTAGCAACATGCTAATCATTCTAAAAACATGCTAACTACATACTAATCATGCTAACAATATGCTAATCATGTTAACAACATGTTAGCAACATGCTAATCATGCTTGGAACATTCCAAATCATGTTAGCAACATAATATGCCAACAGTGTGCCAGCAATCATGCTAGGAACATGCTAACAACATTCTAATCATGTTAACAACATGCAATCAACATCTGTCTAATTTATAAACTTTCACACTTCAAGCTTTTACAACTGCTTCAAACTGTCAGGATAGGCTTTCTCAAGCCAACTTCAAAGTTTGTCTTGACAAACGCTTTTGTCTAGTTAAGATGCAAACATAATCTGTCTGTTTCCTCATTTTCCTCTCTGCAGTCTGCCCTGTTGACCGTGGTGAGGAGAGATTCCTTCGCTGCAAGTGAGCGGGAGATATTTCAGGCCCTCTGCCGCTGGTGTCACCACAACGGCGATGGCCCAGAGTCGAAGGAAGTGATGTCAGCTGTGCGACTGCCCCTGATGACCCTCTCTGAAATGCTGAATGTGGTTCGTCCCTCGGGCCTCCTGACCCCAGACGACCTGCTGGATGCCATACAGACCCGCTCGGAGAGCAGAGACATGGACCTTAACTACCGCGGCATGCTCAGTGCGTTTACTTCCCTCTGCTTTTGTGTTTTGATACTTGAGGTGGCAAGCGCTCTGATACAGCCGAACATGTTTGAGTCAGATCCCGAGGCAGAAGAAATTGAAACTGCACGACCACAACGATTACAGGAGTCTGTTTCAGTGTGATAAAATGTTTCCACTGCTGTGCTCTGTGTGTTGTAGTCCCAGAGGAGAACATTGCCACTATGAAACATGGTGCTGTGGTGGTGAAGGGTGAGATGAAGTCTGCTCTGCTGGATGGAGACACGCAGAACTATGATCTGGACCACGGCTTCTCAAGACACCCCATAGAAGAAGAGGGACGAGCCGCTGGCATCCAGGTCCGCTTGGGTCAACCCTCCATCATCAACCACGTACGTCTACTGCTGTGGGACAAGGACAGTAGGTAATGCTACATTAATGGGTTAGTTCACTCACAAAAATGACATTTTTCATATAATGAAAGGGATTGAGAATAGATGCTGATGAGCTCCAGAAAAGCCAAAAACTATATGAACCATAAAAGTAGCTATATGAGATATGATAGCTTTGGATACAAGAACTAATGGCGCAACGTCTTCTTGTGGCTCATTTTAAATGTATACAATATCCTTACTAAACTTTTTGTTACATATTTGTCATATTGTTATATGTGCTCTTTCTTGCCCGTAGGTCATACTCGTACTATATTGAGGTGTCTATGGATGAGCTGGACTGGGTGCGTGTGGCGGATCACTCCAAGTTCCTGTGCCGCTCCTGGCAGCATCTTTATTTCCCAGCACGAGTCTGCAGGTAGAACTCGTTACACAAAACCAGCTGGGCTTTGTTTATCTTTGAAAAACATTATTTTGTCATACTACTTCCTCTGTTGAAAACATCAAGACTCAATTACATAAAAATTAAGGCAAGGCTAAAAAAGACATTTTGCAGTTGCTAATCAATTGTTTTCCATGAAATTTATGTCTTGCCCACTGATATAAAAATGCCAAAAGTAATATTTTTGTATGTACATTAGTGTGTATAATATAAAAGTAGCTGTTCCTGCATTTAAGAAGTGTTTTTAATAGATGTAATTGAAATGACGCACAGAAATGTCAAATTCCACTAAATTCGTTACTGGTTAAAGGTTTGGGATCGGCAAGATTTTTTTGTATGTTGAAAAAAGTCTCCCAAAGGCTGCATTCATGTAATCAAATATACAGTAAAATAGTCATATTTTGAAATATTATTACAATACACCATACCAGTTTCGATCTATTTTAAAATGTAATTTATTCTTGTGATGAAAAGCTGTATTTTCAGCATAATTACTGCAGTCTTCAGTGTCACATGATCCTTCAGAAATAATTCTAATATACTGATTTACTGCTCAAGGATCATTTCTAATTATCAATGTTGAACAGTTGTATTGCTTATTATTTTCGTGGAAACTGAGATATATTTTTTACGGATTCTTTGATAAATAGAAAGTTCAAAGCACAAACAGCATTTATTTGAAATATAAATCTTTTGTAACGCTTTAAAAGCCTTTACTGTCACTTTTGTTGAATTGAATGCATCCTTGCTGAATTAAACACACAAATTTTCTAAAAAAGTCTTAAACCCCACAGCTTTGAAAGGTAGATTAGTTATTACCAATGTGTTTTAGAATGATTTGTTTATATAATACTTACATGCTGAACAAACCTTGTACATGATGTACAATTTATTATTGATATTAACATTTTTGTTGTAAGTCAATCAAATACAAATGATCGTTACAAAATATTGTATGTACATTTCTTATTTTCATAAAGTCAGCAAAGTTGTGATGTTGGATTTTTAAAAAAAGCAAATAAAAACAAAGCTTGGTATCTCTGAAAAGTTTAGGATGTCCCATGTGGCATGTATGTACGGTTACTTCAAACAAATATCCTCTGCAGAGAACAGAAATGAATTACTGTGTTGTAAGATGTTAGATGTTATACTAACTGTGTTTGTGAACATTTCTGTTTTGCGTTTTTTGTGAATGCAGGTTTATTCGTGTTGTGGGGACACATAACACTGTCAACAAAGTGTTTCACTTGGTGGCTCTGGAGTGCATGTACACACAGCGACCTTTCACGTTAGAGAAAGGCATACTGGGTAATGCAGTTTTCCTCATTTCAGAAAGTTACACATCAGCTCGGCTTCTGAAACTCATCCCATGTCTCCCTGCAGTTCCCACAGAGAACATTGCAACTGTGCAGGCATGTGCGAGTGTAATAGAGGGTGTGAGTCGCAGCAGAAACGCCCTGCTGAACGGGGACACCAGCCACTATGACTGGGACTCGGGATACACCTGCCACCAGCTGGGCTCTGGAGCCATTGTTATCCAGCTCGCTCAGCCATACATGCTGGGCTCAATGCGGTACAACAGCTTATGTTCAGGGTTCAGTAGAAGTTAAAGGTTATAATTCTGTCTCATGTTGATTCTGTATGAATTTCTTCTGTGGAACTTAAAGAAATAATGTTTAGATGATAATAAATTAAATTCACTCAAACTCAAAACATTACTTAAAAGTATCATAAAAGTAGACCATATGACTTACACGATCAATAGGGCATGAAACAAACTGAAATTGAATCAGTTGTTTGCCAAACACCTGCTCTGCCACACATCTCAAAATTAATAACAGTTGATACAAAAGCACTTAGTGGAAGTAAATGGAAGAAAACAGGGCAAGGTAATAAACCACTGTTTCAGAAGTGTAGCCAAAAACATAGCCGCCGCAAGACATGTTAAAATGACAGTCCTACTGCTAAAATAATGATTTATACAACATCTAGAAAAGTAAGCAAAAGTAAAAAAATCTTTAAAATTCAACTTTAAATCAAAATACAAACCTGTTGTATTTTTATTTGACTTTGCACAGTTTCTACACATCCTGATTTAGAGGAATAGTTTTGTGTTATACCCATGCTTCAGAACCCAAAACATTCCTCCAAGTTGGATTCACCCTCAATATGCCTTTCAATCATTGAAGTCTCAGTCTTTGGTTAAAACATACTGACTCTGTGTGTGTATAGGTTGCTGTTATGGGACTGTGATGAGAGGAGCTATAGTTATTACGTGGAGTTGTCCACAAACCAGCAACATTGGGTGAGAGTTGTAGACCGCACTAAGGTGCCTTGCAGGTCAGTAAATTGTTTTTATCATCTCATTATTTCCTTGCATTATAATTTTTATGTCTTATCTCCCCAGTGTTTACATATAATTGTAAGTTGGTTCTTGCATGTAATTCTTACAGGTCGTGGCAGACTCTGACGTTTGACAGACAGTCTGCATCCTTTATTCGTATTGTAGGAACTCACAACACAGCTAATGAGGCAAGTAATCTCTCTGAACACTCTCACATGATGTTCTGTGACTCTATCCAGCTTCACGTTAAAGGAGAAGTTCACCAAAAATGAAACCTTTACCCTCATGCTATGCAAAATGTAAATGAGTTTGTTTTTTCATGGGAACAGATTTGGAGAAATATAGCATTACATCACCAATAGATCCGCTGCAGTGAATGGGTGCCGTCAGAATGAGAGTCCAAACAGCTGATAAAAACACCACAATAACCCACAAGTAACATCTTGTGAAGTGAAAAGCTGCATGTTTGTAAGAATCTAATATATCCTTAAAGTGTTTTGAACCCGTTATCCTCTTACATTGAAATCCACCGACATATTTTAGATTTTTTTCTGTGCATATTTCTCTCCTGATTCAAACGTGAGAACTTTTTAATTAGTGAAAGCTAATATTAAGCTTTTATTCAGATGTTTCTTAAAAACACACAGCTTTTCACTTCACGAGACTTGTGTATTACTTGTGGATTACAGGGTTTTTATCGGTTTAAGCTCTCATTCTGACGGCACCCATTCACTGCAGAGGTAAGCATGTGATATAATGTTTCGCCAAATCTGTTCAGATGCAGTGAATTTTCAGCAAATTATAATTTTTGTGTGAACTATTCCTATAATGTTGCATTCATCAAATTATATTAAGAAACATGAATTCAGTCATATTGCAGATCAAATTACACATGCAGTATTTAAATAATCACATTTTTGACGAAACTCTGCAGCCCTAAAGCAGTTTTTCCTCATGCTGTCTCCATTAGGTGTTCCACTGCGTTCACTTTGAGTGCCCCGCACAGGCGGACATGGTTGTTAAAGAAGGAAGTCCTGGACCAGATCAGCCCAAACCAGAATGCAGCTCCCAGAACTCAGATTCACAGAGCCTGATGTCCCAAAAACCCTCCACATCTCCACACACATAAGCTATGGATGATTTCTCCATGCTGCTCACTTGCATTAAGTACAAGACACACTTGAGATGCTCAACTTAAAAGGTTGTTCTCAAGGTTATGTGCTGCTAAAGAAGGAACTATTTATATTTATGAGAAAATACTTGGGCTGAATGTAACATGATAGTGAATAGAATAATGACTGTCACATGCACTTGTTTTATTATGTTCAGATAATTATAAAAACCATAGTAATAAAAGTATTACAGACCTAATTGTTTTGGCGATACGGTCTCATTTATTGGACGTCTAGCCATGGTTTAATATAGATAAGTACACAACAATCCAGGTTAAAATTAAAAATTTAAATCGCTGCATAGTCTTGGATGCATTTACTTTGAACAGTTTTGTTCATGTTTTTATGTTTGCATCAAACCAACTTCTGCCAAATGACAGTTTGCACTGAAAAAATGTAGTTTGATTGGACGTGCAGTCTTTGACATCAGCAACAAAAGATATGAGTGTTTTCTCTTCCCTTTTTTAAAGTTGCTAAGTCCTTTTTTTTTTGCTATCTTCACTAATATAAAAAGCAATATTATGTAGTTGCATTCTATTATTCGCATTTAACGTTTTGTTTTTTATCCCTTGCTCTCTTTGAACCACATTAGTACAGATTTGGTTTTGAACCCACCAAATAAGAATCACTGGTTCAGTTCAGGATGCTCACAAATGAATATCATATGAGTTTTGTTATAATGCAATGTAGAATTGGGCTGATTTATTGTTAGGTGATAGACAGTGAAAGAGGTCGAGACTCTTTCGTCAAATCATATATTAATATGCTTCCCTCTCTGAGGACATCTAATAAATACTGAGTTTCAATCAGACACGGAAGGGTGAGAGACACCATAATACCATCAGGAACAGACACACCCTATCAAACTTCCTCGGCGCAATCAAGAGACTTCCCCAAGGGCTGGAGAAAGATGGAGACAACCGTTTTGAGTGCTAAATACGGGCATGTTCATAAACATTTAACGTATGTAAATTAAGATTCTCAGTTCGAAGATTGAGATAAACTCTAGGTAGGGTGTTGACACAGATCTGAGAGGTTGAAGAAATTATTTTAGATACGGTTTAAATTCAGTGTTTGATTTTACGGACGTATCTGTTTAGGCCTACTTTTATATGCTCAAATATTTTTAGTTTGGGTCGCCATTTGATGTCTAATGCAACAGTTGCAGGGTTTCTTTAAAAGTTTGAAAAGTCTTAATTCGCCCTTTCACAAATTAAGGCTTCAAAAATCTTAAATCTGAGCATGAATTCTTTTATGCCTGGTTTCACAGACAAGGCGTTAAACCTAGTCCTAGACTAAAATGCATGTTGAGCTGTCTTAACTGAAAGCAACTTGCACTGACATACTGTAAAATATGGCAATGCTATTGATTTTGATCAAGATGCACAACAGTAATGTTTTTTCTAAGGCACATAAAACATAAAAAAACCTATGTAAATGTCCTAAAAAAAATTCTAATCCTGGTTTAATCTAAACTCTGATGAATATTGCATGCACTGAATTTTTTGTGTGTCATGGTTGCATGCATGGGTGCATGGTTTCCGTAGTGTAGTGGTTATCACGTTCGCCTAACACGCGGGGGCCAGCCGTGGATAGGTGTAGAGCGCTGACTAGCCAATAGGAGCGAAGGAAATTCCAGGGAGGCGGGACGAGTAAAATACACACAATTAGAGGTTCGAATCCCGCCTCGGCCACAAATAATATAATATTAATTTTTATTCGTTTTTCATCTAGATACACTTTAAGTACAATTAACATATAATAAACGAACTTTGTGCACAAAGATAAAATAAATCTTGCAATAACTGTTCTTGTGTAGGATGTACAAAATGTGCAACGATCTTAATAAACATTTACATTATAATAGGGTATAGTTATCGCTAATATAGAAAATGTGAATGTGATTAATTGAAAAGAACATTTTGACATTCATTTTTTTATTTTGTTTTAGACATTTATTTTTAAAGAGACGTTTGCTTTATATTTGTATAACTATGTACAGAAAATGTAATATGAAATATGAAATACAACCAATAAACAATAAAAAATAGAAAGTCTCTCGTTTTATTTATAGTACAATAATATACATATTATATAAAACTGAAAAAAGGTAATAGCTACAGTACAGTACTAACCAAAACATATAATAACTGAATAAATATACATTAAATAATTATAGATTAAACAACAATAATAATAATAATAAAATCTAAAGTTGTGAAGAACACAGAAAAAAACAAGAATTTTAAATTAAATAAGTATGTACAATTATGTATGTTTAATAGTAAGAGTTATTAATATTTAGTGTTTACAAATCAAAATAAAATAATGCAAGTGAATAAATTTAATTTAAAAAACACACTAAAATGCAATGCAAACAAGGCCAATACTTGATATTTTAAAGAACAAATTTACATTTATAGATTAAACAACAACAAAAACAATATTAATAATAATAATAGTAATAAAATCAATAGTTGTGGAGAACAGGAAAAAAGCAAGAAAAAAAGAACATGCTTTTTTAGAAAGAGGCTACACAGTACTTTTTTCAGTTAAACAGATGATACTGTCCATGTGCATGTATATAGTACAGTTATGAATATGATTGTGCCATAAGTAATAAACTAATAAAATGTAAGAACAACAGAACAACATGCTTAAGAAATATTATATGCTTTCCAACATCTAAATAATCATAGAGTTTTGAAAATGTTTTGAAAGAATGGTAAAAAAATTCCACTGATAAATAGAAAATGATGCATATATAACACAGTAAAAGTTAAGCAGACTTTTTACATTTTACAATCCTGCATGGAGTCAACATATCATTCCAAAGTAAACAAAGAAATTAATTGCATTAATGCATTTTAAAATATATTCAAATAGAAAACAGTTATTTTAAATTGTAAAAATATTTCACAATATTTTTTATTACTTAAAAAATAATACACAATTAATTAACACACTTCTATTCTGATTTATATGATTTTATTACTTAATAAATAAAACAACAATTAAATGAAACAGATTATTCTGAAATAATTAAATAATGATTAAATGTAATTCATAATTTATTAAATAAATATCAATAATTAAATGCATCTATTTATTTTCTAGAAGTCCATGAAAACACAACATTTATTAATATATTTCACAATATCCTCTTTCACAGACTATTGTGTTTGATTATCTATTTTTTCATAATAAACACACATTTTTGTAATCAATTTGTTTGTAATTTAAATGTGTGTGTGTAATATATATTAATTACAACTACATCATGCACTGTTGACATATATATATATTTTAAATATTTTATTTAAGTACATAGTGAGAGATTAATGATGAAACATTCACCTTTACAAACAAAGATACTCTTATAAAATAACAGCTGTATTTTATAAGAGTTTTTATTTTTTATAATAGTTTGGTTTACTGTTTCCTAACGTCAAACCATTCAACACAACTGGCAATCCGATTACATGATAATATACATGCAATTTAAATGATAAAATATATTAATATATTAATCATAATGTATATGCAATACAGTAAGTACACTGCGAACGCGAATGATTGACAGATGATACTCGGCTTTTTAAATTACCCGCCACGGAAAAGACGAAACAGCGCCAGGAAGTATACGCGTGGCCAAAAATATATTACATCCGTAGTGTTAAGCACTACCATAGAGAATGAATGGGAAAAGTTAAGGGAAGTTAAGCTCAACTATATTCGGAAACATAATTTTGCATTTATGTTATAGTCTTGAAAAAAATTATAATTTTGATTTTCAAAGGCCTGCACACTAAATAAAAAAAACCTCTTTGTTTATAGTGATTGTAAAACTCAACTAATCCTCCACAAGATGGCGCAATAGAACCAGTAATGTTGGGTAGTCTTGCACTCATCAGCAGTCTGGTTCTTACACAGTGTTGATCTTTCTAAGACATAACTGTTATTCTTGAATACATAGTGGGTCTTGACCCTCCTAACCTCTATCTCGCACTCTCACTGCAATCTATCTCATTATTATCCCTTCACTCCTCCTGTTTTAACATCTCTCTTTCCTTCCATTGGATTTGCTGAAGGTATTCCTTTTGATCTTCCTTCTTCCTCTTCCCATGCCCTGTAGAAGCTCTAATAAGACTCTTGCTTTGGCTCTTCATGACCTGTCAGCCACAGTCAAATTCACGTGACCAGACATGTGGTCGGTGCACTTCCATTTGTTATTTCCATTTTTTCGGTATTTGCACGCGGAGAGAAACAGTCTTCGTGGCTGCTGCAGCCGTCTTGTTTGCCTTTACTCAGCCTCAGGCCATCCAAGATGTAGATGAGTTTGTTTCTTCATCAGAACAAATTTGGAGAAATTTAGCATTACATCACCTGCTCACCAATGGATCCTCTGCAGTGAATGGGTGCCGTCAGAATGAGAGTCCAAACAGCTGATAAAAACACCACAAAAATCCATAAGTAATCCACACCTCTCCAGTCCATCAATTAATAGCGTGTGAAATTTGTTAGAAGCTATTCCATCATTAAGGCATTTTAACTCCAAACTGTTGCTTCTGGCTAAAATACAAATCCATAAAATTGCTTTCTCAAGTGAAAATGCTAAATGTCTCCAAATTTCTTCCTGTGAAGAAACAAACTCATTTACATCCGGGATGGCCCGAGGGTGAGTACATTTTCAGCAAATTTTCATTTCTTTTAACACATTTGCATGTAATAAATTTGATTTCGAGCATGCCACAGGAGAAAACATGTATTTTCTTTAATCTGCTGTTAGGTTGTGCTTCCTTTAGTCACTGTGACTGGAGTGTGCAGAGAAAACGGTGTACCAAAAAAAGCTGTATTTTATTTATTTATTTTTGATGATGCTGAAAAGTCAGCTTTGCATCACAGGAATAATACATATTCAAATTCAAAACAATTTTAAATTATTTCAACATATTGTTGTTTTTACTATATTTTTGATCAAATAAATGCAGTATAAGAGATTTTAAAGGGCTCAAGCGGCAGGCGACAAAACTGTAGCGCACACTTCTAATAAACAGAAGGGATATTGTGCTGTGGTGGACACTAACATAGTTATAGTTATCTTTCTTGTTGTGAACAGGCCTTTATACTTTTATATAAAAAAGTTTTTTCAGTGGTTCTTTATTTATTGAAAAACTACTTTGCACACTTAGTCTAGTTAGGTTATGATTAACATAGTAAGAGGGGCATCATTTTGCTGAACACCCCACACCACAATCCCATAACACATTACTGTAGACATTACATTACTGCAACAAGAGTCCAATCCAGTTATAACCAGATTCATCTTTCTTATAAGAGGGCTGCTTTCTGTTATCCTATCCACAGCCCTATAAACACTGAAACACTTGTCAATAAAGCCCTCGCTCTTTCTTGGGAAGGAATTAAAGGATAAGAGAAGCACTCGTTTATGGAGAGGCATGCACACATAAAGATTTCCCATGAAATCTATGGCTGTTTGTATCTTAAACATCCCTCTTCTGAAATTGGCCCTCATGAATCAAGCAGCTGTATTGATATGCTGAGTTTCTAGAGCAGCACATGTGCCACATTTTCTTTCATCTTTATAATAGTTTTTTTTTTTAAACCATCCATCCATCCATCCGTCCGTCCGTCCGTCCGTCCGTCCGTCCGTCCGTCCGTCCGTCCGTCCGTCCGTCCGTCTGTTCACTTCTACCGTTTTAAACTCTGGATGATTGCCTGGTCAAGCCAACATTTAAAGTCAAACTTTCTTTTCTACTTAAGTCTGAATCATAGCAAGATTTGAAGACAAATACTTGAAGAATGTTTGTTTTTAAAAGGTTACCTTTATGTTTGAATGTCTGTCCTTAAAAAGTGGCACTTTAAAAAAATAAAGGTTCTTTATTGACATCGATGGTTCCATGAAGAACCTTTAGCATCCATGCACTTTTAAAAATAAAGGTGATTTTTATTTATTTATTTATTTTTGCAGTGATGCCATAGAAGAACCATTTTTGGTTCCTCAAAGAACCTTTCATTGAACACTTCTTAAAAGAACCATTTTTATTTAGCATTATCCACCTGTGATCAGATCGAAAACACATCACCAGGTGCATTTTCCATTATAAAGATCTTTAGACTATTAAAATGTTCTTCACACTAAGAACTGTTCACTGAAATGTTCTTTGGGGAACTGAAAGTGGTTCATTTATGGCATTGCTGTGAAAACCCCCTTTTGAAACCTTTAAAGGGGTCATCGGATGCAAAGTTCACTTTTTTATAATGACGTAGTTCTGCACAGGCCGCTTAGAGGCGCCCTGAGTGAGCTGAGAGCTTTCTGCCATTGTGTGATGTCTCCGATTAAGCGATTTAGGTGCTTTGTTGTTGGATGTAATAATGAATATAGCAGTCGTCAGTTACTCCCGACATCTGAGCTGCTGAAGATGCAGAGGATTAACGTTACTTTTGTTTTTGAAGGGAATGCGCCAATCCCCGATCTGCCTAAACGTGTCTATGTTTGTGCGAATTATTCGTGATCCAGGTTCATCTACAGTAGAAGTGAGTATAAGTTGTTGTTTTTTTTAATCTTTGCAAATCGCCTTTCCTAATACGTGCTAGTTAGCCAGTTTCATGGCTGAAGTTTACAGTCTGCTCGTCACCCCACAGAAGAGAGGGGCGGGGTGAGCAGAGCTCATTAGCATTTAAAGCAACATGGCTTGCTGAAAACAGAGCTGATTTTGACGAGGTAAAAAACGTGTTTTTTAAACTACCATTGAGAAATTTGAACCAAAGTATGTTACAGACCTAAAGAATCATATCAACTTGTGGAAAATGGGCATCCGATGACCCCTTTAAGAGCGTGGGTCAATCACAGTAGGGTGCCTTTTGAAAAATAACTCATATGCCATGATAACGTAACATAAAAATGACTATGAAAGGGTGTGTTATAGTAGGCTAAGTTTTTATATTTTCTTTTACATTAAATTTTCTAGATTTTTTTTTGTGTTGCGGAAGAGGATGCATGTTATTTTGCTATGTCCCATGCGCTGCTCATTAAATTTGAATGATAGTAGAATATTATCAAAAATAAAATTTAAAAATTTTGTTCTATTAATATTTTGTTAAATTAGAGATTACTCAATTTGAATGTATTGATAATTTGGTAATAAAAATGATATTTTTATTGAATAAAAAAGAAGAGTTTGTCCATGTCCCTTGAATGGTTATCCATCCTGTAGCTAATGCCTGAGATGAGTAAGTTGGTGACTTTATAATTGACAAATTTTCTTCGCATGAGTTTGCTTACTTGCTTTGCCAAAGCTTAACATGTCCACCCTGTCAGCATAAAATATGCCAGAAGGGATTCGAATACAGTATTTTCAAAATATGTAAGTTTAAATATACCAAATTCTCTTCAACAACAAGACTAAATATTTAGCTAGTCACAGTTTTGTTTTAAGCTAATATGCTAATCGAAGCTCAAAATGCCCACCCTGTCGTTCCAAAATGCCCACCCTGTCGTTCCAAAATGCCCACCCTGTTGGCCACTTAGACTCACGACACATACATGATGCATGACAGAGTGGACAGCATTCATTTGTGGTTATTATTGCTAAAAACTATAATGAATGGGGGAGGGGGGGGAGTATATCAATGTAATTGAGGATGTAATTATATTATTTTTTCTTTTTTTTGAAGTTGAATAAATGTTTCATTGTCATATTTTATCATGCTTTGTGTGTTCTGCATGATGTGTCCACCCCGTCATGTGCTGGTCCACCCTGACATCTGGATATTTTCAAGTAATATTTTAAATAATAATTTAATCATATCTATATAATCCAGTGTGTTCAATAGCTAGGTGTGGGGGCAAAACATGCAAACAAAAAACTGCATTTCAAATATCACAGTTTTCTCCAAATAAGAAAAAATACACGTGCAAATTGTATGAGTTTCTTTAAAAACACATGGTTTACATAAAATCTTTTATGCATTTATAAAAATAAGCCTGTTTAGGAAAGGGACATCATACCTTTCAGAAAATATAATTTGCATCTTAATTTTGCAATGAAAACGTACAGTAATATACAGTATATGTCCATGATAGGGTGGACATACAGTATCTTATGGTTTATGCTTTGAATAATGGCCCATAATTAATGAAATTAATTAAAGAAAAATGTGTGGGAGCTCAGCTAATGTGTTTCTATAGTATTTAAGTGTCTATTTATAACATGACATAAAGCGAATGGGAAATTAAAACCAAAATTTTGGAGTATTGTGAGGGTTGAAATGCAGTAAAACCCTACCAGTTTGCTTCAAGTGTGTTTATACCTGCAGTAGCTCTGCTGAATTGCATTGGATCCACTGTGTATAACTCTGAAAGGAATCATTGTTCAATGTAGTGCTTAAAAGAAGCTTTTGGATGTACCTACCTTGAGATGAAAGTTAAATCTGAGTATATTTTACTCAAAGGCCTTGTTGCCGTGTTTTTGAAAAGCATGAAAGTTTACCCGTGTTCATCAATTCACTGCAAAACCCTCACAGTTGTTTTTTCCCCTCTTCCAGGCACCTTGAGCTTCTGTCTCTTTTTTTTTTTTTTGCACATCAATGCATCTACAAGGTCCCACTGCACCGCACCTTCTGATTTTCCCCATTAAATAATCAAACCTCCTTTGAGAGCGTCGTCTTTGTAGTCTCTCTTCAGGCAGGAAACAACACGGAGAGTAAAGGGGGATTTCTAACTCTGCAAAAAGTTGAAAAGTTGACATGAACTCTTGTAAACCATCGTGAATATGCGTATCAACCTGATGGTTATTTTCCTGAGTGACTGGTGTTTGTGTGCGACTCGAGTGAATGAAACGTTGTGAAAGAAAGCAAATCTGTGTCACTCTTGATGCGCTCGAGCTACATTATAGCTCTGTCATCTTTGAAACAGATTCTCATTAATTCCTAAAGTTCTGTGTGTAGAAACGAGGGGAAAATTGTCTTTGAAGTTGTGTGGAGCGTCTCAGGAGACCTGGAGGCTTCAGGCTGGACTTAACCAGTGATGAGGGAGATGTTGCTTTGAAAGGGAGTCGTTTCACCCTCCACTCATGTTCAGCTATCACATGATAAAGAAAGGATCATTTGCTCTAATGTTTGGTAGGTCATGATACAGAGACTGCATTTGATTAAACATTCTTTAGACAAAATTCAGATTCGTACCCTGAATATTTGCAACATTATCCATCCATCCATCCATCCATCCATCCATCTATCTATCTATCTATCTATGTCCGTCCCTCTGTCTGTTCACTTCTACCTTTTTAAACTCTGGATGATTTCAGTTTAATATTCAACAAGGTTAATAAAGACAAAACTACAGTAGCGTATTACAGATGAAACTGACCTGCACCTGAAGCCCTGAACAGGGTAGTAATTTGTATGGTTGTTAGGATTGTTATGATCGGACAATATTTGTCTGAGATAAAACTATTTGGAAATCTGGAATCCGGGGGTCCAAAAAAATCTAAATATTGAGAAAATCACCTTTAAATTTGTCCAAATGAAGTTCTTAGCAATGCATATTACTAATCAAAAATTAAGTTTTTATATATTTACAGTAGAAACTTTACAAAATATCTTCATGGAACATGATCTTTACTTAATATCCTAATGATTTTTGTCATAAAAGAAAATCAATCATTTTTACCCTTACAATGTATTTTTGGTTATTGCTACAAATATACCCCAGCGACTTAAGACTGGTTGTGTGCTCCAGGGTCACTTAGTTTTGTACCCTGAATATTTTCAACACAACAACTTCTAAAAAGGTCCAAATGCAACATAAGTTAACATTTTTGTTTATACAATTCAATCATTGGAATCCCCCCTTCCAGTAGAGAGAGAGAGAGAAAGAGGCATTACTGTATGGCCTTGAGCCAGTGTGTTGTCAGTGTGCAATTCAATGTCATCTATTTGTACTGTCATATCAAACTTTTAATGTAATTTTTGTGTTTTGCTTCAATATGTGTTGTAGTCAAGGCCATCGCGAGCGGATCATCTTATGTAGGGGTCTGTAGCAGGTCTTGTACTTAAACAGCTTTAAAGCACAAATCCCCTTTACAAACAAGGAATACAGCTTGGGACGTTCCACTTTCTTTTGGGGGAACACTGGTTCGCTAAAACGTTATTAACACGTGATGTTAATGTATGTAGACCAACATTTAAACATCGTATTATGTATTTCTCTTTTTAACAACAGGATCTTGTGAAAATATGAGTAAAACTAAAATATCACCATTTAAGTGGATTTTACTCATGATTAACAAAACCCTATTCGGAAGTTGGTATCTTCCACTCGCCAGCTGATCGGCCTCGACTCCCGGTGCGGTCCGTCGGACTGTACGCGGCCGTTAATTTCTTGATTTTTGTCTAAATTACGTCGAATTCATAGTAACGGCCGCTCGTGTCCTCATCCTTCACTTCTTACGCTGCGTTTTCAGCTCGGGGATTTCGTTGTAAAGCATTTTTTATTAAACGTCGAGCCGAGGAATTCCCGCACAAGCACTAGGCCGCGAGCGGATCCCCGGTGTTTCCTGCAGAAACCTGCCGCCTTCACATCGCCACCATGGGGGACACAGGAAGCGAGCGCAGCAAGCCGCCTAGTATTCCTCCCCGCTGCCCTTGTGGATTTTGGGGGTAAGACGATTCATTTTACACGTGAGTGTACCTGTGCGCCGAATCTGATGCGGAAAAGGCGATAAATGTGAATGAAATGTGGAGTGTTTGTTGTTCATTGTTGTAGGCCGGTGAATGGGGGTGGGGAACAACCACTCCTGTTTTTCACATCCACAGCTGCTGTTTCCCCTCGAATACACACATAAAACACACACATCCATGAAACACACATTACAATTAAAAATCCAGGCTCATCAATAGCAGATTTGGGCGATTTAGTGGTTTTTAACGAGCCTTGTGAGCTGGACTGACAGATCATATCACTCATGTCTCACAATCATTGGCTGTGTTTGAAAACCTTATCTAGACAGAGTTTTTAGCTTGTGTAGATTGTAAAATATGTGTGTTTGTGTTGAAAAAACGTAGTGAACTTGATGCTTTTAGCATCATAGGATTTTTTGGCGTCAAAGTGGACGTAGTTTTTTGTTATAACAAAACATTCATTGTCAGCATTAGAGGGTGCATAATTTTTTGGCTGTATTCAAAATCTAGTTTGCTGCCTACCTAGACAACATTTTAAGCATTTGGATTGTAACCTAGTAAGCTGTCTACCTAGACGAGCTTTTTAGGGCATCACAGGTAACTTTGTGCTGTCTCTTTTAAAAAAAATTGTATGTTGGCTTCTTTGACCAAGGGGTTTCAATCTTTTAGATGCTATGGACCATCAATTACTTATTCATATTTTTAAAATTATAATTATTTTATTTATCAAGACTTTTCCATGGATCCCTATCACTTCCTTGTGGCCCCTTTGCCCCAGTTTGAAAAGTCTTGTCCTAGACAACATTTTGGATGTTTTTTTGACATGCTTCCTACAGCATTTTGGGCTTGCTTACATCAGGTTTTGGCATCGAGGATAACACTTAAGCGCTGTGTGTCAAAACCTATTTAGACCGCATATTGAACATTTGATACACACCTCTGATGAAATGCTGTCTAGGTAGACATCTCCCTGGTTTTGAGACACAGCCATGAAAGGCTAATGACAGATTGACTTTTTCTTGAGTGACACATCAATCAGGGCTCTTCTTCGAGCATGTGTCAGGCTCACAGGTGCCGTCATTTGACACTCCTTGCTATCTGTGCTCCAAACAAATGCATCATTGGGCAAGACCAAGACAGACCTCTGACAGGTGATCATTCAACAGCCTTTTATTAGCCATTTTTCAAAAAAGATATAGTGATGGTTGGATGAAATGCTTATTGTACACCAGTAATGACATGTTTCATGGCTCGTGTATCTGGTAATTTAATCACATAAAGCCCCTCTCACTTTACATGACTAAGCTATTATAAAATACGCTCAACCTGCTGTTTTGTGTAAATTAGATTGTAGATCTATTGATGGTGTCCTTGATTTGTTAGGTCAGGGGTTCTCCAATAGGTATTTAGGGAACTGATTGGAATAGAAATGCCTACTAATTCTATATGCATATTTTCAAAATAGACTAATCAATGGTAGATCCGGCACATTTATCAACTTGTGATCCAAAAACCAATTAGAAGACCATTGTGGTCCATCCAGTCCAACAGTGTAAGCTTCACTGAACCAATGTTGTGAGTTTGGGATGGGACTACCTGTTTGAAGACAGTCATTTTTTTGCAATTCTATTTGGTGCTGCTAGTGGCGAAAAATGGCTAAATGCAATGTCATGTTTCATTCCAGCTTCATTCCTGAGAATAAAGTCCATTATGTGTTTACCATTTCATAAATTGTTTTGCTGGAAATCTTACTTTTCACAGAAATTTGCAATTTATGCATTCATGTTAGGTTCTGTTAAGATGAAGTTTGAGTGAAAACAAGTAACAGCAATAGTATATTAATGACCCAGTCGAGTGCTGTCATTAGGGCCTTTCGCACCGCAGGAACATTTTCATAGTACCCGAACTAATTGTGGAGCTACCTACTTTTTGGCGTGTTCGCACCGCGGGAACTAGGAACGGTTTTAGTTCCCAGAACTACATTTGGAGGAACTAAATTAGCTCCTACTTCAGAGTAGGGTCTAAAACAGTTCTAGGAACTATCCGTGACGTAAGTGTACGCTGATTTGCTAAACGCGTACGAAAACGCCCTCACCCGCCATGATTTAAAACACCGTGTAAACATTTACTGTAAACATGGTTTCATACTGAGAGCATTTATTAACAGCATTTACCTCAAGACTTCGTCTAAGGCGTTTTGTGCTTCTATCAGCCTCAATGAAATCTAACACTGCAAATTGTCATTGGAGATTCTTAGTCCTCCTTACCGTTCTTTGTGAAACCCGCGATACACAACAAAAACACAGCTCCGATCACAGCATCCTCAATCCTCCTGTTGTTAACGTTGTTCTTCTTTGTTTACGTTGTTGAACGCCGCGTACAAATGACGTCGCTGTCGACTGGCTTACGTCACTTCTTAGTACCCACTGTCGGTGTGATTGCAACCCTTTAAATGGTACTGGGAAATAGTTCGCGCAAAATCGTCCCACTACTTTAGTACTGTACTTTTAGTTCTGGAACTGAAGCAGTGCGAAAGGCCCTATAGTCATTAGTTCAGAAGCATTTTCTGGACTGAAGTCCAGGTTTACTTGAAGGTGTGTGTGTGTGTGTGTGTACATAGGTGTGTGTATTTTAGTAGATAAATGTGATGACACATGATGAATAATCTACAAATTGGTCTCTTCATCATCATTATGATCACTGTAGTCATTTTCAGCTCTCTTCTTTAAACGTGTCATGTTTGTGTGACTGAAAGACTCAAATAGATTATAGCAATGGTTTATTTTGGACTCTTTATTCAAGTGACACAGTTGCTGTCATTGAAGATGAACATGAGATGTTAACATAGCACATCATATCTGGCTTTTGATGGCTGTGTATCCTGAAGATTTAAACCACAGTCCATCTCTATTTTGATTCCTTGACTGTTTTTCCCATTCAGACTCCAACTTTAATAGACTGACTGGTTTACTTTGTGCAGAGATATAAGAAATGAGACAGAAAATGTCCTGAAAAGGTGAACAATCTGGTAGTTGTTGTTTTATGGTTTTTGGTGTATCGGTGCACATAAATGACAATGATTAAACTGCATTCTTGTGATTGTTTAGTATAAAACTCTGCTACTTTTACTGTATTTCAGCAGTATTAGTGTACAAATGGTTATAATTCCTGTTGTTAAAAATAATTTAATCTATTCTAGGCCAAATTCATGTTTGTAAGTCGCTTTGGATAAAAGTGTCTGCCAAATGACTAAATGTAAATGTAATTTTAAATGCGTTAAAAAGTCAATCACCCAAACTTATAAACAGTGACGGGTTTAGTCTCTATTTTCTAAATTTCCAGATGTATAATTTTACACAGATGGTCAAATGAAGACCCACAGCTTCTGTTATATAAATAATTTTCTTATAAATGTCCTCCATGCTTTATTTGTCTTGGTATTTTGCTGCACCAATATGAACATTTACCTGTTTACATCTGGTTTTAGCTTTAGTTTGAATGGTCTAATGTGGACTAAATTGTAGTTCACTTAATATACTAATGGCATCTGATGTCACTAATGTCAGTGGTCTTGTTTTTCATCAAAATCTGAAGTATAGGCCTATATTTGTTATCCCTGGCATGCATTAAACCGACAAACTTTCGTAAGCTAGTTATTTTGAGTGGGCAAAACATAAAACGTAGTAAACCGATACTTGAGGGAAAGGTTTCGGCTAACCTGTTGCATGTGTAAAAGCAGTCTCAAAACATGAGTGGTTCTTCCCTCAATCTTGTGTAGACTTGCCCAACTGGTGTTGAATGACACAAGCAAATGCGGCTCTGTTTTGATAACCAGTGTCAAGAAAAATTGTGCACACCTACTTGACTTGTAAAACAACAGCATATCCTCACTAACATGTCAAGATTAAACCAACGGCTATGAAGTATCTGATGGTAAGTCACGTGAGGAAACTCAGCCCGTCTTTAGTGCATGTTATCTGAAAATGTGGATAAGTATTAGATGGCGCAAGCAAAGACAGTAGTTAAGAAACAAAACAGGTTGCTGCGTTGATTCAAAACTTCAATTCAAATCTTTTATTAAAAGGGTAGTTCGCCCAAAAATATGACAGTTATGTCATAATTTACTCACCCTCAAGTTGTTCCAAACCCTATTTGAGTTTCTTTCTTCTGTTGAAGATAAAAGAAGATATTTTGAAACGTGTTTAACCAATGCTGATCCCCATTAACCTCCATATGATGGAAAAAATACAATGAAAGTCAATGGAGACTGTTACCTGTTTGGTTACATTCTTTTTTTTTTCTTTTGTGGTGACAGTTTTCATTTTTGGGTTAACTATCCCTTTAAGGTAATTTTATGTCATGGTAAAATTATATGTCAATTATAGCTATTTTGCTGGAAAATTGATGAAATAAAATAATGTGTATTTATGGATTATCTAGTGAATTATGTAATTAGGGCCCAAGCCAGTAAGGCGCAGGGCCCTATTGTTCTTCTAAGGATTATTATTATTAGGGCCCAAGCCAGTAAGGCGCAGGGCCCTATTGTTCCCCTAAGGATTATTATTTTTTTTTTTTTTTTTTTTTTTTTTTTTTTTTTTTATTATTTTTTATTTCGACTATCCGGGTACTTTTGGGGGCCTTAACGTGCCCGAAAACTCTTGAAAATTGGCACACACATTGGAACCTGCGGCCATTAGGACGCCGCTGAGGCTGGGACCCGGGCGTGGCACAGGGGCTCTACGGCGCCCCCTGCAAAATTGTCAGAAAGCTTGATGTATAGCTCACACATACTTGCACGTATTCATATGAAACTCGGTACACATATAGAACTCATTGAGCTGAACAACTTTCACGCTGCATGTTTTAGGCTCCGCCCAACAGGAAGTCGGCTATTCAGGGCTGTTTAAAAAGCGCATGCTCTGGAATTTGATATACTCCTCTGAGGATTTCCATACGATTGCCACCAAACTCGGTGAACATGATCTCAAGACATTGGGGACGCTAAATTGCGAAGATATTTTTGATATGTCGAACGGTTTGCCCGTGGCGAGGCGATGAAGTTATGGCGAAAAATGAGACCCAGGAAATGCCTAATAACGTCCACATACATTGTATGATGTAGATCAAACTTCAGTGATTTGTTCGTTGTATGATGCCGATCGGATAGATGTGACTATTATGACTGAAAGTTATAGCGCCACCAACTGGCTGCAGGAAGTGTGTCGTTTTCAAAATGCTTTGAATTCAGCATCTTCTTTTTACTCGATTTGCTTCAAACTTCACCAGAATAATGTCAAAACACGGCCGATGTAAAACTGTGAAGGGAATATTGATATCTAAAATTATGTTACCATGGCAACGTGTCAAAGTTGAAAATTCGTTTCTGGTGATTTTGAGGCAGATAACATGTTTAGAATGTCATGAAACTCAACACACATATGAGTATTAATGATAGTTAGACACTGGAAAAAGCTCATAAACGGGCGTGGAAGAGGCACTCTATAGCGCCACCTTTTGTCAAAAATGGGGGGGTTAGTTTTAGCTACAGATACCAAACTCGGTACATAAATTGTTCTTATTAATCCGGACAACTTTCTAATTTACAATCATTAGCTACGACCAACAGGACGTCGGCTATATTTATTTTAATGTGGGTTTTTTAAAAAAACGGGCTGTAAACAAATTCATACTCCTCCAAACAGAAACACGTAAATCACACCAAACATTTTTTCTCATGACGCCAAAATACTGAAGATGCTAAATTGCGGACGGATTTAGGATATCTTGAACGATGATTTAATGGCAATTTATTAAAGTTGCAGTAAAAAAGAGAAAACTTTTTTTTTTTTATCTTTTAAGAGCAGCTTCCAAACACTTCATAAAAAATTACATACACAGAACAATACAGTCTGAGGATATGTGATTAATTTCATGAATTTACAATAGACTATGGTGAGAAGAAAATTTAAAAACTATCAGAGAGTTGATATAATGCTTCTGAGTGAGAGGTCCTGTCAGCCTGCAGCTGAGTGAGGGGTGGGGTGGGGTGGGCTGTGAGTGACTGTGTGAGTGACTGTGTGGATTGAGGCAGTGGGTGAGAGAGAGAAAGAGAGAGAGAGGGTCTGTTTTTTTAAAATCTTTAAAAAATGCTTATAAATCATTAAAGATTTTGATAACACTTTATAATAAGGTCTCAATTCTTAACATTAGGAAATGCATTAATTAACGTGAACTAACAATGAAAAATATATTTTTACAGCATGTTAATTCTTCCATGATAGTATGAACTAACAAAGAACTTTTTTTTTTAAAGCATTTATTAATCTTTTTAATGTTAGAAAAATAATCATGTTCAAAAGATTAACTTTAAAATGTAATAATATATAAACACATTTTGGAATTAATATTCATCAACATTAAATGGTATATAATTATTAATGATTATATATATATAATGATAGCTACAGACACCAAACTCGGTACATAAATTGTTTTTATTAATCCGGACAACTTTCTAATTTACAGTCATTAGCTACGACCAACAGGAAATCGGCTATTTTTTTTTTTATGTGTTTTTTTTTTTTTTTAAACGGGCTGTAAACAAATTCATACTCCTCCCAAGCAGAAACCAACAATTCACACCAAACATTTTTTCACATGCTTCCAAGATACTGAAGATACTACATTGCGGACGGATTTAGGATATCTTGAACGGTGATTTAATGGCAATTTATTAAAGTCACAGTAAAAAATAACACTTTTCTTTTTTTTTATCTTTTAAGAGCAGCTTCAAAACACTTCATAAAAAATTACATACACAGAACAATACAGTCTGAGGATATGTTATTAATTCCATGAATTTACAATACACTATGCGGAGGAGAAAATTTAAAAACTATCAGAGTTCTCCTGTCTCTGTGCTTCTAATGTGTGCGGTAGGTGACTGGGTGGGTGACTGACTGTGTGAGTTCAGTGAGTGTGGAGGGAGAGAGAGAGAGAGAGAGAGAGAGAGAGAGAGAGAGAGAGAGAGAGGGTCTGTTTAAACTTCTCAATAAAATCCTTAAAAAATGCTTATAAAGCATTAAAGGTTTTGATAACACTTTATAATTAAGTCTCATTTGTTAACAGTAGGGAATGCATTAATTAACATGAACTAACAATGAAATATATATTTTTTACAGCATGTTAATTCTTCATTGATAGTATGAACTTACAATGAACTAACAATGAACAAAATATTTTTAATATTAGAAAAATAGTCATGTTCAAAAAATAAAACTTTAAAATGTAATAATATATTAACACATTTTGGAATTGATTTTGATAAACATTAAATGGTATATATTTATTAATTATGTAAATTAACAACAGTTAAATAATGTTGTTTTTTAACATTGGTTAATTCACAAATAACATTAAATATTAACAATATATTTTTTACTTTATTAATTTGTGTTAGAAAAAATTATTCATGTTAGTTAATGGAAAAATAAATCATTAAAAAAAGCTTATAAATCATTAAAACCTTTGGTAACTATAATAATTTCTCATTTGTTAGCATTAGTAAATGCATTAACTAACATCAACTACCAATGAAAAATATATTTTCACAGAATTTAAAGTTTTATATGTTGTTCTGTGTGTGTGTGTTTCACTGAGTTGATGGTTTGGATTAACCCTTTAATTGCCGTATCCCTTAAAACCAAACTGCCAGAGGGTTACTGTGATGCTTGTGCTCGCTGGGCACCGTTTTATCGATGCCACCGGGGTGGCGTATGCTGACGGCTTGGGCCCGTCATCGCTGCTCGCAGCTATATTTATTTTTTTTTTTTTTTTTTTTTTTTTTTTTTTTTTTTTTTTTTTTTATTTATTTCAATCATCCGGGCACTTTTGGGGGCCTTAACGTGCCCGAAAACTCTCGAAAATTGGCACGCACGTTGGAACCTGCGGCCATTAGGACGCCGCTGAGGCTGGGACCCGGGCGTGGCACAGGGGCTCTACGGCGCCCCCTGGAAAATTGTCAGAAAGCTTGATGTATAGCTCACACATACTTGCACGTATTCATATGAAACTCGGTACACATATAGAACTCATTGAGCCGAACAACTTCCGCGCAGCATGTCATAGGCTCCGCCCAACAGGAAGTCGGCTATTCAGGGCTGTTTAAAAAGCGCATGCTCTGGAATTTGATATACTCCTCTGAGGATTTCCATACGATTGCCACCAAACTAGGTGAACATGATCTCAAGACATTGGGGACGCTAAATTGCGAAGATATTTTTGATATGTCGAACGGTTTGCCCGTGGCGAGGCGATGAAGTTATGGCGAAAAATGAGACCCAGGAAATGCCTAATAACGTCCACATACATTGTATGATGTATATCAAACTTCAGTGATTTGTTCGTTGTATGATGCCGATCGGATAGATGTGACTATTATGACTGAAAGTTATAGCGCCACCAACTGGCTGCAGGAAGTGTGTCGTTTTCAAAATGCTTTGAATTCAGCATCTTCTTTTACCTCGATTTGCTTCAAACTTCACCAGAATAATGTCAAAACACGGCCGATGTAAAACTGTGAAGGGAATATTGATATCTAAAATTATGTTGCCATGGCAACGTGTCAAAGTTGAAAATTCGTTTCTGGTGATTTTGAGGCAGATAACATGTTTAGAATGTCATGAAACTCAACACACATATCAGTATTAATGATAGTTAGACACTGGAAAAAGCTCATAAACGGGCGTGGAAGAGACACTCTATAGCGCCACCTTTTGTCAAAAATGAGGGGGTTAGTTTTAGCTACAGACACCAAACTCGGTACATAAATTGTTCTTATTAATCCGGACAATTTTCTAATTTACAGTCATTAGCTACGACCAACAGGAAGTCGGCTATATTTATTTTAATGTGGGTTTTTTTTAAAAACGGGCTGTAAACAAATTAATACTCCTCCAAGCAGAAACACGGAAATCACACCAAACATTTTTTATCATGATGCCAAAATACTGAAGATGCTAAATTGCGGACGGATTTAGGATATCTTGAACGATGATTTAATGGCAATTTATTAAAGTTACAGTAAAAAAGATAATTTTTTTTTTTTTTTATCTTTTAAGAGCAGCTTCCAAACACTTCATAAAAAATTACATACACAGAACAATACAGTCTGAGGATATGTGATTAATTTCATGAATTTACAATACACTATGCTTAGGAGAAAATTTAAAAACTATCAGAGAGCTCTTAGACTGCTTCTGAGTGAGAGATCCCTGTCAGCCTGCAGCTGAGTGAGGGGTGGGGTGGGGTGGGGTGGGGTGTGAGTGACTGTGTGAGTGACTGTGTGGATTGAGGAGCTGGGTGAGAGAGAGAAAGAGAGAGAGGGTCTGTTTTTTAAAATCTTTAAAAAATGCTTATAAATCATTAAATAAGGTCTCAATTCTTAACATTAGGAAATGCATTAATTAACGTGAACTAACAATGAAAAATATATTTTTACATCATGTTAATTCTTCCATGATAGTATGAACTAACAAAGAACAATTTTTTTAAAGCATTTATTAATCTTTTTAATGTTAGAAAAATAGTCATGTTCAAAAGATAAACTTTCAAATGTAATAATATATTAACACATTTTGGAATTAATATTGATCAACATTAAATGGTATATAATTATTAATGTTTATATATATATAATGATAGCTACAGACACCAAACTCGGTACATAAATTGTTCTTATTAATCCGGACAACTTTCTAATTTACAGTCATTAGCTACGACCAACAGGAAGTCGGCTATATTTATTTTAATGTGGGTTTTTTTTTTTAAACGGGCTGTAAACAAATTCATACTCCTCCAAACAGAAACACGGAAATCACACCAAACATTTTTTCTCATGATGCCAAAATACTGATGATGCTAAATTGCGGACGGATTTAGGATATCTTGAACGATGATTTAATGGAAATTTATTAAAGTTACAGTAAACAAGAAAAAACATTTTTTTTTTATCTTTTAAGAGCAGCTTCCAAACACTTCATAAAAAATTACATACACAGAACAATACAGTCTGAGGTTATGGGATTAATTTCATGAATTTACAATACACTATGCGGAGGAGAAAATTTAAAAACTATCAGAGCTGCTTTTGAGTGAGAGCTCCCTGCCAGCCTGCCTCTGAGTGAGAGCTCCCTGTCACTGCTGCTGAGTGAGGGGTGGGGGTGGGCTGTGAGTGACTGTGTGAGTGACTGTGTGGATTGAGTGTGGATTGAGGCAGTGGGTGAGAGAGAGAAAGAGAGAGAGGGTCTGTTTTTTAAAATCTTAAAAAAATGCTTATAAATCATTAAAGATTTTGATAACACTTTATAATAAGGTCTCATTTCTTAACATTAGGAAATGCATTAATTAACGTGAACTAACAATGAAAAATATATTTTTACAGCATGTTAATTCTTCCATGATAGTATGGAATAACAAAGAGCAATTTTTTTTAAAGCATTTATTAATCTTTTTAATGTTAGAAAAATAGTCATGTTCAAAAGATAAACTTTAAAATTTAATAATATATTAACACATTTTGGAATTAATATTGATCAACATTAAATGGTATATAATTATTAATTTGTATATATATATATATATATATATGATAGCTACAGACACCAAACTCGGTATATAAATTGTTCTTATTAATCCGGACAACTTTCTAATTTACAGTCATTAGCTACGACCAACAGGAAGTCGGCTATATTTATTTTAATGTGTGTTTTTTTTTTTTAAACGGGCTGTAAACAAATTCATACTCCTCCAATCAGAAACACGGAAATCACACCAAACATTTTTTGTCATGATGCCAAAATACTGATGATGCTAAATTGCGGACGGATTTAGGATATCTTGAACGATGATTTAATGGCAATTTATTAAAGTTACAGTAAAAAAGAACACTTTTTTTTTTTATCTTTTAAGAGCAGCTTCCAAACACTTCATAAAAAATTACATACACAGAACAATACAGTCTGAGGATATGTGATTAATTTCATGAATTTACAATACACTATGGAGAGGAGAAAATTTAAAACTTATCAGAGTTCTCCTGTCACTGCTTCTAATGTGTGCGGTGGGTGACTGGGTGAGTGACTGACTGTGTGAGTTCAGTGAGTGTGGAGGGGGAGAGAGAGAGAGAGAGAGGGTCTGTTTAAACTTCTCAATAAAATCCTTAAAAAATGCTTATAAAGCATTAAAGGTTTTGATAACACTTTATAATTAAGTCTCATTTGTTAACAGTAGGGAATGCATTAATTAACATGAACTAACAATGAAAAATATATATTTTACAGCATGTTAATTCTTCATTGATAGTATGAACTTACAACGAACTAACAATGAACAAAATATTTTTAATATTAGAAAAATAGTCATGTTCAAAAGATAAAACTTTAAAATGTAATAATATATTAACACATTTTGGAATTGATTTTGATCAACATTAAATGGTATATATTTATTAATGATGTAAATTAACAACAGTTAAATAATGTTGTTTTTTAACATTGGTTAATTCACAAATAACATTAAATATTAACAATATATTTTTTACTTTATTCATTTGTGTTAGAAAAAAATATTCATGTTAGTTAATGGAAAAATAAATCATTAAAACCTTTGGTAACTATAATAATTTCTCATTTGTTAGCATTAGTAAATGCATTAACTAACATCAACTACCAATGAAAAATATATTTTCACAGAATTTAAAGTTTTATATGTTGTTCTGTGTGTGTGTGTGTTTCACAGAGTTGATGGTTTGGATTAACCCTTTAATTGCCGTATCCCTTAAAACCAAACTGCCAGAGGGTTACTGTAATGCTTGTGCTCGCTGGGCACCGTTTTATCGATGCCACCGGGGTGGCGTATGCTGACGGCTTGGGCCCGTCATCGCTGCTCGCAGCTATATTTTCACTTGAAATTTAAGTTTTTGTTTAGATCTATATGGATGCAAACCAAAAATTCAAATGATTCATAACAAAAATGTCTGGTATAAAAGAGCAAAATCTTTATTGTTCTACAGACATTTCTCTGTTTGCGTAGATAGAGGGCGCCGCAGTTCAGAGGGGCTGAAGTGTGAAGGGCAGCAGTGGCGTTTCATTTTTCATCCCATTTCCGAACTTCCATCTGGCATCTTCCATTTTAACACCTGTTAGCACGTCGGTCTTCTCATTTTCAAGCATGCATTATCTTTTGGGAGCTGGTGCGGGCAGGGAATAAGTGTGGATAGTGAGATCATCTGTTGTGTTTGGATGCACCGTCCCCTGCGATTCCCACAGAATACTCTCATTATTTCTAAAGAAAGCCTTCACCATGTTGCTGTAATTTTCTATTCAAGGTAAGTGCAGTAATATCAGACCTTGAACAGCAGCTACTTTTTAAAACATGCAACATTCTTGATGCTTGCTGAAGCGCTGTAGATGTTGATCTCATGCACATAGAGACTACACATATTATTAATCACTTAATATTTGGAGTTTTAAGTTCCTAAACCCAAATATGACCAATAAAATTGATGCTTGCCCTATCAAACATATGTTGAATGTGGCGAGAAAAGACTGTTTGATGAAAAAATATAAATAAAGCTAGTCATTTTAAAGGAGTAGTTCACTCAAAAATAAAAATGGTCATTTACTCACCTTTATGTTCTTCCAAACTTGTTGAACTTTCTTTCTTCTTTTGAACACAGAAGATATTTTGAAGTATGTTAGTAACCAAGAAGTTTCTGGTAGCCATTGACTTCCATAGTATCCCCTCCCCCCAATACCGTCCACCTTATCTTTCCCGTAAGAGTGGGTGCGCAGCCTTTTGTAAATTTCATGTGTCTGGCATCTGGTGTCACCCGCTTCTAGCTATTTTTAGCTGTACAATACAGCTCGTTTGCTGCTTAATATTACCAACTGGTGTGTCTTACCTAGGGATGTAACAGTATGATCTTATCACGATTATAGTGACCAAAATGATCACAGTTACCAATATTATCACGGTATTGTTAAAATGTGCTGGAGATATTCAAAAAGTACCGACACATAAATCACTTCACCAAGTTTTATATTTAAAAATCAACAGACAAAAATAAAATGACTTTTTGTTTGCATAATCACTAAAACAATAACATGATTTTAAATGACAGCTTGACTGACACCAGTTTAATAGCATGTTCAAATATCTAATGTAAATGTTCAAATAAAGCTTTGAAAAAGTTTCATAAAAATGTAAACCTCACATTTCAGCCTTTAAATAAAGAAAAGGATTAAGTCAAAATGATAATTGATTAATAAATGATTACGTATTTTATCTGCTCCAAAAGTAATTCTAGATAACTTATCTGAATCCCCATAAGCTTTTTTTCATCAGTCAGCCAAAATTTACAGCAGGGCATGCAAATTCGGTCCGTTTTAGGCCAGACAGAAACTGCACACAAGCTGAATGTAAATATAAGTCTCTGTAAATCCACTCTCTGACAGCAGGTGGCGCTTATGGAAAAGTTGAATGTTTCCAGTAACCTCCGTGAACAAAGCAGTATTGCGATTAACAACACCTCCTTTAGGTATTACATGGAGCGAAGATGAAAACCAAATGCCATTGAATCGTTTCTGAAGACATTCAGAGCCTTCAGAGGTACATTCACATAATTCATTAATTCATAATTCCCTCAGCACTCTTTTAAAACCTCCCTGCTTTTCCGCCCTGTTTTCACTCAAAACGAAACTACTCTGCTGCCATGCGCTCATGACACTGTTACTGAAAACTACGCTTTATGCTGGACCGTATTTATTTATCGTGAGTTGTTCAAATCGTGATAATCGAATACGGTTTTAATGATAATGGGGAATTTTATCATGATTTATCGTCAAACCTGTAATCGTTACATCCCTAGTCTTACCATATAGTTTTAATCTAGTATCTTTGTGATAAACAAACTGGTTTGTAGTGCAAACAGTTTTCACGTTTACTGCACGTTGGTATTCTTCTCGTTATTTCCCTACAGCGGCTAATGAACCGGAAGTCTCGCAGAAAACGGCTTACTTCCACATTGAAAAATAAGGTGGATAGAAGTAAGTGGCTACCAGCAACTGTTTGATTACCAGCATTCTGTTCAACAGGAGATTAGAACAATTTGAGGGTAAATATGACACAATTTTCACTTCTGGGTGAACTATCCCTATCAATCAGTCTAAAAGACTCCCGAATTTGAGTTGCTTTTTGAAAGCATTTGAGACTTTGCTGAGAGTGATAGCAGATATAACATCATCTTTTGAAGATACACATTTGCTGTTTTTGAAAGTTTTTTTATTAAAACTTACAACATTAAAATGTTAGTGTTGTTTTGTTTAATATGTAGTTAGAGCCAATTATTGGCGGGTGGGTTTATTCTGTAGGAAGCGTGGCATCAATCACGTCTCTGAATTAGATTCAGTGTTGTTGTAGTTATTTAGTAAAATGGCTTGATTAGTGGTGTGATGTAGTTTGTTGAATATGCCGCACACACAGTGACTCTTCAGAAGGTGGGCTGAGGTGTGTGTGCTCTGGAGTCTTGATTGTGCTGTTGCCTCTTTTCATAAGCCGTAATTGCAGGTGGCATTTAACAGGAGATGTCAGATTAATCCGGAGAGAGGCCGGCTTGATTGGCTTGGAGTCATGTGACTGAGGAAGACCATGCACGCACGCACACACACACACACACACACACACACACACACTGTTGCATTTCCTGAAAATATCTAAAAAGTTTGGCTGCACAATTTGTGTAAAATATCATGTTTTAGGTAAAGTGTGCTTTGTGTGTGTGTTTTGTTGTTTAATGTATTGCTAATATCTTTTTATGTTATTTTTTACAATTGTATTTTTAAGATTTATTTTATCAAAGATATTTTATTTATTTTATTATCTTGTCTTTTTGGCATTGTTTTTTGTTTTTCATGCAATCATTTACAATTTGATTAATTTTACTAAGATTTTTTTATCTATAAAAATATATATATATTACTTATGCAATCATTTACAATTTTTACAATTAATTTTGCTAACATAAGATACTGTTACATATTGCAAAACAACTTTTTAACTTAGTTTTTATGCAATAATTTAGCTACATAATATAGTATCTTTTTTGTTACTACTAGCCAGAGATGTTCATAAGTCTTTAACTTGGAGTCCGAGTCAAGTTTGAAGTCTTTGGTCACGAGTCCAAGTTGAGTCTCAAGTCATTTTTATGGCTCGCTAAAAAAAATCCCATTTCTAATCCTCATGTACTGAAATCTTCCTATTTACGAAGCTGTTTTAAAGATTATAGACACAATACATGATCTGTGATCTGCTTTGTAAAAAAAAAAAAAAAAAGAGGTTTTAAGATATAAGGTTAATGTGCATCCAGCCTGTTATGTTTTAATCCATTACCATGTTCAGAAGAGTTTTTCTTTAATCAGATTCTATAATAAGAGTCCGATCTACCACAACACATAAGGAAATATGTGACACAGATAGCTATTACAAAACCATACAAATAATATAAGTCCGTGGTATTCAATTAAAATTTATTCTTGTATTTTATTTTACAAGAGGCGCTGCCTCTATATTTTCCAAGCAGAGGTCTAGACAAAAAAAAGGCTTTTTTTATTCTGTTTTTATATTTAGATCCATGCAAGGCCATTTTTCTGTACGTGTTTTGCTCCTGAAATCTATATTTTATTTTTTTACTTAAAAGCATTATTAAAAGCAACGTAGCTACAATAATCTAAATGTTCTCAGTTTGAGCAAAAAAGAAAGATAATTAGCAGTTTCAAAGTTTAAGTTCTATCCTAGCCATCTACAATTTTCCCAATTATAATTAGACTATATGATTCTTTTGAAATGTTCTTAGCCTACAGATTAATAACACTAAATCACATCTGATAGATAGTAAGAAAAATAACTACATTTGCAGCATTTTCTGCTTTGTTTTAGTGAAAGTAATCTATAATTTTCTGTTTTCTGTTGTTAAAATAACGGCGTCATCGCAGCTCGTAATCTTGACTCCGGCGTGTGTCCAGAGAGAGAGAAAGCGCACGGAGCTGAAAAGGCTTGAATAAAGCACGTTTGGCTTTAGATAAAAATACTAGAGGGTATAGGCTATAACGCTGAAGGATATTTACTATAAACCACCCCGAGCGCTCGTTATGTGATCAGTTATATAAGTATTTAAGGATAAAAGAGATGAGTCCTTTTCGTTGAGTCAAGTCTGGAGTCATTTCAGGTCGAGTCTGAGTCAAGTCTGAAGTCTATAAAAATGCGACTCGAGTCCGAGTCACTAACTCGAGTGCCCATCTCTGCTACTAGCTGTCATTATATATCTTTAGTTATTGATAATCACCTTCTTTTTAGATCATTAGTCAGCAAATCCTTAGTAAACATTGCAAGGGTAATGAAAGTCTCCAGTATGGAGTGTTGCTTTATTTAATCGATCCAAGTGGCTGCTCAAAATGAACTCATTCACTGATTCTTATGTTCGTTAAATTTCTTGATTTGATCGAAAGTGGTGACGAGTTGAGTTGTTTACTCTGTAATTACTTGATTATTCCACCAGTGTGATTTATTTGAGCTGATATGTGGATGAGTTTCAGTACATTTACATTTATTCATTTAGCTGACGCTTTTATCCAAAGCGACTTACAATTGCTATATATGTCAGAGGTCGCACGCCTCTGGAGCAACTAGGGGTTAAGTGTCTTGCTCAGGGACACATTGGTGTCTCACAGTGGATTCGAACCCGGGTCTCTCACACCAAAGGCATGTGTCTTATCCACTGCGCCATCACCACCCCGATAGGTGGGCATTATAGCATTGATCAGCCAGTCATAGTGCTCAGGAGGCGCCTGGTGTGTTTCGACAGATTTAACCATTTCAGCTTATTTCAAGGATAACCGCCATACATGTTACTCAATCAGCACTGTCAATAACAGCTTTTTATTGCTCATACACACATGGCTACCCTTCGGTGTGTTCATGTAGTGATGTGCTTGTCATGCTCATCTTCTTAATATGCATTATTCCTACCCACAATGCCCTGCTCTCTCCCCATGCTTCCTTCCGCCTCCTTGATTGGGCGCTGATTATGATTGCTCTTGATTGTGCTGAAGAAGGTCTGTTGATGTTGTTTTCATTGCTAACCTGTGTCATTCTGAGAGAGAGTTTCGAGGCGCATGCAGGAAGTGCAATAGCTGTTTGCATGTGTGTAAATAAAGTATTTGATATGTCACCACCCTCAGCCTGCAGGTACTGAAGAGACGTCTGAGGCTTTGTTCACACTGCAAACAATTCAGATTTGGTTTTCAAATGTCCCCACTAAAATATCTCATTAAAAAGGGATTGCTTTTGTGTACAGTAAAATTTGATTGCAAGCCATAGTGTTGTTATTTGTGTGAGCTTATTGTTCTTTTGATACTTTTTGAGGTTTAGTCAAATGAATTTGTTCGGAATCAATATTTCTGAATCCAATTCATTTGTAAACATCTTTATCCATTAATCACAAACAACTGAAGGGTCATGCTGGAAATGCATTGAATAAAAGCATGGGAACCTTTTAATTTGTCTTTGTTCGTTTTTGTTTTGTTTTTTTGAGTAAGTTTGTACAACTTATTTTTATTTAAATTTCAAAATATTCAATGTTGAATACAAATATAAAATATTCTATCATATATAAAAATGATAAAACTACAATTTTTTTAATCTAAAAATATTTGTCTTTTTATCTTTTTTTTTTTAAATTAAATATATTACATTAATACATTAATATTGAAGTTTTCTAAATGAAGGAAATCCACAGCACATTATGTTTTGCTGTGGTATTTAAATCTGTATCAAGAATCATGAAATATCATTTTTATTGGATGCAACTACTAATATTTTGGTGTTATGATGAATAGAGATGTGGTTTAGCTCTATACAGGTATTTCAAAGAATATCTCTGTATTGGAGCCTCTCGTACAGTGGCGGAGCTAGAGTTTTATACAGGGGGTGGCCAAGGCTAATTCAGGGGGTCCATGGACCATGACAGAAAATCAGTGTATAACTCCAACCTGGCATGAATAAATCCTACAATTGCACACATTATCTATTCCTACCTAACTTCAAATGTTAGTCTATTGAAACGTATTTCTCTTAATTCTACACTGTAAAAAATGATCGTGATTTTAACGGTAAAAAAACTGTGAAAATGCTACGGTAAAAACATGTTACATGGTTAACGGAAAGTTCCTGTAAAATTTACAGGGAAAAACCGTAAACTGACGTTCCCAGAATTCCCTGCGTTCCATTTCAAATTCTGTTTGAATTTGACGTTTTTTCTTTGAAATAACTATGTTTCTTCTTAGTTTTTTCTTATCAGTTATGTTTATTAGGGTTGTATGTTACATCTAATGTTGTTAAATTAATGTTTATAGCATATTTCAGTTTAAGGAGTCTCACCATGATGGTGTTTAGTGCTTGTGTGAATGACACTGTGCACCTTCTGTATATGCTATTGTTTATAAGTTGCTTGTGATGGGCTTTGGCTCATCATGTGACTTTCTCATCATCATCTGCATTTGGTGGTTATCTGTGTATTTCAAAGGAACAAAACAGATTTCAGTACTTTAATAGGTTGGTATATTAAGATTATATCAGTTAAAGAAATTACGGTATTTAACTGTAAATTTAAGTTAAAACCGTAAAACCTAAAACGTTGCTACTGTATTTTTACGGTAGAATTCTGGCAACCACAGCTGCCAGTTTTTTACCGTAAATTTGACGGATTTTTTTTTACAGTGTATTACTTCATTAACCAGTGACTGGAGCAGCCTGGAGTGAGAATTATTCATGAATAAATAACAAGCCTGTGATTAACACTACCAGTCAACAGTTTTAGAACAGTAAGGTTTTTTAAATTCTCTTCTGTTCACCAAGCCTGCATTTATTTGATCCAAAATACAGCAAAAGCAGTAATATTGTGAAATATTTTTACTATTTAAAATAACTGCTTTCTATTTGAATATATTTTAAAATGTAATTCATTCCTGTGATTTCAAAGCTGAATTTTTAGCTCAAAAAACATTTTATTATTATTGTTGTTGAAAACAGTCGAGTATAATTTTTTTCAGGTTTCTTTGATGAATAGAAAGTTCAGAAGAACAGCATTTATCTGAAATAGAAATATTTGTAACATTATAAATGTCTTTATCATCACTTTTTCTCTATTTACTTCATCCTTGCTAAATAAAAGTTTTAATTTCTATAATACCCCCCCCCCCCCCCCCAAAAAAATAAATAAAATTATAAAAAACTTTTCAGATAAATACTAATCTTTTGATCTTTGTATTCATTAAAAGAATCCTGAAAAAATGTACTCAACTGTTTTAAATATTTATAATAATAGGGATGATAAAATGTTTCTTGAGTAGCAAATCAGCATATTAGAATGATTTCTGAAGGATCATGTGACACTGAAGACTGGAGTAATGATGCAGAAAATTCAGCTTTGATCGCAGGAATAAATCACATTTTAATAGTAAACATTTCACAATATTATTGCTTTTGCTGCATTTTGTATCAAATAAATGCATGCTTGGTGAGCAGAAGAGAATTCTTTAAAAACATTAAAAATCTTATTGTTCAAAAACATTTGACTGGTAATGTACACTTTATTTTGTCTAGTCTAAACTAAACAGGGAACCCTATTGTTAAGGTTAAAGTAACAATTGGTTTGTATACAAGTTCATATTAGACCATTTTTATAATAACGTTATATCTATTTATTTGTATTAATTATAGTAAAAAGTGCTATTATGAGTAAATATTTAATTGTAATTTTAAATTTTTTCTCAAGTTTATGGACACTGTGTGGATTTTCTGTTCTTATGGGACAAAGTTTTCTAGCTGCTGTCTTCTGCGGTTGAAACACTCATTGAGTGATTACATGAGACGCTATACATTCAGTAGCCTAAGTTGTAGTGTATCTTTCCAGTTGGATCGGGTATTCATTCAATGTTTACTTCATGCTAATAAGAAGGCACTCCTGCTTCGCTTGAAGCCACTAAAGCCAGCCATTAAACAGCTCCAAAACAGTTTTTATCGTTTGAAATACTTAATAAAACTAACAGAATTTGAATGCTGAGACTTTGTCTATTTCCTCTCTGCTCTGTGATGTTTTTCACTCTGTAAATAAACGTGTGGCGCGAGAGCGTGTGCGCGAGAGGCTGGAAATGGACGAGACGAAGCGTGATGTGGAACACCAAACGCGTCACATCCATGAGTTCAACGCTAAAATAAACGCTTATTTCAGTATGATTAAAGAAAATGAAATCGTAGCATATTAATTTTTTGGATGGCACCCAGGGTGGCCGATCCGATGTCAGCTGGACACCCCTCTGGCTCCACCACTGCTTTCGTATTATAATACTTTTGCGCAATGAAAGATTATTAATAGTCTTTCTTGTTCTGTCCTATCTATCATATGTTGCTGCCTTCAATACTGTGCTATAGATTTAAAAGAAATGTCAATTTTATTGTATATATTTATATATAAATGTGTTTGCTTGTTTTTTTCATGAATGTATTTTACAGCAATACAAAGAGCAATGTGTACCATTACCAGATTTAGTCCTACACTTAATCACTTTTATTTGTAAATAAAATTTTTTCACTAGGTTTTATACAATTATTGTGCACCCACGATTTTTCTAGAGTAGCTTTGCTGCTAAATTATCCACTAACCTAGTTTATAATAGTATTTTTTGTCATAGATTATGATTGTTATTTTTCATTCAAATGAAGTTATCTATATGTTGTAGATTGTGTTTAACACACAAAAGAGTGACGATCAGGTCAACACACAGAAGTATTCTACATCGATTTAAAAAAAAAAACTGTGCTGGTATCTGATTGGATCGGTATCGTCAGATACTCAGAATTTTCGGTATCGGATCAGATGGGTTCGGAAAAAATGGTATCGTTGCATCCCTAATCTCCTTTTGTCTTTTTTTCCTCTTTCCAGGTCCAGCAAAACCATGAACCTTTGCTCTAAATGTTTTGCTGGTAAGTTACTTTCATCACATGGTCTATATAATTACGATTATACTTGAATCAGTGTGTCTGGGAGACTCTCACGCTCTCTCTGTTCTCTCCATCAGACATACAGAAGAAACAACCAGACGAGGACTGCACTCCAGAGCCCACCCCCAGCTCAAGCAATAGCCAATCAGCAGTCTTCTGTAACGAGACGAGCAGCAGCAGTAGCCAAACCCTGTCCTCCAAGCCAGCCAGCTCTGAAGAGCCCTCGACAGAAGCCACGCCTCTTCCTGCACAGGACGGTGAGGACACACAAATTCTTCTAATAATGGAGATGATATTTCAGTGCTCATTGCATCTAGTCTCAGATGGGCTCTAATCATTTTAATATCACACAGCAGTCATAGAGAATGAAAGACCACTGACACACAATACTGCAAATGAAAAAGTTTCACTGGGAAATTACAATTTATTGACTTTTGGGAATGTTAAATGCCAAAATATGAGTTGAGGACAACCAGAAAGTCTGAAACTTTAGAGATGTAGATTAGTGGTTCTCAATCGGTAGGTAAACCTCTCCTAAATAGAAATGCCAAGGTCATGGGTTTGATTTGCAGGGAATGTATGAACTGATAAATGCAATGTACATCGCTTCGGATAAAGCGTCTGCCAAATGCATAAATCTAATATCATTCTCTCTCTCCCAGAAGTCTCCAGTACAGACACAGCTCGCGGCACGCTATCCACTCCTACAAAACGACCCTGCGACTCAGGTACACCTCACCACCGCTCTTGTGTATGCGTGTCTGACAGCTTTTAATAGTCTAGCACACCACACCGCTGAGGAACTGAGTTGTAAATGTACAGCAGCATACAAATGTTGTTATAAAGACTCAAAGAAGCTGTTTGAAGTGAGTGATGTTACAAATTGCGCAAAAATTATCTTCATCTCTAATGTTTTGTTGTACCAGTTGTCCTACTATTTTTTTTTTTTGTGAACACAAGTCAGTTCATTTAAAAATCCAGTTGTCAAAATGTAATTAATTTGAGTCAATGTAGAAATGTGATGTGTCATTACTTCACACATTCCTTACCACCTCTCCATCCACAAGAAAGAATAGCTTTAAAGTTGTAAAACCACTGAAATCTCTGGTTTAGACTGACTAACCAAGGTCAGAGGGAGCTAAATCAATTGAGTTGAAGCTCTGGTCAAACCATGCTGCTGTCTAGTGTATTTGCAAACTTTCTGCCGCCTCTGACGTCCCTTTGCAGTGGCTCCACATTATACCCGCTTCCTAGGGCTGGGTAGCTCAGTTATTTCCCCCTGTTTTAAATTCTTATCCAATGAAAGGTTAGATTTTTGTGATTTGTTTTATTTATTTTTTATTTTTTAAATAAAAGATCAAAAGGATTAACAATGCAGATTAATTTTCACAGCCTCCTTTGATCATATTTACCAAGGGTGCCAATATTTTTGGCCATGACTGTGTGTGTATGTATGTATGTATGTATGTATGTATGTAATTAGTGAAGTGGCTTTAAGAAAAGAGCTAGAGAAGTGAAAATTCCCATTTCTACCATCAGGGCAATAATTAAGAATTTCCAATCAACATAAAATGTTACGAAAATGCCTGGAAGAGGATGTGTGTCTATATTGCCCTAATGCACGGTAAGGAGGAGAGTTTGAGTTTGAGAGTCTCGGGTCAGAAAACCTTTAAAAAAAAAAAGTCAAACAGCACCTACATCAGCACATGTTGTTCAGGATGGTGTCAAGAAAAATTCTCCTAGCTCATCCAAAAATAAACTCCAGCATATTCAGTTGTCAGACACGACTGGAACTTCAAATGGGACTGGCTTCTATGGTCAGATGAAACTAAAAAAATGAGCTTTTTAGCAGCAAGCACTCAAGATGGGTTTGGTGAACACAGGGATAAAAAGTACCCCATGTGTACAATGAAATATACTGCTGTATTTTTAATGATGTGATTGTGGGCCTATATTTGTGCTGGAGGTCCTGAACATCTTGTTCAGACACATGGCATCATGGATTCTATCAAATACCAACAGATAAAAAAATCAATAAGTGACTGACTCTGTAAGAAATCGTATAATGGGCCATGTTTGGATCTTCCAACCGTATAATAATCCAAACACAAACCTCAAAACAACAAAAATATGTCACTGGGCACAAAACCAAGCTTCTGCTGGCCATTCCAGTCCTCTGACCTGAACCCTGTAGAAAATGAGTGAGGTGAACTGAAGAGAAGCACCAACATGGAGCTGGGAATCTAAAGGATTTGAAGTGATTCTGGATGAAGGAATGGTCTCTGATCTCTTGTCAGGTGTTCTCTAACAATGCAGATTAATATTCACAGCCGCCTTTGATCATATTTACCAAGGGTGTCGATATTTTTGGCCATGACTGTGTGTGTGTATATATGTATGTATATGTATATATATATATATATATATATGCACGCACACATACACATATATATTTGGCTCTGAATATTTTCCAAAATGTTGTCTTCTGTGTTCAATAGAAGTGTTCAACCTCATACAGGTTTTGAACAAGTGGAGGATGAGTAAATCATGGCAGAATTTTCATTTTTTGTGCGAACTCTTCATTTAAATGCTACTGTTAAATAGACTTGAAAAACTCATTAACTTTATATATTCATAAACTCATATAAGGTCTTGCTTACTGAGTGGCAACACCTTAGCATCCAACTAGCAACCAGTCAGAACACCTTAGCACGCACCTTGCAAGGTCTATCCTTTAAACCTCAAACAGCGATGCAACTGCAAAAGCATTGAAAAGTGCGTGTTTGTGTGTTCAGCCTCAGGTTCAGAGAGCGAGTCGTCTCCGGAGAAGCGTGTTCGTGTGGGAGAGGCCTCATGTTCTGAAGATTCTCCACGAGTTCCCAAGCAGAAGAACCGTCGGCGGTGCCATCGCTGCCAAACCAAACTGGAGCTTGTACAACAGGAGCTGGGGTCCTGTCGCTGTGGTTAGTATGGCTGTCATCTTATGGCGTGTCGTCTGCGAGATGATGTGACAAAACTGTAATGCTTCCTGATTCGCATGCGTGAAGTCTGGACAGCTTTGTTGATGACAACGAAAGTTTTCTAGTTTTGTTGCATCACATCACTAGTTCAGAGACGTGCAGAATGATGTAAGTGATGGGCTTTCCGATTCTGCCGATTCCATGCGGGGCTTGTTCATTCCTCACCTGACTGTTTGTAATTTCAGTGAGAACTTTTAGATCCCTACAGAACTAAAGGAGTGTATTTAACCCCCCTCGCTCATTTAAATTTTAGACAGCAACTGTAGGTAATGAAATAAAGGGAGCATTTAAACATAATTGCGCAGTTAACATCAGTCCTCCTGGCTGTGCTGGTTATTTTTTGTCTTGTTTTGTTAAACTGAAGGTGGTATTGTAAGTCATCAGTCTAATGACAATTCCCACTGCTCTGCTAATACACTTATGGATCTGACTGTTCCTGTGACAGCTCGCATCTGAGTCATTATCCCGCCGGGGTTTATCTCAGACAGGACTCCTGCCGTTATTTGATGCCGAAAACTCTGCCCGCATCTTCCTCCTAGGGTTAGGAAAATCTGTTTGGATGCCGTTTGGATGTACAGTAACCTATATTAACCTGCAGTCCAGTGAGTGAGTAATCTGAGTCAATGTAAAGGAATTGTATACCTAAAAAAATTTAATTTGCTACAAATGTACTCACCCTCAGGCCATCCAAGATGTAGCTTTCTTAGTATGTTTCATCATCAGAACATTTATCAGTGCAGTGAATGGGTGCCGTCATATTGAGAGTCCAAACAGCTGATAAAAACATCACAATAATCCACACCACTCCAGTTAACATTTTATGAAGCGAAAAGTTGCATGAGAAACAAATGTGTCATGAAGAAGTTTTTACTTTAAACTGTCGCTTCTGGCCATAATCCATAATGTTCTCCATAAAGTCAACCCTTTCTTGTCTCCTCACTTGGAAATCCACCGACATATTTGCATCTTGGATAACCCGAGTAATTTTTCAGCTGATTTTCATTTTTGGGTGAACTGTTGCTTTAAATGTTTGACTGATTCAGACCTCTGCTAATCGATTCAATAAATTCATTAATACGAACTGCCTCATTTGAGCGAATCTCTCATGAGTCAGGCAGCACATTATGCTTTGTTCATGGTTGCATGCAGTCAGTGAGAACAACTCCACGTTATGGTTTTCTTTCTCATCAGACAATTCAAAAGCTGACAGATCATTATAATATATATGCACATTCTTTTTTACCGTGTGGTTGCAGCTTCAGCGACGTGGCTCCTGAATAGCGCTACATGATGCACTGGTGTGTGCAGTGCCATGCAGCTCTTCTGTGGCTACAGTAATTGAAACATTGTAAGCTTTTAATCATCTCTGACTCATTAAAAACACCATGTGTATTAATGAATATATTAAACTGCTTAACGAGACTTTCTCCTTAATGAGGCTCTTAAGACGGAATGGATTTTTATTTACTTGGAAATGAGCTCAGATCACAGATTTTACTGTAAGAAGTCAGCTTACGTTTTGCCTACCTATCTGCCTTATTTTTCCCGTAAGAGTGTGCCATGTGTAAATTCTATGGGTCTAGCTTTCGGTCTCATTCCCATCCAGCTATTTTTAGCTGTACAAAATTGCTTGATATTACAAATTGATGTGTCCTTCCAAATTATTTTAATGTATTGTTTTAATTATGAACACACTGTTTTGTAGTGCAAGCAGTTTGACCGTTGTTGTTCTCGTTATTTCCCTATAGCGTCTAATGAACCGGAAGTCTCACCCATAGGCTTACTTCAGTGTTGAAGAATAAGTTTGATAGTTTGTGGTGTTTGCTAGCACATATATTGCTCAACTTGGTCTAAACAATTTGATGTCCAGTAAACGTATCTTTTAGTTACTAATGCAGCTAAGCTTTGAACAAATATAAATGCACAACTTTTGCCATGCCAGTCAAACAATTAAATTACACTGAAATAAAAGCTAAAATTGGGAATTTGATCCCAGGATCATGACAGTGAATTTTGCAAGCACCACTAAAATCTAGTTATGATCTCATCATTTTTACACTCCCAACCTATGCTTTTCTCATTTTTAGTTAGTGGTGTTTGTCTGCATAGTTATTTCTCCATGTGGTGTTGGGGATTTTAACACTGCACATTTTGTCTGGCAGAATGCCCTTCTTTATTATTATTTTTTTAATTTTCTATTTTTATTATGTGTTTGTTTACACTATTTATAAAATATTTATGCAGATTTCAGATTATTTAGCTTCTAACACAGATTTACAAACAATTATGAATACCCAATTTTTGTCATGCCAATAATACATTGAAACCGAAATTGAATTGGGAAAGAATAAATGGCCAAAAAAAAGAGACCAGAGCCATATGTAGAGATTTGGGGTTATTTTATTGATTTAAAATTTTTAAAAACTTTATTAAAAAAAAAATAATAATATATATATATATATATTTGTTTGAATTGAACTATTTATTAAACCGTTTTAATTGTCACGTTTCATATTTCACTTCTAAATAATATGAATAGCACCCTGGTGGCAACTTGTGCTTTTTATTTGTTTGTTTGTTTGCAAATTATTTATTAAATATTTTTGTTTTTAATTTCTCATGTTTTTCATCTCATTAAGCTGCAAGAAAATCTAGATGCACAATTATTTTCATTCCAACTGAAAACTGAAATTTGGAGAGGTTAAAAAATGGCACTGAAGGATGGCCCGAGCACTATTTAGTTTTAGGATATAGAGACTTGGAGGAGGCTCTATTTACTTGTTCCAGTTCGTAACCACCTCCAACAACCCATCATGCCAGAGTTTCACTTCTTTTTACTTCGAAATGATCTGAGAACATTATAATGTCTGTGCCAGCTCTCTGGCGTTCATTTAAAAGAAGCCAACACTTCAGCAGGGTTAACGGTGACGTAATTAGTGACTTTTCGGAGCCATTCCTGATGTCTCAAAGAGGCGGCGTATGTGGGGAACAAGACGTGCACTCAAGCATGCTGTAAAAATTCGTTAAACTGAGTGTTATGTGCCGTGCTATTAAAATCAACCTTGAGCAGATTATACAACACGGTCATCTCATTCTGATCGCTCTCCCTCTCTCTCTCTCGTTCTCAGGTTATGTGTTCTGCATGTTGCACCGGTTGCCGGAGCAACACGACTGTATGTTTGACCATCTGGGCCGCGGCCGAGAGGAAGCCGTGCTGAAGATGGTGAAACTGGACCGCAAGGTGGGCAGAACCTGCCAGCGCATCGGAGAGGAGTGCTCTTGAACGCCCCCCTGCATACACACTCGCAAACACACACACACACACACGTATTCACCGACCACATGACTCACTCACCTGTTAGTGGCATCTTTTTTCCTCCAACACATCTCCAAGGACCTACACCCCTGCTTGACCTCTGACCTGTGGCCCCTCTCAGTAGCCTCGTGCTCATCACACACAGGCGACCCGCACAGCCTTAACTTTCTGTTATCTGTCCCTCCTCACACCTCCAAACGCAGGTCAGACGAATTTGGCGGTCTGTACTTTGGAGAACTGCTCTCGTCTCAGAGGCTGCGATCGACTCCAGGGGAAACACATCGATCGATCGAGACCTCTGGGAACTTCTGCTCCGGACGTTCCGATGACAGACACCGACCGAGGGAAGGGGGGGTGACCTGGATCGCTCAAGTCACCCCGTCCCGGGACAAAACGAAAAAGAAATGCCGGCTCTGCCGCGTCCCGTGGGCTCGAGCCGCGTCAGAGCCGTGCCCGTTTCACTGGCGTACACTCACACTCACATATGCACTTACAGCCGTGTTTTCAAACGCCGCTCGGCACGAGGGCCGAGGCGAAACCAGACGGTACCCTTCGGTTTGGGTTCGGTTGGGAAAGGGCTGCCCACAGCTCATCTGAGAACTAGTTCGTTCAGGTCTGAATAAACACACTCTGTAACCTCGTACGACTCCTATCAGCCCTTGCATCATGCACTCTGCCGCTTTTAAAGCAGCTGAAGATCTCGTGGCTTTTTTTGCCCTTTTTTCTGGCTTTCTCTCCTTCATTCTGACTAGTTCCTGTACTTTCTCCTGCCTGCTCATGCTAACCTTTCTTTCTTTATTCTCTTGATGCGTTCTCTCTTTTTTTTTTCTCTTTCTTTCCTTCCCTCCCTCACATATTTTATGGAGGGATGTGTTCAGCTCTGGTGGGAACGAGGAAGGCGGAGTCTCAATTTACCTGCGCTTTTTTTGTTTTATTATTATTACTTTGACTGGTTTTCTGTTGAGATGTCAACATGGACAGAACTGAAGAAAATAGATGAATATTGTGTATCTTAAGAAAAATCCTTATTTAACCTCCTTTGTGTTTCTGGTTAACTCTCACTCTAAGCATAGAGCTGCATTACTTTGCCCTTTTTAGGTTAACATAAAAAAAACATACAAAAAACGAAGATATGGATAAGATAAAATTCTGTAGCCTTTCTTTTTTTTGTTTTCTTGTTTTCCTTTTTTTCCTTTCCTCTTTTGCTGAAAAAGAATAAAACTGGATTAGAGGATGTGTGGTATGCTTTTTCTTTTTTACTATATTAAGAGTTTTTTTATTTACATACAGAGCAAAAACATGTTGATTTAAACAGCTGTAGAATGAAATATGCGAAGAATTCATAAATATACTAATACACTACCAAGTTTGGGGTCAATATAGTTTTTTGGAATGAAATTTCGTATGCTCGCCAAGGCTGCATTTATTGGATATAAAAATACAGTAAAAACAGTAATATTGTAAAATATTTTTACAATTTAAAATAACCACGTTCTATTTTAATGTAATGTAAAATGTAATTTATTCCTGTGAAGCAAAGCTGAATTTTTCAGCATCATTACGCCAGTCTTTAGTTACATGCTCCTTCAGAAATTATTCTAATATGCCGATTTGCTGCTCAAGAAACTTTTATCATCATCAATGTTGAAAACAGTTGCAATTCTTAATACTTTTGTGAAAACTAATGATCTTTTTTTTAAGGATGACCTTGTAATGTTTTACTTGTGTAAAGCACTTTGAGATTTAACATTGAAAGACTATAGAAAATGTCATTATTTAAATGAATATAAAGTTCAAAAGAACAGCATTTATTTGAAATAGAAATCCGTTGTAGCATTGTAAATGTTTTTACTGTCATTTTGATTAATGCATCTTTGCTGAATATAACTATCAGTTTCTTCCTCTGCTTTAAAAACTATACTGACCCTAAATTTTTGAGTGTGTGGTGAATCTGTACTTCAATATAAATGCCAAAATGGCCGCTGGGTAAACCAGCTTTCTTCAATAAAGGTTTTAGCCATAATAAATAATTCCAATGGACCTTTTATGTGCAGAAGATACTAAAAGAAAAAGACAGAGCTTGAACATGCATGCTGTTCCAATAAGTAAACCGAGCCCGATTTGGAACAGGGCCGACAAAAATTCTCATTTTTAATGTGGTTAAAAAGAAAAATTGTCAACCAGCATAAGGCAAACATGAATTTCTTTGACAAATAGGTTAGCCGTAAAAGCTGGAAGCACAACCGCAGGACAGACAAAAATTAGCGGGCTGGAGGAATGGCTTCATAAATTCCCCTGGATGGAATGAACACCTGTGACCCAGTTTCTACAAAACCTGCATCATATGGGTCTGACGGCGACCATTCATAAAGCGCTGCTGTTTAAGGTCAGTGATGTGTAACCTGTGGTGGAGAAGCTCTGATCCTGGATCCCATGAGCGCAGCGGAGGCTACGGTGGTCTGGAAGCTTTAAGCCCAGCTATGAACTCATTATGGCTGTGTCTGAAACCCAAAGGTGGCTGTCTCACTGCCAAGCCAGCCAGTGACTTAATACAGGGGTTTTTCTTTTGTTCCAGGCACAGCCAACATTTTGTGTCATACGGTGGTATATAAATAAAACTGCATTTTCCATGAATATGCTACATTTTAATGTCTTCTGACGTTTTTTATTATGAGACTTAATAGATGGAGAGAATTGAGATAAATTGGGGGAAATTTTATTATTGACTTGACTTGGAAAAATGTCTTAATTATACTGAATTCACCCTGACAACTGACAAATCAAATTCACCTACAACATGAAAAGCATCTGTTTTTAAATGCATTAAATATCTGTATGCCCTTTTCAACTGTAATGCAAAGTCAGTGCGTGTTAATAATTAAAAGCAACATTCCTTTTTTACTCACTAATTCATTTTTTAAATTAATAATGTTCATTTTTAGAAATAACAAAACACATACCACGGTTTTAAACTGTATTTGGATATGTTTGCCTGATTTTGGTGACAGTCCTGCAAAAATATATATTATATAAGTTTTCAATTGTGTGTATTATAATACAATAGAAGTAAAATAAAGTAAAAATATATAAAAATAGAATACAAATCATTCTAATTGGCTGACATAGTGCCCATTTTTATCAATTATCCATTTATTGTTGGTGCTTCAATGAATAATCTTATCAATGTTTTAACATTATTAATAATAATTAATGAATATATATGTATATATATTAGCAGCAAATCAGCATATTAGAATGATTTCTGAAGGATCGTGTGATACTGAAGCCTGGAGTAATGATGCTGAAAATACAGCTTTGCATCACAGGAATAAATTATATTTAAAAATGTATTCAAATAGCAAAATAGTTTTTTAAATTGCAATATTTTTTTTTTTTTTTAATAAAAAAGCAGTCTATAATAAGTAGTGTGTTCCTGGAAAGTGGTTAGCAGTTGTGTTGTGATGGATGTAAGGTAAGCGGATGATGAGTGTTGTGTCAGCAAAGACAGGAATCTCTAATCAAATAGCACCTTCAGATGCAGCGCGGCCAGCCGGTGTGCTGAGACTCAAACAGGGCCACTGCAGCACTGGCAGCCACTCCAAAGGCAGATGGGCAGATCAATCAAATAAATGGAGACAAAATATTCCTCATAAACAGAGACTTTTGATAAATATGTGGCTTACTGTGCCGAAACGTTCAAACGAAGGCACTGCATACTGTGCAGAGTTCAGCATTTACTGAACAAATAAAGATGAAGCTTGTTTTTTTATATGTATATATATATATATATATATATATATATATATACAGTCATGGCCAAAAATATCGGCACCCTTGGTAAATATGACCAAAGAAGGCTGTGAAAATTAATCTGCATTGTTAATCCTTTTGATCTTTTATTTAAAAAATTATCAAAAATCTTACCTTTCATTGGATAATAAGAATTTAAAATGGGGGGGAAATATCATTAAGGAATAAATGTTTTTTCTCAAATACACGTTGGACACAATTATTGGCACCCCTAGAAATTCTTATGAGTAAAATATCTTTGAAGTATATTCCCATTCATATTCACAATTTTGAGCAGTCCAGGGTGATTATGAACATGAAATTATCCAGCCATGGCTTCCTGTTTCACACAAATATACATAGGAGGGAAACAAAGCCCAAATTCCCTTAATCATCCATCACAATGAGAAAAACCAAAGAATATATTTCTGATGTGCAGCAAAAGATAATTTAGCTTCACAAATTAGTGAAGTGGCTTTACGAAAAGAGCTAGAGCAGCGAAAATTCCCATTTCCACAATCAGGGCAATAATTCCAATCAACAGAAAATGTAAAAGATCAAAAGGATTAACAATGCAGATTAATATTCAAAGCCTTCTTTGATTATATTTACCAAGGAAGTCAGCATTACACTTTTACGATAATTTGTATATTCTTTCTCTTTGTTTTGTTTTTATAATTGTACAGCCTTAATTGTTTGATGTTTTGTATGGTTTAATAAACAAAACAAAAAAAATATATAAATAAAAAAAAAGATTCACGAGCCTACTCTGAAGTCCTGAAGTATCATTTCAGATCGGGATCGTGCGCGGATCGTGAATCATTCAATTCGCGAACCCACTCCAAAGTTCCAATCTGAATCAAAAGATTCATGAACCCGCTCCAAAGTTCCAATCTGAATCAAAAGATTCATGAACCCGCTCCAAAGTTCCAATCTGAATCAAAAGATTCATGAACCCACTCCAAAGTTCCAATCTGAATCAAAAGATTCATGAACCCACTCCAAAGTTCCAATCTGAATCAAAAGATTCATGAACCCACTCCAAAGTTCCAATCTGAATCAAAAGATTCATGAACCCGCTCCAAAGTTCCAATCTGAATCAAAAGATTCATGAACCCGCTCCAAAGTTCCAATCTGAATCAAAAGATTCATGAACCCGCTCCAAATTTCTAAACCAAATAATTCGACCCACGCTTTGTAGTCCCAGTTTAAATAATTATTTGTGAACCATTGTTTCTGATCGAGACTTCGGAGCATGGTTTGTGAATCATTAAATTCGCAAAATGATTTGTGAACCCACTCCAAAGCTCCAATTGAAATCAAATGATTCGCAAACCCGCTCCGAAGACCCGATCTAAATCAAAGGCTTCATAAACCCGCTCCGAAGTTCTGATCTAAATTCATGATTTCTGTAATGATTCACGAACCATCATTTCAGATCGGGACTTCGGAGCGAGGATCATTAAATTTGCGAAATGATTTGTGAACCCACTCCTAAATCACAATCTGAATCAAATGTTTCGCGATATGTGAAGTTCTGATCTCAAACGGTTTGCGAACTCTCTCCGAAGTCCCGATCTAAATCAAATGATTCCCGATACGCACTTTGAAATCCTGATCTGAATCAAATGATGCACGATCCGATTAGAGCACTTCGAAAGTGGATTAACTGATTCAAAGTTTCGAAAAGCTCAGTTTCTTCCATCACTTTACATGATTTTTTAAATCATTACAAGCTAAATCGAAATTTGGAATACATTGTATTATATTATATTATATTTATTATATTATATTATGTGAGGGCTCAGATTGGCCGTCAGTCCCCATCAGAGCCTGTTGTAGTCTTATCTTGATGGGATATTGTAGTGCTGTAGCGGATTTGTCCACTTGTAATCCACTCAAACCCTGATCCTCTGACGGCCAGCGGTTGGCCGGTCATGCGGCTGTAATCCAGGCAGATTCTTCACAGCATCCAGTAACAGGCGTCCCGCTGCGTCCTAATGCTGTTCTCCCCCAATTAGCCTCGTGTTTCTCTTGCACTTCTTGCAAATGTTTTCCTGAGACGGAACGATTTGTTCTGGCTGATAGCAAGTGAAAGCAAATTACCACTGGATTAATGGAGTGAGTGTGTGTGCGCTTGTAGGCCTTATGTGTGTATGAGGATGTTTTTTCTAATCAAGTTAAGATGGCCAGTAGTGGACGTCCTTATTTACGGTCATATTAGTCTGTGTGGAGGATGAGGGAGGAGAGACTGCAGGGTGTCTGATGTGATTTGCGTTCATTATCTCTAAGAGTCGAGCTGAAATTACATCTCTTGTTAATACACACTTTGTTCACTCCGAGTCTTAAATGAACAATCAATCTTAGGCTTTTAGTGTCGACATTGACCTCTCTCGTATCTCTCTTAATCTTCTGCTCTTTGCATGTATTCAATATCATTTGCCATTTAATCCATGATATATACTATAATGATTCAAGTAACTTTTGTGAAAATAAAATGTCAAAATATGGGTGAAATATTGTAATTCAGCAGATGTAAAAAATGAAAAAGCATACTTATTCTGATCTGTAGGCCCTACTTATTAAAATATATATCAAGCGATCATACTAATTTTATTATATTTTAAGTGATTAAAAACTTCTTGCTGACAAATGGGTAAGACCTCGTGGTTTCGCTGAAAAAAAAAATGATACAACATTTTTTTTTAAGGTAAGTGGTTAAAAACAATTTATTTTAGCTACATTTAATGTTTTTTTTTTTTTTTGGAAAGTTGGTCAACTAAATTTTGTTATTTAAATTTAGCTAAAATAAATTGAATGCAACCACTTACTTAACATACTGGTTACCACCAATTAAAAATTATGTTTTTTTTTTTAAATCTAGAATTATTGAAAGAAAATTTCTACAGCAAAACTTTGTGGCTCTGGGCAGGTGTGTGAGGGTGGGCTGTGAGGTTTCTGAGTCACTGTATTATGAACAGCTCAAAAACAGCCACTTTACAGACGCTGTGAGGAGGTCTTTTGCTAGTTTCTCTGTTCTTCTCCCTATTATCATCTGAGCTCTCTCTCTCTCTATCCGTTTCTATCTTGCCCTTTATACAGGCTGCTGAGGATTACTCGTGGACAGCTCAGAGATAAACCAATAAAATGGATAAATATTTAATGACACATCGGTGCTGGAAGGGATAAAACAGATAAGTGAAGGGATTCACTCTCAGATGAACAATAGTAGAGAAGTTCAGATGGATAAAGGGATGATGAGCGTTTTATGCTCAAAGGCGACAGTCGTGTCAGTGAGATGGTGACTTGAAGCACGTGTTGAACTTAATTTTATTTTAAAGTTTTTAGTTGTGAGTTCAGCAGTTCTAATATTTTTAATTTCAGATTTTTTTTTTTTTTTTAAATGTCTATATAGATTTTAGTTTTAGGTTTTGTTCTTTTAGTACTTCAACTCTAAATAAGAAAATAATAAAAAATGTTGATTGTATTAGTACTTAATTTTATTACATTAACTTTATTTTTTTATTGAAAATAATAAAAATGATTTTGCCTTCATGGTGAAGGCTTTACCTAAATCGTCCAATTATGTGTCAGATTGCACAATACTTACAAATTCTCACGAGATCTGATTGGTTGGCTATGTTTGGAATAGCACACTGCTGCATGCTATTTCTGCAGCATACAGTATGTAAATTATGCAACTTCTTAAAGTGTTTACCATTGCATTATGCTTACATCTTTATCCAGTTTTATTTTGAAATAACAGTATTTCACAGTATTCAGTGTATGTGCAGTATGCAGTAAGCCATGTCCTAGAAATTCATACACAATTCATACAAACTGATGAACATAAAGATATTAAACATGGTTTAATAAATAACTGTTTAGTGCTGCAACTGGACACCACTGCAACGTGACAACATGGCACACAACTGTTTTACATATTCAGCATAATATATACAGTTAGTAGGTAGTGTGCACAGTAAGCAGTATTCCCAATACAGCCCTGGTGTAGTTTGTTTGCTAATTTGTAACAGAAAATGCATTGTGGTTAATTTAAAGATGATCATAATTATGTAAAGAAAAAAAGTGAAATACAATACAGAATGCTATAGCCTATATGTGTGCTGGTTTGCTCAGTTAATAAGAGGTGTTGATTCAGAGCGACATTTGCTCTTCATTAACACAGATTTCTGTTTATTGAATGAGGTGAATTGCTATAATCCGTCTCATTTCAGCGCTGTTAACCGCTTCATACGTGGTCAATATGTTGAGTAGGTATTTAACCGACACATCAACACCCTTAAATCCCTCATATAGTCAACATCAAATGCAATCCTGTTGATGTGGAATGTGAAGTGGACACTGAACAGATGCCTGTTTGTGGACTGGAAATAAAATGACATGACTGCATGTACAAAAGGGAAGTTATAAAATATAAACGTGATGCTCATGTAGATGGTGTAAATTCATAAACGTCCTGCCTAATCACAGAACATTCTAGCAAGTTTCTCTCAAAGCAAACATTCTTCTAGGAATGTTGATAGAACTTTAACAGCTCTCTGGTCGTTAATAACTTATTCAAAAGAAGATATTATGATTCAAAAGTAACTTTCCATAATGTTTGCAAAATGATAAAATGGTATTGAATTCCATGGACTCCTTAAAATGGAAAAGTTTTTAAACTTTCAAAAAAACTGGATGCTTTGAACAATCAGAAATAGCAAGGAAAACGTTCTTATAACAGCCTAATTTTATTGTGTGATAATATTTTTACATTTAATTTTTATTAAAATTTTTACGTAAAGCAACTGAATGTAGTTTTGTGTATTTTTGCGACTTTGGAGCCCCCAAATCTACTGTCGTAATAATATCCCTTAAGTTGCTGTCTCTTTTGGATTTGTATCATTTAATTTAAAAGCCCTCTTTGTTGTATTTTAATTTTGGAAACATCTTATGTTCTTATTATTTTATTTGTTTACTTCTTTTCTTTTCTTTCTGGTTTAGTTTGGTTTATTTGGAGGCTTTTTGTTGCTGTTGTTGTTCTATTTTTGGTTATGCTCATCCAAGGCTGAAACAGTTTTGATTTATTCTGGAATATGATTATGTACCTTGTTTGGTTGTAAAGCTGAAAAAAACCCAAAAAACTATTGTAAATATACGACTGTCGTAATTACAGTGAATAGCTGCACACATGCGTTTGTTGCTGCCACAAAGCAATTAGCTCTTTTCGGGAATTTCTTAACCGTTCACCACAGAGCAGACGTTTGGAAAAGAAACACAAGCCATTCGTCTTATTATTAGAAGTAAGGTTGCCATCAGAATGACTTTGAAACTGTTATTTCAGGGTAAAACACGTACAGTTCCTTTAATAGTTGATTTGACTGCAATAATTGCCATCATAATGGTTTTAAGAGCTATTTAAATTCTGGTCGTGTTTCATAATCAGACTCGATCAGTCTTGCAATGCTAGTTTGGTCCACTTTGCTTTTCAACAGGAGCAGGAAGAGAACGCCTGACCGACATGAACAACGGCCAAAAACATCTGGGTCAAACCGAATTAGATCAGATCGCAATAATAGAGTGCCGGAGAAAAGATCTCGTTCGAAATATGGCATAGAAATCTCCAGAGGAAGCACAGAAAACAGCAGAAGTACTGGAACAGCGGGTATGGACTTTGCAGTCAGAATGTCTAGTGATTATTTCACAGGCTGACTGTGAATATGTAGTTTAATTGCTTCTTCAGTATGTGGCCTAAGCAAAAGATTCCAACCTTGAACCTGTCGATCTCTGGCAAATCCAGCGTGTATTAAACATTCAGCACGAGGTTAAAAACTAAAGATGAATTAAACATAATTAATTTACGCTGAACAATATTCACAGCAGTCAATTCACACTACCGTGGGGTCAGTAAGAAAAAAATAAAAAAAGGCTGAATTTATTTGATCAAAATGACAGTCTACAACTATAAAATTGTGAAATATTGTTTCAATGAAACAAAATATATCAAATGTTATTCATTCCTGTGATGTAAAGCTGATTTTTCAGCATTTATTACTCCAGTCTTCAGTGTCACATGATCCTTCAGAAATCATTCAATGTTGACTTGTTACTTAAAAAATATTTCTTATTATCAATGTTGAAAACAGTCGTGCTGCTTAATATATTTAGTGGAAACACATTGGTTTAAAAATAAAAATCTTTTGTAACATTATAAACGTCTTTACTGTCACTTTTGATCAATTTAATGCATCACTGCTGAATAAAAGTATAAAAGAAAAGTCCAAACTTTTTAATGGCTCTGCAAGGTGTAAGATTGGTGCGTCTGTCAGGTAGTTGTGTGCAGACGGCTCTGTTGCTGCTGTTCTCATGATTTGCAGTGAATTTCAACATTTTAATTTCTCCTGTCTCGCTCCCTCTGTCATTTCCTCCCTCTCCTTCTCTTTTTTTCTCATCTTCCTCTCTCTCTCCGTGTCTCGGTGGCTTCTCTTATTGATTTTTCTGTCCCCTGGACTCTTTAAAACAAACCAAAGTGGAGATGATTGTTTTCTTTGGGTAAGTTCTCTCTCTCTCGCTCTCTCTCTCTCTCTCTCTCTCTCTCTCTCTCTCTCTGACAGGGGGTCTTTTCCGGTGTCTATCTGTTTTCTGTTGTTTGTGAGCTGAGAGGGCACTGGTGTCATGGAGAGCTTTAGTGTTCGGTGCGTTCGGAGCGGACAGCTTTGGAATATCAATCAGCCGCTGCGAGTGAACCAGCAGGAAAACTAACACACTCATCTGATGGCAGACTGATGGAGAGAGAGAGTGAGCGAGAGCTCCTCAGCCCAGAGGGACTCCAGCTCTGCCTGTAGCCGCTCACATCTGATTGGTGGAGAGATAAAAGTGGTTCAGTGCCCACCTACGACGACAAAGTGGTGCTTAAATATACGTGAATGCTCTCGAACATCTTCTTTCTTTAAGCCAGGTGCTTTAGGTGGATTTGTAGATTTCCAATGTAATAAAATTAATCTGCGAGCCAATAAGGATGCAAAGGCAATAATGTTTAGTTGTCTCTGAGTCAAATTTGATTCATCATCTGGAACACCAAATATTGCAAATTCAGCACATGACTTCAGCTGTACTTCACACACTTTAGAAAGTGTATCAAATATGGTTGACCAATAAGCAGTAAGGGTGGGGCACGTCCAAATCATGTGAGTCAGGTCTGCTTCACCTGTGTGACACCTAATACAGGTTTTGTCAAAAGTAGGATTAAAGGAGGCAATCCTTGTTCTGCTTAAGTGCATACGATGCAATACTTTAAACTGTATTAAACTCAATCGGACACAGGAGGTACTACCATTCACTTTATGGAGGGCATTACTCCAAAGTTCCTCTGAAAATACTACTCTTTCTCCCATCTGCGTCTAATCTTGTCTGTTCCTACACTCTTTAAAGACATAAGAGTTGTATATATTCTTGAAACAAGGCCTTGTAAGTGGAGGGGTACTTCTAACAGATAGTCAGCGGGTGACTTTGAGGGAATGTTTGGAAATGACGAGCTTTGGGCATTCACAAAATGACCTACCTGAAAATAACGGAAAAGGTCAGATGAATTAAGATTGAATTTGGAACACAGATCATGTTTAAATGCAGAGTCTTGCAGGGAGGAATGCATGATTGTTGCATATTGGACTCTGAAACAAGAGTGCTCGTCTTAACTTCAAATGCTGACGTAGCTGAGTCCATATTTTAAGAGTGAAATGAACAACTGGATTTGATGTATGTTGTGCTATTTTAATAGGTAAGCCAGATGTTATTAGGGCTTGTAAAGAGGTTGTTGTGAAGGATTTTGATTCTGTTTCGTACCAATCAGTACCTCTTGATGAGCGCATCCAGTAAATGATCTTTTGGACATTAGCCGCCCAATAATAGTATAAAAAGTTAGGGAGAGCTAAACCTCCGTCACTCCTATTTTTCTGGAGAAACTCTTTACGAATCCTAGGGATTTTCCCATCCCATGTAAAACTGGAAATAAGTTTATCTAATTTGTTGAAAAAGGTTTTGGATAGGAAGATGGGGAGGCACTGAAATAGATATAAGAATCTTGGAAGAACTATCATTTTAACACAGTTCGCTCTGCCAACCAGAGACAAATGGAGAATCCTCCATTTTTGTAGATCAAATTAGATTTTAGCCAATGGAGGAGTAAAATTATTTTCATACAGTCCTTTGAAGTTTTGAGTGATATTGATTAAATTTAGATATTTCCATGCTAAAGGGAACACCCCTAGACATATGCCTAGCAAGTGTGTTAACAGGCATGCATTCACTTTTAGAGATATTCAACTTATAGCCAGAGAAGGTCCCAAAATTGTGCATTGAGTTTCTGATTCTGCATTGAAATGGTTTAAGTCCTATGTCTCTGATCGCTAGCAGTTTGTTGTGATGGGTGGTTGCAGGTCTGAAGTCGGTGTGGTGCACTCTGGTGTTCCCCAGGGATCAGACTTGGGCCCTTTACTTTTTAGTATTTACATTTTTCCTCTTGGTCAATTTTTAAGAACACTTGGTCTTGACTTTCACTTTTATGCCGATAACACTATATACATTCAAAACCAGATGTCAATATGCCTGTGTCTTTTCCTTCTCAATGTTTTACTGAGATTATGTCTGAAATAGTGACAAGACCGAAGTGATGCTTATTGGTTCACCTCACCAGTTGCGCAAAGCAGAGTCCGTAACTTTAGGTCTGGATGGCTCTCCTTTACAGTTTCAAACTAAACAAAAAAATCTGGGGGTGATATTTGACGCCAATTTAACGTTTGATCCGCATGTTCGTAATACAGTCAAAACATCTTTTTTAATCTCAGAAACATTGCCAAATTACGTCCCATGTTTACTTTTTCTGTGGCCGAAAAGTTAATCAACACTTTTGTGTTTTCGCGTATTGATTACTGTAATGCTTTGCTGGCTGGAGTGTCAAAAGCTACCCTAAGTAAATTAAAGTTGGTACAAAATTCAGCTGCTAGAATTCTGACTAGGACCAGTGCGTGGGAGCACATCACACCTGTCTTGGAAAAATTGCACTGGCTTCCTGTTAGTTTTCGTATTGATATTAAAATTCTCATGCTCACTTAAGGCCTTGAATAATTTGGCTCCTCAATATTTGTCAGAGCTTTTAACCCCCTACACACCTACACGTGTTCTACGCTCCTCTGAAGCTGGTCTTTTAACTGTTCAAACAACTTGGCTTAAAACTATGGGTAATCGGGCTTTCTCTTCATTGGCTCCTAAATTGTGGAATTCTCTGCCCGCTGAGATTAGAAATGCAGAATCTCTTAGTGTTTTTAAATCGTCCCTCAAAACATACTTTTTTAAGGTAGCTTTTATGTGATTATTTTGTGTTTTATTATATTGGTTTTGTATTGTTTGATAGCCTGTACTTTTGTGTGTATTTATTTTTATTTTTTTACTTCATATTTGTACATGTATGTAAAGCGCTTTGAGATGCTACTTTTAAAGGCGCTATATAAAATAAAGTTTATTATTATTATTATTTATTGCATAGAATAAAAGCAATAGCACATCTCTCCTGCACATGTCAATAGCACAAGCAATGCAAGACAAGTTAGGCTACATGTGGGAACTTTAATAGGCTTAGTGGTTATGTCATGCTGTAAATGTCTGCGTAAATGAGGCCTGAAAATTGATTCATGCATGTATGCCTCATCCATTACCCTTCAGTGAAAACCTCTGATCATTATTGATCCGCCATTGTCAAAGTGTGTGTGTCTGTTCACATTCACACATGTGATCTTTGTCGCTGCAGTATGGAAAACTGCCTCCTGGAAATCTCCCAGCAAAACCCATCCCTACCTCATTTTGCCCTCATGTGTACATACATGTGTTAGATCATAAAGCTTTACTTATTTGTCAACCTCTCTGCCATTTCCTGGATTCCATTACCAACAAACAGATAACATTTCCTAATGATATAATATCTACCAATCTTGTTCATGCACAAATAATCTACAGTAATTGCTAATTGCTGAAAACTTAGATTACAGAAGAGTAGTGTGTGCATATAGGCTATATACAGTGCCTTGCTAAAGTATTCATACCTCCAATAATGATGAAGCAAAAAACTGGTTTGTGGTAACTTTGCAATTCATATTCATACCCTTTTCTTTGACACTTGAAATTTAGGTTAGGGTCATTCCAGTTATGTTGGATCAGTTGGATGTTTCTGTGCTTCAATCGGAGTTAACCTGTGGCAAATTCAGTTGATTGGACATGATTTGGAAAGGCGCGTACATGTCTAAGGTTTGTAACAGCTGGAAATGTAGCTGGTAGAACTTATAGACAATCAGATGTGTTTGTTTCTTCATTGGAAAAGATTTAGCAAATTTAGCATTATATCACTTGCTCACAAAATCGGTCCTCTGCAGTAAATGGGTGCCATCAGAATGAGAGTCAAAACAGCTTTTAAAAACATCACAATAATCCACACCAATCGAGTCCATCAGTTAACTTCTTGTAAAGTGAAAAAGCTGTCTATTTTTTTCAGAATTTTGTACCATGCTTGCCAATTTTTAACGATTGTCAAATTAAATGGTTAAAATTTTCATGATATCCATTTGTTCTGCATTCTGCATCCAACTCTTTTAAGACACAAAAATGTGCTTTAGTTCATACATTATTTTGGCTGTAAGGTTAAAATGATAATTATTTTTAAATGCATTTCAGAGCTTATGCATAAATATTGAGATACATATTGGATTTTGAAAATATTTATTTTAGTTTATTTAGTTATATCTCCCAACCTTGCTCACTAATCTTCCTGGCACAAAAAATGAAAGGTATATTCATTTACCCCCCTCTTTCTGTTTTATTTCCTCTGTTTCTCACTTTTCAACACCATATTGATAATTTTTTTAATTATAATGCAATACAGGAATGTTCCTTCCTGATGCATCATATTTGCTTAAAAGTGCACGTTTATTGTTCTTAACTGTACATTTCAATGGATGCTGACAGACGGACGGATGCATTTCCACATAGAAGGTTGTAACATTCTGAGTTGAACTGAATGCAGCATTACTGCACATGGTCTGATGCATCAAGCTGTGGTGCTCATGTGGACGATGTGTGTTTGAGTCTGGCTTGAGACATTCCTAGATCCCATTCCTCTGTCTCACCATTTCCTGTCTTTCTGCCAAAAATAAAATGAACAGATGAACTAGGAGACACCGATTCGCTTCCCGCAAGTGCATTTGTTCAGCTTTTATGTAAACAACCATTTTGTTCAATCTTAAGTAGTAATGATTGTGATATTAAATATACTGCATTGAAGGACATTTTGTTAGTAATTGGATTATTGGCTCAATCTGTGTCTGGGAAGTCGTCTATAGTGTTTAGGATGCACCACTGAGATAATAGGATGGTTGTTACACATCCAGCTCCGTTTGGACCTTCATGTGAATTGATTTCAGCTCTCATTTCAGGCGTGTCAGCGGCGTGCAGCAGATGAAGAGATGCGGGGAGGGAAAGGGACAGTGAGGGGAGGAAATGAAAGCTAACAGCTGGGGCGGCCGGAGTGTGACTCCTCTCTCTCTCATTCCTCTGTGTTACGGCAGATCACAGGAAATGCATTCAGATTATGTGTTGAGGGATCACACCATACCTGAGGAGGTTTCAAAGGCAGATTTGCATGTTTGATTAGTGTCAGGGCTCTCAGGGGTCACCAAACCTATAATTGTATAATTTTTTCTTAATATTTTTGCAGTAAGGGTCAGCAAATTAGATTTTAAAAACAGACTAGCCATATAAAACTGCACATGTAAACATTACACAAGTACCACACTACCCTTTGTTCACACTTGCTAAATTATGTAGCATGTTGCTAAAATTCAAGTGGTCAGTTGGACTAGAAGTAAGTTTTTTGACTTTCAGTCCTGTGTTCATTTGTTGTTGTTTTTTATGAGAAAAATGTTTAATGCAAGTTGGATGTGAAAAAAGGAAGGGCTTTATATATAGTAATATATAACAATAATTAAATATTATGTATATGCTGGGTAGATTACTTCCAAATTGTACTCTGTAACATAATCCATTACATTACACATTTTAGGTAATGTAATCAGACTACTTTTAGATTACTTTTAGATTACATTAAACATTACGTCAAGGTTTCCCAAACTGGGGTTGGTAAAGGAACTGCAGGGGGTTTGTGAGTTTGATGAAAAAGAAGAATTATGGAGAATCCAAAAATTATGAATAATTTATTGCTATTGTGCGAATAATATGTTATCATGTAATCAATATAAAAGTACCTATAGTCTGATTAAAAGTTTTTTTTTATTTAATATAATGTAATTATAAGTACTTAATTTTTGGAATCTGATTATGTAATACAGATTTACATGTAATAATTTATTACCAGTACTGTGTGTATGTGTATTTATTGTTACATTAAATGGTTATTATACATTAAATATATATTTATATTTACATACACACACACACACACACACACTCACCGGCCATTTTATTGGGTACACCAGGGGCCTGTTTCAATAAGGAGGTTCAACCAACTCTGAGTTTAAACTTGAACTCTGAGTTGATTTACCCTGAGATGGGAAACTCTGAGTTTTCGGTTACAGAACAGCTGAAATGAGTTAGTTCAATCAACTCTGAGTTGACTGACTCTGAGTTAAGCACGTGCACCACGACTATGAAAAGTCATGATCAGTGGAGCACCGAAATTACGATTCACCATGGCAACAGCTCCCGCCAAAAAGACGTCAGCGCGCACCTCCGTCAATGCATAACATTAATTCTTAGTAACTGTCTATAACTTAATAACTGTTATAATATCTGAGGTGAAAACTGTAAATTATTGAACTAATATTCATTTTAATGTATCTCATGGCCACAAAAAAAAAAAAAAAGAAAAAGACAGAAAAAGAAACAAGAACGTGGCAGCAGCTAAAAATGAAGTATAAAAACACAATTGAATCAAGGTAAAGCTTTAAACATGAAAGGTTCATGGGTGTGGGCTAAATGACTTTACAGACATTTGACATTAAATATCATTCAGTGTCTATTTCAATGCGCTGCAGCTTTTTCCACATCGTCTAACACTCTTTTCACATAATTAAATATTCTCTAATCCAACCTGTTACATTTTTTAATTAGAGTAATACAATTAACTACTGACAAGAAGGCAGAGGGAGAACCTGGACCAGCACCACTGACAGATGAAGAGGAGACGGTCAAGTATTGGAAGATTTCTAAAATCCAAAAGTAAAAATAATAACTTTTGCTTTTGTATTAGGAAATAAAGATGACCAAAAAAATTGTAATAATTTGCTTATTTAACAGCTGTAGTGGTGGTTATGGCTCGTACTACCCCTCCATCGGGCATCCTTCCATTTCATACAGTAATCATGCTTGTCATCAATGCATCCAACCACACTGGAAATCCTGAAGGAAATTCTGATTATTTCAGGTTACTTCCACAGGTCACAGAAAGATGTTATCAAGTGAACATCATTTATCAGATTAGCCTCATTTAAACCCATTGCTACACCATTGACCTACAGTCCTGTGATACTCCTCTTTGACGGATTTGTGCCCAGGAAACAATTCCCAGAAAGAGCGTGAGAGCGATGCACACTTTACTTAAAATCTGCATATCTTATAATGTGCTCTGCATCTCTGATGTTTAAAAGAAAACTACCATTTAAAATACCGCTCAAATAAATATGCACATGAATGGTGTAAAAAAACATATAATAACATAAATAATAGGCTATAAGGTATTTAGTCTTGTTTACATGAAGGGAAAAAAAATTAAAATATTATTTTATTTTCCAAATTATCTGGCAATGGGGTAAGAAATTAAAATTAGCCTATTCTTGTTTCCGTTTGCATTAAGATTATTTTTCTTACACTCTGTAGAACAATTTTATATTTTAACAAGACTAAATATCTAAAAAAATTATTTTCATGTATAGAAAATGCCTCTTAACTTAAATTTTAAATGTTTGTACTTGAAATAAGACAAAAATACTCAGTAAGAAAAGCAATTTTGCGGCGTGAATGAACGAATGAGGTATTAAAACATCGCTTACACTTTAAAAAGGGGGAGGAGACCGAAAGAAACTCTGGGTTTACCAAAGAAAACCTGCTCCTGACCAGGTTAGGTTCACAGAGTAAGTTGCCATGGTAACTGACTCTGAGTATAAGTTACCTCTCTTCCAGAAACGGGTTTGACTTAGCCTGCTTTCTCAGGTTTAACATACCTCCCATTCTGAAACCGAAAACCCAGAGTTTCCCTCATTTCAGGGTTAACATACTCAGAGTTTTCACTTAACCTCCTTTCTGAAACGGGCCCCTGTTCAATTGTTTGGTAACACATATTGTTAATCAGCCAATCACATGGCAGCAACTCAATGCATTTAGGCATCTAGATGAGGTGAAGACGACTTGCTGAAGTTCAAACCGAGCATCAGAATGGGGAAGAAAGGGGATTTAAGTGACTTTGAACGTGGAATGGTTGTTAGTGCCAGACGGGCTGGTCTGAGTATTTCAAAAACTGCTGATCTACTGGGATTTTCACACACAACCATCTCTAGGGTTTACAGAGAATGATACGAAAAAGAGAAAATATCCAGTGAGCGGCAGTTGTGTGGACGAAAATGCCTTGTTGATGTCAGGGGTCAGAGGAGAATGGGCAGACTGGTTAGAGATGATAGAAAGGCAACAGTAACTCAAATAACCACTCGTTACAACCAAGGTGTGCAGAATACCATGAAAGCATGGATCCATCCTGTCTTGTCTCAATGGTTCAGGCTAGTGGTGGTGGTGTAATGGTGTGGGGGATATTTTCTTGGCACACCTTGGGCCCCTTAGTACCAATTGAGCATTGTTTAAATGCCAAAGCCTACCTGAGTATTGTTGCTGACCATGTCATCCCTTTATGACTACAGTGTACCTATCTTCTGATGGCTACTTCCAGGAGGATAATGCACCATGTCACAAAGCTCAAATCATCTCAGACTGGATGGACCGTTCTTGAACATGACAATGAGTTCACTTTACTCAAATGGCCTCCACAGTCACCAGTTCTCAATCCAATAGAGCACCTTTGGGATGTGGTGGAACGGGAGATTCGCTTCATGGATGTGCAGCCGACAAATCTGCAGCAACTGCGTGATGCTATCATGTCTATATGGACCAAAATCTCTGAGGAATGTTCCCAACACCTTGTTGAATCTATGCCACAAAGAATTAAGGCAGTTTTGAAGGCCATGTCTGAATGTCAGTTTCATTCTTCCATTCACCTGTTGTTTTATGGACTATTCAGTGGATAATACTGATACACCTGCTATATATATAGAAGTAGGTTTGTTTGTGAGTGTGTGCATGTGTGTGTATATGCAAAGTTGAGAAGTTGTGATGGAGTATGTCAGTGAGAAAAGCAGTCAACCACCTCCACCACCCTTTCCTCTCTCACTCTCTGGGAAAGTTCTGTTTGATTGAATGCAGGAAAGTGAGAAAGAGCAGTATTTCCTAGGACTGTGTCTGTTGTTGTTTCCTAAAGCTCTACTTGCAGTCTAAGTGAAATGCCAAAAGATCGTCTCAATAAACGCCACCCAGGACCCCAGCTCAGGTCTGAAGTAATGGAGGGAGGAACAGAGGAGATAATGAACAGATTATAGTTCCTCTCTTTGGGAGAAAAGTCTTGAAAACTTGCTTGCATTTTCAGGCTCAGTGAACTAGTTTTGACAGAAATCTGAGTACTATGGTGAAAGTAAGCGCTATCTGTCTGTCTGTCTGCCTGTGCCAGACAAATGAGATGCTTATGCAGTTGTAGTGTTCTTTTCATTTCATTTCATTTATTTATTTAACCAGGAAGGTCCCATTGAGATACAATATCTCTTCTACCAGGGAGTCCTGGTCAAGATAGGCAGCAAAGGACACATTTACAAAGAAATAAACATCACCACACAATAGACACAAAAAAAAAAACTAATAATAAAAAAAAAAAACTATACAAATCCTAATAAGTTATTAAAACATGTACACTGTTCTATATAAACAGACTTTAAAATATTTTTAAACATAGCAAGAGATGGTATAGACTTCATATGTAATATACCTTGTAATTCATTCCACACATATGGAGCATAATTAGAAAAAGCAGAACGACCTATCTCTGTATGAAAGAATGGCATCTTAAGTAAAAATGTGTCTGTTGATCTGGTATTATAAAAGTTTGTACAGTACATCAACAACCTAGATATATACTGTGGTAATTTACCCGCTAAAGCTTTTAAAATAAAAATCAACATATGTTTTTTTCTCCTTAAGCACAAGGAAGTCCAGTTTGTCATTTCAAATAAATTACAGTGATGTGATACACTTGTACCAGTGACGAATCGTAAAGCGCCATGATAAACTACATCCAGTTTTTTCAAAACCTTCTGAGGTGCATGCATATAGATTATATCACCATAATCCAATACTGATAGAAGAGTACTTTCTACTAAACGTCTTCGAACATCAAAGGAGAAACACTTTTTTAAACGAAAATAAAAACCTTGCATTGGTCTCAATTTCTTTAAAAGACTATCTATATGAGAACTGTAAGTCAACTTATCATCGAGCCAGATACCAAGATATTTGTAAGATTCAACCCCTTCAATCTGTGTACCATTTAAAGTTTGAATCACAAAATCATTTAATGGTAATCTGGACCGAGTAAAAATCATGTATTTAGTTTTTTTAGCATTTAACATTAATTTTAAGTTACCAAGAGAGATCTGAAATGAATTAAAAGCATTTTGTAAAGAGTTCATTGCCACTTTTAAAGATGGAGCCATAGTGTAGAGAACAGTGTCATCTGCATAAAAGTGTACATTTGCAGACTCGACTCCTTTACCAAGTTCATTTATATAGATAGAAAATAAAATTGGCCCCAAGATTGATCCTTGAGGAACACCTGTCTTCACTATTAAAAGAGTAGAGACGTAATTATCTATGGCCACACATTGAGTCCTTCCAGTCAAATAATTAGAGAACCACTTCAACACTATATCACTAGAACCTACACATTTAAGCCTCTGTAACAAAAGATCATGATTCACAGAATCAAATGCTTTTGATAAATCAATAAAAAGTGCAGCACATGATTTTTTACCATCCAATGCAGTTATTATATCATTAGTAACTGACATTGCAGCAGTTAAAGTACTATGTCCTTGTCTAAAACCTGATTGAGTTTGACATAAAATATTATTAGCTGACAAATAGTACTTTAACTGTTCATTTACCATAGATTCAAACACTTTAGCTGTAACAGACAATCTTGAAATAGGCCGATAATTATCCAATACAGTGGAATCTCCACCCTTCAGTAATGGCTGAATAATTGCTGACTTCCAATTGCTTTTGTTTATAATAACAACTTTTGCTCCTAAAACCTCAGACAGAGAGAGATATGTGATTGTCTATTGTTCAAACTGTCTGTATGTCTATCTATCTGTCTGTGTCTGTCTGTCTGTCTGTCTTCATGTCATTTGATTTATTGTCTCTGTCTGATGTTCTTTCTGTCTGTTGTTCTGTATGTTAAATAATAATTATAAGTTTATTTTATATAGCACCTTTAACACAAGGTCACTTTACAGTAATATAGCAAATAAACATGACAGCAAAGAAACTATACCGTTAAACACAATACATAATGAGAATCAGATCATACAGTCAAGGATCAGAGAAACAAAATGTGAAAAGATCTATCTGCCTGCCTGTCTGTTCTGTCATTCTGTCTGTTTGTATATCTGTTGTTCTATTTGTTTTTCTGTCATTCTATCTTTTTGTATGTCTGTCTGTCATTCTGTTTTTTTGTATGTCTGTCTGTTGTTCTACCTGTCTGTCTACATTGCTGTAGTTCTGTCTGTCATTCTGTCTATCTGCATATCTGTTCTGTATGTCGTTCTATCTGTCTGTCATTATAAAATCTGTCCTTCTTTGCTCTGTCTACAAGTCTATTGTTCTGTCTGTCTGTCTGTCTGCATGTTTGTTGTTCTGTATGTTATTCTCTCTCTGTCTGTCATTCTGTTTTTTGTAAGTCTGTCTGTTGTTCTACCTGTCTGTCTGCATTACTGTTCTTCTTACTGCCATTCTGTCTATCTGCATATCTGTATGTTGTTCAATCTGTCTGTCCTTCTATCTATACATGTCTGTTGTTCTGTCTTTCTGTCTGTTGTCCTGTATGTCCTTCTGTCTGTCTGTCATATTACATTTGTGTTTTGTCTGTCTGTTGTTCTGACTGTCTGTCTGCATGGCTATTGTTCTGTCTGTCGTTCTGTCGGTTTGTTATTTATTTTATTCTGTCTATCTGCATGGCTGTTGTTCTGTAAGTTGTTCTATCTGTCTGTCTTTATGTCTCTCTCTCTGTCATTCTATCGGTCTGTATACTTGTCAGTCGTTCTGTCTGCATTGCTGTTGTTCTGTCTACATGTCTTGTTCTCTGTCTGTCGTTCTATATTTTTGTATATATTTCTGTCTGCATGGCTGTTGTTCTGTCTTTCGTTCTGTCTGTCTGTCTGCATATCTGTTGTTTTATCTGTTTGTCATTCTATCGGTCTGTCTACATGTCTGTTGTTCTGTCTGTCTTTCTGCATTGCTGTTGTTGTGTATGTTGTTGTATTTGTCTGTCATTCTATTTGTCTATGTTGTTCTGTCTATTTGTCTCTCACAAATTGTCTGTGTGTCTGTTGCTCTGTCTGTCTGTGCTAGACAAATGAGATTTATGCAGTAGTGTAGTACAGTGTTCTTTTGTTTATAATAAAAAGCCCCTAATACCTCAGACAGAGAGAGATCTGTGAGTGTGGCTTCTCTCTGTAACCCCTCTAAGAATAGTAGGAAGATGCTGTCTCTGTTTTTATTTTAACTGGGACATGAGTGATCTTATCATTAGTGCAGCTCACACCACTGTCAGATGGAGAGCCAGTGAGACAGAGAGAGAGAGAGAGAGAGAGAGAGAGAGGGGACGCCAAGCATGTGTGTAGCATGTGGCAGGGAGAGGTGGTCTACTAACCATGTGTAAACTCCTGCTGTGTGATGCAACGTTTCCAGATTCAGATATGAGTTCTGCCTCCCACCAATACACTGATGCTCAGACAACACCTGTCAAACGCCTCGGCCAAAAAGGAGGCTGATATCTTGCAAGTATGAGCCTGAAAATGCTGTTTCCATTTATATGTGAGTGATTTTAGTTTAATTGCATGAGTGATCTTTCCATATACATCTGCAGTGCGTATCTTGTGGTTTCTGTTACTTTCAGAGTCCACATGTGGTCGGCAATAAACTAGAAAGTGCTGAAAAAAGACTATTTTCAGTATAAGGACACTTATATATGTCTTCATTTTTTTGCATTAGATACAAAATATCAGACACAGTGGCATCTATGCTCAAATGATGACTAACTTTTTGAAACTAACTACACTTTCAATACAATACTGTTCAAAATTTTGGGGTTGGTTTATTTTTTTTTAAATGTTTTTTGAAAAGTCTCTTCTGCTCACCAAGGTTGCATTTATTTGATGAACAAATTGGTAAAAACAGTAAGATTGTAAAATATTATTACAATTTTAAATAACTGTTTTCTATGTGAATATATTTTAAAATATAAAATATGATTTATTCCTTTGGTCTCAAAGCTGAATTTTCAACATCATTACTTCACAAATCATTATAATATGCTGTTTTGAAACATTTCTTATTATTATCAATGGTGAATAATAATAATTATTATGATGTACAAAAGACCAGCATTATTTGAAACAAGATTTTCTTTTGTAACATTTTAAAGTCTTTACTGCCTCTTTTAATGCATGCTTGCTGCATAAAAGTATTACTTTAAAAAATCTCACTGTCCCTAGTCATTGAAATAGTGGTGTATACATGGACACAAACACACACAAAAAAAAGTCAAAAAAGCTGCAACATCTGTAAAATATAAAAAAATGCATATTTTTGTTGCAGACAACTTGTCTTCTGTTCTGTAGTTCACATCGTCTCTCCGCAGGAAGTTTCTGTCAGTGCTGCTGTGCGCACACTGTGTCAGGCGTGGCTTGGGTCATGAATATTAATAATGTTATGTGATGTTTGGGTGAACTGATTTGAAGGAAGGCAGATTTTGCTAGCTGAGTGTTAGCATGAGGCACCCCAGGGAATTCTACAATGCAAGATTATAATTATCAAAATCTTATGCAGTAAAACACACTCTCTTAAAACTAGTTTTTATTTTTTTTGCTGAAATGTCATAGAATAACCATTTCTTGGTTCTTAAAATACCCTTTTTATTTGCGCAAAGAACATTTTAATAATATAAAGAACTGTTTTCCACTTTAAAGAACCGTTTGTGCAGTGGAAAGTTTCAATGGATTTTAAAGGTTCTTCATGGAACCATCGATGCCAATAAAGAACCTTTATTTTTAAGAGTCTGTTTATTATATACATGTTATTTTATGAGTTTTAGTTGAGGTTGGCAAACATCTGGATCATTGCATGTGCATCTGCTCTCCAATCTGCTGTATCCATGGCTAACATCAGTACACGGCATCCATGACGCTTTCTGCTCGATTCACTGACACCTTCTCAACTGTTATCTAACCTACCACAGAACTGTCTGCATGCGGTCCGTTTTGTGTGATTAACACTTGTGTATCTTTAAGCCTGAGTGTGTTTGACTCACGTCAGAAGTGGATTCGAGGACAGCTGTTCAGTCCTCTTCCTTCAGCCCTCGCAAAGATCTTTTTGCATTAATTATTAATGTCTGTCATACAATATGCTTGTAGCTTGTGGTCAATGTAAGATTTGAGGTGTAACCCTCGCTGCCATGGTAACCATGCAAATGTGATGAGGTCCTGAAGGGTTTTATGTGCTGCTGCCTTATAGATTGAAGAGAGATTGTCCTTACACAACACACAGAAGCCGGCAGATATGAGAATCTAATCTGAGGGACTGCTGTTCATTGTGCACTGCTGTGTTAATTGGTCTTTAAGACATTCTGCAGGCTAATTGACTGTCTGCTGTTAAATGCCATTAACTGCACAACCTTTGCACGGCCAATTCATCAATAAAAAGTCATCAATTATATAGTCGTCATTCAGATATAACGAGTAATCTTGTAGGCTTCGCTATGTGCAAAGAGAATGATAAAATGAATGCTTGTACCCTATTATTATTATTATTATTATGTGGAAAGTTGAATTTGGATTAGAGCTTTGGATGAGGATGAGGATGAGAGTATTTGCTTTACCATTCACTGTATATTGCAATATATTTGTGCATGGCTAGGACTTTATGTAAGGATTTACATTCACAAGTTCACACTTACATATAATAAACTGAGTAAAGGATATGCGTATTTGGCGTGCTGTCCAAGGAGAGGGCTCCGAGCTCGGTAATTACTCCCAAGCCCGGGGGTCTCCCCCTGTCCAGGGAGAGGGGTCCGAGCTCGGCATTTAGCCTGGACCCAGAGTGCAGATAAATACAGATAAGGCTCCTGTAGGAGCAGTCACTGCTGCGGCAGTGGGGAAAAACAGAAAAGGCTCCTGCGGGAGCAGTCACTGCTGCGGCAGTGGGGAAATACAGAAAAGGCTCCTGCGGGAGCAGTCGCTGCTACGGCAGTAGGGAAATACAGATAGGGCTCCTGCAGGAGCAGGCACTGCTGCGGCAGTGGGGAAATACAGATAAGGTTCCTGCGGGAGCAGTCACTGCTGCGGCAGTGGGGAAAAACAGAAAAGGCTCCTGCGGGAGCAGGCACTGCTGTGGTATCTGAAAGAGAACGTATCTTCTGCGGGAGCAGACACTGCTGCGACAGAGGGGAAATACAGATAAGGCTCTTGCAGGAGCAGGCACTGCTGCGGCAGTGGGGAAATACAGAAAAGGCTCTTGCAGGAGCAGGCACTGCTGCGGCAGCGGGGAAATACAGATAAGGCTCCTGCGGGAGCAGGCACTGCTGCGGCAGTGGGGAAATACAGATAAGGTTCCTGCGGGAGCAGGCACTGCTGCGGCAGTGGGGAAATACAGAAAAGGCTCCTGCGGGAGCAGGCACTGCTGTGGCATCTGAAAGAGAATGTATCTTCTGCGGGAGCAGACACTGCTGCGACAGAGGGGAAATACAGATAAGGCTCTTGCAGGAGCAGGCACTGCTGCGGCAGCGGGGAAATACAGATAAGGCTCCTGCGGGAGCAGGCACTGCTGTGGCATCTGAAAGAGAACGTATCTTCTGCGGGAGCAGACACTGCTGCGACAGAGGGTAAATACAGATAAGGCTCTTGCAGGAGCAGGCACTGCTGCGGCAGTGGGGAAATACAGAAAAGGCTCTTGCAGGAGCAGGCACTGCTGCGGCAGCGGGGAAATACAGATAAGGCTCCTGCGGGAGCAGGCACTGCTGCGGCAGTGGGGAAATACAGATAAGGTTCCTGCGGGAGCAGGCACTGCTGCGGCAGTGGGGAAATACAGAAAAGGCTCCTGCGGGAGCAGGCACTGCTGTGGCATCTGAAAGAGAATGTATCTTCTGCGGGAGCAGACACTGCTGCGACAGAGGGGAAATACAGATAAGGCTCTTGCAGGAGCAGGCACTGCTGCGGCAGTGGGGAAATACAGATAAGGTTCCTGCGGGAGCAGGCTCTGCTGCGGCAGTGGGGAAATACAGATAGGGCTCCTCCGGGAGCAGTCACTGCTGCGGCAGTGGGGAAATACAGATAGGGCTCCTCCGGGAGCGTGAGCTGCTGGGATGGGTTAGGGTGCTGGGATGGCTTTTTATGAAAAGTTTGTGGATGGGTCTGCACCACTAGCAGATGCAGCCTCACGCTAGTGTCTGCGATGGGAGCTAGAGGCAATTGAAAAGGAAAAGGGGTTAGAAGTAACAAGAGGAAAAGACATGTGAGGGCCTGTGTTGCAAGCGGAGGCAGCTTCACACTTGCATCAGATGCTGTAGCTTCAGGCCACGGGAGTTTGTGACATTCGGGGGAAAAAAGCTTGCACAGCCTTTTAAATTTTTATTTTGATCTGTTTCTTTATCCTCCAACGAGAACAGAGCGTCGGAATTAATCAGCGTTTGCCTCTGGCTTAAATACAGTCCACTTTCCGATCAGAGGAATTGATGGAGCGGCCGAATGAATCGATACGAGGATGCCGGGGAAGTTGAAAGTTTCGGCAGTGGAAGCGAGGTTAAGCCCCGGTGTCGGGGAAATCTTGTGGCTGGTCGAGCGGAGTGGCGGCCGCAATGGATCCTGGGGCTCGGTGGCGATGATTGGCGGAGAAGGAGTGATCCTGGGGCCGGTGGATTTGCTGCAGAGAATCTGAAAATCTCGAACCTATCGCTGAAAGACTAGAAATGATGAAGGTAAGACTGCTTGATTATTATAGGGGTTCTCTCTCGTGCTGATTGGATAGATGGTGTTATTACTGATTATGAATTGGCCGTGTTAATTATCTGCGCGTGCTCCTCCCGAAAGTTGTTAATAAAACAATTACTTATTAACATGCAAGAGCATGAAGAAACATGTGCTGTTTTATGTGCAGTTTTACACCTTAAGCTATTATAAACTATTTTATGCTTTCTAAAGTGGCTTATCCAATCTGAATCATTCTTTTTTCCCACTCTTATTCTTAATTTTATTTTTTGATTTGCGTGTAGCAAGTTCTGAAGAAAAAGAATATATGCAAATTAATTACCTTTCAATCAAATACCAAAAGTATTAACACAGGGTGTATTTAAAACACACTCAAACTCACCAAAGCTGCATTTATTTGATTAAAAATACAGTAATATTGTGAAATATTATTTCCATTGTAAATAAATGTTTTCTACTTGAATATATTGTAAAATGTAATTTATTCCTGTGATGCAAAGCCAACCCTGCTCCAACACACATACCATCTAGTTTTCAAATACGCCTAAATGATTAGATTAGCTGGATCAGATGTGTTTAATTAGGGTTATATCTAAACTGTGCAGGGCTGTGGCCCTTCAAGAAACTAATTTTTACTCTTAAGTAAATTTTAAATGAGTAACATCTCGGTTACGTACGTAACCCTCGTTCCCTGATGGAGGGAACGGAGACGTTATGTCGTGACGACATAGGGGATTTACTTGGAAGCCCCAATCATCTCTGACTAAAGAGAAAACGCCAATGAAATTGGCTAGTGGATTTTGCATACCTGAGCCACTCCCCGTACATACGGGTATAAAGGGCGACAGGTGCATCCACTCATCAGGTTTCTACCCGCTGAGGAGCCAAGAACGAGTCCTCGGCAACCAGCGATGGTTCAAGATTGTGGCATGGGGACATAACGTCTCCGTTCCCTCCATCAGGGAACGAGGGTTACGTACGTAACCGAGACGTTCCCTATCTGTCGGTCACTACAAGTTATGTCGTGAAGACATAGGGGTCATATGGAAAGCGCCACAACCGGAACCCCGTCACGACCTTGTGCATGCAGATGTTGACAAGCTAGTGCGTGACAGACAAATGCCATGCGAAGGTCGCAACCTTCCCATCGCCCCAGCGCAAATCGCATAGCCGAGTCGAATTGTACGCGTGAGCCACCGAGACGGGCTGGGCAGCGCAAGCCACGCTTCCAGACGTCGTGCAAGGGGCTCCAACGGCACAATCGACGTACCTGTGGTGGTGCAGCGCAGAGGAGTATGGCTGGATGATACAGAAGGCAGCGCGTTCTGAAGCACCCTTACCGAACTCCCTGGGTCCCAAAGGGGACTGGCTAGAGGTGCGTGGGGAGGCACTGCGTCCCCAACCCGCACTCTCCTGGCCGCTGGCAAGATGGGTCGCGGGCGAGAGTGAGGAGGCAGCGCGTCGCACACTGTCAACCCGCGAACCTGATAACCTGGAGGAAAAGGAAATTGCTCTTTCTGTGACATTGTGGGTACCGCTGGCCCTTGGGCCAACGGCGGAACAGAAACAAAAGGGAACATAAGATTCTCCACCCGGCCCTCCTCCGGGGGAAGGAGCGGCGCTGTCCTCGCCGTCTCCTGAGAAAGAGCAAATTCCAACATCTCCAGGTTGCCCGCGTCAGGGCCGCTTCGTCGCTCTCCTGCGAGAGGCTCGACGCGCCGGCCCAGGTGTTGATTCGGCACGGGGCGGAGCAGCTCTGGAGGACGCAGGGGGGCGCCCACGGCGGCGAGCAGACTGAGGCCTGGGCCCGGGGGCAGCTGTTGCAGGTGCCTCACGCCGGGGCAGGATGTGCTGGATCGCCTCTGTCTGCCTCTGCACCGCCGAGAACTGCTGAGCAAATCCCTCGACGGTGTCGCCGAACAGCCCAACCGGGGAGATGGGAGCGTCGAGAAAGCGTGCTTTGTCGACATCCTTCATCTCCGCCAGGTTGAGCCAGAGATGGCGCTCTTGGACCACCATGGTAGACATCGCCTTCCCGAGGGACCGCGCCGTGACTTTCGTCGCTCGTAGAGCGAAGTCAGTCGCCGTGCGCAGCTCCTGCATCAACCCCGGGTCGGAACTACCCTCGTGCATTTGTTTGAGTGCCTTGGCTTGGTGAACCTGCAGGATAGCCATGGCATGCAGGGCAGAGGCTGCCTGGCCCGCAGCACTATAAGCCTTGGCCGCAAGAGCAGCCGTCAGCTTACAGGCTTTGGACGGGAGACGCGGGCGATTCCTCCAAGTGGCGGCGTTTCGCGGGCACAAGTGCACCGCGACCGCTCTCTCCACCTGGGGAATGCCCACGTACCCCCTGGCAGCCCCGCCATCGAGGGTAGTGAGGACGGAGGAGGCAGACGAGCGGCTTCTGGCCGTGAAAGGGGCCATCCACGACTTCGTCAGCTCCTCATGCACCTCCGGGAAGAAAGGCACTGGAGTAGATCGCGGTTGTGAGCCGCGCCCCACTCCGAGAAACCAATCATCCAGCCGCGAGGGCTCGGGACTGGGCGGTCTGTTGACCTCCAGCCCGATGCTCGCAGCTGCCCGGGCAAGCATGGCCGTCAACTCTGGGTCCGGTGCAGGGGAGGCGACCACACCCGAAGGGGGCAGCCCCTCTGCACCTTCATCCTCAGAGGACGAAAACCCGTCCCCCGATGCTGCGATCGACATCCTATCCTCGGGTGGCGCACCGAATGAAATGCTGGGCGCCCCGTGGGACGGACCAGCGAAATCACCCGGGAACCGGACGGGACATTCGCTGCGTGAGGAGTAAGAGGTCCGTGGGGACGTACCCGGCGGAGAGGCTCTTACTGTGACCCTCAGATCTCCCAGAGCGCCAACCGGCGGTCCTCTGCTCGAGCCAGAGAGACCGGGGCGGGTGGCGGCAGAGGGTGCCAATCCTTTCAAAAAGGAAAGGCGAGATCGCAGCGACGTCATGCTCATACGCCCACAACAGGCGCATGAGTCATCCACGAACGCAGCTTCAGCGTGCTGGAGACCCAGACACTGGAGACAACGATCGTGTCCGTCATCCGCGGACAGGAAACGACCGCAACCAAGAGGACACGGACGAAACGGCATCTTGAAAAAGACGCGATCGTCCGTGATTTTGCTCTTTTAGAATTTGCTCTTTTAGTTGAAGTGCCCAGGGGAATCGCTGGAGAAGGGACTCCGCTGTTTGCACCGTGACGCCAACAGGAACAAAAACAAAGATGAGGCTTGTGGAGAATGGCACAACCGTCTTCATCCACTTGGCTCCGAAGCAAAAATCTGATGAGTGGATGCACCTGTCGCCCTTTATACCCGTATGTACGGGGAGTGGCTCAGGTATGCAAAATCCACTAGCCAATTTCATTGGCGTTTTCTCTTTAGTCAGAGATGATTGGGGCTTCCAAGTAAATCCCCTATGTCGTCACGACATAACTCGTAGTGACCGACAGATAGGGAACTACTTTTTACTTTTACTTGAGTAGATTTTTAGACTGGTACTTTTACTTGTACTTAAGTAAAATTTCATTAATGTAATGGTACTTTTACTTGAGTAGAATATTTTCATACTCTTTCCACCTCTGGCTGATTTGCTGCTCAAATACGTTTCTTCTTATTATTAATGTTGAAAACAGTTGTGATGACTAATATTTGTGTGGAAACATCTGTTTCAGGATTCTTTGATGGATAGAAAGTCCAAATCTAATGTAACATTATAAATGTCTTTACTCACTTTTTATCATCTCTCTTATGAATTCTCTCATTACTTTTTGTTATTGGAGAAAAAATTACTAATTCCTTAATGAGCCCAAACTTTTGAACATTTTTTCCCAGTGAATTTCCAGCAGAAATACTGTTGCCATAATAGAAATCCGATCTTACCATAATTTGCCAATTATCTAAACATTTTGGTCATACGTGACATACGGCCAAGTATTGTGACCCATACTCAGAATTTGTGCTCTGCATTTCACCCATCCAGAGTGCACACACACAGCAGTGAACACACACACACCGTGAACACACACCCGGAGCAGTGGGCAGCCATTTATGCTGTGGCGCCCGGGGAGCAGTTGGGGGTTCGGTGCCTTGCTCAAGGGCACCTCAGTCGTGGTATTGAGGGTACAGAGAGCGCTGGACATTCACTCCCCCCACCTACAATCCCTGCCTGCCCGAGACTCGAACCCGCAACCTTTGGATTACGAGTCCGACTCTCTAACCATTAGGCCATGACTTCCCCATACTGTCCACCCCTAGATGTGTTTATGCTATATTAGAGCATGTGATAGTCATGTTCAGTTACTGTTATCATTTCCTCATTATACCACTTACTGTCCACTTTACTTCCCAGCTGTTTTCGAGGCCACTGAGGGATATGTCACTTATTCCAGTTTGAAAACTGATAATTAACCTCTAATCCTAGTTTACTGAGGGGAAAAAAGGAAAAAAAGATTGTCTGACATTTAGAGAGTGCTGTATGCTGCTCGGCTCAAGTGGCCTTCTCTCTTTCTCTCTCTTTTTTTAATTGTCTCTTTACAGGCTCTTAACTCAGTTTGGCTCACGTATGGTCATGTGAATAATCCCTTTGTATACACACTTTGATGGTTTGATCATTAGCTCACTGTATGGTCTCCCTCTACATCCAAACCCACTCTCTTGTAATTCCCAGAGGTTGTGCTCCCTAATTTACTCTTGTGGGTTTTAACAATGACCCTGAAGGCTTCTGATATGTCTTGTGTGCATGGGCTCTGGCACTTTTTTTTCCCTTGTCAAATGCTGTGCTGGTTGTGTTAAACAGGTTTTTTTTTGGCCTTTGCCTCTTTTATTAGACAGAAAGAGAGAGCAGTTTCTTGGGTAGAGAGAGGGAACAGAATCAAGACACAGGCCAGACTTGAACCTGCATCAAAAGTTCTGTGTTTTATGTAGAAGCAACATCTCATTTTAAAGGAATGAATTGAATAGCACACATCTTACATTTTGATGAATGTCAGAGCTGCCAGTAGCCAGTTTTTAAAAATATGTAGCATAATATTATTTGCCTCTTTTTTTTTTAGGTATATCTGCCAAGTTATAATTAGATTTTTACTTTTAATTAAAAATGTGAGTGCTGCTTTTCTGTGTGGCGAATTGGCCTGAGATTTACATTTCTGCTGCATTTGGCGCAGATGCTTTTATTCAAAGTGACTTACATTGCATTGAATGCTACACTTTTTTTAGTGTATGCTTTCCTTGGGAAACAAACCTCTGACCTTTGCATGCTTTACTGTTTGAGATACAGGAATGCTTTTTTTCAGTATTTGCTAATCCATTGTTATGGTGTTCTGTGTGGTCCTTTGTTGGTGGATGTTTTTTTTTTCAAGTCTATATGATGTTTTGGTTTCTATACAGCTGGGACCTGTGTGTTAATGTAAGTCTATGAGATTGTGGACCCTGTTTTCACTGGTAGCTTGCTCTGTCAAGGTCTAGAAGGTGAATTATAAAACCAGCTGTAAAGGAACTCAAAGCCTATAGTTCCCACCCATTTTATGATTCACCAGGTGAAAATTCAAGTCTGATTGTTTAACCTTTACCTTAACCCTTAAACAAATACAGTTTGGAAACAAAGGGAGGTTTTGGACAATATTATAAATCTTTACCATTTCTGGATAAGGATTCATCATTCAAGCATAAAGCAATTTCAAGTGCAACGATAATGATTTAATGATGTTCTGAATTCCTTTTTTTTTTTTTGTAATTTAATGTTGGTAAAGATTCCTTTTTTAACATTAGTTAACATGAACTAACATTGAACATTAATTCTACAACATTTACTAATTTTAGTTAGTTACTTTCAACATTTATTAATAGATTTTTAAAATTAACATAGTTAACATAATGTGACCTAAAAGGAACACACAATTGGAACAATTGTATTTTTATTAACTAACATTGACAGAGATTATTAAATAATGTAAAAAATACATTGCTCACTGTTATTATAGTTATTGTAGTTAACTAAAACTAAAACTGAAGCTAAAATTAAAATGAATAAACGAATAAATAAACAAACAAACAATTAATAATAACTATATAGACATAAAAAATGACAAAAACACACAACAAAATAACTAAACTTTAAAATTAAAATCTCTACAATTAAAATAAAAATATTAATAAAAAGTATAGTTTCTCGATACTAAAATAGCACTGTTAGTTAATGTTAGTTAACGCATTAACTAATGTTGACAAATGTGAAATTATTGTAAAGTGTTATCAAAATGTTTTCAGTTTGTGTCATCACCTTATAAATGCAAAGTCAACACAAAATCAAAATTGATGTTGATATTTTCCAATGATTTTTCTCCCCACTTTACCTAGGGGGGTTCAAAACCTTTGTGTGTGTGTACATCTTAACCAAAATTAAAAAGTCAATTTGTCAAGATTTGTCAAAGGGAGATTCAAGTCTGAATCCAAATATGTATGTATATTTAGATTTGTTAAAATTAAAGGTGCATGATGTTTTTTAAAGCAAGTGTTAACCTCACGGTGATTTCACTCTGAGTTTAAATGCTCTGATATGCTCTGATATGGTAAAACAACAGTGTGAGAACCATATCGCAAAACCGGCCACAGCGAGCTGTGATCATTGCACCAAAGTTTGCTGGTGTTTTGTGACATCTGAAGCGTGCATTTTCAAAAGCTGAACTCTTTAAACAGGTGTGTCTATCCACTCTGAGCATCTTCACAAGAGCTCGGCCTCAGCCATCATCCTGTGCCGTTTTCTCCAGCGCCAGCTGCTCTTAGATTAGTCAGATAGCCGTGTAGTGGGAGGGCGTCTGCTGTGCTGTGATGTGAGATCAGTATAGCTGACAGTATCTCTGAAGGCGGATCTATAATCAGTGATAGTGAAGAGTGGCCATCTCTTATCAGAGAGACACACAAAGACACGGCCGAATGCATGAGAGGCAAACAAGAGCAGGCACAAAGCAAGATTGACTGTGTGTGTACGTGGAGGTGAAAATAATGTCATTTCACATTTAAATTAGTTTACGATATGGATGCATTTCTGGTTTTGAACTTGTTTCGTCTAAAAAAAATCACATACTTATTGGGTATTTTTGTCTTATTTTAGCAGCAAATCTAAGCATGCAAAACAAGATAAATGTATTTGAGATAGATCTTTATATCATATAATATCATATATCAGAAGGAACAGAGGAGCAACTACTGATTTTTTAGCCAATCAGAAATACTCTCTACTTGTCAATCATTTTAGGCATTTGGCTATCTTTGTCTTTTTTCCTGATAAAGTTTAATAAAATGTAAGTATATTATATTATTTATTTTATTATATCTTATTTTAATAAATAAACTAAAAATCAAAGCAAAAACAGTGGAGTGATCCACAGTTTTTTAGCCAATCAGAAACATTCATGTGAGTCATTTTACGCGTTTGGGCCATTTTGTCATATTTTCAATAATACTGTATGTAAGCATGGTTAAAATAAGATGAATTTATTTTCAAATTCAAGTAGATCTTTATGCATTTGGCCTTGGATTTTCTCACTTGGCTCTGAAGTTTAAAGTTAGCAAAGTGACCCACGCTTACAGTGTACCTTTACTTTATGTGTGAGTGTGTTTTTTCTTATCAGAGTGTATTGAAGTATCCGAGTAACACTGTTGAGTTCTGTGTTTAGACTCTTTCAAGGCCTTCTGGATCAATATGGAGCCCAGCTACCAAATGAATGCTTCTTAATGAGAGGGAAAAAACAGGAATTAGTCTGTGTCTGCAGCAGTGCTTATAGATTTCCAAAGACTTGCCCTCAGCCTTTTACTTTTCTTTTCTGGATGGTCTGATAAAGGACTTGGTGAACTGTTATGAATCTTTTTTGAAAGAGTCACATATAATAGCTTTATTATTTATTTGTTCCCCCCCTGAGGTCCACTTATAATGTTATCAAGTTTTTGTGCAACTTTAAGACAATTTTCCACTTGACTCTTAGTATTAAAGAAGTCATATTTCATTCAGTCATTTAAATGTTAATTTATCTATTATTATTATCCTATGTTCCCCCACATTACTTCCACAAGTTTGTAAATTCCCGATATGTGTTGTTGCTGAATAAATGTGTGTGGCTGTGTTCAGATTATTTATCTGCCTGATGTCTGTCACTATCTGTATGGAAATCTTTTTTCTTTTCGTCCTCTGAGGTCCACTTACAATGTTGTCAAATTTTGTGAAAAAAAGAACAAAAATCAATTATTATTGTTACCACTATTATTGGGGAAACTCACATTATGAAATAAGTGTTTTTCTCCAATGCATGTTGAACACAATTATTGGCACCCCTAGAAATTCTTATGAGTAAAATATCTCTGAAGTATATTCCCATTCATATTTACATGTTTTAGCACACCAGGGTGATTATGAACATGAAGTTGTCCAGCCTTGTCTTCCTGTCCCACAGAATTATAAATATGAGGAACACAAAGCCCAAATTCCCTTAATCATCCATCACAAGGAGTAAAACCTAAGAAAATAGTTCTGATGTGCAGAACAAGATTGTTGAGCGTCACAAAATAGAAAGTGGCTGTAAGAAAAGAGTTAAAGCATTGGAAGTCCCCATTTCCACCATCAGGGTAATAATTAAGAAGTTCCAATCAACTAAAGATGTTACAAATCTGCCTGGAAGAGGACGTGTGTCTATATCGTCCTAATGCACGCTGAGGAGGAGAGTTTGAGTGGCCAAAGACTCTCCAAGGATCACAGCTGGAGAATTGTAGAGATTAGTTGAGTCTTGGGGTCAGAAACCTAAAACAAAATATATCAAACATCCCTTACACCACCACATGTTGTTCGGGAGGGTTTCAAGAAAAAAACTCCCGACTCATCCAAAAACAAACTCCAGCGTATTCAGTTATCAGACACGACTGGAACTTCAAATGGGGTTTCTATGGTCAGATGAAACTGAAAAAAGAGCTTTTTGGCAGCAAAACCCACCAGATGAGTTTAGTACAAACAGAGATAAAAAGTACCCCATGTCCACGGTTAAACACACTGCTGGATCTTTAATGTTGTGGGCCTGTTTTTCTGCTGGAGGTCCTGAACATCTTGTTCTGATGCAAGGCATCATGGATTCTATCAAATACCAACAGATAAAAAATCAAAACCTGACTGCCTTAGAAATCTTCCACCAGGACAACAATCCAAAGCAAACATCAAAATACACATAAAAATGGGTCGCTGAGCACAAAATGAATCTTTTACCATGGCTGTCCCTGTCCTCTGACCTGAACCCTGTACAAAATGAGTGAGGTGAACTGAAGAGGAGAAGCACCAACATGGAACTGTGAATCTGAAGGATCTGGACTGGAGAGATTCTGGATGAAGGAATGATCTCTGATCTCTTGTCATGTGTTCTCCAAACTCATCAGGCATTATAGGAGAAAACTCTTGGGAAAAGGATGGTGCAATAATTGGGTGCCTATAACTGTGGCTAACGTGAACTAGAGAAAAACATTTATTTCATAATGTGAGTTTTCCCCACTTTCCATTGTTTTACTTCAATAAAAGGTTAGAATTTTGTAAATTGTTTTGAATGAAAGATCAAAAGGATAAACAATGCAGATTTAGTTTCACAGCCACCTTTGCTGATGTTTACGAAGGGTGCCAATAAGGGTGAAGAGTTAATTTGCAAAAACATAACATTTTCAGAATGCATGTTTTTTCATTGTGCATTCCAATTCATCTCAATCAAACTGCAGTTGGGTTATTTTGATTAGGTTAAAAAATAACTAACACAATAAAACACAATAAAAACATGATACAATATAAAAAAAAACATGATTTTTTTATTTTTTTAAAAAACAGAGTTATCTATTTTAGCAAATAAACTTTTCATATATATATATATATATATATATATATATATATATATATATATATATATACATACGTACACACACACAGCGTTCTGTTTTCTTTGAATAATAATAATAATAATCTATTTTGTTCCAAGTGACTTCCAGGTGTTAAATGTGAGTGGTCATTTTGAGATGATTCATGTGCGTGATGTCAGGAAGTTTTTGGAAGTTCAAATGCATAATTTCAGTAGGTTAGTTTCAGAACATACGCTTTTCTTTCCACTGTGCAGGATGTTTCAAGTAATGAAACCGTTACAGAATGTTTTCATGCTACATTGAACTCTTTTACCTCAAAAGATAGATGAAAATTTGATACCTCACATTATGACCCCTTTAAGGAGTGAAGCTCCTGTCCGTTCTTGTCCTCATCTGCTCCTCTCTTCTTGTGTTTCCCCTCTCCTCCTGGTTTCACCTCTTTCTCTGTGCACTTGTGTGTCCTTGGAAGTGATAGCTAAGTGTTTGTCTCTCTGTACTCCCTCCCCGGCCTAATGAGGATGAGGATCAGTGTTGTTTTAAACATGAAATCGGAGTCTCGGCTGAGAGCAATCAATACACAGCCATTACTTCTCTCTGTGATGAAGCAGTCCATCTCTCTCTTTCTCTTCTCACACACCCGTCTCTTGTCTCAGCGTATTTTCTGGTATCGGATATTGGCTTTGAGGGGGTTATGAATTGTTGGCTCCCAAGGGCATCTCCGTGCGCCGCTCTGCCAATTACACCTCTGAATAATGGCCCCCATGGAGGCGGCTGACATGCCTCTGCTGGAGTCTGATACATATATACACCAGAGGATGACCAGAACTCTGACTGGACCGGAAATGAGGCCCAATCAGGTCTGACTGTAAAGATGTCATTGAAATCCAAGTTGAAGAGTGAACTTTTGTTTCAAATCAGTTACTCAGCCTTACAATTTAGACCTAGTTTGATTACAGCCTTATTTTAGTAAGCTGCCACTTTGTTTTAATGCTACTTTCTGTTGATGCGATCTTACAAACTTTGTGCTGCTGGTCAGAAGTGTTCATTTTTCTGAACACAGCGTGAACATCTGGCAGACTCTGAAAATGCTTCTCTATTAGATCAGTCCAGCATTAGTGGCTCTTGCTCTAGGGTTTGTGATTTAGGCCGAATTTCACAACTGATCACCTCATCCATCACTCGAGATGCCATCACACACTTTCAGTGCAGCATCTGCTGTTACATTACACTTGCCAAAAACAAGTTTTTATATTTGTAAAGGTTCTGGGATAGTTGTTTTGTTGCACTACCACTGAAAAGTTTTGAAATACATATTTTTGTTTGGTCGAACATCCTGTAAAAACAGTAATATTGTGAAATATTATTACAATTTAAAATAATTGTTTTCTATTTAAATATATTTCAAAATCAACATTTATTTCTGTGATACAAAGCATCATTACTCCAGTCTTCAGTGTCACAGTATCCATTTTTTTTATTACTCAAAGGTTTTCATTTTCAGAAAATCATGCAGGGTGAGTGATGTCAGAATTTTAATTTCTGTGTGAACTTTCCCTTTAAATGTTAAAGATGTATAAACAAGCCCAGGGATTTGTGGCGCTGCAAACCGTAAGCAGAGCATTCTGTTAATTAACGTCTCATTGAGGATGTTTTCAATCTGAAGTAAGAGAAGTGTACTCCTTTGTGGCCAGCACAAGAGGAGTCTGGGAAAGCTGACATACTCCCACACACTGACACATGCTTGCTGACAGCATTCCCCTGGCTCACACATTCATTTGGCCAGAGTATTTCTCTGTCTTCCACTCCGATCCAGAGAGCCCTCATCCTGCTTTCATGTGCCATGTACTAGCCCTGGGCAGGAGAGGACACACCTGGGGCGCGCAGCGGGCATGTCAGCCGCCAGTCCGGCTCTGCCAGCCTCTCACACATATTTACTGTGATGAACTAAACTATGATGTTCTCTTCACGATCCTTGCCAAGGCTGCTGGCTGTCTCCCAAACATGGGAACAAAACGGAGAAAGGGAGAGGGAGGAGGATTTAGACAGGCTGGAGGTTTCTTCTACAGTACATCCTGGAACTGATTTTTTAATTTCAGCATATTTTCTGCCTATGAGAAATTTTTTAGCATATTTTTCTGTGCATCAAACTGATGTTTAATTTCTCTCTGTTCCAGACATGGCTTCCCAGTGGATTCGAGAATGGCGTTGATTCTCTGGCTCCGGATGTATCCCTCACTGTAAAAAGTGAAATTTTTTAAAAAGTGACTGCAAAACCGCACCTTTCATTGATGGGATAAAAAAAATGCCACTTATGTCATTCTGTTTGAGAGAAAAAAATAAAAAATAAAAAAAATACAGTTTTCACAGAGATTTGTGTGGTGTCTCAGAACACCTATTTCAGAAATATCCATCAGGGAATATGACGCTTTACGTAAAAATGCAGTTTTTCGCTAAATTATGTCTTTTTTCCTAAGTGACACGCCCCCTTTGCACAGTCAGCAAACACTGACAAGCAGAATAATTGACAGGTGAGTGTTTCTGATGAGATAAAAATGCCACTACTGTCATTCTGTTTCAGCGCTTTATATGAAAACTGACTATTTTTGCTGTTTTCTACTTTTACAGAGACGTGTGATTTCTCAAATCACTTATTATGGTGATATCTCTCATGTAGTGGGACATTTTATATGTGAAATTTCTTTATATGCGTTTTTCTACCTATAATCTGAACCTTAAAATTACTTTCTTTAGTCAGGATGTTTCATTTATAGCAAGTAATATTAGCGATGACGACTTGAATAAAACCAGTTAATTTAGATGTTACCTGAAGCATTTTTAGGTTAGCTTGTCAAAATGTGTTTTACAGTGCACTTTCAGTGGTGTCATTTATTCCAAGGTTAGCGTGTTTGATGATAATGTGTGTTCATGCTGCAATACTGAATGTGCCATACATTTACGAAAAAGGGTGGGGGTCATATTTTACGTAAATTAAGATACTGAAACATTATTTTCCTGTCAGTTATGCAAATTTTGACCCCAAAATTCTCATTACTGTAATATAAGCTTACTTAATAGATACATAAATATTATTTTAATTGAAAAGTATTGTAATGTTGTATTGCCTTATATGATGATTTATATTAAAAAATAATAATAATGGGAGTTAATAATAATGAGGATTTAGAGAAAATAGTTCATGAAATAATGAAAAATAATTGAAAAAAAAGTAAAGAAAAGTAAGAAATGAGAAATTATTTTTTACTTGAAGCAAATCAAGCTTATAGGACCACCATTTATTTTTTTTTTGCTCTGAAGCATAATATTCATTGTAACTAAGCATATTTAACCTCCAAATCCCCATTAGTGTAATGCTAAACAAACAAACAAATAAATAGTGATATGATAATAAATAAAGCATTTATTCATTATGGCCATGCTTGGTGTATTGCCTCTTATGATGACTTAAATACATTTACATTACATTTACATTTAGTCATTTATCAGACGCTTTTCTCCAAAGCGACTTCAAAATGAGGACAATGGAAGCAATCAAAATCAACAAAAGAGCAATGATCTGCAAGTGCTATGACAAGTCTCAGTTAGCTTAACACAGTACACATAGCAAGGTTTTTTTTATTATATAATAAATAAAAAGTAAACATAGAATAGAAAAAGAATAGAGCAAGCTACTGTTAGAGGCCTTTTTTGCTTCTGTTAATTTTATTATAATAATAATAATAAAAATAGATAGAATACAAAAACATTACAAAAGCTAGTGTTATTTTTTCATTATTATTATTAATATATATATATATATCAGTTAGAATAGAGAGAGCTAGAGTTAGAGGGTCAAATAAAGATTGAAGAGATGTGTTTCTAGCTGGACTGAGCTGTTCGGATCGAGTTGAAATCAATTTTATTTTAAATTGTATTTATTAAATAATGTAAGTTAAAAATAAAATGCATAAAAAGTAAATCTGGAGAACAATTCCCATAATAATGAAAGGTCATTTTTAGGCAAAGTATATGTAGAAATATTTAATTTTTTTATTCTATTGTTTTTAAATCTGAGGTGAAATGTGACCTAGACATGTTTTAGTGACATTCACCCCGAAATAAAACCACAAGACAACAGTCACACATGATGATATAATATACTGACGGATTACAGAGCCTTTCGATTCATGACCTAATGCACGATTTGTTTTTTCGTCATGAATAAGGGCAGGGGTGATGGCGAGCGCTCTCCAGAATTATAATTAGCTCAAACACGCCACCTATCGGTCAAGAGCAGCAGCGCGCTTCAGTGCAGAAAGTGTCCGCGCCATCAGTGACGACAGACACTGAGAAACTGATGGAAGAGGAGATGGAGTAGAAAGCGAGAGGTGGAGAGAGGGGATTAAAGAGGAGGGGTGGCAGAGACATTGTGACTTTTTTCTTATTTAATTGGTCCTCCGGGATCCGGGGCGAGTCCTCAGTTCGCAGCTGCGCAGCTTTAATTGGCTGGAGATTCCACCAAAATACTATTGGAAAAAGCCGAGAGTTTATACAGTTTAGACCCCGGTCCCTTCTGATAAACCCACTCATTACCGAGAGCAGAGCTGGACAAGCTTTACGCAGAGACTCTCCAGAAGCCGTTCAGATCTCAGACGCGCATCACCCAGTGAGATCTGTGCGCGCGTCTCCACACTGACGCGCAACCTCTCCATCCGCCTCACTCTTGAGAGAGCCATCGGTGAGCACACATCTGATAGGAGAGCATCACAGGACAAGAGTTTCAGTCAGAGATCACATCGCATCGGACCGCTGCTTTCCACGATTTCGTGTGGATGCGCGCCGCCTTCGAGAGTTTCCCATCAGTTGAAGTTGCTTGGAAGAATGTGTTGGAATTTTGTCTTTATCTTCTGGATGGAGAGACATCGGTGCGCTCCCGCTGAACACGCAACAAACTAAACACCTGGAACTCTAGTGTTCCGCGGAAAGTCGTTCTTTTCTAAGGGAATTATTTCGAAAGGCAGCGATCTAACGGCTGAACCCGCACAGAGAAAGGTAAACGCTACTTTAGATCTGCATGTGTTATTCCGAAGAGAGGTTTGAGTGTTTGAACCGGTCTAAATGTGAACGCTAGATGTCCACACCCAAATACTGGAATGTTTTGTGAGGGATCCTAAAAACGCTTCATCTAACTTAACACGGTTTAGTCAAGTCCCAAATAGCCATAAAATCATTTTTAACATTAAAATCAGGTAGAAGTTGCTGCATATTCTCACTTTTAATAGTGCGTACGAGAGAACTTTTCTTACTAACTAGTGCGTAATTTAGTATTTTTTTTAGCCCTGCTAGCTGATAAATGTATAAACCTGTTCAGATATATTTCGAATGAGCTGCTACTAAGTGTTCATTCATTTAAACTTCAGACTGTGGGGAAATTCTGCCGTCAGGACTCTTGAATTATTATACTAATCTGTCACACAGAACGTTTGTTTTGTTTAAATTATCTTTAAGATGTTTTACTATAGATTTAAGTTATGTATTCAGATTATAGCCCACGTGCTAATACTTATAGTGTAGAATTGGAGTGTATTTTTAGAGATTTCTCTATTGTTGAGATTCCCAATAATTTTGTGAAATATTAGTGTTGTCAAATTTAAAGTGCTAAATAATGTCATTGTTTATTTATTGTCAATGCCTGTTAGTTACTAAATGCTCTATTCGATGTTTAGGTGAAACAAATACAGTCAGAACCAGTCATAAAGTTGATTGTACAACCTTCTAACATAATTTCTCAGACCCCTGTTGGAAAAATCGGTTTAAGATGACCATTAGCTGGTGCAAAGTGGTCGCACATCTACTATTATAAAAAAAAAAAACAGTTTGACCACCCTAAAGTGGTATTACCTGCTGGTCCAAGATGGTTGGAAATCTAGAAACCAGCTCTTGTGTGCCAAAATAGAGCTTTTTTATAGCAAAAATGTTGTCTTTCTTGCCCTGCCCAGCATTATACTGAATTCTGGTCAGGTTTAATAAATCATGTATTTGATCGTCCTTAACCGCCCACCAATTTCAGAAATAACCCATGATTGCTGCATTCAATCCCATCAAACAATAGCACAGTTTCTGTAATCTGCAGATAATCCAAGGTTTGGCAAATGAATTGTCTGTTCTTAACCCCCATGCATGCATGCACTGGAACAATGCAGGGATGAAAATACTTCAACTGGTGAATAATGTTTTGTTAGGCTACTCTGATGAGGAGGATGATGATGATGATGGCATGATTCTGGCTGCGGGAGCACTCATTTGAATGCTGAGCTCGTGCTGTGCTGTGGTGTCCTGTGCAGTGATTTTGGCTATTGTTGTTTTTCCCTGCAGGTAATGAGGGATCGCACCTGAAGATGGAGCTTTTCTGGATTTTATTATTTTCTGTATTCCATCGCTACGTGCAAACGCAAGGAGTTTACGGTAAGGAGAAAATATGCTAATGTTAAGGTTAGGGGTTGGGTGGGTTAGCCTCACCTGAGTTATGCTACAGTGGTTGCAGGGCATCATGTTACAGGATATTGGTATTTCCTGCATAACAAGACTGTGCCACGCTTGTTTTTAGCACATTCAACATCCCAACATTGTTTTTTCTTTCTCTTACGAGAGATGCTATGCCTGTTGGAATTTCAGATATGACAGATTAAAGTAGTGGTAGGTCATCGCAAGCAGGTATGACAGATTTGCAGAGCGATATCAATCTATTAACACAAACTCAACGACTCTGTTCAATTAGATCATTATCAAGTAGGATAAATACTTCATGGTTATAATAAGAATGCAGAAATCTTTAGAAGCATTCATCAAAGAGTCTTATTACATCACATGATTGTGATAATTGTAGACTGTAGCTTGATTCACGTTTTTTCTCCATTTATTTCGCTGCAAGGTCACGTTCATGTAAATGTGAAGTAATTTCTCTCCGGGATGACACTCATTCACCTCAGTGCTTGCCAAAAATGATTTCTTCTTTGCATAATTAATCTTTTTATATTGGTGTACCCTCTGCATTTACTGCACTTACTGTCAGTTTGTAAAAGGACTTAAAGAGCTCAATTAAATGTGCGGTGAAGAGAGAAACACTTGTCTCGGTTTGTCATATAGAGAGAACATTTAGAGCCTCTGTTATGTTAAAAAAGGTTATTTGGTTAGTTATTTGTTGTTTTACGATGTTAAAAGCTCGAAAACTATAATTGAATGCTGGCGAACTCTGAGGATTCACTCTTTGTAAGATTTTCATCCGTTTTTTGTGTTGTAAAGCCGTGATGTCACAAATATGATTAATACATGGCGTTTTGGTGGAATTCAGTAATATCTGCATTGCATTGATATATCCATCTTTGTGTAAAAGCAGCAGTGTTTTAGTTCCATATACTTAAGAAATAAAGAATGCAAATGTGATATTTGCCTTTGCTTGTGTAGACTGCTGGTCCATTAGGAGAATTAAAAATGATTTATTTTAGAAAAAAGTTGAAATTATATGCTTTTTCTTCACCCAGTTTATTCATTTACTTTATTAAGTCCTCTATAAGTCCTCTATCTGTAGCTGGATGATGTCTTTCTCTCACTCCCTCGTCTTCTTATCTTCATATCTCATCACGCACATGCCGTCTCACCTGACTTTTAAAATTAATGTCACGCCATGCATTTCTACTCCAATCACTGTAGGACAATGTTGACTGACCTTTTTAGTCTTTATTACTTTTAGTAATGCAAGTGCGCCAAGTTTAATTTTGTTGTGAAGGCCTCCTTGCTGGGAGCGGAGTAAGAACCGCCTTTACGGTGTGAGAGAGAATGCCAGCTCAGTTAATTAAGGGCGGCAAAGCCCCAGAGTGAGCGAGACTTCACTCACACTCCTCTTCCCACTTTATGTCTCTGCTATGGGGGCTGTTAACTCTCTGTGATCGTGACTTTAATCTGTGTTAAGATGTTTTACATTAACTGGATTAATTTCACAAAACATGTCCAGGTCATTTAGGTATTTTATTTTATTTAGTTGTAAAACTTATTTTTATTTTTTATTTATTGCATATTAAAATTATATTTTATTATATACTAACATTTATTATTTGTAAGTCAATGAAGCATATTGTTGAGACCTTTTTTGTGACTTTTTGGTGATATTTTGTGACATAAAATTACAGTAATAGATAATTTTTTTCAATTTGCTTTGGAAAAAAGCTACTAAAATGATGCAAAAATCTTGAATAATGACCTTGTTTACTTTATAATATAATGTTTCTGGTCTTATTGTGCATAAATAATCTGTGTATGTTATTAAAAAAATATCTTTTCTCAAACAACTTTCCTTTTCAGCCAACTTAAAAAATTCTGCCCTAAAAATTGGGTCGGTTTTTTTATGATTGTTAACTGCATTTCATGTTGACATTTTCTTTTAGCAAATCATATTTTTTTCTTTTAATTGTGGGATGAAATATGAGCTGAATATTCAGTTGAAATTTTTCTATGTTCGCCATCTCAGAAGATTCACCCTCTATCCATTATCTCTCTCTATCCTGCACAAATGTGCTAATGTCCCTCCTCTTACTCTTTGTTCTCATTGAATCCAGTTTGTGTTTCTCCATGCAGCTGATAGATTTCATTACTATCTCATCAGACTATCTCTCTCGCTTGCTTTTTTCTCATGGCCTGTCATGCACTGTCTCTCTCTTCTCTGCTTTGTCACTCTTTTCATCTTCCTCTTCCCATCTGTACTGTTTCTCTCTACAGTTCTCTGCTTCTGCTTATTCACTGTGTAGTTTTTGATGTGTGTGTGTGTGTTTGTCACTCTGCTAAAATTCTATTAACCTGTGGGTCAGCATGTTTGCCCTATGGTGACTGCAGTTTTATTTTAGCTTTAGCGGCCCATGGCGTGTATGTGTCAGCGAAGGGGATTCTCCCGGGGATCGATGGAGATCCGCCCTGAAGCTGAATTTTATGACACTGAAAGCAACTCCGAGCATATTTTCACCTGGTTTACGTCTGGATATAGGTCAGCGGTGAATGGTGGCTCAAACACAAAGTGGTGTGGGTTAATGTGTGTAGTGTGAATGGACAGAAGGTGATGTGTGCGTGTCCACAGGCGGACATGACAAAGAGTTTGTGAGAGTGAACAGTTGGCATGCTTTGACTAATGCATGAGAATCTGGGCAGGGGGAAGAAAATATCATCAAAGACTATCCAAAAAGACTAAGGGTATTTCATGCTATTCTGCACTGTCAGAGAAAATAGTAAAATGGCAACTTTAGGGGTGCAACTGCTTTTACAGAGGCAGTACCCTCAAAGCTACACCGTTGTGCCTTATCTACCCCTAAAGGATGCAAATGAGCATCTTAAAGGGTACATATTAGTGCTTAAAGTATGAATATTATTACTTTGAGGCAGTGTTTCTCAAAGTGTGGGGTGCACAGATGCTGCGGGGAAATAGCGGCAGCGTTCGAGTGTGTGAATAGCGGTTGGCTCTCTGGCTTCTGTAAAGCAGCACCGAATGCCAATTCCTCTGAATATTTCTTCTTCAGACCGTTGACTTTGCACCGTCTCATCAAGAAGATCCACGCCATTGAATAGCACAGATTCAGCGGATGGCATCACAGCTGCTGCTGTGAACTTGCTGCTCCCCTTCAAAAGTAAACGTGCAACATTGTGTTTACACTAGATTTTTTAAAAGGTTTAAAGGGGTAGCGTGACCAAAAAAACAAACAAAAAAAAAAACACTGAGAACCAATACAGTGTAAAAGTACAATGTTTGCAGTTTTTTCTGATGGTGTGGGTTATATCCTGGGTTAGTGTATTTAAAATTAAATTAAATTAAAATGTAATTTTTACCACATTAAGATTTGCATTGTGAAATTAATTTGCACCCCTTTACTATTAAATAAGGCACAATGGTGTACCTTTGATGGTACTGTCCTAGTGACCATCAAAAGTACAATTTTAATTGTATTCTAATAAATAATTACATTTTATTTTAAAATGATTATATGATATATTAAAATTATTTTATTTTTAAATTATTTATTATACATTAAAATAGTATTTATTATATTAAAAATTATATTTTTAAGTAAATGAAGCATGTTATTAAGACCATTGAGGTTGTAATAAAAGTATTTTTTCTTTGCATTGTGACATTATATTACACCCTTAGTAGTAAATAAGGCACACAGGTGATATTGGTTATATGTTAGTGTTAAACTCCTAGTTAAGGCCACTTTTAACCCTGGGTTAAACAATATGTAATAGTTCACATTGCATACTGACCAGTAGCCTGACTACGTCAGACCTTGTACTTCCGCTCAATTTCAGTTCGCTTCTGTACTCAGTCTGATATAGCAAACCAGCTCCCAGATTATCTCCGGCTCCGCACCAGCCGTCCAACCAACACGGGATGCTGTTCGCTCTGTTGTGGAGAATATTCCCGGCATTTGCCAATGAAGCCCGAATAAGAAGAGTGTTTGGTTCACATTTTGAATGGAGGGGATGTTCTGGCCCCACTCCCGACAGGTTTTGGGAAAAGTTTAATTTATGAACTGTTACCGATCGTCAGCGAGAAACTGGGGAGGCCAAAGTCTAGCAAGGCGATAATTGTGATTGTGTCTCCCTTGGTTGCCCCCATGGACGATTACCCCGTGGGCTTTGCATAATCTGCAAAAGTCGTTCACAGCCATCTTCACTCCGATATTTCGCTCGATGGTTTTGTTTTCACCGCATACCAGTGTTTACGATCCTAGACTTCTGGGGGGTCATCCGCAAAACTGTGTCGCCGAGGGGGGTGGGGTGTAGGGGGGGTTGTTGGGATGAAAGATGAAAGAATGGATGAAACGCATTTGACCATGTTTCACTCCGTCTCGAATCGCGCTCACGGAAAGCGCTCGAGAAACAGTATCTCTTCTGCTGCTCGGTACTCTTTCAACTCGTTTTCTTAGTAAGAGCAAGAGACTGTACGACAATCACGTTACATGATTTGGCAGATTTTTACGTAGAGAGCGTGACAGCGCACCGCATTAAAATAAATTATCATTCATGTTTTCATAACCGCTGGCCAAATTCAAAAACGCAACTAAAATTAAACCATCTTTGAGGACAAGGGGGCCCCAAGCAGCTTGCGTAGTCTGCGTATAGAGAGGATCGGCTCTGATACTGACACTTCCAAGTACTCAAGTGCTAGGTCTGATCCCAGTGGATTCACACTGGATACTTTTGTCATGTCAAACGCTCTTGAACAGAGCTTCATAACCCTGAGTCAAACAAGAAAGCATTTTAAAAGCGTGTGCAATTACAGTGTGATCTGATTAGAGATCAGAACTAGAACTTGAGTATTTGAAAATATCAGCAATGTTCAGTCGTTAAAATAATTGTGTAACTTTCGTTTTACGGCAATCTGAATCCTTTATTTTATTAAGCTTTATTTTTAGTGTAGGACTGTTTTCAGTGTCATTTTTGACATTCCTTTCATTGCTTTCTTTCAAATCACACTAAGGTTATGAGAGATCTATTCAAAAGTACAGATGTCTGGTACAGCATAATTCAGTATAAAAACAGAATTCTCTGTTAGTAACCAAGGCCTCGCTCTCTCTCAGACCAGCTCTTGTGTTCAATAATACAACACAACTCCTCTCATTCATCTCTTACATGTGTTTGAGGTGTGTGTGTCTTTTTTGTGGTTGAGGGGAAAAAATATCAGTTTCTGGCAGTGAGAAACTGGCAGGTATTTGTTCAGGAAGTGATTTGGTGGAAAGGTCATGAAGAGAGACAGGAGTATATAGACGGAGGGTGTAAGATTGATGTAAGCGTAACATTAACCTGGCTGTGGGCATCATGTGTATATATTACGTGTCAAATTTCATTAATGGCAGTTTGGTTCAAGGAATCTAGTTTAGAGGAGGAACGCTTCTCCACCTCTTAGCTTTTCCTAGTTGGTGTGTGGACTGGAAGAACGAGTTTGAGATGAAGATGGCTGGATGTCTGTCAGTCAGAAACTGCCCTGTAATCCCCGTTTATCAGAATCCTCCAGAAAGAGAAACTGGAGTCTGTCATTCATACGATTCCTTACCTTTTCACTTAGTCTGCCATCCATTATCCCGGGACCTTTGACCTACAGTACATGTTATAATCCCATAACATACAGTACAGTACTGTGCCAAAGTTTGAGGTCAGTAAGGTTTTTCTTTATTAAAGAGAAATCAATACCCTTTTCAGCAAAGATGCATTACATTGATCAAAAGTGACAGTAAAGACATTTATAATGTCACAAAAGATTTCTGTTCTTTTTATTTAACATAGAATACTAAAAACTCATTAATCAGCACAAATGTTTTCAACATTGATAATAATATTAAATGTTTATTTAGCAGCAAATCAGTATACGTATTGGAATGATTTCTGAAGGATCATGTGTCACTGAAGACTGGAGTAATGATACAATGATATTCAAATAGAAAATAGGTATTGTTGTTGAGCACAAGAGACTTCTTTTACAAACATACTTTACCAACCCCAAAGTATTAGTGTGTCTTAATTAAATTTTAAAGTAGTTTATGCTTACATTTGCCAAGGTATAGGCAGATTAAATACAAAAATAGAAAAAAAAACTATATTATAAGGTGTACATGTTAAGGTAAGAGTCTTGCAATAACATCATTGGGACTGGACATAAAATCCTGTGTGATTATATTTATTTTTCAGTAAACAAAGTAGAAGCAGCACATCTGACTGTCTGATCTGTTTTGTCTAAACTACTTTCACATGATTTTAACATACTTGATTAACTTGACCTGTACGGCTCTATTAGCATAACATACATCCCACAGTTTCCATCCTAGTTGTTTATATCAAATCTGCATTGCCGTTCATCTCCAAGCTCAGCTCTTCCAGAAGTATGTGACCTGTTGCTCTCATCCTTGCTTGCTTTGTTCCTGTTTTGGAATTTATTTGTTGCTTTTATTTTATTTAGTCAAAACTCATGACAAATTTTGAATGGACCCCCTTGCATGTGTTTACAGTGCGGTCACATGCTTTTAGTCGCTCCAAGCACCTTACGGCCCATATGCGGCCAAAGGAGGCTACGATGAGATCATGATGAGGTAATGACAACCCACAGGACTGACATATGTACAGGGAACGCTTCACACGAGCAGCTTGCATGGCCTGACGGAGGCAGAGTAACTTTTTGGAACGGAGCGTGTTGCCTGGTTGCAGGAAGAAAGAGTTGTTGGCTCACAGATTCTCCTTCTTTCTTTTTTTCCTGTCTGTGTGTCCCTCAGTCTTTCAGAGCAGCATCATTCATCTATAATCTGTTTGTTCTTGCTGTTGTCTGTCAGTGCTTCTTCCTTAGACGTTTCTTGCCTTCAGCTCACGCGTTCCTCACCTCGATCAGTGATTCCAAACAGCTCTGCATTATTAATGCTTTAGCATCACTACACAGCAGAACTGGGGCTTGTGTGTGTGATTAGGGGCTGTAGGGGTGTGAGATCATTTTGTTTGTGTTATGTTTATTATGTAGGTGACTCTCATGAAAACATTAAATTATATAATATTATATCTGGCATAAAGAATATTAAGATTATTGTTTAATTTGTGACTATTTCTTCTTTGATACCTACAATTGTGGTTAGACCGAATCCAGAGCAAGAGATTTTAGAATGAACAAAAAGATTTCTCATCATATTCCATAACCAGTTATTTTTACAGCTACACAACCTTATACACTCTGTTTTCTTTCTTTCAACAAATCTTCAGTGATAGGAGGTGGTAAAGCCTCAGGAGGTCAAAGTAAATACTATTTAATTTATTATTTATTTAAATGATTATTTATTTATTTTGCATAAACTTTTTATTTTATATACCTTGGTTTATATATATATATATATATATATATATATATATATATATATATATATATATATATATATATATATATTTAAAGTGATTTTATTTTCTAGCAATACACATTAAATTAACAAAGTTATATACACTACTAGTCAAAAATAAAAAAACTAAACAAAACAAAAATACATTTTTATGAAAGATGTCTTTTATGCTCATCAAGTCTGATGATGAACATAGAGTAAAAGCAGTAATATTGTGAAATATTGTTGCAATTTAAAAATAACTTTTGTATTTTAATATATTGTCATTTTTAATTTATTCCTATGATAACAAAGCGGAATTTTTTTAACAGTCATTCCAGTCCTCAGTGTGTAGAAAATAGCATGAGTTTATTTATTTAAGCCATGCACAAAATTTGGGACAGTTATATAACATGTTCGGTCATTAAAATGAGTAAATAATAATTAATATTTAATAAATATTAAATAATTTGTACATTAAAAAAAGTAATAATTAATGCACTGATTCTGCTCCAGTAAATTAAGTAGAAGTTTTCAATAGATAATGTCAAAGTTATGATTCTTTTGTATGTTTAATTTTGAACAATACCGTCAAAAAGGTCAAGACCTCTGAGGTGGGACAAGGGAAGAAAAAATGAGGTTGGGTTATGAGATTTGTGTCTGTTGTCCTTCATTAAAAGCTCACCAAGGCATACTGTATTCATGGATTGTGCCATTTATTCTGTGAGTGACCCCTCCACTTCAGTAGTGTGTGTTTCCTTACTCATCTCTGACTCAGTCTGACTCTCATTTCCCTCTTACACACTGACGAGTACACATCTGATCAGCCCTCAACAAGTGCTTCATGAGCAGTGAAGCCAAACGCAGGACAGACCACGTCACCGTCGCTCAGTGTTTGAGGCGCTGTCAGGAATGTATGATTAGATGCCCTCCATAGTGTGACTCACACATATCCTCAGGACCAAAAATGAAAAATTAAATCAGCATATGTCTATTTGTGTCAAGATATCTGAGATATGTAGTCACAGTGGTTGTGGGTATCAGGGCACCAATATGACGGTGAGATCTACTGAGTTTTGATAGAAAAGGACAGCATTTAGCATGCATGTTTGTGAACGTGTTGAGTCATAGTGCAACGTTTAAAATGAAAATTGACCCGATATTGACCCTGTTGACACTTTTCACACATTATTTCATCTTTCATCAAAAACGTGGTAAGAATTTATTTTTTATTTTTCGAAAGAAGTCTTCTCAAGGTTGCAGTATATATTAATAGATTTCTATTATTTTTTCCTGTGATGGCAAAACTGATATTTCAGCATCATTGCTCGAGTCTTCACAGTGTCACATGATCCTTCAGAAATCATTCTAATATGCTGATTTGCTGCTCAAGAAACCCGTCTTTTTATTATCAGTGTTGAAAACAGTTGTACTTAATGTTTTTGTGGAAACCGTGTTATTTTTACAGGATTCTGTAATGAATAGAAAGTTCAAAATAAATTATTATTAACATTATAATTGTATAAACATTATGATCACACATCATGATGAATAAAAGTACTAATTTCTTTAAAAAAAGTCATATATATTCAAGAGGGTGAATAAATAATAATAACAACAGGACGTTTAATTTTTGGGTGCACTGTTCCTTTAGAAGTTTTTGCATCACATAGAGCAGGGTGTCCTGGAGGGCCGGTGTCCTGCAGAGTTTAGCTCCAACTTGCCTCAACACACCTGCATGGAAGTTTCTAGTATGCCTAGTAAGAGCTTCATTAGCTGCTTCATGTGTGTTTAATTAGGGTTGGAGCTAAACTATGCAGGACACCGGCCCTCCAGGACCGAGTTTGGACAGCCCTGACATAGAGGATGGATTATATATTAGTTACTTTTGTTGTGACGTAAAAAGTACATTGAATTACTACACTGAATCCTACTGGAAAATTTGTGAGTCCCCTATGGACCCCTAGAATCTATCCCACCGCTCACCCCATTAGCGACGGCCTTGTAAATGTGAACACGTGTGTGTTTGTCCTCAGAGGAGAGCGCAGGTGTGCCTGATTTCACTGGGTGAATGATTGTTCACTCTTTTCTCCTCCTGTTTGTTTTGTTTGAGCTCTTTGTTCACTCGTGTCTCACTGCAGACATTTGTCAATAAGGCCTGCTCATTGATTAGGCATTGTTTGCTGTGATTTGTGCTTGATGAACGAGAGAAAATTAATGCCTGCCTGCGTGCCAAGCTTGTGGCCGTGAGTGTGTGTGTGTGAGAGAGAGAGACACACACTCCTGCACCTGCTTTGGGCTCAAGAGATGCAACACGACACACACATTCTCTTCTGAGAAACTCTCCATGACGAAGCAGCAGCTCAGCAGTGTAGATCCGGGGACTGTCTCTGATCGTTAACGCTGTTCTGAGATAGAGAGATCTGCACGAGATGAAAACCTCATGCCTTTTCACAAGAGGAAATGCACACACATGTCTGGCCTGCACTAATTTAGCTTGGAATAATGAATACAGCTCTGCCACTTTCCACATGCTCTGTTCATCATATGTTTCCACTAGTTAACACACGTCTCAGCCTCACATTCTCTTCGCTGACCGTGTGATGCACATTGCACTTAAACTGCACTTTCATCTGACTGACTTCTAGGAGCAAAGTCGTGTATACAAGGTTTGATGCAGTGAGTGCTTTTGAGGAAGAACTGGTCACTGGATTTTTCATGTTTTGTCAGGTTAGTGGCGTCAGATCTTTGAGTTTTGTTTGAGGCATGTAGCAAGTAAACTAGTTAATTTTCTTCCTAAAAATTGCAGCTGGTATTACGTGCAGTTATTTCCAACCTGGTCTCATGGCATAAACGTACCTGGGAGCACTTTTTAGCAAGACCATTTTTACGTACCTTACGGCACGTTTCGCTGCAGTTTCAAAGAGAAATGTCCACTGAGTGACGCTAAAACACGGGTTCAATATGGAAACCCTGGCACAGTTTTATTACGTTGATATAGGTATTGCTGTGTTTTTATTATGTTGCTTCAGGTACATATAGCTGCGGTTCAGAATTCAAATATCCGAGGACCGTCGCTAAAAATTAATGCTCTATCGTGTTGGAAATATGCCCTACACCAAACCCAATCCTAATCCTACCCGATAGTGTTGACAAATGCAAAACTGATATAAAAACGTATGTTGATGCAACCGTGCTATTTGAACTTCCTTATATGCCGATTTGAACTGTTTTGTCAAACCATGGTTACACAGGATTCAAACCAGAGCTCCTCACCTCTCAAAGTACGTCTCCGTACTCCGTGAGCTACCGAACAAACCTACTGTCTATGAAAACCCATAGATATGAAGCTGGATACAGTATGTGTGATGCTAACGTTAAAAAACATCAGTTTTCAAATTGTTTTGAAATCATATGATATTCTTCAAGTAATTGTGCGAAAATTACGCTTTATTAATAAAAACTCTGTAAATTTGTGTGAAAAGGAATAAAAGGCGTCAGAGTTTTACTGCCTCTAGTGTTCATTTCTTTTGGAAACTGCAGTGATATGTACTTATTTGTATGTATTTCACGTCTCGCTAAAAAGTGACCCCAGCTACGTTTATCCCATGAGACCAGGTAGGTTATTTCACCACACTAGATGAGGGAGATCAATTCAGAGTGCATTGCATTGTGGGATACAGTATGAAATGCAGTGTGCACTGTCTGCTGCACATATAGCAAATGTCATCAGTCATCTTTTACAATGCATTCAAAAAATTGGCAAAATGCACACAATGCAGTATGAACTTTATGGTGACATGCTGTTCTGAACATACATTCTCTGAGAACTTAGAGATGTTACAAATGAACTGCTGTTGCTTGTTGAAGGTAAAGTTAAGCGCACTGCATTGCATACATACTGTAATCTGCATAAACAGTAAAAGTAGTTTACTACTGTAACACTCTGAACATAGCATGTTTTTCTAAAGAATGACACACTCACTCTTCCCCGCTCTCCTTTTCTTTCCATTTGACTCCTTAATTAGTCTTCTGTCTTGTACTAACTTTTTGGAAGTGAGGGAGGAGAATGGAGGTATATTTGGAGTTGTTTGAGTTTTATCAGGGCAGTTAGATTGCTGGACCAACAAAGGAGGCCTTTCAGGTCAAAGAAGTCAAACAAAAGTACAGAAGCACTGAGAGCAGCCGAAGCCTTGTTACTATGCATTAGGGCTGAGAGAAAAAATAGAATATTTATGATGCATTCACAATCATTTAGGACTAATACGATCAGAAATGGTTGTCAGAACATTTTGGAAGTAAATGACCGGTTCTGGTAATTGGTCAGTCGGGCGCAGTTACTGTCTGATAATCTTAAAATGGCCAGATTAGTGGGCCGCTATTGCACACAACAACCTCTCTGTATGTGTGAACACAAACATCAACACTACATTCATATCCACACATTCTGCCAACAATAAATTCCCACTAACTGCTGCCTGAACGAGACAATATGCTTCTCATCTATCTCTCTCATTTCCTCCAGAAGCGTTCTCAGTATCAGTTCTCATAACGTTGCCTCTAAAGCCTTATGAGACACCCAATTGCATTTAAGCATAATCTTTAGTTTAGCTGTGCTAAAAAGGCTTTAAACCGCATTCTGACTGCAGGGCATAGGTTTGTACGCGAGAGCAGCGCTCAGATCCCCTCTTTAGTGAGAATTAGCTGAAAACTCCTGCAAGTTTGTAAGACATACGCTGGATTTTCTGCTCAACGCATTTTCTTTCTACAGATAGGGAAGACTTTGACGGATTAGCAGTTAGAGCACAAAATAAACCTTGGTCACCTGTCTGTTATGTATGTGTGTGATCAGAGTAACACCTCTAATGTATCTGTATCCTGCGTTAACAGGAGAAATGAGCAAACACTGTTTTTCATATCATTTACTAATGTGTGCATGTTTTTCGTGTTCTTTAAAAGGCATTGAATATTTCTGCTTTTTAAAAAAATATCAGTCTCTCTCTAACCCATTCTTTAAATGGGCCATGGGTCATACTTTCCTTGAACTTTTGAGATAAGCAGTGATGCACACATGCAAAATATTCATCTGAAACAGAAAAATAAATAAATAAACATATAAATAAATAAAAGCAGTCAAAATCATGTTGATTCATTAATTTTTTCATCTTCATTTTCTTTAATTCTTTTTTCTTTTAGTCTATGCTTTTTTCAGTTGATGCATAAAAAAAAGAAAAAAAAACCTTTAATCTATGAAACACTATTTGTATAGCACCTGTCCTCCATTAATCATAAATGTTGTTCTTTTGATTTTTGGCTAAATTAAAGCTTAAATTTCAGTTTCGGTATAAAATTCATCACTAGAGATGAGAGTTCATCATTCTATGAATAAGTGCTGTACTGAAACTTTCTGAACTCAAAACTTTCTGCAAAATAGTCCAAAATTATTATAAATAACTAAAATGTGGATCATTTTCACTGCATGATGATTTGAGGTACAGAACTGTAAAACTTGAGTGCGCGGAGAAATGGGAAAGATGGACGTGCAAAGAAAGGGAGAAAAATGAAAGACAGTATGATGGGACAATACAGAGGGGAAAAAAAAGAGGGATGATGGAAAAGAGTTTCATTGTTTCTCAGCAGTTACATCCCAAAAATGAGAAGCAGAGTTGCTGAGAGAGATGGATTCAATCACTGAAGGGGTTGAATGTCTTGTTCTTTAGCGACAGAGAAATTGCATGGTAGAGAGTCTGTCTTTTCTCTATATGAACGAGTGTGTGTGTGTGTGAGATGAGCAGGAGTGTGTCTCATTACTAGCCCACGCGGAAACTGTGCCTGCAGAACTCCACAGGAAGCTTGTGGATTTGAGATCGTAGTGCCTGTCATTCACAAAGATCTACACATACTCATCGCTTGCATGTTTCTGATGCTGATATGATTATGCTTTTATTTAGTAAGTGGAATATGGTACTCTTTGCTTTACACGTTTTATTATGTTTAAATACATTTGGAAGATGTCAGAATATTTTCTTCAGTCAAAACACAGATTTCTACTGAAGTGCATGTTTGGCTTTTTTAGACTTTTTGCACTTTCAATTCTTTATTTTAATTAAAAAATGTCCAACAGTGAACATACAGGGATACATTATACCGATCAAATGTTTTTGGGATCAATAAGTGCTGTCAAATGATTAATCGCGATTAATCGCATCCAAAATAAACGTTTTTGTTTACATAATATATGTATGTGTACCGTGTTTATTTATTATGTGTATATATATAAAAACACACACATAAAGTATATATTTTGAAAACATTTACATGTTTATACATTTACATATTTAATTATATTTAATATATAAACATAACATATTTTTCTTAAATATATACAAGCATGTGTGTGTATTTATATATACATAATAAATATAAAACAGTACACACTCATATAGTATGTAAACAAAAACTTTTATTTTGGATGCATTTAATCGCGATCAATCGTTTGACAGCACTATAAATAATTTTAGACTTTTATTCAGCGAGCATGCATTAAATTGCATGAAACTACATTGATAATAAAAAATGTTTCTTGAGGACCAATTTAGCATATTATGATGATTTCGGAAGGACTTCACTGAAGACTGGAATATTGACTGCTGACAATTCAGCTTTGCCATCACAGGAATAAATTACTTTTTAAAATATATTCAAACTGAAGCCAGTCATTTTAAACAGTCATAACTAACTGTAATAACTAAGTAATATTTGACAGCATTTCTGTTTTACTGTATTTTTGTTCAAATAAATGCAGCTTTGGTGAGCGTAAGGGAGTTATTTCAAAAACCTTCTTCTATCCTAATCTTCTGAAATGTAGTGTAAACACTGTTATTTTAAGTCATTTCCACCACCGTGCCATATCCAGCACGTCCAGTTTAATATCAATGTGTCATGAAAATTACATTTAAAAATAATTTTTTACTTTAATAAGTGCAAAATTATTGGTTTTGGTGGAAATTACCCTTTTAATTGGTGTAAAATTGATATAAATCCTTTTCATACAATTAATATCAAAATGGTTTATTATTTCAGTCTTTTAAGATTGAAAGTCTGGGTGTGGGTGGAGTAAAATGATCTAAATCCATGACAGCTGTAATGTGACCTTCATATAATGAAATGAAAACAGCTGAAATCTGCTTGTTGTAGTAAAAATCAACCACTGTGACAAAAAGTGTGTAAACGAATAAACAGCAGGTATGAGAAAGAGAGCAGATCTCAATAGTGCATTCAGAGCCGCCCAGCTACATGTCTGTATTACATGCATTTAGATGCGTCTCTGTGTGTATGTGAGTGTAATGTCATTTAAAAGCTGATTAGGAAGCTGAACGTAATAGTTAGGTTAGATGTGTGTGTAATGAGATTGCAGCTCTCTCTCACACACACACACACACACACACACACACACACACACACACACACACACACACACACACAACACACACAGAATCCAGAATGAAACTCTCTCTAATGAATAGCCAGATGATCTCTCTGTGCATTAAGTCTCATGAGCCGCTAAAAGCTGTTATTGCTTTCATGTAGCTGTAAAACGAGAGAGGAGGTTATTGAATTTACTTATGAAAAGCTGATAGTCTTCTGTATTACCACATCTTGCTTTATTGTACGTGTGTGTGTGTGTGTGAGTGCTGGAGTGTAAGGCCTGAAGCGAACTATGTGTCAGAATGCAATTCAATATGTTCATTGTATTCTCAGTGTTGCCACGAGGGGTGCTATAGCAAACCTAACATAGTCTTCTTCCACTTCCAGCTGTGAACATGAAATGGCATTCACAACCCATTTTACTTCTCTAATTTGATGGATTTTATTTGATATATAATTCTGATAATAGCCAGACATTCAGTGAGGAAAAAAATCTAGGACAAGACTTGATTTGATTGGGAATGGATTTGATTGTGAAAGTGCTTTGTAAATGTTGGAATTAATGTTCACCAATGAATCATTCACAATGAAACCAAGAACATGTGAAACAATGAAACAAGGACATTTCCTTTAACATTAGTAAAAATGTAGCATGTATTTGATTTGTATTTTTTTTTTTCCTTTAGGAACACAGGTTTGGTGTTAATGCATGCATTCTTTTATTTCTGAAAGTCATTTCCATCACATTTCAAATGTATTACCTTTCTCTGGTGGAAATAAAATATTATAAAATTGCAGCTTTTTATGTCTCCTAAATACACACAATTAAATAATAAACTCTTAAAAATTGTTCATTAGGTTCAGATTTTTGATTGTGGTTAAAATATCATTTTCACACAATAAATATTGAAATGCTTTATGGTTACTTCAGATTTTTATGTAAGGCATTTCCACCATGGAATAAAAAAGGGAACTGCAACTTTTTCATGTCACAATTCTGATATATCTCAGAATTATTCTCAGAATTGTGAAATATAAACATTTTTCAAAAAACAGTATTTCAAATTTAAATTTCACAATTCTGACTTTCTCTGAATTATGAGTTTTTAAAATAATAATAGAAAGCATAATTGTGATTTTTTTTTTCCTGCAATTTTTTTTTTTCCAATTGCAAAAACCTATCATGAGAGAAAAACTTGCAGCTACCTTTTTAAATGATTTATTCTGTGGTGCTAACAGGCTTCCAAACAATTTGACATTTTTAAAATGTAATAATTCATATTTTTGTGATGGATTTTCTTTTTTAACATTAAAAAACTGGGTCTGGAATAAGAGTAAAACAATAAAATCCTAAGCAGTTGTCATGTGACCTTCATATAACCAAAACGAAACTCACTCGAATACCAGTCGCGATAGGTATACAACTATGAAAGTGTTATTGCTCAGATGTTGCCGGAGAACTTTGGAGTTGACATTTATGCTTTATTTAAATGTATCTGAGATGTTTCTCCTATAAAGTACTTCGGGAGAAATATAAATAGGCACAAATGAGACAGTTGTTGTCATGCAGTAAGAGTATAGAGCTTTAGAAATAATATGAATAGCAGCTCAGATCATTTGGTCTTGGAAGAATTTGATGAGAAATGTTTGAGTTCACATTACGGTCTCTGACTTTTGATCACAGACTTCAGTATCTATGCAAATCTGAGCACAGACATCTTCTGAAACTCTAGTGATACATATGAGATAATTGATGCTTTGTCTCAGGAGAAAAATAAGTGTGCAAACATCTCAGTTCATCTCATTTTTATCTAAGAGAAATAAACAAGATTTCTGATGATCTCATTTGTGATTCTTCTTGCTCGTGAGCATGTGACTATTACCCATTATAGCTTGAGGACAGGACGTGGAGTATCACTCTGTGTGTGTTTGAAAGGGCACATTTTATGATTGATCATTTTATGATGATATATGCAGTGTTCCTCTGAAGTTTCCTCCCCCTTCTTCTCTCCCTCTTTCTCTTTTCTCTCTCTGGCATGTATGATATTGCTTCCAATGTAATACATATTTATGGCCTGCTTTCACTCTCCGCTCTCTCTGAATTATAACCCTGTTTATTTGTGAATTAAGTCCTTACCGTGTGTATACATCAGTTTCTCTGGGACTCGAGCCACACTCCGGACTGATTAATTGTATTGTCCTTTTCCTGCACACACACACACACACACACACACACACACACACACACACACACGTGTGTACACAGGAGCAGCTCTGAGTTAATTTGCAAGTTATTCTCAGGATATCAATGTTTTCTCATGTATTAACGAACCTACTCAGTATGACTGAGAGTGAAGTGAAGTGAAGTGACATACGGCCAAGTATGGTGACCCATACTCAGAATTCGTGCTCTGCATTTAACCCATCCAAAGTGCACACACACACAGCAGTGAACACACACCCGGAGCAGTGGGCAGCCATTTATGCTGCGGCGCCCGGGGAGCAGTTGGGGGTTCGGTGCCTTGCTCAAGGGCACCTCAGTCGTGGTATTGAGGGTGGAGAGAGCGCTGGACATTCACTCCCCCCACCTACAATCCCTGCCGGCCCGAGACTCGAACCCGCAACCTTTGGATTACGAGTCCAACTCTCTAACCATTAGGCCACGACTTCCCCAGAGCTGCACTGATTTAGATTCACATGCGATTGACTTGACAGAAATTACTAAATGTTTTGTTTGAAAATAATATGACAATATAAGTAGTAGTTTTGTCAAGAAAAAATGGAAATCAGCAATTTATGACTCCGCATGTTCAAAAAATATTTTTTTGGAATATAATATATATATATATTTGCATATTTTTGTAGTCTGCCATATTCAGATTTGCACCATAAAACCTTTTGACTGTATTCCCAACAGTAAGATGCATGTAAAGCAAGCAACAGTAGTTGTATTTTCTTTATATATAGTTTTATATGTATGTTTAGTTTTTATATTATGTGTATTTTATATTTATTTATATGGATATAAATATAGTTTTGGCGTCAATAAGACGATTTTTGAAAGAAGTCTCTTATGCTCACCAAGGACGCATTTATTTGAACAAAAATACTGTATAACAATAATGTAAAATATTATTACAATTTTAAATAACTACCTTCTAAAGCAAAACATTTTAAAATTTAATTTATTCCTGTGATGCAAAGCTGAATTTCCAGCATTATTACGCATTTTTTATTATTATCACTGTTGAAACTGCTTAAGAATTTTCGTGGAAAACATTATTTCAGGATTCCTTGATACACAAAAGAACAAATTATTAGATATTAGACTTTTGTAACATTATAATTGTTTTTACCATCCTTTTTTATCAATTAATTGAATGCATGATTTCTAAGTAAAATATTATTATTGGGGGTCAAATTGTTTTTTTTGAAATAAATTATTACTTTTATTCAGCAAGAATGCATTATATTGATTAAAAAGTGAAAGTAAAGATTTCTAAACATTACTTCACTTTCTCGATACACAGACTCAAACTGACAAAATGCAACAGGTGCTGTTCATAGAGCTTAACCTGTATTTAAGACAATTTCTTTAGAGACAGACTGCTGCATCAGATGAATTTTCAGTACCACCTGTTAAGAAGATACATTCCTCTTACTGTCGGACATAAATTAACGCACCATACCTTAATATTTTATCAGCATCGCTCATTTGCAAATGCAATGCAACATGCCGCTGATATGCCTTGTGATTTCTCTGAACACATCTGTTCTGCAGGCAGCCTCTCGTGTGAGGGACGTCTGAAAGCGAGGCAGTTGCATTTCTGACACTTTTCCAGTAAATCTGGTTTGTAGCCTGTCTATAGCATTCCTCTTGCATGCGTGTGTTCGGTTTTGACACAGCAATATCCCTCCTGACACTTTCCTAAATAAACTGTAATAGATATCACGAAAAGCTGGCTTTCTCCGCATTCCACAGCCACAAACCATTTAGGAAGCTGTCAGCGGTCGCACGCTTTAGCACACCGCTTCTGCAGAGGACACGCAAACCAAGTCTGAGCACACATTAGCACAAAGTTCCGCGGGGCTTTGCTATAGCTTCAGTAACATGTTTCAGTGAGGAGAACAACTTCCATAGAATACTAATATCATTGTCCACATTGAAAATTGCTGTATGATTCACAGGCTTTTACAAGACGATGTCTGTCTGACGTTACTGTATGTCCTTCTGTAAGTAAGTACTTTAAGAGGAAGCATTTCTGTGGAAGACTGAAATATGCAGTTATTCCGGCACTTTACTAATTATGTCTTGATTATTTCCATGTACTGTACACAATAGCAAGAACGCAGTCAGAAGAGATGGAAATAGAGAGCTAAAGTTAGATATTGTTTAGTGAGGGATTGACAGTTAGTTTATACAGTATGTGTATTGTGACGAGTCGGCTGCCTCCCCCCTGTCCATCATCACCACCCCGTCCCATATTCGCCGCCCTTCACCAGGCTCCCGGCGGGAGTGGGTGTGTGAGAGAGGAGGGGCGCTGAACACCTAGGGCTGGCGGCGTGTGATGAGGCGCACCTGATGTGAATAGAGCCTCATCACCGCCGCCGTTTAAACGCCGAGCGCGCCTCTCCTCGGGAGACCGGTCTCTTCCCCGTGCATGCACGCTGGTGTCCTCATGAGGTCCAGGAAGGGTACGTCGAGGAGGACTGCCGCACCCGTTAGGCGGCTGACGGGCCAGGATGCCGGGCCGCCGAATCCCCCAGAAGCGCCGGGAACCCAGGAGATGGACGAAGCCGCGCAAGAGACGCCGCCGCCACTCGCTCCCGGCCCCGAGAGGGGAGCGCGTGCGCCCACCAGACTCCGCCCCTTCCCTGGACCCTTCCCTGACGAACACTACCCTCCGGCACAAGCCCCGTAGCACAACGAGGACACCAGATTCCCCGTTTATTTGGACACTTTGCCCCTTTGGACACTTTATTTTCCTTTTTATTGTTTAATAAAAACCTCTCCGAGGCTTGACGCCACACCCACTGTGTCTGTCGTTGGCTCCTCCCGCCACAGTATACACTGGAAAATATGCAAATAAAGACTATTGTATTATGCTTCACATAAAAAATAATATAATTATTAATAATATAATTGTAGAATACTTTTTTTGTGATATTTTATGAAATTGACATATGATTTGCATGTTTATAAATATATTTGTGCTATTTTAAAATATCTGATGAGGGAATGAAAATGTAATCGTACCTACGTTTAATCATGGCTTTCACACTTTATGATTGACTGCCTCAGCAGTGGATAGATACGCAAGCACACCGAGTTCTTATAGAGACCTTTGCTGATTCATTGGTTAAACGCTGTGCTTATCGATCACATTATACACACATGCCCTGACTGGAGCTAAATTATTCAGAGCTGTTAAATAGGCATTCTTAATTATTCAAAAGCTGCCCTGATGTAATTAATATTGTAGAGTTGTGTGACAGACCAAGTATTTCTTTCTTTCTTTCTTTCTTTCTTTCTTTCTTTCTTTCTTTCTTTCTTTCTCTTTCTTCTACTCTGACATTGATGAAGTTTGTCTTTTGGATCTTTGGTGGTCTTGTGTAAATAAAAATGTATATATAATATAATATGCTATATAATACTTTTATACAGAAAGTACCCAGTTGATTAAATGTGCCAGTTTATAATGTCATTTATAACAGTCAGCTGGTTCTTAAGTGTTCATGGACTCTAATTGATTGCTCCAATTTTGGCCTATAGACACAGCTGCTAATGAGGCATTTATGTATATATCTGTGGTTTTTACTCTGACTTTTCTGACTGTTTGTTAGCAAGAGGTGACGCGTTATGGAGACTGACACCTTTGTGCACTGTATCAGAACTAGGTGAGAAGTCAGGTTTCTTTTCTTGAAGTGTTCAACATTCAATTACCAAGCCTCTCTAAATGAGTCAAGGGCTTCACATCAAAAAGAAATGAAAAAAAAAACAAGCCTTGAAAAATATCAGAGCACTTCAAACACAGGACCAGTTGTTCTTCTCAGAGAGTTTCTAGATAAGACAGAAGATGACACAGTAGAGTGCTGAGTATGTTCAGATGGAGCGTATAGACATCCTTGATGATTCAACAATGTGTCTGGTCTGGTGGAAGACATTGGCAATGTTCAGAGCAGCATACTCTCATGCTACAGCGTTATTGTAGCTTAATAATACAGCATGGTGCTGGAAACACCAAGCTCATGGGTTCGATTCCCAGAGAATACCTGCACATGAAATGATGAAATCTATACCTTGAATCCTTCGTAAGTTGCTTTGGATGAAAGCATCTACAAATGCTTGAATGTAAATGTACTCTTAATATTTCTGTAGGATACAGTGTGCATTAGGGGTTTGAGGTATTATTATTGCAGGTTATCGATTTAGAATGAACAAGGGATGTTTTTCCATTCCACTGTGCTGCCTACTCACATCTTTTGCAGCATCCCATGCATGAAATAGTATTCTAAAAACATGGCACTCAAGTTAAAATAAGTTCAATTTCAAAAAGAAACATTTTGAGATACATTCCACTGCCCACACAGAACACATTTTTTAAAGCACAAATGTGTTCTGTGTGAATGGCTCCTAAAATGTATCAAAGCTATACCAAAATTGTGCTATTGGGCTTACGCTAGTATGCATACTGTAGAGACTACACAAATTTTCCATGTACATGAATTATCTACTGCATATGTGCAGTATTTAATGTCTTATAATAGTGTGCTCAATTTGACATTCCAGTTTCAGTGCAAGAAATGAACTGAAAGTAATATAAGCCATTATTTTTTTCTTTCTAGAATTTTAATTTGATTGGACTGCCCAATGTTAAAATTGTAGACAAAAACCTAAATTTAGTTTGGAGATGATGCATAATACACATGCTGTATTGAAATGCTTGAGACAACAATGTGGCATAATACTGTTTGAAATGTGTAGTGTTTTTTTAATATACTATTTGAAAAAGTAACCGTATACACTGTGTACTGTGCAGCAAGCAGTTTATTTTTTCATGAAACACAAAACTATTTTTTAAAGGCCTGTTCAAATCAAAAATATCTATAAAGATAACTATAATGAAAACTTAATTAGCGGCCACAGCAATGCACAATGATGTTCTGTTTATCAAGCATGCACTGCAGTTTTGTCATCTGCCACTTTAAATGTTCAAGCTCTTTAAAAGCAGGATGATTTCTGATTGGTTTTGACAACCAAAAAATGTTCTGGAAAAATGTATTGAAAGTGAGTCCAATGATATTCATCTGTGTTGTTATCATTATAGTTGTGATTTTGATTTTGACACTATTGGATGTTAGATGACGATTTTATTGGTTAATATTATTTGCCCCACCCACACTGCCCTGATTACATCAGCGGAGGAGAAAAGGCAAATAAAGTTATTAGATTTGAATGAAAACAAACATTTGTTCCTGTAGTATTGCAGAATATGGTTAAATTAGCTATGTGAGTGTTTTTATCTTGAAGATGTGGTAAAATCTCGCTATATGTTGGATGTAATCTCATTACGATCTTCTGCAGAAATGCCTTCTGGGAAACTCAACACAGCTTAGAGTTTGAACTTCATAAGTAGAGGGCAGTCTCATACAGACACGCTTGAATGAGTATGAGTATGTGTGATATGCTGTCACAAACTTTCTCTCTCTGTGGCATCGATGACGTGAATGTTGTGTTTACAGTCCGTGTGTGTGTCTGTGAGCTGAAAAGGACTGGAAGCTTCTGAGACAAGGTCAGAGAGAAGAAATGAGTGCACCTTTTTTCCCCCTTGTCCTCTTTTAGCACTGCGATGGCCAGAAAATCTTCTCTCTTCTCCATCCAGGTGTTTTTATTTCTCCACTAGATCGATCTAGGGCATGATAGAGCCGTCATTTATCAAAGCTGATCTTACTGGATCTTTCAAGCATAGACCCCGTTCTCACAGCAGATGCTTTCCATTGGCTGTATATGACAATCTTCGCACACACGCTCACCTTCAGTTGCAGGCATTCCAGGAATAATGAGCCGCTGTCACACCGCATCTAATTACTGTGAGCGTTCACGCTGTGTTAGGCAGTGAAAGCTGGGGTCAGGAGGCCGTTGCTGCAGGCCACGCCGGCTCGATGCACCCTGCTTGCACCCGGACGCGTGGGGAAACATGCGGTTCATTCAGCGCTCTTTAATCAGCTGGTTCCAGAGCGTGTTTGAGAGTCTATGAGACTTTAGGAGAGTGATGGACTGTGACTGAGACTGATGGTGTTGAGGGTGAATATGTTCGGCTCAAGACGTTCTTCTTCTCTCTGTCCATGATATTAAACATTCAAATGAGGCTAAAAGATAAATCTCACAAAAACATGGTGGTTTTCACCTACAGATTCTCATTAGCATAATGCATACAAACATTTGAGTGTATAGTTTCAGTTATTCTCAAATGGTGTTTTAATGAGATTCTAATGACTGAAATACAGTCATTTTGTATTGTACTACAATAAAACAATGGTTCTCAAATGTGTTTTTTATTACGTTCCCTTTTTAAAACTCAAAAATTTGCTAAGTTTAAATCTCATGAAGTTATGCGATAGTTTTTTGTGAAAAAATACGCCCTTATTCACTGAAATTTTTCCACTTTGCAATTTAAAATCTTGTGGATTGATATTAATATACATTAAAATGTCTTTGTTTTATGTAAATACGCTGCGTTTGAAGCTGTTTGATTTCAAACAGATTGTCCAGACACTGTCCCAGTCTGCAGTTGGTCAAATGAACAGATAGTCCCGCCCCAAACTCACGTCATTGGTTAATTCATTGTTGCATTGTCGGACTGGTAGGGATATTCATACAAACAGAGTTTGAACAGATCAAACAAACAGAGCAACTTCTGGGAAAAACCAACCTACAAATAGCTTACTTAATGTAATAGGTTAACCTTATTGCTGTCTCTGAAGAACAACTGAGGTATTAAAGAAATCGTATTTGCAACATTTCTTTTCTATGAGCATAAAATGCTTCCAAAGAAAGTAAGAGAAAGACGGAAAATGGAAATTGTTTCTGAAAGATCAGAATGACTTGTATCATGAGGTTTTTAGACTTCATGACTCACTTTTTGGAGTTGAGAAACTGTGAAATGACTATATAGATGCTTGTGTGCCTGTCTGCATGTGTGTCTGCGAGTATGCGATCAGCTCCAGTTGCATTGTGGGATGGTGGCATTAGGACTCTGAGCCAAAGTGAAGGTCACACATTTTACATTAACAGTCATCACCAAACGCTACTGATGCAAGTGTGTGTGTGTGTGTGTGTGTGTGTGTGTCTTTGTGTGGGTGAGTGAAAACGCCCAACTGAGTGGTGTGTGTGGGAGTGGAAGATGAGAGAAGGTAAAGAGAGAGAGAGGATCATTGTACAACATTTACTCGCTTTACCCAGCTGTCTCTTAAAAGCACACGGCTTTATAAGGAGGCAGTCTTACTCGGCTCATAATGTTGAGTCATTTAGGACTCGTGTCCGCAGCATACTCTATGCAGGTACTTGAACCCAGGGTGTATCGACTATTATATCAACACTTTTAGAAACGGAAAATTGTTCCTTCACTTTTTGGAAAATTATCATTCTAAAAAAAGGTTTAGCGGCAAACAGGGATTTAAGTCATGTCATAGTTGTGAAAAGAGACAGATGCGGTTTAAGGTTGCATTGCACTTTCTCATTGCACTTTTTAAACTTGTAAACTTGCCCTGTTGTTAACACAATTTGAGGTGTTCTTCCAAAATGTCAGAAATGCATTGCATTCTCAGCATTGCCACAAGGGGTGCTATAGCTGACAGTTTTATTGTCTTCTGTGGTCATTTTCATGTAAATCATTGTCATGACAAAGCAAAGGCTTAATTAGAAACTTGCTGTGCAAGTTTAAAGTTAGATAAACTCTTGACATTTTTGTAGTTAACTACGATTTAATGCCGCAGAGATTTGAAAGAAGCTCTATCGCCCCCTTGAGTACTGAGGTTTGTTACCATCACAGAAATATGTCATGTTGTCACATTGGTCATGAGAACTACTTTGCAAAGACAGTTATTGAAGTGAATTGAAACAATAGCTTAATAATGACACCATTATCTTCTGTAGAGCTGCTCCACGGCTAAATTTTAATTTCTTTCATAATTGATTAATTTTACAGCATTAACATTGTTATTTTCCTGTTACAATCTGTATTTTATAAAGCTCTGTATTGTGATATGACTTGACTTAATCAGATTTATTGTCTTAGTTCAGTTGAATGTTTTACTCAAACTGCTATGCTGCATATAATTTGTCATTCAAAAATATATTATATTAGAAAAGTATTTTCACTATAAACTTTTGGACCCACTGCATGTGCAACAGGACAGCATGCTTGTAATGCACTGTCCTAGCTTTGGTGTCTGTGTTTGCATGCTTGTGTTAGAGTATGTTTCTGGTCTAACCTGTGACTGTCTCTGTCGTCTGCACTAGAGGAAGCAGCGTGCTATTGGTCTCTGAGTCATGAACACAGACGGCTGGCAGTAAAAACAGCAGAAAGCTCTTGTAAATATTGCTGTAATGCATATTAATTGTATAATAGAGTCATCAGCACTGATTCTTCACTCTTTTAATAAATGAAGACTGTGTGCTACTCTGTAATGACACACACACACACACACACACACACACACACCACCCCCCCACACACACACACACACACACACATGTTGGTTTTTGTGGTTTATGGGGACTCTCCATAGGCGTAATGGTTTTTATACTGAACAAACTGTGTGTGCTATTGCCCTACACCAACCCTACACCTAAACTTAGCCCTCACAGGAGACTTTGTGCATTTAGATTTTCAAAAAAACACCATTTAGTATGTTTTTTAAGCCTTTTGAATTACGGGGACATAGGCAGTGTCCTCATAAACCTCCTTCATATTGTAATACCTCTGTCATACCCATGTCATTATACAAATTTGTGTCCTCATAAACCACACACACACACACACACACACACACATATCACAGTCCATGTATGCAATTAGGGTTTACACTGAGTATTTGTTCAAACAAACAGTTTGAGGCATACCATATACTCAGTAATTATTCAAAGTATAATTTGAGCAAACTGTGTTTGATGGAGCTTGAAAACTAAAACAAAAAACTGAAAAGCCTTATTGCTTGGATTAATAGAATTGTGGCAATCACATATAATAGAGTTTTTTAAAAAGTGGATTTATGTATCCATTTATGTATTTATGGATTTATGAACATGAATATGCTTATTTGAACAGGCATAATGGTGTTTTTAATGTGTTTTACATTTGTAGCTGTGTAGTTTCAATGGATTAAGTCATTCATCATAAGGACCATTACTTTTTCTGTAGTTTTTAATTATTATTTTTTTACTAAAAGAAACCCACCTGATTCAATACTCGCCTATTAGTCAATACAAGTCAATCCACACTGACTGTGTGAACAATGATCACAGCTGAAATAGCCAAACTGGTTACTAGCAAGGAATATTTGCAACCCGGTAGGTTGCTGTTTTTCTGTGACCTTTGACCTTGCTCAATTCCACTTTGACCTGGTGCCTTGATGCTTTACCTCACCTCATCCCTGCTTATTCTCTCAGTGCTGTGATCTGTCTGTCTGACAGATGGGCTGATGACCCAGCAGTCTTTCTTCTCATCTACTCCTCCATCCCTTGTTTCTTCACCTCTTTGTGCCCATTAGACTCCAGTTGAGAGAGAGATTGGCCTGAGCATATGCTGCTCTCACACATAGACACACACACTTACATACAGTACACACACAAACACCTGTAGACAGAATGGCACTAATTTTAACCTGCGCCAGCTGCTCACCTCCTCAACTCCATTGTAATGCAGCTGAGACAGGTGTGTGTGTGTGTGTGTGTGTGAGTGAGTGTGTGCAGAAGAGGTATGGACAGGATTTTGTGATATACAACTATGAAGTCACAGAAAGGCCACAACAAGTGTAATGTAAAAGTATGTGCTATAGAAATCTGTTTTACATTAGTTTCAGTGTTTTTGGTTTGCATCCATCAAGTTTAGATTTTTGTTTTTTATCATATGAATAAATAAGAGGAATTAATGCATATATATGTATACTGTATATTATACTGTATATTCATAATTTAATAGGTTATTGGTTAATACATTTTAATTGATTATATAAATTAGGTCAGTGCCAATAGCCTTGCAGCGCACCGACATTTAGCACAGTTGTGCTTTCGGCGTCCCGACTTCGAATTCCAGTTCGCTGACTTTTCCCCATGCCCCCCCCCCCCCCCTTCTCTCCCACTTTGTTTTCTGTCTACATGCTGTCATATTCATAATAATCATAATAATCATAATAAAAAGCCAAAAATAAATATAAAAAAACAATACAGAATAACAACAATATTGTGAAATATAATTACAGTTTCGGTTTTCAGTGTCACATGATCCTTCAGAAATCATCCCAATATGTTGAACAGCAAGTAAAACAGCAGTTTTTGAATAGTATTTTCAATAATGTCTTTACTGTCACTTTTGATGGGGTATTTTGATTTCCTGAGTCAAGGTATTAGTTTCTTAAAAAAATAAAAATCTTATATCTTATACGGTATGTGGTATAACTGTAAAAAAAACTGCTAAATGTCTGCCAAATCTGCTCTTTTTAGTATTTAAACTAAGGTTATTTCACAGGTTTTATCATATGTCTGTTGCTCTCTTGTGTTAAAACCTCTTTCTGACCTTCGCCTGAGAGAATCTCTGACACTTCTGATAGTTCCTTGGCAAGATCCATCAGACATAAAAGGAGGTGACCTGAACTGAACATTTCTGGTGATGTCGAAGCCCTTACTGTAGGTTAGAAATGAAGTGTGTAATCACACAGAGTTTCTCAAGCAGGGATGTTGTCAGTGTGCCGGGGTTTGATGGGATGTAGACGTGCTCTATTCATAAAGAGAATGCCAGTCAGGTGCCCTGATGTATCCCATCTCTGTTTCTTTCTCTTCTCTCGCTCTCTCTCCGTCCCTCGCCCCGTGTCTCGGCCCTGTCAGTCTGCACAGGAGATCTGAGGTGCCAGTTTCATCTTTCTGTTTTACTATTCTGTTCATTGCCCCCTCTCTCCTTCACTGTACCTCATGTGTGTTTCTGTACCTCCTGTTCTGTCTCTTTGTCTCTGTTTTTCTCTCTCATGCCATCTCTGTCCTTAGAGACATCCAGACCACAGACTAGCTTCCCAGTTCTTGATTGACAAGCTTATATTTTGCAGTAAGAGACACACTTGCAGGTTCTGTCGCCCGGTGACACATTATGGCTGAATTTTGTCTGAGGTGCCTCACGGTTGTCATCGGTTATAACTGACATGGAACAACTTTCACAAACCATTTTACTTTCACAATGTGATGAAATTCCAAATGAAACGACATTCTGCAAGAACGAAATGTGATGAAAAAGATGTCACTTCTTTTATCCCAGATGCTTGAAGTATTAAGTTTAATTACGTGTAAAACTACTTCATCCTAACCTGGTTTAATGTGCAGAAACAACTAAAATACGCTATTCGTGATATGATTTTTCTGAAAATGGAGTGAGGCACATGGTTTCTACATTAACCATGCATTAGTGGCTGCTCGCATTGGTTCCAGAAGTATTACATTGATTTTTCCCATATGGATTTAAAAAAAGAGTCTCTATTAAACATTCAAGCCACAAACCAGGCTAAGGTGAGTGAATAAACATTACAAACTTTTATTTGAACCAATTTTTTTTTTTTTTTTGGGAAAAATACAGTAGACTGTAAACATTATGGCTTTAGTGAGGGAAAGAACTACAATGCCATTAAGCATTGCTAATGACATAAACAATTTTAAAACGATGGTGAAATTTAAATATTTTAAATATTGAAATATTTTGTATTTTAGTGTTTGCAGAGTGTATTGAGACTCCGTTTTGTGCGTAATGGGAGTGGTCGTTTGCAGCAAGCTCATTTGGCATTATTTGCTGGACGCCATTGTGTGATTGGTGGGATTTTCTGCACCATCATGGGTAATGTAGTTTTTCACCACAAATTCTGCTGTTAAACATGGTTATTTAAAAAAAACCGGTTGGCTTAAAAAAGCATATACCATTGATTAAGCTCACAACAGGTCCGTCTTTAAAGGTTTATAAGTTATCAATTGAAGTTATTTTCAGAACTGGTTGTTACACTGTATAATGTTTGGCAACGCAAATGACTTACTTCAACTTAAATATCATTGGCTTTTGAGGTTTTTGCATGCACAAAAACGAATTGATTGACGAACTGAAGCTGCTTGGTGCGAATAGGCCTTCAGACTGCTTTTCTCTTCATATTCTCTTTGTTTCTGTTTTCGTCCATCCTCTTTTGGCTGCACTCAACATGTTGTTTGATCAGGCTTGTTCTGATCCACTCACCCTCAGACTGACTCAACACAGGCTGTTTGAAATCTTCCAATATGGGCCGCCCTGATTACATGTGTTTGTGCGTCTGGCTGTGGGAGATTTGGATGTGTTTGTGTGAAACGCTGTTTTTAGTCATTGTTGCCATAATGTTTGTGTACCTGCAGGTGTTGGTGTTTGTGTGTATTCCAGTTAAAAAAGCAATGTGATCAGCCGTCTCGCAATTATGAGATATCACAAAAATACACCCAGGTCGTATTTCGTTCCAAAAACGAGAAAAAAAAAATAATTAAATAATAATTCAAATAAAGCCTGTTTAAAGGAGTTGAATATATTTATACAATATAAATAATTGTGTTGTGTAATACATTTTTAATTAAATATATTTAATGTTAAATAATTTCAATTTAATTAATGTTATGCATTTTTTAAATCAGTATACATGCAACACGGTACATATATTACTACGTTTTAATTGTAATATATAATAAACCGTATACACGCATATACAGTACATAAATAATTTTAATAATAATAATAAAGGTTGGTAAAATTATGTTATTATATTTTAAAAAGTCTTCAGTGTTTCTTTTAAATTTATTATTTATAATTTAATCTTAATTTGTTTTTCAAATCGGCATAAATTAAAAGCAATGCATCAGTTATATCATTAATTTATGTGTAAATGCAGAAAAATATATATACAGGTATATAAAATTAAAATACAATTATTAAAATACAAAGTATTTTATGATGGTGAGGTGACTGGTTCTTTTTAACCAGTTTCATGAATTCACTGCATTTCTGGAGTGATTGGGCGGATGTGATTTACATGCTATGGTTTTTATAATCGCATATATCATTTTATAAGCCTTCCTCTGTTATCTGGGTAGTGAAAGAAGGATGGCAACGCCATTAATTCCAGGCTTACATTCCCTCTTCCTCTCCACAGTGGTCCTTTAATCAGTTTCTGTCACTGCCACTAAAACCGTCACTGTAGTGATCCTGCAAATTAACTTTAGCTCACATCCTCCCCATCGTTTTTCTCGCGCCTCTCAGAGGCCCTCAGTCGCTCCGACAGGGGCCCAAAGAATCCTCACAGCACAGCGTGGGCCTGTTTACTCTCATACGGTGCTAATGGATGAAAGAGCCCTCTCACAACAGAGACAAATGGCTTTAATACACACACACGAGGCCTGACATCTCATTAAAGTCCACAAAATCGACCCTATTTGCTTCCTTAATACACATTCCTGGTCTTATTGTGAGTGATTCATCAGTGCACGTTATGTTTGTCATCATAATCTTTTATCAAAATGTAATAACTTGCTCCACCACTAAAGCGACGTTTGCTCTTCAGCTGATGTCACAAATCCCTCTCACTTTCTCAATCCGTCCAGCCATCAGCTCAATTCTGGTATTTGTTGGTAAGGATTTAATCAAATTAAATGTAAACTATTTTATGTTAATTCATCTGAACAATTACAATTAATTGCATATATCATTATATATGCAGCAATAATAATAATAATAATAATATATTTTTAAAAAGGTTAATTTAACATTTAATCAAATTTAATTAAAGTTCAACCTTAATCTCTATTTATTTTGTATATATACATTTTTAAAAATGTGTAAATGCAGTTACATCAATAACATAGTAATACATTAAAATATATATTTTTAATTATTATATTACAGATACATTTATTATTAGTTTTATGTGAAGTATGGCCTTTTATTTGAAATTGATATTAATCGAATTAATTATAATATGCTGGTTAATTAATCACAAATAATCACATGTAACAATAGTAGTAAAGTTAGTATATTATTTATTTTATTTCCATATAATAATATAATAATTTAATTTACTCACATTTCACCCTTTCCTTTTCACTCTGGCAATATGCTTTCACACTTAGTTTTTTTATGGTTCTTTGGGATCTCTTTTCTGTGTGTTTTAAGTGTAGCTCAGACAGCTGAGAAACAGCCAGTCCAGTTATGAGGCCTGAAATGTGCCTGAGGTAAGAAAAAGATTTTCTGAAGCCTTTTAAGAAAAATCACAGTTGTCAGCATATGTTCTGCCGGTCAATAAATTGCGTCTGGTCTTGTGTTGACCAAGTAGGTGAGGGAAATTAAAGCGCTGCAGCAAACGTGAAGGGAAATTAATTGTTAGATGAAAAGCATGCAGTGTTGACAGGGGACGCTGTCCCTTTCTAACGCTATTGAACACGAGCCTCACTTTGCTGTCCTTGGCCATTGCGTCTCCAGCTTGCTTTGATGCCAAGATAACTTGGTGCCTGTGAAAGGTGTGATTTGATTGTACACTGTAAAAAAAGATTTTTCGTGGTTGTAAAGTAAGCATAAAATAATTGTTAAATTTTTAAAACTATAATTTAAAAATATTATTATAATTTTAAATTATTTAAGAATTATTTTTCACAGTATTACTAATATGTTTAATTAAATAAATGTAGCCTTAGTGAGCATAAGAGACATTGAAAAGCGGTTGAAAAATCTTTTGAAATGTTTGAACAATAAAACTATTATTAAATATACTATTATATATATACTATATATATTATATATTATATACTATTATAAAATCTTTTTTTTTTTTTTTACAAGAAAATGAAGTTTCTGGGTGAAAATTAAAATGATTCCGAAGGATCATGTGACACTAAAGACTGGATTAATGGCTGCTGAAAATTCAGCTTTAGAATAAATTAGATTTTAAAATATATTGAAATAGAACATTTTTATTTTAAAATGCAATAATATTTCACAATATTACTGATATTTTTGATCAAATAAATGCAGCCTTAGTGAGCATAAGAAACTACTTTCAAAAACATAAAAAAAATCTTTTTTTAACAGATTATTGTAAAAAAAAAAATACTATTTCAGTCTTTCGACCTCTAAAAAAAAATCATGTTTAATTCAATGTATTACTTTTTGTAATTATTTGTGAAATTTACTAGCAATCTCTGAGTGAAAATTGTTTAATGGAAATCCTTCACCACATTCGGACAAATTATTGTGACATCTGTTGCAGATATTTTACCCAAGAAATGAAAAATAAAAAGATTTTTCAAAAGAATGTTTTAGTCCAAAATAGTGAAAGTCAATTGGACCCAGAACAGCTTCGGACCTTAATGGCTTTCAATTTACAAAATATCTTTCAAAATAAGATTTGGAAGAGCATAGGGTTGAGTAAATGACTGAATTTTCATTTTAGGTGAACTATCCCTTAAATTGCACATAACAAAAACGTTATTTTGAAAGTTGCATTCCAAAAGATCTTGCTGCTCTGATCTGAGGAGCATGTACGTTTGAACGGCATGACGCTTCTGTGTGAATGCATGCAATCCAGACACTTAGAAGTCCTGGCATGTGCACCTCCAGGCAGCACTCAGCCCTGCTCCTCTCGCTGCCAGAGACGTTTGTCTGATGAGATGCCGTCTGCTCATTTTTGCCAGTAGTTGTGTTTGTCAGAGGGCTGATCCGTATTGAGGCACAGTGAAAGCTATCAGCTCCTCACACAACAAGTAAACACTCAATAAAACACCTTGGCACAACTAACACTGTTAGATTAGCTCTGCTGGTCAGTCTCTCTCTCTCTCTCTAAAGAATCGTATTTATTTAAACGTGCTCAGCTCCTGCAGGATGAATAATTCCCCCTCTCTCTCTTTCTCTCTCGGGACAGAGGGAGATGCAGGACAGATGAATAAGTGTGTGACTCCAGGATGTGAGTGAAACAGTAGATCTGGTGAAGCTCCTCAGCAGCAGCGTTTCAGCTATGATTTATGTGTGGAGAGTGTGCATGAAGAATAGCGAGGCAGAGGAGGCGATGCTCTAGAAAACTTTGAGCAACAGTTGAAGCCGGTCAGAAAGGGTGCAGAAATGTTCCCAGAGGACCGTGGGTGCAGGTGGAGCAAACAGGAAATCGGGTCATCAATTACACCTGCAGTTTTTACACCTGCCCTAATTTGCTTGGTGTAATCTCTTCCGAGCGCTGCGTTTGTCATCCTCTTGCTTGGGTTCTTCATAAGCACAGGTTATCCTAAAATTACACATTATTAATATTTTACTCCCTAATTTACTGAAAAAACTAAAGTAATAGTAATATTAAAAGAGTAATAGTAAAATAGTAATAGTTTTTATAAGGTTGAAAAATATTGAGATATAAATTTTGGAATATATATATATATGTGTGTGTGTATATATATATATAAATATATATATATATGATATATATGCTGTTCATATATATATATATATATATATATATATATGCCGTTCATATATATATATATATATATATTCTATATAATACTTTGCTGTTCAAATGTTTGGGGTCAGTGATTTTTTAATTTTGTTCTTGACAGCAAGTAATACATTTATTTGGCAAGGATGAATTTAATTGATCAAAAGTAGAAACAAATACATTTATAATCTTAATAATAATAAACAAAATGCATAACATTAATAAAAAAAACAAAACAAAATATATATATATATATATATACATACTGTATATATATATACATATATATATATATATATATATATATATATATATATATATATATATTGAATATTTATCATAGACTCATGTATCAAAGTTTCCACAAAAATAATGAGAAAAACTCAACATTGATAATAATAAGAAATGTTTGTTGAGCAGTAAAATCAGCATATTACATGATTTCTGAAGGATCATGTGACACTGAAGACTAAAGGAATGATGATGAAAATTCAGCTTTGTATCACAGGAATACATTAAAATTTTTACAATTTTAAAACGGTAAATGGTAGTAATATTTCACAATTTCACTGTTATTTTTGATCAAATAAATGGAGCCTTCATGAGCTTAAGACACTTTCAAAAATGTCTGAATGATGTATTATGAATAACATAACACATTTTTTGTACAGTTATATAGACAAAAAATTTAGCTAATAACTGAATTATTAAATATTAACACTCATACTGACATGCTGCACGATACTGTCTTTAGGAAGGTAAAAAATGCATTAAAATTATTGATGCATCAAAATGCACCAGAAATATTTGTTATATTGCCCAATAACAGTGTTTTTGCAAGCTGCTTCTCAGGAGATATCTGTACATGCTTCCCTTTAAGATCATGTCCAGTTTTATTTGCAAAAACCACATCTGCTATAGTTTTTGTGCGTTTGTATTCACTCTCCTGCTCTTGCTTATATCACCCTCTCTCTATATCGTGACTGTGTGTGCGGGTTTGGATGGCTGTGTTCATTTGTTTGTGTGTGTGTGTCTCATATTGATTTGTTTTTATATTCCATCTCTCTATGCCGCTCTCCATTTGTTTTGTTTCTTTCTACCCCCCCTCCGGCGTGTTCCCCTCTGCTGACTTGAGACTAGTTTGATAACTCACAGAGAGAACCTTGTTTGCTTCAGATTTAGATGGATGGTTGTATGGGTGAATGGGTGGATGGATGGACAGGGCTGGGAGGAGAAAAGGTAGAAAGAACAAGATGTTTGAGAAGTTACTTTTTGTTGGATGACAGCATGCCCACACCAGCAGCAAAGAGAGTTGAGCAGCCCAGCATGCACTCAGGTTAGCACGTTTACCTGATAGAGCTGGAACACCTCCCATACGGCTCGCCACCCACGGTTTGGACTCACAAGCTGAAAATATATATTTATTATATTTATTATAAATGTCCATCTATCTATCTATCTATCTATCTATCTATCTATCTATCTATCTATCTATCTATCTATCTATCTATCTATCTATCTATCTATCTATCTATCTATCTATCTATCTGTTGTTTTATCATTTTATCTGTTGTTCTATCGTTCTGTCGTTCTATCTACCGTTCTATCATTCTATCTATCATTCTATTGTTCTATCTCTATTATTCTATGATTCTATATATCTATCTATCTATTGTTCTATCGTTCTATCATTCTATCTATCGTTCTATTGTTCTATCTGTCATTCTATCTCGTTCTTTTTGTCATTCTATCTATCTATCTATCTATCTATCTATCTATCTATCTATCTATCTATCTATCTATCTATCTATCTATCTATCTATCTATCTATCTGTCTGTCTGTCTGTCTGTCTGTCTGTCTGTCTGTCTGTCTGTCTGTCTGTCTGTCTGTCGTTCTATCATTCTATCTGTTGTTTTATCATTTTATCTGCTGTTCTATCGTTCTATCTATCATTCTATTGTTCTATCTATCTATCTATCTATCTATCTATCTATCTATCTATCTATCTATCTATCTATCTATCTATCTATCTATCTATCTGTCTATCTGTCTATCTGTCTGTCTGTCTGTCTGTCTGTCTGTCTGTCGTTCTGTCTGTCGTTCTATCATTCTATCTGTTGTTTTATCATTTTATCTGCTGTTCTATCGTTCTATCTATCATTCTATCTATCTATCTATCTATCTATCTATCTATCTATCTATCTATCTATCTATCTATCTATCTATCTATCTATCTATCTATCTATCTATCTATCTATCTGTCTGTCTGTCTGTCTGTCTGTCTGTCTGTCTGTCTGTCTGTCTGTCTGTCGTTCTATCTGTCGTTCTATCATTCTATCTGTCGTTTTATCATTTTATCTGCTGTTCTATCGTTCTATCTATCATTCTATCTATCTATCTATCTATCTATCTATCTATCTATCTATCTATCTATCTATCTATCTATCTATCTATCTATCTATCTATCTATCTATCTATCTATCTATCTATCGTTCTATCGTTCTATCTGTCATTCTATCTCGTTCTATTTGTCATTCTATCAATTTATCTGTCGTTCTATCATTTTATCTATCTATCTATCTATCTATCTATCTATCTATCTATCTATCTATCTATCTATCTATCTATCTATCTATCTATCTATCTATCTATCTATCTATCTATCTATCTATCTATCTATCTATCTATCTATCTATCGTTCTATCTGTCATTCTATCTCGTTCTATTTGTCATTCTATCTATCTATCTATCTATCTATCTATCTATCTATCTATCTATCTATCTATCTATCTATCTATCTATCTATCTATCTATCTATCTATCTATCTATCTATCTATCTATCTATCTATCTATCTATCTGTTGTTTTATCATTTTATCTGTTGTTCTATCGTTCTGTCGTTCTATCTACCGTTCTATCATTCTATCTATCATTCTATTGTTCTATCTCTATTATTCTATGATTCTATATATCTATCTATCTATTGTTCTATCGTTCTATCATTCTATCTATCGTTCTATTGTTCTATCTGTCATTCTATCTCGTTCTTTTTGTCATTCTATCTATCTATCTATCTATCTATCTATCTATCTATCTATCTATCTATCTATCTATCTATCTATCTATCTATCTATCTATCTATCTATCTATCTATCTATCTATCTATCTATCTGTCTGTCTGTCTGTCTGTCTGTCTGTCTGTCTGTCTGTCTGTCTGTCTGTCTGTCGTTCTATCATTCTATCTGTTGTTTTATCATTTTATCTGCTGTTCTATCGTTCTATCTATCATTCTATTGTTCTATCTATCTATCTATCTATCTATCTATCTATCTATCTATCTATCTATCTATCTATCTATCTATCTATCTATCTATCTATCTATCTGTCTATCTGTCTATCTGTCTGTCTGTCTGTCTGTCTGTCTGTCTGTCGTTCTGTCTGTCGTTCTATCATTCTATCTGTTGTTTTATCATTTTATCTGCTGTTCTATCGTTCTATCTATCATTCTATCTATCTATCTATCTATCTATCTATCTATCTATCTATCTATCTATCTATCTATCTATCTATCTATCTATCTATCTATCTATCTGTCTGTCTGTCTGTCTGTCTGTCTGTCTGTCTGTCTGTCTGTCTGTCTGTCGTTCTATCTGTCGTTCTATCATTCTATCTGTCGTTTTATCATTTTATCTGCTGTTCTATCGTTCTATCTATCATTCTATCTATCTATCTATCTATCTATCTATCTATCTATCTATCTATCTATCTATCTATCTATCTATCTATCTATCTATCTATCTATCTATCTATCTATCTATCTATCTATCGTTCTATCGTTCTATCTGTCATTCTATCTCGTTCTATTTGTCATTCTATCAATTTATCTGTCGTTCTATCATTTTATCTATCTATCTATCTATCTATCTATCTATCTATCTATCTATCTATCTATCTATCTATCTATCTATCTATCTATCTATCTATCTATCTATCTATCTATCTATCTATCTATCTATCTATCTATCTATCGTTCTATCTGTCATTCTATCTCGTTCTATTTGTCATTCTATCTATCTATCTATCTATCTATCTATCTATCTATCTATCTATCTATCTATCTATCTATCTATCTATCTATCTATCTATCTATCTATCTATCTATCTATCTATCTATCTATCTATCTATCTATCTATCTATCATTCTATCGTTCTATCTATCTATCGTTCTATCGTTCTATCTATCGTTCTATCGTTCTATCTGTCATTCTATCTCGTTCTATTTGTCATTCTATCTATCTATCTATCTATCTATCTATCTATCTATCTATCTATCTATCTATCTATCTATCTATCTATCTATCTATCTATCTATCTATCTATCTATCTATCATTCTATCTATCTATCGCTCTATCTGGTATATACTGTAGATAGTGTTGTTGGCCGGACTAGAACTCATCCAGACTCGTCTGAGGCTGCTCAGGGATATTTATTTCCTCAGTATCTGACCCAGAGCGAATCCTGTTGCTGAGCGACCACTGCCGAATACTGATGTGGATTGTCTTCATCCCATGATGCACTGGGTCAGTGTGACAGTGATAGATGTTGACCCGGCTGCAGAGTTAAAGAGAGCTCATCCCTGACTCTGGGCGTTCTCTCCCGCTGAGGAGGAGAGTGGCCAACAATCTGGGGCTTAGACACACACACTTCCACACGCACACCTGCTGAGAGGGCAAGTGCTTTGTGAGGTCCAGTCATCCACACATTATGTGGTGCACCCGCAGCTGTTAACGCAAGGACCTCACGTACACAAACACACGTCACACTTAACCGATCAATAATAATCACATCATGGAGAAATTCATTGGCTCTGTCTTTGAGGAGACTTCTCTATTGACTACGCTGTTATTTTCTCTTACTCACATCCATACAGACACACAGTCTCTCTTTATTTTGAAACAGGGTGATGGTGGTTAGATTATATACTTATTTTGACTGATGAATTTTCATTACATTTTCAAGCATAATTATTGCTAAATTCTAAGGCAGCATCACAATACCCAAAGTTTTAATTTTAATAATTTTATGTTCTTTAATAATTCAACTTAAACATATTTCAGTTAGATGCCAATTCAATAATGTAATATTTTAAATGCAAGTTTAAGTTGTTATTCCAATGTTTATATTTGATTTCAGCTTTATTTCAGCTTTTTAAAGAGATTGAGTTTAGTTTTAGTCAATAACAACAACAAAGATTCATCATTCGATTTCCATTCACCAATTTTAAACTGGTTTATAAACAAGTTTTACACTACACAGAAGTAATATTTAGGCAGGCCTCACAATATATGCCCCTTTTTACACCTGGTATTAACATGCGTTTTCGTCGATCCAATCACAAGTTGACAAAGGAGACACATTACCGTTCACACCTGGCGTTTAAATGTGTCTCTTATGTCCACTTGCGACCACTTCTGTCCTGATTCCATCGAGGGGAGGGTCTATGGGCGGGTCCCTCTGCTTTCATTGGAACTACAGTGGGAGAGTTAAACGCACGTTTACATGTGGATGTGTGCTAATATTACGTCAGAGTCCAGCTGTTTGTGTCGTTATCAAATGAAGATGCTCCACAACGTGCTGTGCATGTTTATGTATGGGCTTTTTCAGTTATTTCGATCCGGCGGATGAAATAAGCTCACACAACTGTCGTATACACACGCAAAATGAAACGAGGAAAAAGATGAGGAGAGCAGCCGTTTTTGTTTCTGCAGTGTTAGCCTAAGTTATTCTAGATGATTTATTTATTTTAACTGATAAATATCCATTAGATTTCCAACATATCACAAGGCAGCATCATACACTTTATGTCTATGTATTATTTTCCAATTTAAAGCAATGTAAGTTTATTAATTATTTATATATTATTGTATTATATACTTAATGAAAATATCCAAATGATGTGTCATTAGTAACCCTTTGAAATAATCAATAATTATTTTTTGAAATTTTGAAAAAAATTGTGTTTTATGGTCAGTCACAATTGTGACCGGTGGGATAATGTGTGTACGGAATAAACATATTTCTGCAATAATAAAAATTATATATCTTAGCCCAGCTATTTTAAACTGTTTGATCACATTCTAGGGATACTATTATGCATAAAAAACCTTATGCAACTTTGATAGGAACACTGAGATAAAAGACAAAAAAATACAACCATCAACACATTTCAAAATTGTTACTATTTTGTAAAATATAACATCAAGTTTTTATATTAGTGCTACCAGTATTACAAACTGCACATATTTAATTGAGACCCTTTATTTTTTCCATATTTGCAGGAAGTGCACTGAAACATCAGTCAGTAAGGTTTTTAGAGCTTTATAAAAGAAAACCTTTTTTACGGTCACAATTGTGACCGGTGGGATTAATATTTTGAATTAGGGCTATCTTTTATTTAAATTTTTAAAGTTGCAATTTCATGCTTTTGTAATTGTTTTCTTTTTAATATTTATATTTAGCTTTTATTTCTTTTTATTTCAGTTTTAGTAATATTAGTACTATTAGTGGCACTGTTAGACATTTCAAAGGGTTTTACAGTAACTTTTTTTTTACAGTTACTGTTGCCAGTAAGTTACTGTAATTAAGATTTACAGGAGCATACTGTATTTGATTTACAGTTGCAAACTGTGCTGTTTTACAGTAAATTACTGTAAAGATAGTCCAATTCATCAGTATACTACTGTAATTCATTCATTTTAATATAGATTTCATTAGATTTTATCATTTTTATGTAGAATTCATTTTATTTTTACTTTACATAGGTACTTCTGGCATTCAATTAAAACAGACACGATAATTACAAAATATCAAATTCTTTATTTAAAACATTGTATGTATAACTCTTCCAATGCTGGAACAGTGCATCTTCACCATTTATCTTGTTTTAGGATGTTTTGCAGTGCATTTATCCTCACAAAAATACATAGCCGTCTGCAAAACCCAGGTGCTGCTCCAAAACGTGGCCACCGCCTTTGCTCACCATCCATTTAGTGTTAGTGACAGAAGTGTCTTCTCTTAAAAATAAGAAGTAGAAATGACACACTTTTAAAAGGCAAATCCCATATAAAATACACAAACCTCTCAAAACTATAGTTCTCTTACCATGAATTATCAGTCTCAGGGTGGCTGGCCTGCTCATGTCTTTCTTCATGCTTCATTGCAGTTGCCTTTAAAACACAAATACAAAACAATGCAGTAAATCTTAAATTCTATTAAAAACTATAACAAACAAATTCTAACATCTAGCCATAAATCTTGTTTAACCTAGCTAACATATGATTTTATTTTCTCAATAGGCTACTGGCCAACATTAACTACTATCACCTGAACAAAATTTCACACTAGTTAACTTAATGTTAATATAAGATAAGCGTTGCTCTTTAAAAATAATTGTAATTCTGTAACTTAATTCAATAATCTGACAAAAGTCGTTTGTAACGACAGCGCAGTTTACCATAATAAAGTTTGTGACCACCATGTTGAAAAATATGACACAAACACACAGACAAACTTACACGTACAGTATTTGTACCTTGCTTGCTGGTCTTATTCTCTTGTAAGGTGCATCGACATACAGCGCAGATGTTCTCCGGAGCTCTTCCACTCTCGCAGGTTCATCCCCGGGCAAAACCCACGGCGCTGCCGCGCTGTTTCCGTGTCTTCCTCGGACGGGAGTGGTACGACTCGAAAAGACAATGTACCTATTATACTATCTACAGTGGATGCGGACAGTAAAGTGATGCATCGATATATTTCTGCCATACAGATGTATTCCAAGCGCTCGCGCTGTTTCTGACATGAAGCACAAACGGATTTTCCAATCTTTACAGGCGATGTAACACGTCCAGTATAGTCAGTCCCAAGCTGTGGTGTTGTATTAAACGGTGTAGGGCAAATCGTGTCAATCCAAATGTAAGAAATGAGGAAAATAAAACAACGTCAATAGAATGGCGCCAAAGAGGCCGTTACGGCAAATACAGTAGTATACAGCAATTTTTAAAAATATAGTAAGTCTCTGTATGTGGAGTTTGACGTCACAGAAAATTCCCATGATGCAAAGGGTATTACAGTTATTTACTGTAAAGGGAATTTGCAGTATTATACTGGGTGATATACAGTAAATAACTGTAGAAATTACAGAAATGTCTAACAGTGTGGTTGCCGAGCCAAAATGTCTAATTTTCATGTTTTAAACCAATATTTATATATCTATATTTCAGATTTTTTAATAATTTTAGTTAATAATAACAGCACTGGTTCATCATTTAGAGCTGATGAACTGCTCAGCTCTAGATTGAACTGGATTGAATGATACTTAAAAGAATGATTTGCTCACAAATTGTTCATCACTGTGGGTTGTGAAAAGGTTTCACTCTCCAATGAAATGTATTGTAGCAGAGCATAAAGATGAACATCATTAACTAAATTTCCATGCCTTTTCTAGGCCTACAAAACCGTTTTTTTTTTATTCCTTGATATCCTCATATTGTCTATGAGAGTGGAAACCCAAAATAAGGGTTATCTTTGAGAAATGTCATGCACAGAATTGCTGAGTTGAGAGGTTTTCTTTTAAGTGTTTGAGATTCATTCTCTTCCACTGGTTGTTAGCGGCGTTAGCATGAGAGCAGGCATCATTGTACCGCTAATGAGCATCATTAATTTCCGTGTGTTGTCTGACCTCTGATGCCTGCTCAACCCTGACCACACCATTACACTCGCAAATAAAAGGTTTGGCAGTTTCCACACATTTCTAAACACGTCCTGCTTTGCCTCGCAGCTCTTCCTGTCCCAGACTCCCTTTCAAATGCTAATAAGCGACACAGACTCATCGTTTACAGTGTGTAGGCTGTCGCGGTACATGCCTTCCTCTTCATAATCAAAGCGCTCACCGGGCAGTGACCGCCGGGCTCGGCTGCCCGCGATGCTGACTTGTATTCCCGAGGGTCTTGAGTTTGAATTCTGCTCAGAGCTTGAATTGAAGCCCACTGCATCCAGCTAGCAAACTCTGTTAGCAAAGATGTTCTTGAGTGCATATCTGACTCATGGAACATGAGTATGGAGGATATCATCTGAAATTTACGTTTCTCGTATTGTTCTGTTCATTTCGGCATGCTTAGGCCATGCATGCTTTTCTGTAAACATACAAGACGTTCATATTTGATAGAAAGTTTTTTTTTTTTTTTTCCCAGAAGTCCATGTATAATATGTATTGACGTCAGAACCATTACAGTTTAGAACATATGTTCCTGCTGTCTGAACAGTAACGACTCATTTCAGTGCTCAATGTACTGTACTTTGTACTTGTATTTCACTTATGAACCCATTTTATAGTGGGTTTAAATAACAATTAGTGCCATTCCAGTAGTAATTCATTCATTTATTTATTCCTGAAATGTCAATGTCCCTTGTAATATATATAATGTACATAATATGCAGTTCATATTAGGTCAGTAACATTTTATAAATGACACATTGTGTAATAAAATAAAATAAATAATAATAATATTAAACTGATATTTTATATGTATATTTGTTTGGTGTCTTTGAATATTTAATAGTATTTAGACAGTTTAACTCTTTAACAGTTTAGACAGATAATTTACTGAATACTAGAAAACGGTAGATAAACTGTGAAATGTTTTGCTTGCAGATTATTATTTGGCTTGATATTTTGTTATCATACCAGACATATTTTTAATTGTGTCTTAAGTATCCAAATAGTTTTTGAGGGCACTGTGTGCATGAGAGGACACATTTATCATCCACTAACTGGAAAAAAAAATAGGTTGAATTGTAGCCTCACTAGCTTTAGTTAGTTGGTCTCCTACACAGCATATAAAAAAACACTGCTAAAGAAAGAAGTGAAAATGTAATGTAATACTCTCATTTTCTCTCTGTCCTTCAGCTCCTGCGAACGCTCAGATTGTGCATTCTGGGCAGACGTGTGTGGTGAAGGAGGACAACATCAGTGAAAGGATCTACACCATCAGAGAGGGGGACACGTTAGTTCTGCAGTGTCTGGTCAAAGGACACCCGCGGCCTCAGGTGAACACAAACACACATTCACGTCATATACTGCACTCACTGCTGGGCAGAAAGACAAGCACATGGGGCCCAAATTTAACTTTTTGCCACACCTTCCAACAGCGAGTGGATTTTATGGACAGAAATATTTTAATAAGCTGTGGAACTTTATTTGATATTATATTTATTTTAAGCAAATACTTAAAATGACATCCTCATGACAGTGTATTTTAGCCCATATTTGTGACAAACAGTGGCAGGTCTGTATGTCACTTGTAGCATGTATAAGTAATGTATGAGATGTACATCTCTCTAAAAATGCACCAGTCAAAAACAAGAAAGAAACAAAAAAAGAGCACACAAAGACACTGCATGATTTTGTTCTTCATATTTTTGTTTTGGTAGCCTAATGTGCAGAACACATGGACACATAGAGAGAAAACACTTTTGGCATTCGAGATTAACCTCTAATGGTAAATCTTTCAGTGACGTAAAAGTTAAAAACAAACAATATATGTTTGCTTCAGCAGACAATAAATTAAATAATTTATTGTTTATCTTTTATTTATTATATTATATTATTTATTATTTTTCATCTACTAAAAAGATTACAATTAAATTATATAAATTATTATGTATTATTCATTTATAATAAATAATTATTATTTTAATATACACACACACACACACACACACACACACACACACATATATATAATTTAATTGTATGATTTAAAAAATTAGAATACATATTTGTTTATATACAATTTAGTGTATTCTTTTTATCAAACTACAATTATAATAAATACACAATTACATTATATATAAATTATATATTATTATAAATTATATATAAATTCAAATAATGCAATTTAAATAAATAAATAAATGATGTATTCTTTTTTATCAAATTACACAATTTAAATCATAAAAAAATCTATTAAAATGCATGATATAAATGTTTTGCATACATAGCAACATACAATATATTAACTTGTTGACAGGATTTTGAGAGGTCAGCACTGACATATAGCCAGTAGATTCACTGTACCTCTATATGAACTGTACAATTTTTGTGCGTATGCGCTATACGTGTCATGTATCTGATAACAGATGACTGCAGACACTGAAGGAGAGAGGGTCTGTGAGTGGACTTTTTTTGAGGCTTGTATTGGCGTGTGTTATATTAGGAAAGGGTGAGATGATAACAGTAGGAGGTGTGAAGAGCGTGGCTACCACAGGCGCTCTGTCCACCGCCATCAGATCACTTATTAAAGACCCTCACACACACACACACACGTATCCTCCCAACGACCTGTCTACATATATTAGTGCTCCAGGTTGCATCAGCAGAACACCGATCTGATCTAAATTCCATCAGTTTTCCTTCCCTCGGTCCTGAGAACGAGTGCACTGAATAAAGAAGTTGCTATTCCATAACATGATCCACGATTTCCATTAGAAATGTCAGGACATTACAATGACAACAGGCTGAATATAGGAATGTAATATAGAGTGTGAATATAGTCACAGTGTCTGAATTTAAACTAATGAGGATATTACTGCATATTCTGTAGGACGTTATTGCCTGTGGTGCCGGGCTTTCATGGGTCACTAGATAGTGTGCTGGTGTGTGTGTCTAGATATTTGTGCCTGGATTTTGTTTGTCTTCAGGGCGCATGCATTGAAATGTGCATTGGTGTATTTTGTCCTTTATGTGTAAAATAGCCTAATTGTTTGTAGAAAGACAGACAATCGATTGTAAGTTTGGCACATTTGTGTAAGGCTCAGTGGTGTATGGTGTCATTTCAACATTGCCAAAATTTACACCTAATGAGCACCTATGACCACTATGAGCATATTTTAAACATAGGAACGGAATAAAAACGAATATGATGATATAAAATAGTATGTTTAGCCAATCTTGAAAACCAAAAAAAAGTAGCACCACATTTTTTTTAACTTTTATTCCGCAAGTATGCATTAAATTGATCAAAAGCAAAGACATTTATAATGTTACCAGATTTCAAATAAATGCTGGTTTCCACAAAAATATTAAGCAGGAAAACTGTTTTCAAAATTGATAATAATAAGAAATGTTTCTTGTGCGGCAAATCAGAATATTATAATTATTTTTGAAGGATCAGGTGTCATTGAATACTGGAGTAACGATGCTGAAAATTACATTCAAATAGAATCCAGTTGTTGTAAATTGTAACAATATATATTTTATATATATTTTACTATATATTTGTTTAAATAAATGCAGCATTGGTGAGAATAAGAGACTTCTTTCAAAAACATAAAATCTTACTGACTGCAGACTTTTGAACAGTAGTACATGTCCTCATTTGTAAGTTGCTTTGGATAAAAGCGTCTGCTAAATGACTAAATAAATAAATAGTACATATTTTTACTTTGCGCCAGTGCTGGAATGTTCTATAGCTCTGGATTTAGTGTATTTAATAACTTAAAATGTGTCATAAGCCCCTTTCGCACATTTGTAAATTACTAGTAAATTACCGTAAAGCGATTATGTGTGAACAGGTCCTTTTTTAAAAATACAGGTTAATTAATTCTGGTAATTTACCAGTAAGGGAAGTTGTAACATTACCAGTAAATTGCCGGAATTGTGCTGTGCGTGAATGCAGAACGAGATTGCCGGTATGAGCATGTACAAGTTCAGAACGGACGTAAGACATCTACTCTGGACCAATCCAGAGCCGTTGAAATTCAGAACACAACAGCTCTGGGCCGCATTTACTGAGAGGGTGCTCCCTGCAGAGCCAAATGGGAGGAGTTGGAGCACTAGCTCCCTCTCGCTGGAGGTAATGGGTGGAGATAAATACCTAACCACACCCTAACCCTACCCCTTACCCTATCACTAAACATAACTCCACCCATTACTTCACACAGAGGTGGAGCTGGAGGCCATTTGGCTCTGCAGTGAGCAGTACTTGTGTAGTCAAAGACTATAGAATACCCAAGATGTGCCACTCATATAGTTTTGAATGAGGAAAAATGCAATGCTCAATATGGCTGCTCTATCGAATGATGCCCTGTCTTCTGAGCAAAAGAACTAATCGCTAATCGGTAAAGTAAGATGTGAGATGTGCACCTAGGACTGTGGCTGCGCAATAGCAATGGCTGATCTAACCTCAGAAATAAGCTTTTTTTAAACGCGTGAAATTAATCAACAGTAATCTTTCTTCACCACAACAGAAGGCCCGCATCTCCATTAACTCGATTGGACAGTGAACCCCCCCCCCCCCCCCCCCAAAAAAAAACCCCGCAAATGAAGTTGCTTTTTTTTTATCAACTTCAGGCGCTCAGAGCACGCGAGGCACAGCAGGCGGCTAAAATGCGAGGTGCCTGGGGCACATAAACAGCGAGAAAAATGCTCACTGCCAATGGAAAACAATTTAAAAAAGGCGGCTCACACTGCAAAAAATGTGTTCTATCTGATCGAGGTCTTACGATGTCTGTGAATGCATGAATGTGAATGTTTGAAAAAACACTGATTGCAATTACCAATGTTTACAAACACAACACTGGGAGTCACAGCCTTTAGAGGTCATTTACTGATGTCACAGAATTGACCTGTATTTTGAAATGGATGTGTGAATGGTGCTTTACTGGAAAAAAGACGGAACGTTGTTGCCTGTGTGAACAGCACATTTTTGAAAGTCATTCCGTTAATTTTATTACAATTTACTGGTATTACTGTGTGAAAGGGGCTATAGATGTTAATATTTGCTCATAATGTGATATATACTGAGTAATCAAGTAGCTGCATGGTAATATTCAGTATGATGTTTATATATGTTCTGCGAGATGGTGCAAAATATTTGTGTGGCTGCATGTGTATACTTATTTAATTAATTAATTTAAGAAATCTTCTATTTGTCCAATGTTAACCCTTAGATGACCACTGGATTTGTGATGGGTTGACTGTAGATGATGACGGTAATGCTAGGAAGGAGAATTTGGCTGATGGGGACATTGGGTTGTGGTGTGCATGCTGCATCCCAAAGGGAGTTTTGAGTTGCTCTCTGCATTGGCGTTCTGCAGCGGTATCCAAAAACATGATACTGCTTTGCCCCCTCCCTCCCCCTGCCTTTTTCTACCACATCATGTTTCTTTGCTCTGTGTGATTAACAGAGAGGCAGTAAAGGTCAGCCGTCTTCAAAATGATGGTGTGTTCGGCTTTCAGAGCACAGCCGCATGTCCATTGCTCTATGAACCCATTTGTTGTCGATTTTAATATAGGCTGAAAAATGTGGCAAAAATCTTGTTCAGGATGACACAACTTCTATATTGTAAAGATGGAGAATGAACCATAGGCATATGTAGATGAGTGTATATTCAGCAAGGATGCATTAACTTGTTTCAAAGTGACAATAAAAAACATTTATAATGTTACAAAAAAAAAAAATTGCTATCCTGAAAAAATGCATCATGGTTTATAAAAAAATATTAAGCAGCACAGCATTTTTCAACATTGATAATAATAATATTAGTAATAATAATAATAATAATAATAATAATAATAAGAAATGTTTCTTGATCAGCAAATCAGCATATCAGAATGATTTCTGAAGCATCATGTGACACTGAAGACTGAAGTAATGATTCTGAAAATTCAGCTTTGCATCACAGAAATAAATTACATTATAAAAATGTTCAAAGAGAAAACAGTCATTTTAAATAGTAATAATATTTTACATTATTACTGTTTTTACTATATATTAATAATAATTAAAACTGTTGACATACAGAATACTCTGAGGAGCAAAAGGCTTCAAAGGTCTTCATTTGCTCCCCATTATCTCATTGCTTTCTAGAAGAAACAATTAAGATTTCATTTGTGATTTTTCTCTCATATACTACAGTATATATCACAATGTCCAAATCAGGCCAGATTCACCATACGGTTTCAGACACAGATGGTTCAGTACACTTGCAGCAGAAGAGAAAGGAAGTAAGCGAGTCCGTTGTCCAGTGTGAGTGAGCAGTGATTATGTTTAAGGTCATTGGGAAGGTCTAGTTGGAGATATAGCTGTTCACAGGACTCACAGTTCACATCCTATAGCATTTCTGCCACATGGACATCGGCGGCTAAATGCACAGCCTTTAGTAACACAATAGCAGCCTAAATGGCTTTTCTGAAAGAGATCCCGCTCCGCACATTATTTATTCATACTGCTGGTCACTGCAACCTTGGGCCCCGATCAGAGAGAGAGAGTGAGAGTGAGAGAGAAGAACAAAGAGAAAAAGGGGGATTGCTATAGAAGTTTGAGATGAGGGGAGTAGAAGGATGGGTCGTCTGGGTTTGGTTTCTGTCCTTGAGAAGTGCAGTGCAGAAGGATCAATACACTTCTGAAAACAGAAAGATCAGATGGCAAAAAAATCACTCCACACCACATACTGATCAAGACACAAGGTCATACGACAACAGAGAGAGAGAGAGCAGAAAACAGGCCGCGGATCAGGGCTGAAACAACTCCAGAGTTTAAGGAAGTTTGTCTTTTTGCCCACTTTTTTTATTGGCCACATTATTGCAGGCATGGTCTATATATCTGTCTGTCTGTCTGTTGTATCATTCATATGGCCCTGTATTCATCATTCTGTCGTTCTTTCTAGGTATATGGATCTTCTTGACTTTTATATATAATTTTCTTGAATTTTCCTTACATTCAAATTAGAATTTTGGTTCTGCATCCTGTTTTTACTACTGCAGTTCAAATTTAAAGTTCATGTTATTTTTTATTTTTTTAGTTGAAGGCAGCATACAAAAAAGTGGAATTTCTTTCTTTCTTTCTTTCTTTCTTTCTTTCTTTCTTTCTTTCTTTCTTTCTTTCTTTCTTTCTTTCTTTCTTTCTTTCTTTCTTTCTTTCTTTCTTTTTATTTTTGTATACATCTGCCTATATTTCAGATCATTCATATGGCCCTGTATGGAGACAGACAGGAAACAGTATAGAGGATATAGGAAGATGAAGATGAAGGTTGTGATGGTGAGACACATATAGATCAGAAGGGATATTACAATTTTTCTCAATTGCTTTGGCACATTTTTAGAAACAGACTTAACATTCTCTAAACTGTGAGTGCAAATGTCACAACTGTTTGCTGGAACTTCAGAACTTTATTGCATGTCTGCAAAATGTAGTTACTCACCTAAAACTAAGAGTCAATAGTAGGAAAAAAGTATATGAACATTTGTATTTATACAGTACATTTATTTTTGTACGAATGTATTACATGTAAAGTAGCGTGAAGTGTAACAGCGCACTCTGTTACTGTAGTATTACCTGATGTAAACTATGGCAACAGTTTGGATGACAGATACTGTACTGAAATGCAGAAGGCTGTGCTTCTTATGTATGCCATATTTCCTTTCAAAAGTAAAAATGTACACATTACTGTATGTGGGATATTCATTGAAAGAGACAGTTTCAAAATGTTTGAATTATTGAGGTTATGGTCGATCTCCCAATTTTTAGCTGCACCCTTCAGCCATGATTGACAACATTATTTCATCTGATATGCACCTCTATCCTTGGCCCCTTCTTCCTCTTCCTCTGTTTTGCCTCTGTACACTTCCATGCATCCTCACTCCTCTTCTTCCTCTCGGCTGTTGTCCCTGATCGTTTTCTGGATGTTCATCCATCGTCAGAATTTGTAACTTTTGTGTTGTCCTCTGTCTATATATGCTTTCCAATCGGAGGGTCATGAAATGCACCTTTGAGCTATTTCAGAGAATTGGTTTATAATTGGTTGATCTATATTCCCTCCATTAGTGAGAGTCAAGATTCACTTGCACAATTCATGGCAAATTTACAAAAAGTCTAATAGAGATGTGTAGAAAATATGCTTGACAGTTTATGACAACTAGATCAACCATTTAATGACTTATACGATGAACTAATGACTAGATGTTTTGAGGGGTAAGACAATAGCACAGAGAACTATATAATGCATTTTGAGCAACATGACAGTAGCAACTGATAATGTAGGAAACAGCAGACAAATGTACATAATTAGTTGCATGAATGTACCAAAGCAATCACAACTTGTTGAAAAGAATGAGAAACTGCTTTTATGATGTGCACAAGTGACTAGATGATGTGGAGGTTGAACAAGTAGTTTTAAAAATTTCATTTCTGTTCTGAGAAATGCACTAAAGCCTCTGAGAAAAACTGTAAAGCAGGTGTGCTGGTGTAGTGAGTTGTGTAAAGCCCCCAGTGGTGGAGTGTTCTAGAAAGCACAGTTCTCGTTGGCATCTCAGTGTGCATGGCATCTAAATAGATTACACCAGACGGCTTCGCACAGAAACACTGTTTAACAGCCTCTGATTGGCCACGAGAGAGAATGAGTTAAAGGAGGAGGGTTAGACACGAGCGTTTTAACTTGTACCAGATGTCTCGTTGTACCATTGGTAATAACGGGAGAGAGAGACTCGGTCATCAGAAATGTTTGATGTTACTGGATGAGTAAACACTTTTTCAAAGAGGTCACATTATAAAAAACATATTTTTTGAATTGCAACAGTTTGATGAACTGTGTAGAAATTTGCAATTCAGACCAGTTGTTGAAACTAGGCTCTAAAAACCTGTAATTTGAAAGCAGGTGTGTTAGTGGCTCATAGGTTAGTGAATTAGAAGTCATTTACATATATAAATCTTAAAGGTACTGTAACATAAAGAGCCTGTTTAATGCGTTATTTCAGTGGGAGGGTGGAATGAATAAAAAAAAACTAATTCACAGAGTTTTTGTTTTCAATACTGACTGGTATTTGGTTTAACATGGTTTCAGTGCAAACACTTTTGGGAGAATATGCTCTTTACGTTAACTGAGCCAATTGTTTCTTTTAAGTATCACCTTTGTCTTAGATGTTTTATCTGTCCTTGAGGAATACAAATAGTCAAATGGGCAAATCAAATTGTTAAATTGTACAGTAAATGTGTAAAGCTATAAAATGAGTATGTATAATATACCAAATTATTTGGCCTTGGAAGTATTTGATGTGAAATATATAAGTTCATAATGAGATCTTTGACCAGAATGAGACACTGTAGATATCTTCTCTAAAACTATAGAGGAGACATATGTGAGATATATGTTTTTTGTTTTTCAGGAGAAACATTTTAGGAGCCGGAGATATATTTTAAGTCTAAAGTCTATACACTTAAAAAAAATAAAGGTTCCAAAAGAAGGTTTTCACAGCAATTCTATAGAAGAACCATTTGATTTACCTATAGAACCTTTCAAAGAACCTCATTTTTTTTTCTTTCACTCTTAAATATACCAAAAGGCAGTGATGCAATGTTGCAGTGATGCCATAGAAGAAAGGTTTTTGGTTCCCCAAAGAACTTTTCAGTTCTTAAAAGAACATTATTTTATTAATGTGAAGCATCTGAAAGACCTTTTTCTAAAATAAAGAACCTTTTGTCCAATGGAAAGGTTTTTCTTGGAACCATCAATGCAAGCAAAGAAGCTTTATTTTTAAGAGCGTATTTGACTTCTTAAAGAGTTCTCATTTGTGATTTTTTTTTCCCCAGCAGAAAGCCAAATCCTTGGGACAAGTCAGTCTTACTTCAGTCAGTCTCCATCTATCACATCACCATTTCACCATATTCACATTACATTCTGTCAGCGTTCTGCCGCTTGCCTCAGTCAGCACTGACATCATCACCGTCATCATAATCGTGGTCCTGTAGCTCATCTGCTATAGTGTGTCACTTGTGATGCCAATATTGTGTTTTCAATTCCCAGGGAACACACATGATGGTAAATGGAAGCCTGTTTGTGGATAAGCCACATGAATCAATGTTAGAAATGCAGTAATCATCAACATCATCATTGCAATTCAGTTTCTTGTTCCAGAGATTGCTCTCTCAAACTGATCGATCTCAGATTGCTGTTGATTGCCATCCAAGAGGAACTGGATCTCTCCCTGGTCATATGGCGTGTTTAACTCAGCGCTCAGTAAGACAGTGATTATAGAACATCACAGATGGATCGGACATGTCGCTGATGAACTACGTGTCAGTGAAATACTGTAAGACAGGCCTTGCCAGACTTTTGACTGTGGCCTTAAATACTGATCCTCACTGCAGTTTTTGTGGCCCAGAACCGCCCACTTAGACAGGAAGAGACCATCTGAAATTCAAATGTTTTATCTGCGTATGTTCAGATGAAAGTAATGAGTACTGCGTGACACAGAAAGTTATAAAAAGTTAAGTTTTTTTGGGAAAAAAAAATATGAGAGAAAGAAATACATTTTTAATTTTGCAGTTTAATGTGCTCTTACTTGGTGTTAAGGGCATGAAGAAAAATAAATGAAATTAAATTTCTTTGCAGAATAACTGGATGTGAATTAAAATAAATGGCAAGAGTATCTTCAGTATTTCCATGGGAGGAGCAGGAAAAGGTACATCTTTAAGTATATACTGTGGGAAGTCGTGGCCTTATGGTTATAGAGTCGGACTCGTAATCCAAAGGTTGCGGATTCGAGTCTTGGGCCGGCAGGGATTGTAGGTGGGGGGAGTGAACGTCCAGCGCTCTCTCCACCCTCAATACCACGACTGAGGTGCCCTTGAGCAAGGCACCGAACCCCCAACTGCTCCCCGGGCGCCGCAGTTGGATGGCTTAAATGCAGAGCACGAATTCCGAGTATGGGTCACCATACTTGGCAGTATGTCACTTCACATATATATAAAAAATGGGGCCTTTAAATGTGTTGCACCAAGTTTGATGCCATTGGTTTTCAATTTGAGCACTACTGCAGAGAGGAGTATTACAACAGAATAAACACTTGTATGGTTTCTGAAGACTTGAAATATAGCGCAGGAGTCGCATGGACTACTTTTATGATACTTTTTGGTGGCCTTTCCATTTCCAAGATTTGACATTCTGCCTAAAACCTTTTGTTTCACAGAAGGCCGAAAATAAAATGAAATTCAAAAGAAATTGCAGAGAGTAAATGATAACCAAATTTGTAATTTTGGCGTGAACAACTTCTCATCGTAAAATGTGCATGTAAACCTGGCGGTTGCTTTCTATAGGCTTGTTTGTAGGAGGAAGCATGATCTTGAAGGTGTGCAGCATCAGGCCACAGAAGGACTAACGCTGTGTACATCCCACGTGCAGCAGATGTATTTCTGCCCTCATTGTGTCCGTGAGCAGAAAAAGCCACCTCACACTTTACACACTCATTTATTACGCTTGGCGTGGGAAGTTTAATAGAGCTGCTGTTTGTGTAACATATGGAGAGATTTAAATACTCCGCAGCGCTGCGTGTTATTTGATTAGGATTGATTTCAGTGAACAGAGGTGCAGTTCAGAACGGGAGATGAGCTGGCAAAATCTGACACTGCTTTTCCTTCTTTCTTTCCTGATGTTTTATGTTTCTCTTCAGGCTTGCTTTTAGTTTGCTAAACATTAGCACGAGACATCTGGTAATTCTTGTAAAGGTTTGGAATTGCTTTATAATTATTACTAGGGTGGGAGTACCTGTTATCTGGATCTGTTGATGTTTCTATATTGTTGATATATTTATTCTGTTTTAAGTCAAACATTAATATATTGCTTAAGCAATCTGCATAATATATACTGCATGCATTGCACACACATACTTTGATTAAAATGCAGTATAATTGTGAAATATATTTACAACTTAAAATAAATGTTTTCTATTCAAATATATTTAGAAATGTAATTTATTCCTGTGAGGCAAAGCTGAATTTTCAGCATCATTACTTCAGTCTTCAGTGTCACATGATCCTTTAGAAATCATTCTAATATGCTGTTTTACTGCTCAAGAATCATGTCTTATTATTATCAATGTGAAAAACAGTTGTGATGCTTAATATTGTTGTGAAAACCATGATACATGCATTGATTGTATAGACTGCAATTTGTGTTTAATGTTACATGTGCTTCATGTCCCCAGTCATAAAAAAACAAAATCTGATCGTTTAAACTCTTTTTTTTGCTTTGTAAAGACCTTCATGAAAATAAAAGACTCTTCCGCTTCACACTGGGATCCTGCTCACCATGTCTGTGTTTATTTGACGATAATGACCCGTAATTATCTTGAGTATTGCAGGGCTACTTACTGAATAAATAGCGTACACCTTTTAGGCTAATTGTACATTTTACCTTATTTATTTGACTGGTTTTGCAACACTTTAGCAATACAAATGGATAGTTTCTGTTATGCCAATAAAGCTTAAAATTGAATTGAGAGAGTGAGAGCTAGAGCGAATGAGGGAGCAAGACAGGGAAAGAAAGGGATACGAGATTTTAGAGTAATACACAGTGTAAAGCTAAGCTGCAAACATTGAGCTTTTGTGAGTAGTAATCACTCTTCACCGATTTAACATGCTCACACATAAAAAGCCTGCCAACGAGCATTAAATGCGCTTACAGTAGCAATAACCAGTGCTAGCGCTGAGGAGGACCACAGACGCCCAGATTTAAGCAGGCTTGACAGGCATTAAGCAATAAACGTCTCTTTGCGGATGCTTGACTTGAATTGGTGTCACTCGCAGAGAAGTTAATTTATAGAGGCAGTTATAGGGTAGGCGGGAAGAGAAAACCTGAAGCGAGAGAGAGGGTTTGGAAAAATGGGAGTGGGATGATAAAAGCTCTCTTCGGACGTCAGGTAAATGTACTTTATGATTTCAGTTCAGCATGAAACTATTTTTCCTCACACAACCTAGGTAAAAATTACAACAGAAATTACCTCAATTTAATAAAATAAAAATAAAGGTTCTTTATTGGCATTTAATGTTCCAGGAAGGATCTTTAACATCCATGAAACCTTATAATGGAAAAATATTCTTTAGATTATTAAAATGTCCTTCACACAACTAAAATAATGGTTCGTTTTCACTGAAAGATTATTTAGGGAACCCAAAATGATGGTTCTATGGCATTGCTGCAAAGCCCTTAGAGTTTTTTGGAGGACAATGAGAAATCTAATCCTAACTACTCTATATTATGTTTTCTCCTCATTTATTTTGACCTTTGTCAAATGCCTTAACTAAAGCTAAATAAATTACAATTCCTTGTTTCGCTGCCTGTTGCGGCTTCATTATGGACCTTTTTGTCAACTTTGTGAGTAAAATAAGTCTGTGGTTTTCTGTGGTTGCTGTTAAATATAAAATATAATGAAATATATATATATTGTTGATTGCACATATTTTGTTCCTTCAAAAAACATAGCTCATTTTGAAAGGCAATGAGTGAAAGAGGCTTTATGCAGCCAGGTCATGTAGTTATGACTATGACTGACCCTTGGTTCTAGTTTTGTTAATATTTTGAATTAGATTTGTTTTGTCTGTTTCTTAGTTTTCATTTTAATTTTAAAGTTTGAGTATGACTTAATTTTAAATTTAAAATATTTTTTATAAGTATGACGGTATGAGTTTCATTGAAGAATTTAGTTTTAGTTGTTTTAGTAATTAAAGTTAAACTTTAATAAAATGAGAAATGTTGCCTTGGCAACTAGCTCAAATAAAATAAAGTTTTTGAAATATTTTATTTTTGTTAACATTACTGGTCACACTTTATTTTAAGTTCCAATTTGTTCCATTAATAAACCATTAAGTATGATTTTCTTGCCTTAATTAACTTCTAATTCCTAACAAGCTAATTTGCTGCTTATTAATAGTTAGTAAAGTAGTTGTTAAGTTTAGGTATTTGGTAGGATTAGGAATGCAGAATATGTCCTTTATTAGTACTAATAAACAGCCAATATGTTAATAATAGGCATGCTAATAAGCAACTAGTTAATGGTGAGAATTGGTCCGTATACTAAAGTGTTAACACATTTATTGTATTTCAAGTAATGAGATTTATTTATTGATTTATAATTGACAGATTGATTGATTGATTGTGGTTTTACTTTTATTTTAGTTTAATGATAACCCTGCCCTTGGTCTGAACAACAGAACCAAATTCATTATCATCAAAATGGAAAGATGGGATTTGGAAATCATATCAGAATATTGTACAGCATATTGTGAGGCTGATATTGCAGTAGAGACAGATGAAGAACTCTAGTGTACAGCTAACAGAGACTCATGGGATTTCTTTCCCAACAGCAGGCAGAAAAGACTGTGTGAAGAAAGAGGGAGACAGACAGGGTTTGCACAGTCTGTTGGGATCTCTGGAGCAGTAAAACATGGTGATGTGTGGCAGCTGTCGATGTTGAGAAGGGCAGCGTTGTCTCTTTCTCTGGTTCATCTGTTTCATGACCAATTTCTTCCCCTGTTGCGTTTCCTGTAGCTGCAGCATTCCGGAGTCTGTTGCCATGAGCCGTCCTCTCCTTTCAGTCTCTGACGCTCTTCTCTTCGTATCACTGAGGCTTTGAAAGTTTCTGTGCCACTGTGACTTTGCGTTGCTGTAAGTGAGCCGTCTGAGGCCGCTGTAATGATAGCCTATCCAGAGCCATCTGTCTTACATCTGCCAGCGCCGGCCCTTTGAGAGCCACGATGAATCAACACAATGATGGCAGAGTTTTGGGCTGCTGAGAAAACAAACAGGACATTTTTTTGAACATTCACAACAAATGGTGTATCCTGATATAAGCAATGACACAGAGGTTCAGCTCACTATTGCACTTGAAATGAAAGGGAGTTGTGATCTACAATAGCAACTTTTCTCATTAGAAGTTTACAAAATACTGTATGCAAATGTATATGCAAAAATGTCTGTATCGTGTAGCTGTAAGAAATGTTTCACTATTTTTAATTATCATTTTGCCTTCATTAGTCGATAGATAGATAGATAGATAGATAGATAGATAGATAGACGTGTTAATTTAAGTAAAATATTATATGTCAATTAAATTAAACTTTACTTTAAAGCATATTTTCATATGTTCATATTATGTGTATAAATTATATAATATATATTGAATATATGCTAACACTTTACAGTAAGGTTCAATTGAATTAAATTTAAATAAGTTTAACTATATTTAAGGGACACTGAAAAACATTTGGTGTTGGAAAATTACTAGGGAATTTCACAATTAATTACAAAGAAAGTGTAACAGAACTGTTTGTTTAGTTTCCTTTTTGTCCTTATTTGGTTCTTCCTGTTTTAGTTCATGACCTAGTTTTGTTGATTAGTTATATTCATCACCTGTGTTCTATTAATTACCTTGTTTCCTCGTTTGTTCCACTCCCTTTATAAGTCCTGAGTTCTCCCACTGTTTTTGTCTTGGATTAATGTTGTAAATGGTTAAAAGTGTGTTGAAGCTATTAAACTACTCCTTTGTTACTTCTCGTTGTGCGCCTGCATTTCTACAACCACCAACCGTGACAGAATCCAAGACCTCAACAGAAGATGGGCGAACTGGCGCAATTTTTTGATTTAGCCCACGCCATCCAGGACCCAGTGAGCTTTATGTTGGCGTTTGCGCCTCTCGCCCTCGCCAGCACTCTGGAGGATGGAACACTCAAGATGATGCTCCGGCTCGGGCTCACCTTCCACCAGCAGCGAGAGCTCCCAGACACCTCTGATCTCGACTGGAGAGAAGCCATCATCCGGTGTCTGGAGAGCCTCCGACCCCGAGCCGGAGCCTTATCCCCGGCGAAGAATGTTCCGCCCGCGGCGATGTGGAAACCGCCGCAACTGGCGATGAACGTGGCGCCGTTTGTGGCGAAGAGGGTCCCGTCCAGCCCACCTGAGTTCCCGCTGGTCCCGTCCAGCCCACCTGAGTTCCCGCTGGTCCCGTCCAGCCCACCTGAGTTCCCGCTGGTCCCGTCCAGCCGTCCTGAGTTCCCGCTGGTCCCGTCCAGCCGTCCTGAGTTCCCGCTGGTCCCGTCCAGCCCACCTGAGTTCCCGCTGGTCCCGTCCAGCCCACCTGAGTACCCGCTGGTCCCGTCCAGCCCACCTGAGTACCCGCTGGTCCCGTCCAGCCCACCTGAGTTCCCGCTGGTCCCGTCCAGCCGTCCTGAGTTCCCGCTGGTCCCGTCCAGCCGTCCTGAGTTCCCGCTGGTCCCGTCCAGCCCACCTGAGTTCCCGCTGGTCCCGTCCAGCCCACCTGAGTTCCCGCTGGTCCCGTCCAGCCCACCTGAGTTCCCGCTGGTCCCGTCCAGCCCACCTGAGTTCCCGCTGGTTCCGTCCAGCCCACCTGAGTTCCCGCTGGTTCCGTCCAGCCCACCTGCATCTACGCTGGTCCCGTCCAGCTCTCCTTCGTCTCCGCTGGTTCCGTCCAGCTCCGCGCCTCCAGAGCGCCCTCAAGTGCCCGCTCCTCCAGAGCGCCCTCAAGTGCCCGCTCCTCCAGAGCACCCCCAAGAGTCCGCTCCTCCAGAGCGCCCCCAAGAGTCCGCTCCTCCAGAGCGCCCCCAAGAGTCCGCTCCTCCAGAGCGCCCCCAAGAACCCTCTCCTCCAATGTGGCCCCCAGAGGGGAACTTTCCCAAAGAAATTTTGGGGGGGGGCCATATAGTCTCAGTCTGTGTGGCCAGGCCAAGGGCCAAGGCCACGGAGCACCCCGATCCGCCAAGGCCGCCCAAGGACCCCGATCCGCCAAGGCCGCCCAAGGACCCCGATCCGCCAAGGCCGCCCAAGGACCCCGATCCGCCATGGCCTCCCGTGTCTCCTGATCCGCCATGGCCTCCCGTGTCTCCTGATCCGCCATGGCCTCCCGTGTCTCCTGATCCGCCATGGCCTCCCGGGTCTCCAGTCCTGCCATGGCCTCCCAAGGCTCCTGATCCGCCATGGTCTCCCAAGGCTCCAGATCCGCCATGGCCTCCCGAATCTCCAGTCCTGCCATGGCCTCCCAAGGCTCCAGATCCGCCATGGCCTCCCGAATCTCCAGTCCTGCCATGGCCTCCCAAGGCTCCAGATCCGCCATGGCCTCCCGAATCTCCAGTCCTGCCATGGCCTCCCAAGGCCCCGGATCCGCCATGGCCTCCCGAATCTCCAGTCCTGCCATGGCCTCCCAAGGCTCCGGATCCACCATGGACTCCCGAATCTCCAGTCCTGCCATGGCATCCCAAGGCTCCTGATCCGTCCTGGAGGCTTCCCTGTCCCATCCTGGTCCTGCTCCAGCCTCCAGGACGCCCACCCCCCCTCCCCGATGTTACTGTTACGGTGCGGGACGCACCTTCCGGGAGGGGGGCGATATCTGTAACAGAAATGTTTGTTTAGTTTCCTTTTTGTCCTTATTTGGTTCTTCCTGTTTTAGTTCATGACCTAGTTTTGTTGATTAGTTATATTCATTACCTGTGTTCTATTAATTACCTTGTTTCCTCGTTTGTTCCACTCCCTTTATAAGTCCTGAGTTCTCCCACTGTTTTTGTCTTGGATTAATGTTGTAAATGGTTAAAAGTGTGTTGAAGCTATTAAACTACTCCTTTGTTACTTCTCGTTGTGCGCCTGCATTTCTACAACCACCAACCGTGACAGAAAGCAAGTAGCACATTGAATTAAACTTGAAATTTTGAGGTAGAAAAACTAAAGTACAATACTTCAAAAATCTGTTTTATTTACAACTTAAAAAAAACATCAATTTAGGTGTGTTAAACTGACACTGTTTTTTTGTCAACATTTTACAGCATTTGTTAATAAATGTAATAATTTGATAATATGTTGTTACCAGAAATTAATAATGCTAGTAAATACAAAATGCAGTTTTTAAATGATGATTTCATTTATGAAGGGAAACAAGTATCCAAACCTACCTGGCCCTACGTGAAAAATTAATTGCCCCCTCCTGTTAAATCATGAAATAACTGTGATTAAACACATTATTTTAGAAAGCTGAGTTAAATTTCACTAGCCAAACCCAGGCCTGATTACTTCCAAACCTGTTGAATCAAGAAATCACTTTCAGAATCACTCAAATAGAACCTGTCTGACAAAGTAAAGCATGCTTAAAGAGCAGCACTTCATGCCACGATCTAAAGAAATTCACGAACAGATGAGAAACAAAATTGTTGACATGTATCAGTCCATTTCTAAGGCTTTGGGACTCGAGCGAACCACGGTCAGAGCTATTATCCACAAATGGAGAAAACTTGGAACAGTGGTGAACCTTCCCAGGAGTGGCCGGCCTACCAGAATTACTCCTAGAGCGCAATGGCGACTCTTCCAGGAGGTCAAAAAAGAACCCAGAACAACATTAAGAAAGAGACTGGGCAAAAACAGCATCCATGGGAGAGTTCCGAGGCAAAAGCCACTGCTGACCAAAAAAAACACAAAGGCTTGTCTCACATTTGCCAAAAAAATATCTTGATTATCCCCAAGACTTTTTGGCAAATATTCTGTGGACTGATAAGACAAAAGTTGAACTTTTTGGAAGGTCCCGTTACATCTGGTTTAAAACCAACACAGCATTTCATACAAAAGAACATCATACCAACAGTCAAACATGGTGGTGGTGGTGGTAGTGTGATGGTCTGGGGCTGCTTTGCAGCTTCAGGACCTGGACGACTTGCCATAATTGATGGAACCATGAATTCTGCACTCTTATCAGAAAATCCTGAAGGAGAGTGTCCGGCCGTCAGTTTGTGACCTCAAGCTCAAGCTTAGGTTATGCAGCAGGACAATGATCCCAAACACACCAGCAAGCTTTTGTCCCTTAATAAATGAAATCTTTATTTAAAAACCTCATTTTGTATTTGCTTGGGTTAGCTTTGTGATGATCGGAATGATTCAAGTGTGGCAAATATTCAACAAAAAAATTAAAACAGGAAGGGGGCAAAAACTTTTTCATATTCATATCACTTTATATATATATAAATAATCAAATTACTAAATTTATCAACATTAATTTATATTAACAAATACTGTAAAACTATATATAATGAACTATTTAATCAGAACAAGTTTTTAAAAATATATATATAAAATATAAAACACCAATATACAAATATAAAACAGTATAAAAATATTTATTAATATACATATATATATATATACACACACACACACACAGTATATAAAAATGTGTATTACATACTATAATATTACTTTATTTAAAATAATGTTTTAATATTTTTATGCACTTGAGTGATGAGGTATTAAAAACTGTATGCACAGTTCTGAAATTATTTTGTTGTTTTAGTATCTGATTTTATCCCAAAACAGATAATGACACAACACGCTTTAAGTGCAATTCCTCACTTAAGGACAACTACTATGCTACAATATACACAATAAAGTGGTACAAATTTGAGTGATTTTGCCCCATCAAACAGCCTTCGATCAACTTTTCTGTCCTTTGCCACCAAAAGGATACGTTACTCCCAGCAGGAGCTCTCTCTCCCATCCTCTGTGTTAATTTCTCACCCACCACACCTGATAAATGAACAGCAGCTGTGTCCTAAATCCACAGGCAAATAAACCTGAATAAACACAAAGCTCGTCATTTACACAGGTTGGTGTAATCCCATAATCCTTTGCACGTACTTCCTAACCTTCCCGCCGCCCCCAGCGCTGCCAACTCCAATCGGTTGTTCACCCGTGTGGCACCATGTTCAGAGGTGACCCCGGCTATAATGGAAGCAGCTTACTGATGTCCAGAGGAGGAGAGGTGTAGGAGATTACACAGGCTTTAGTTTGTGATGTTCACTTGACCTTACATACTCAATGCAAAGATTGTTTGAAGGAGTCAAAAGAATGATTGAGATGGATGAGACTCTGATTACAGACAGTCTGACCGCTGCACTTCTGTTAGGGTCAAACTTTTATTGAGTCCCACATCCTCGTTATCTTTGTGACCAGTCTTTTTATGCTGAACTGTAATTTTTTTTCACACTTTTAACTCTACTTTCAGTTACTTTGTAATTCAACTTTTCTGTGTTTACATGGTTATTATTTAAAGATGTATCAATTTATGGGTCTGTATGTACATATACAGTGTGAAATTCTGTGACTTTTCCTCATATATTTGTATTTATGATTTTAATTTATTTTAAATCAACATTTTAATATAAAAATGCATTTACATTACTCAATTACAATTTAATCATGTGTTTAATTCTTTTCATGGACAGATACAATAAAAGTCTGAAACTGCATTGAAAATATGATACTATTTTTATATTCCAAGCTCTGATTTTGTGATTAAAATAAGTTAAATTATTTTAATGTTAAAAAACACATTTATATTTATATTTCATTACAAATTAATTTAAAATAATTTTTGAGGCATGAGTTTTTTTTATTGATCTAAATGTACAAATACAATAAAGCCTGAGACATTATTGAAAATCTGCAACTTTTAATTTTAATTTTAAAATTAAACGGAAAGCTTTAGCTTCTCTAGGAATTTAAAACAAATAAAACTTTTGACATAAAATTATTATTTAGATGGTTCACATTTTCTTGGTTACAATCAAATGTAAGCAAATTGAAGCAAAATAGACACCAAATTCTAAGTGATCCTGTTAATTCGACAACTACACTGTAACAAGGACACCTTAAAATAAAGTGTAACTGTAAAACATGCTGAAAATAAATTGTTTTGCACATTTTATTATTAGCTCATGAGTCTCTGAATGTCGCCCCCTGCAGGTGCGGTGGACCAAGACAGCAGGCAGCGCTTCCGACAAGTTCCAGGAGACGTCCATCTTCAATGAGACTCTACGGATCCCCAACATCCAGAGAGTGCAGGGCGGCCGCTACTACTGCAAAGCTGAGAACGGGGTGGGGGTGGCTGCCATCAAGTCCATTCGCGTAGATGTGCAGTGTAAGTGATAGGGCCACGATCCCTCCTCTTCCCAGCCTGATCCCTCCAGGATTTCCTGCAGGAGGTGAATCAGTGTGAACTCTCCAGAGCTCCATCTCTGTCCTAGTGCTGGATATCGGTGTGGGAGTTTATGGAAAACAGGAGGGGAAACGATGCTCAGTTGAGCTGCCAAGACAAAAGAGGAAACAAATTGTAGCACCCAGCAGCTTTTGAGCAGATTTAATAAGCGGTGATTGATGGACATATGGGCTGCATCGGACAGATGTGCCTGGAGAGTTCGGGTGAATGAATTGGAAGGATCTCGAGTGAGAGTTGAAGCCATAGTTCAGGCAGGGTCACACTCTTTATGTGTGTAAGGGATTCCCTGCAGTGCTGCCCAGCACCACAGACCCACTGTCCCATTGAGCCAAGGGTCAGGTCAGTGACTACAGCCAGACCTCACAAAAAAACACCTACAATAGACTCCTCACGTTCTCAGATCAACCTCACATTCAACACTAACAACCTTAAGGGGTATGCACTCAGAAATAGTTTTGAATTTTATTTTTTAAATGTTATTATTTTTTATTAAACTGGATCACTTCCCACATCATCTCTCCGCAACATTTTACAAATGTTAAATTTAATTAATAGTTTTTGTCATTCAAAACGAGTTTTTATTTCGTTATCATCTTGTTTTCGTCAATGAAAAACAATGTAAAAAAATTAACAATCTGAGACCTCATTGAAAATCTGCAACTTTTTTTTTTTGCATTTAAAAATTTAAACAAACGGAAAGCTTAAGTTTCTCTAGAACTGTGAGATTCAACTCTAACAACCTTAAGGGGTGATCACTCAGAACTAGTTTTGATTTTTTTATGTGTTTTTTTTTATTTTAAAATGAATGAATTACAATTGATTAAAATGTATAAAAAAGTAATAAGCAAAAATATGTACCTTATTTTATACATATATAAATATATATATATATATATATATATATATATATATATATATATATATATATATATATATATATATATATATATATATATATATATATATATATAGATAGATTGCATTTTATATTGTTTTTATATTTATTGATTCATACTGAATATAATTATAGGCAGTCTATTAATATATATATTTATTAAAATAAAATGCATCCTTTTATATACAATTGTAAAAAATAATTGTGGTAATTTTTATTGCTTTTTAAAATCTTAAATATTGTTTATATATACAGTATGTACTGTAAGTCCAAAAACATAATTTCTGTTATAATTTTTTTAATCTTATTTGTTATATAATTATTTGATTATTTATAATTTATATAATTTAACTTTTTAGAAATTTCTCTCTAATTTACATTTAAATTTTAGTATTTCTTTTAAATATTGAATTAAAAAATATATATATTAAAAAGCAAACAAACAAAATATTCTCAAAAAAAGTGTACATATATTGTACCATTTTACTTAAAAAATTAAACACATTGTATATAAGAAGTAAACAAAAAAAATGACAAAGGTCTTGAGATTAATTTTTATGAGGCTTGCTTCAGAAATAATGGACAGCAGAAAACAGCAGTCGAAATGCGGCTAATTAGTCAAAAACATCCGTTTAATGCATGTTAGCTTCAGGGGCGTAAATTTCGTCTAACATTAGGGGGGGACAATATACATAAACGTTTTTGAAGGGGACACAAATAATACAGCTAAAATTGTACTTGTAAGGATACATATGCACAGAGGAAAGATACTACTATTAATGTAGCAGGGAGACTAAGGCGTCATTTTAATGACAAATGTTGAGAGCGCATTATTGTAGCGCGAGCGTGAATCTCTTCCCTTGCACGTGGATTTTCTTGGATCTCGCACAAAACCGGACACCCACCCTCAGAAACATGCGGCTCTCGCAAAGAGAAAATACTCACTTCATCTGATGTTTAAGTGAATAAAATAGCCAATTGACAGCCTTACTTACTGGAGTTCCATGGCTATTGAGACTTTGTTCTCTCTCACCGGACCTGTGTGTGTGATATAAAAGAGGAAAGCATTTTGACCAAAGCACTGTGAGGCAAGGGAGGAGGAGACTCAAAATGTTTCTAAACTTAAAACGCATTTTTGCCCTGTTTGTGTTGTTTTATTACTTACACAATTATTTTAAGTATAAAACATTATTTACAATACACAGCGTGGTTTTTTAATCATATTTTTAGGGGGGGACAACCCTCAGATAGGTATGATAATTGTGTAGCAGGTAAACGGCAGGCTGACAGCTGCTCTGAGTGGAAGCACTCCTGACGGGTGATGCTTGTTCAATTTTCCCCCACCGGCTCCGCGCGGCTCTCCGGATGACTTTAGCACCACAACACTGGCAATTAGATGCCCGGCACGTACCACCCACCACAACACACACACACACACACACACACACACACACACACACACACACACACACACACACACACACACACACACACACACAATGTCTCCCCTCAATCTTCTACAGCACCAAACCCCATTACTGAGAGAAAAGAGAAGTAAGAGAGCAAGTGTGAGCTGTTAGATGGAAAGGTGAGAGGTACAGAAGGTGTGAGAGATAAAGATGGAAGAATTACGGAAGCGGGATTGAGAGGATGTTGGGAAAGGCATGACAATAAGAGCCTCGGAGTGGCCTGATTCTTTTTTCGGGCTGAATAAAAGATCCGTGCCGCTTTTATAGCACAACGCCAGTGTTTGCACACGGCCAGCTTGACACGAGCAGAGTTTTAAGAGTTATTTAGTTGGAAAAGTGATGACAAATCTCTCTCTTTTTCCATTCCCTCTTTTTCCTGTGAGGTCTCTATTGGTTCATGGCTACGTCCAGGGGCGTTTTGATGTGTGCTGTTAAAGGGACTTTGATATAACCAGTCACTGTTCCGTGTGTGCTGTGCTAAAGCTGTTTGCCTGATTTTATGTCAGCATATTTCATCTATTTAACCTCAGCCTGGCACATTCTACAGAGCCAGACAGCCTAAGTTAACATCAAAGAGAGAGAGATGCAGGAGGAAGTGAGAGGTACAGAGCAGCGATGCACAAAACTACATATTTTCAAAATGAACTAATCTGCGTTTTCTCAGAATGATTATTCTAATAATTAGGTATAATTAGGCTGCTTTAGGGTTTTGCTTTCAAAAACTACTGGACACAAAGGGTTAGAGGCATATGTTTAAAAGTAATATCTGTTAACTTGACATGTTGTAAACCACAATTCTAATCACATATTTTCTTAATTTGTATTTTTGTCTTGTTTTACATGCAGTAAAAATATGTGAACATCATTGAATGGGATATATGTGCTTAATATATTATGCAAAACTGTATAATGTATTAAGAAATATATTTTTCTTCACTATTTTATAACCTTATAACAAATGTTTTATTAATACAATTTAATTTTAAATTAAATGTAGTTTAAACAAATATTTATTATTTTTTTTGTATATAGTCAGGTGTTGGGTGACTAGTCGATGATCCAATCCTGTGCAGCTAATGAAGATATTGATGGCAACTGAGAAGCCATTAAACACACATACTGTAAACACACACACACACACTCAGTAGGTGTTTTTTTGTGCGGACTGGCCAGTCTTTGACCGTGGCACTTTGGCCAGTGAGACAGTGGGTAACTGTTCTGGGTTCAGCGTGCCTCTACTGTAAGGATGGACTTGGTTCAGAGACCCAGTTCTCACCCTTTCATTCATTCAGTACAGTTCAGATCACACAATCCAGCACCAGGTAAGAAAGACAAAAGCATGTGTGGAGCGGCTGGTTGGGTGAACTGTACACCAGACCTATTTATTTCCTGCATAATGTTTTCCTTGGCATTTCTTGTATACATTTTCAGTATATACATTTCATTCTGTCTAGGTGGATTTATTCAGGTATGTCGGCATAAATCACTGAATTTAAGGCAGATTACTTTACATGAATAAACGGTGTAATACTGCTGTGATATTTCACATTGTTCATTTGTTAGAATATGAAATGCAACAAGAATGATATGTTAGATTATTTGTAGTTCGATAAATCATTATTACATTTTTGGCTAAGCACTGTAGCCAGTCACCACTTCACAAACGTGTACAGCGTGTAGAAACACATGATCATTTTTTACTTCCTCTTCCTGAGTTCCACTTTCTGAAGTATTGAATAAGAGATTATGAGCTCTTTAACATGTCCTGAAGATGTGAAATGTTTACCCTTGCATTTGTTTCTTCCCAGAGGAGATTTTCATTGCTCAGTGGTTGCTCTTTCATACTGTACCTTAGGAGATGTTTGGTATTTTCAGGTTTTATTTAAGTATCGAATTTGTCTTAGATGTTTCTTCTAAAACGCCTTAGAGAATTAAAACTATGGAGCTATTAAATGAATGTAGAGACTTTCGTCCGGGAGGAATTCGATGAGAAATGTTTGCGCTCATATTGACTTTTGCATCTTGTCAAATCTGTTTGAGGCATTGTTGAGTAATGATGCTGAAAATTCAGCTGTTGCATCACAATTACATTTCAAAATATATTCGAATAGAAAACAGTTGTTTACATTTTAATAATATTTCACAATATCACTGTTTTTGCTGCATATTGGTGAGCAGAAGGGGCTCAAAAATATTAAAAACCAACCTCAAACCTTTGAACTTGTACATGAGACTAATTTTTCACTCAAGAGAAAACTCTGAGAAGCAAGAGACTGCTGCATTTACTCTGCATTTAATCTCCTAGGAAAGATATGAAAGAAATCTAATTTACTTATCTGATTTTTCTTTCCATGTGGATCAGTGTGTATTTGTGATATGGGCTCGTCCGTGTGCTGAGCTGGAGTTTGTTGTGCTGGTTGAGTGTGTTTGGGCACAGACTCGTCTCTGCTCTGATTCTTCTGGAGTGTGTGTGTGTGTGTGTGTGTGTGTGTGTGAGCTGGCCTTCAGCCCCAGCCTGTCTGTGCGTGCCAGAGTCTGGCGTCACAATACAGTCCACAAAAAGCCCCTTGTGCTGAAGACACCAGAAGAGCACTGGAGGAGAATAAAAATGAACCAGTGACTCACACACACACACATTTAAAACAGGCCTGACACTATATACTAAATCTTAGTGCGCTAATTGGAAAAACAAAGTACAAGAATTCCGCCTTCTGTCATAGGAGTTTAAGAGCTATTTCTCTCTCTCTCTCTCTCTCTCTCTCTCTCTCTCTCTCTCTCTCTCTCTCTCTCTCACACACACACATACTTCTGTGGTTATGGAGAAGGTACATTGTATTTGACCTTCGGGTTGTGATTGTGAAGGGTAGTTGGCTAAAGGTGAGTCATTGTGCTTTCTTTGGACCCAGACAGAAGTGTGTGTGTGTGTGTGTGTGTGTGTGTGTGCGTGTGTGTGTTAGCGAGTGAGTGAGCACCAACATGTGGTTTTCCTAAATGTCATTTTAGAGTGAAACCAAAACCAGTTAGTGCATCATATCTCATCTATCAGTGTCAGAAAAGTCTTTTAAAGGACTCAATGTAAAGAAGAGGAGCGTATGAGAGGAAAGGGCATTGACAGAATGAAAGGAGATAAAGAAAAGGTGGGATGATAGGAAGAGAGAAGTACAAGAAAAGAGGAACTACGAAAGTGTAGAGGAGAGGAAAAGTGTAATGGACAGCTTGAAAACAAAGACATGGACATAATATTTGTTTTTTGATGAAAATGGTCCTGTCATGATTCTAGTCAAATTTACTCTGATTAAATGACATTTGATTTAAGTATAGTAACCTAGTTCAAGTTCCCTAGTGCATTTGCATCATTTTGTGCAGATGCAGTTGTAATATTATGTTTATATAGTATTTATACACAAAGTTGTATTATTTTCATGTTACTGAAAGATACACACAAAATCTTAAGACCGGTGGAAACATTACAAGTATTCGCATTTCGCACTGTTGGATCATAACCAGGTACTGCTTAAAAATGCCAAAAGAAGAAACACGAGCAAGAGACAAAAAGTAGAGAATAGGCAATTTATTGAAAACAGCATTTAAACTCAAACAGGCTGTTCATCAGCTGATCAAAAGTTTAAGACCACAGCCTTAAAAAGTTCAAATCTGCGCAATAATATGACTTTCATGTCATTGTCCTTCAGGCAGTCACACTGTCATGACCTCCTGATGGAAAAGGCAAAAGGGTTTTCTGTCTTTGAACGTGGCAGGATTGTTGAGCTGCACAAGCAAGGGCTCTCGCAACTCGCCATCGCTGCCGAGGTTGGACATAGTCAGACAGTCATTTTAAATTTCTTGAAAAGTCCTGAGAGTTATAGGACAAAAAAGTCTAGTGGTAGACCCAAACAAATCTTCACCTGTACTGTGCCGGAGGATCCGACAGGCTGTCCGTGAAGACACAGGCCGATCCATGACCCAGATTAAGGCTCTTACTGATGCTGACTGCAGTCCAATAACCATAAGACGGCATCTGCAAGAGAAGAGCTTAAAGAACAGAACATGTCTTCAAAGGCCACGTCTCCTCCCACGCAACAAACTTGCCCGTTTGGAATTTGCAAGGGATCACCAAACATGGGGCATTGAAAAGTGGAAGAAAGTTTTATTCTCTGGCGAGAAAAAATGGGCCTGGACGGTCCTGATGGCTTCCAGCGTAACTGTCATGACAAGGAGATCCAACGTCAGATGTTTTCTAGCAGCACAGTGGAGGAGGCTCCATCATGATCTGGGGTGTTTTCCTTCAATGGGATAATGGAGCTTCAGGTTGTGCAGGGGAGTCAAACAGTGGCTGGCTATTTGAACATGTTGCAGTGGGCATCCCTCATGACGGAGGGCCCTCGTCTGTGCGGTAATGACTGGGTTTTTCAACAGGACAACGCTGCAGTTCATAACGGCCGCCTGACAAAGGGCTTCTTCCAGGAGAATAACATCGTTCTTTTGGACCATCCTGCGTGTTTGGGTCTACCACTTGACATTTTTTTGTCCTATAACACTCAGGATCTTTTAAGAAATTTTACTGCAGGTTACGGCATCTAACCTCGGCAGCGATGGCGCGTTGCGAGAGCCCTTGCTTGTGCAACTACTCAAATACAGAAAACCTTTTTGCCTTTGCCATCAGGAGGTAATTGCAGAAGGACAATGACATGAAAGCCATATTCTAGCGCAGATTTTATGTTATGGAATCAAAACAGCCTTTGTTAACAAACATTTTTGACTGTAATTCTGTTGATCTGAATAAGACTGTATGAAAGGACAGCAGAGGCAGAGGAAAGAGTGAGAGAGGAGATGGAAGTGATCTTTGGGAGGTAGAGCATATTAGGCAGTGATAGCAGGAGGTGAGAGACGAACGGAGGAGCACGTTCATTCTTCTCCTTTGATGAGTTTAGCAGAGATCATGTTGCATTCTGACCTAAGATCAGGTTCTTACGATAAAAATCCTTATCCATGTCTTTGTTCTCTGGCTTGACTCACATCCTGATCAAAAATGATTTTTTATGTTTTTGAAAGAAGTCTCTTATGCTCACCAAGGCTGCAGTTATTCAATAATAAAAAACAGTAATATTGTGAAATATTATTACAATTTAAATAAGCTTTTTTCTATTTGATTAAATTTTAAAAAGTAATTTATTCTTGTGATGCAAAGATGAATTTTCAGCATCATTCCTCCAGTCTTCAGTGTCACACGATCCTTCAGAAATCATTCTAATATGCTGATTTGCTGCTCAATAAACATTTCTTACCATTATCAATGTTGAAAACAGTTGTGCTGCTTAATATTTTTGTGGAAACCATGATGCATTTTATTTTTTCAGCATTCTTTGATTTATTGAAAGATCAAAAGAACAGCAAATAGAAAACAGTATTTCTTTACTGTCACTTTTGAGCATGCTATTAATTTATTTAAAATTTTTTAAAATCACACTGACTCCAAACTTTTGAACGGTAGTGTATGTCCTACTCACTGATTAGTGCACTTCATGTCTTTGTTCTCTGGCTCGACTCATCATCCCAAAAGCCTCTCAATCATCTCGTCAAACAGTTGTGCTAAGCAAAGTCTTTCTTCTTCTAATTGGCTGATTTGGGTTGATGATGTTCCCGCCCCCTCACCCTTGTCTTTGATGATGTCACCTGAAGGCATGGCCCCCCGCTCTTAAATGCTGCCTCCCTCCCGTGCGGAGCTGCCTCGGTTTCCGCCTCACACTTGACAGCAGGCTGCTGGATGAAAGAGAATGCTTCATACCGCATGAAAATTTCATACGGCTCTAATAAATATCTGCAGGCGGTCTAACAACCATGTGCTCCTGTTGAAATGTGTACTGGCTCGCGCTTGGATTTCCCAAACCTGGTGTGAAGCGCTGCAAGAGCGAGCTTTAGTTTATCATTAAGATCATTTGGTGTAGAGCGAATATATGGAGACTTTTTAAGGTGTCTGAACTGCTCATTTGGGTCTTTTTAAGTGAAACTGATTTGGTGGAAGTCACCCAAAGGGCAGGAGAGATTTCAAGAGTGAAAAGTGATGGTGCTTCATCTGTAGTGGGTTTCGTTCAACTTTGTATTGAATAAACATTAGCCAGAGTTTCAAACGAGTGTTATACACTGAGACACTCGTTCATTTGCAAGACGTTGCAAGACGGGAGAAGAGGGATAGCCAAAATGTTATTATATGAAAACTGAGTAAGAGAAAATCAACAAGGAAAGAAAATAATACACTTTTAGTCCCTCTAGACCTGAGTTTGCTAATACTACCCCATAAATACTTATGTAATAATGTTAGATTTTATTGGTAACAGACTATATCCAGGTGAATTTCATTTTTTATATTATTTTATTGTTCTGTACATTAATTGATTTATTTTATTTGATCAAAAATTTAGTGATATAATCATTTTAAGTGCTCTGGCTTCATTAAAGAAAAAAAAAAGTTTCTCTTTCTATTAGATGACTATTCCAAGGCTTCTTTCATTATGCTTTGAGATTGTTTTAATGGCAAAAGTTTCGGTCACACTTTATTTTATGGTCCAAATCTCTCTATTACAAACAAATAAATAATTAAATAAAATGTTTTTATTTTATTTTATTTTATGGAGGATGGCAGTGTGCCATTTATTTATGTGATCTGCATTCAAAAATGTTTCCTGTTTCGGCCATTGAGATGGTGACAGAGCTTTTAAAAGTCATTCTCTTGCATCTCTCTCTCTCTCCTTCTCTCTCTCTTTTTTCCTGACTTGTTTCTCTCTTAAACTCCCTCTATCGCTCTGTGCTGTTTAAACCTTGTTATTCAGACTTGGATTGTGTCTACAAAGCCCCAAAGCCACAGGAAACGAATGTGACAAGGCCTCTGCATCTCTGCCCTTCCTCTATTCCAGCTCACTCTCATTCTCAATAAATCCTCCGACCTTCTGCTCTTTTGCCATTTAAAGTAACACAGTAGCAGAAACAGTGCAGATCTGTTGATTTTGTTCAGAAAGATATATATATTTAAAATATAGAGACGTGAGTTTAATAAAGTCTACAATCTGATCAGTTATGAAAAAAGATATTAGGTTTTAAAATGATGAAAATAACATGAAATGACTTTTTCAGATAGCAAATCATTTTTGAAGAGCTGGAATTGTACTACTAAGTTTGAAAAGCCAGCCCAGCCATTATGTTTAAAAGAATAGTTGACCCTCAATTTTTTTGTCATAATTTAGTCATTAAAGGAACACTATTTTTGAAAATAGGCTCATTTTCCAACTCCCTAAGAGTTAAACAGTTGAGTTTTACCATTTTCGAATCCATTCGCTGATCTCCGGGTCTGGCGGTAGCACTTTTAGCTGCAGCCTAGCATAGATCATTGAATCTGATTAAACCGTTAGCATCTCGCTCAAAAATGACCAAAGAGTTTCAATATTTTTCCTATTTAAAACTTGACTCTTCTGTAGTTACATCATGTACTAAGACTGACGGAAAGTGAAAAGTTGTGATTTTCTAGGCCGATATGGCGCTGCGCAATATCATTGTGCCTGCTGATGTAACTACAGAAGAGTCAAGTTTTAAATAGGAAAAATATTGAAACTCTTTGGTCATTTTTGAGCACGATGCTAATGGTCTAATCTTATTCAATGATCTATGCCTGTTCCTTTAAATGTTTTTTTTTCTTTTCTTCTGTAACGTAATAAAAACGTAATATTAATATGTAATTTAAAAATTTTTTTTATTTCGCTCAAAGGGAATCATTTATAATTTTATAGGGATTTGAACAGAATCACTGTTACGGCGATTCACTGAACGAGCCGTATGACAAACTCTGCACTGGATATTAAAATCCAAAATATAGTGAAAACACTATTAAACAGCACGGTAACAAGATCGACAGATTAAGACATTAACTTGTGAGTAATGTCTTAATGTCTCATCGTAGTCGTCGTTGCAGGAAAGGGGGTTCCCCGAAGTGTCTGATTGGTTGAGAGTTCAGTAGTCGTGAAGTGACGTCTTGGGCGTTGGCTGAGGATGCGGAGTTGGTCTGGTTGAAGTTTGAAGTGAGTGCAGTCGGAGCTGGACTTTGCAGCAAACTTACATTAGAATACGAAACTCCACAGAAAGAAAAGAAACTAAAGTAAAGAATAAAAGGCTGTAACGAGACTAGGTGGTTTTCTTCTCATTATGGTAGCAGCTGGCACGTGGGCCAGAGCACGCTCAAAGAGCAGCGTCAAAATGCGGTGGCAAAAGAGAAGAAAAGGAGAGAGAAGAGTGACTAAGAGAGCATTTTTAAGAAGAAGAGCGAAGGGTGACTAAGAGAGAGTTTGATGGTGTCCTGAGTTTTTTGACTCGGTTTCTGGACACATCCCCTCTGGTGTCTTGACCAATTAGATACTGCTATTATCTTAGCTAGGGGTGTTCCTTCCATCATAAATCAGCATGTTATCAGTCACATGGTCCAAATTTTACAGGCCCTTGCAAAGTATCATTTTGGATGTGATTTCTATAACCAGAATATGATACATTTGACAAAGAATTGATTGGAAGAAACATTTAAAGCATGATTTTTCACACTCATATATACCAAACACACATCTGAATCCTTCAGCTATTCAATAATTCTTAAAAAGACATAATATTTGATTAAAATATTATAGTCTAATATGTGGGTTACAAACTTAATATGTGGTTCTGCATAGAAATGTCCTTTTAGGATGATTTTATGTGCATATGAAAAAGAAAGTCTTTGTATAGTTCTATGGAGAACGAAGGCATGTTCTTTAGACAAAGGAATTTTGGTTTGGTCTGTCTTCTATGTGTGGGGTAGTCAGTCTAAGGAAGCTCGTGAATTCAGCGTGGAACCCATGTGATAGCCATCTCTTTGACCATCAGTCCTGATTACTTGCCCCAAATTTGACAGTCTCCTTCCTGAATTGGAATTATCAATAAGTGTTCTTGTGTCTCAAGGTTGTAAGCTGTTCTGTGAAAGAGTTGGTTAGTTTGCTTGCTTCAGACTAGTGGTGCCAGAATCTAATTTATGACATTGTCCTTTTTCCTTGGGAATTCCAGCTCCTCGTGTTTCAATGGTCTGATCGCATCTTAAATTTGTCTGATTCGGTCTCTGATATCCTACAGAAACAGAATGAGATTTTGGCTAGAATGTTTCTAATTTGCATTTGTAATTTATACTTTCAAGCACCAAAAGCGCACAATTTTTAAATTGCACACAAGCACAAATGACATTTGTTATATTTTTAGTAAACAGTGACTTTAATTTTGGTCTGTGTCTCACAGACAAAGCCTCTCTTTTTGAAGCTTGGCCATTTAAATCAATATTTACTTTGCCCTTATGGAAAATTGCAGCTTGGGTATTCTGCTTAATATTTAATTTTATGTTGTCATATAGGTTTGGATCAACATGAGGTCAGTAAATTACATTAAAAGTTGTATTTTTTTGGGGTTAACTATTTCTTTAACATCTGCAAAAGCTTCATATCATCTCAAGGAATAGCAATCCTACCACTAAAAGAGAGTAACACTCGCTGGGAATGAATACTTGTGGATCCCAGGGAATTCTCAGCACTTTCCCTTTCTCAAGCTGAAACATTATTACTTCTCACAGAAGACGGTATGCTATCAGTGAGGGATATCAGTCCTTGCATCAACTCATTTAGACTCTTATTCTTATTCAGATGAACTCTGAGATCCACATCAACATCTCGTGCACCACATACACTCACTATGTGCTTTGTAAAGATGGTTAATAACTTTCTATCAGCTTTCATATATTTTTGCAGACGCATGTCTTATTGAAATGTGAAATGGGGAGCTGTAATAGGAGAGACGCTCTTGAATGGAACAGACCACCTTCTGCCTTAGCTTTAAAAAGATGCTTTTGAGTGCTCTGGCTTCATTCATTAAAAAGGTAGAAAATAAAATAAATAAAAATCAGCTTTTCTTTCTATTAGATGAATATTCCAAGGCTCTGTCTTCTCTCAATAGGATTTGAGATACTTTTAATGGGAAAAGTTTCAAGATTTTCAGCTTTGAAAAAGCATTGAAACCGTTTTTTTATTTTTTATAAAATAATATTAATTATTATTATTTATTATTTTTTGTTATTTTGTAGTACTGTTGTTGTTTTGTTTTACTGTATGCTGTTTTATAGTTTTTTTACATTTTGTTTTATTTTTATTTTGTTTTTGTTTTATTGATTAACATTTTTTTTGAAAATTATTTATAGATTTAATTTTTTTTTTTATTTAGTGTTTTATTTTGTTAATTTCTACTTTATTTATTTTGTTACTATATTTTATTGTGCTATTTTTTTTATTTAATTTTATTTCGGTATTGGTTGAAAAAATGCTTTGAAACATTTGTACTCTTTTTTTTCTCTTTCTCTTTTTAAAATGATTTTGTACTTTACTGTTAATTTGTTGTTGCATTATTTTTTATTTATTTTATTTTATTTTAATATTTTTGTTGGTTGTGCTTTATCAAAACAGTAACATATATTTTCCAATGTTTGAAAGGTTTGGCTAGTTAGCACCATTTTTTTTTTTTCTCTCTTGGATTTATATAAACTTCATGAGTTTTTCCAGGAAGTGCAGCTTTGTCTGAATTCTGTGTTGTTTATATTGCAGGTGCAGCCTTTATCTTGTGGCAGCTTTCTGTGCTTCTGTCTCTGCTAGCGTGTTTCTGTTAGTTAGGTCTTGTTCTTTGAGTCTCTACTTGTCAGTGTGCTTCTGGCTTTTCTATCGGTCACATGTAGCTTGACATGCACATATAAAAACATGCTCTGAAGCTGCACTCCTGCTTCAAATGCGGAAACGGTGTAAATGTCAAACATTTCTGGAACATGATAAAGCCAGGCTCCCACAGATGACAATCGCCAGGTGACACACAATGGTGTAAATCCTCTTATTCGAATCCTAGTGAGCTGTGCTGTCTGCTGCCTACATAGGTGGCATCTTAATGGAAATGGAATCTTGTAAATGATTTAGAACATTCTACATAGCTAACACAGGTAATAACTTAATGCAAATACTGTTGCAAGTACACGGAGGGCTTGACTTGCTATTGATTTTAATGCAGGATGACACTAGCATGTTGCAAAGCTATCCGTGTGTTACTCTAATAACACACAGTACAAAGTACATGCAAAAACTGGCTTAAACCATGCAGTTTTAATTAGACTGAAATACTTTTTTTTTTCAGCAAATTAATTATATTTCAGCAATCAATCAAAATTTATCTCTATCACTTCATCTGCAAACTTTTTTTTTTCTTGAGCAGCAAATCATCATATTAGAATGATTTCTGAAGGATCATGTGACACTGAAGACTGGAGGAATGATGCTAAAATTCAGTTTGATCGAAGGAATAAATGACATTTTAAAATATTTAAAAATAGAAAGCAGTTGTCTTAAATTGTAATAATATTTCAGTACTACTGGATGACTGAGTCAGCTATTTGAACAAAGAATCATTCAGATCAGGTTTGTGAACTGACTTAAACAATTAGTTCATGGATCAGACATGGAGACTACTGAATTAGAAGTGTTTGAATATAGCGCATGAGTTGTATGAATCATTTTTGAGTTTGATTGCCCCAGTTGTTCATGTTTATAATGAAAAATAGGTCCATTATATTCCTCCACACTTCTTGAGTGAACTGTTCCATTAACTTGGCAGCAGAGTGACACATAAAGTTTGCTTTCACTTGCATGTATATGCATATATGCGCTGGAGCTCCTGTCTGTTTTTGAATGCAGGGTAATGTGTGAGCGGCCGACGGTGCGTGTCTCTGCATGTATCCGTTTGTGATGTATTTACGTGGATGTGTGTTGCTCTAGCCTGCTTCCTTTAATCCAAATCAAGAACACATGATCTAAAGTGTTATAACCAAAGTGTCACAACCAATCAAGTTGGATCGACTGTCACTCACAACTGTAGTTGACTAAATAGGGCTTAGATTTATAACGGTGGGCTGTAATGAGACATTGATTGCATTGAGAATAGGCCATTTAGTGTCCACACTGCAGTATATGAGCCTCTCTGTGACGGACCCTAGAGTCCTGTGTGGGGCTGGAGGTGGGGGACATGGACACAGTCAGCTTTGTCTGCTATCAAAAGGACCTGTGTACTGTCCTGGGGGGGGTGTCACTCCAATGAAGATTTTTTTGCAAAGAACTACAGTTGTGAGTGACAGTCGATCCAACTTGATTGGTTGTGGCACTTTGGTTATAACACTTTAGATCACGTGCTTCTGGAGAAATCTTGTTTATCTGTATTTTGATACATTTTATTTTATTTTATTTTGTACCTTGTGTTCTTTTCTTAGATCTTGTCCACTATTATTTTCTTTTCTTTTATTATTTGGTTTTATTTTATTATATTTCATTTTGTACTTTGTGTTCTTCTCTTAGATTTACAAAAATCATATCCATCTGTGTTTTGGTTTATTTGTTTATTTATTTACATTTAGTCATTTAGCATGAAATCATTGTTTTTATCCAAAGCGACTTACAAATGAGGACAATAGAAGCAAATTTAAACCTAAAATTTTAAACGGATTTTACTTCTTGTTTTCCTTTGTGTTCTTTTCTCGGATCTAGAGAAATATTTTTATTACTTTATTCTAAAATATATTTTATTTTACGTTTTTGTTTTGTACTTTGTGTTCTTCTCTCATGTCTGTATCTTGATATGGAGTAGAGAAAGTTTATTCTCATAAGGTAGTTAGATTCTGGCAAACTGTCAAATTAGCTTTATTTTTTTGTACTTTTTATTTTATTATTTTATATATTTATATATATTTTATATAAATATGTAATTTAATTGAACTTTGCTTTGTGTTCTCTCAGATCTAGTGCATTTTCATTCGTCTGTATCTTGATATCTCACATATTTAATATGAAGTTTTATGTTAATTATCTTTTTGTTCATTTGAGTTTTGTTAAGTTCATAGTTATAGCTTAGTAAACTCAAATGATCTCTAGTTCCCATTCATATTCACCTTCATTCATCTGCTGTCAGATATGGTGACAGCTATAACTATTTTATGTTCTGCTTTTTTACATATGCTTTCAGACTATTTTATTAATGCAGTTGTGTTGGATATGACAATTGAAAATTTATCTTGAAGGAACTGAAATAAATATTCTTTTGAATTTTTGTACTGAGAATTTATCTCGTCATTTAATTTAAGAGTCTAATTGTAGTTTTATTACCGTGTAGTGCCAAGTATAGTTTTACCATCACTGGTTCATAGTTATGGCTTTTATTCCTCTTTTCTCATTGGCTCATTTACCTTGATGTGATCAGGATTTGACCCAGCAGCTCTCTGGATCATGAAGACCTTGATTACTAAAACCATCATCCTCTCAACTGAGGCATGACAGCTGGAGAATAATAGAGTTTGGAGACTCTCTTCAGTCATCAGGCTAATCTGAGATAGGCCTATTGTATCACATTTAGGCTAATTAGTGCTGTGTTTATTCCAAACCCCTCGATACCAAGAAAGTCGACCTTGGAATTATTTCTAGATATTGCACAAAAGAGGCTTGGCTGCCTTGGGCCTCCCTCTCTCATTTTCTTTGGCTTTCTCATGTTTTCACATGATTCAGATGCATTATTTTAGCCCTCAAGCTCTGGAAAGAGTAGACCCTTTCCTACGGCATGAGCCCGGGCTGCTGAATGAAGTACAGTACAAGCAACATGTTATAGCTAGAAGAGTCTTCATCAGGCTATGTCACATGCTTAAGATGTCAAACATTTAATGGCAAGTGTAAATTAAACAATTTCTTAGCTACAGTAAATTAAGTGTATGCTGGATACAACGTGAAAAGAGCATTTACATAGGAACATGACATACAACAGGTTTTGAAGCAGAGACTTAATAAATAAACATGCTAATCGCATTAAATTATAGAAAAGGTGAGAAGTCTTTCCATAACACAACTTGATGAACACACTTCTAGGTGCATTGTTTTTATTTTTATGGGTCTGTTTTAATGTTACACTTCACATGAGTCTCATGGATTAATTTAATTGTTTATTTTTATATTTAATGTATTATTTCTTATTTTATTGTTTTTAGACTTTTATTTTACTATGATTATTTTATATTTATTTTTATATAATTTATTTTACTATTTTATTTTATTTTATACTTAATTGATTATTTCTTATCTTATCGTATTATTTTATTTGACTTATTTTATAATATTTTATTTTATACTTAATTTATTTTATTATTTTTTTTTTATTTGTATTTTTTTACAATTTTTATTGTTTTATACTTATTTTAATTAATTATGATTTATAGTCCTGTTTTATTTTATTATTTAATTTAATTTAATTTAATGTGTTAGGATGGTTTACAATCTTGTAAACTCCAGTTCAGTTCAGTTACTAAATTTTGTTTTTATGTAGCAAGCATGAAATATAATTTTATTTGAAATTTGAATTTAAGGAATAATATTTAAAATCGTATGAAATTCAATAGCAGGTGAAAGTAATTAGGTAACAGCACTAGAAAACACAAAAAATAGTCTTCCTTACAGAATTCCATAGTTTCTTCATCACCTGTTCGTCTTTTATGCCACAGGCCCAGAGCTATTTAACAGTGTGGAGAGAGAATGAAACATTTCATACTTACACACAGACAAACTGCTGACAGCGTTGGCTCTAGTGTTTCTCTTTGCGGCTGTTATGTGATTCCTGAATTCTTCATTCGTGCTGTAGCACCATTAATATTGAAGTGCTGATCTATAGTTCACCTCTCAGGCCTCCATTAGCGGATCACCCACGCTGGTGATCCACGCTGGTTGCCCGCTCATGTCAAGACTAGAGGATGGGCCTAATTTTAGCCCGGCAGATTGGCACATTTGTTTCTATTCTGCTTCGTCCTCTCTTTTTTTGTGAATGTGGAGGCAGAGAGCAAGTGTTCAGAGATGGAGCTGAAGTCAAACAGATAGTGTTGAGGCCAGTGATAAAAGCACTTTCCACAACTCCTGTAACATCTACCAGAGAGAGTTCACCTCAGTAACACAAATTTAGTTTTAATTGCACATTTGATGAACAAATTATGAGCGATGTATTGGTGCACATCAACAAAATAGCTCAATATTTTTGGTGTATGCAAACCCTGATGATAAAAAAGGAAGCTTCAAGGAGTTAAATACAACTTAAGCTTTATCGATTTTCACAGGCTTGACCTTCAGTTTGTAAAAACCAAATGAAAATTGAATGTACAATAATGGACAGACAGTGAAAGTCAGTGGGCGCAAGTCAAAATGTCCCATTTTTTTTTACTGCACCTACATTATCTTTTTTCCTTATTCTTATGTGTGCTATACCAGTTTTTCCCAATACAGATGTAATTATTTTTAGTGGATAAATTTGTTTTACAAGATCATGAAAGGAGTGGTTTGGGGCCAGTTAGACATTTTAATGTTTTAAAAAGCCTTTTATTCTCACCAAAAAAAAAAAAAAAAAACAGTTAAACAAAAACATAGTAAAACAGTAAAACTGTGAAATGTTATTACAATTTAAAATAACTGTTTCTATTTGAATACATTTTAAAATATAATTTATTTCTGTGATGCAAAGCTGAATATTTCAGCATCACTCCTCCAGTCTTCAGTGTCACATGATCCTTCAGAAATCATTCTAATATGCTGATTTGCTGCTTAAAAAATATTTCTTATTATCAGATAAAGCAAATACATAACTTAATGTCCCCAAATGTTTGAACAGTAATGTAGCTGTACATAAACAAGCCTAGAAAGTGATTTACCACAGTAGTTTCATGTCAACCTGTACATTGTTTAGAAAATTCATGTCTTTCTTTAAAGTCTGTATTTAATGTTTATTCTGGTCCGTTTTTTTCTGTTGTAATCAACAATTGTTAAATATAGAGCTTCACTTGTAATGTACGTCAACTAGTTATGGCCATTTTGTCAGTCTGGTTGGAAGTAACGGTCACTTTGACTATGTTGGTGGTGACCGGTTGAGTTCGTTGCTTGTTAGACCAGCTACCAACAGGGAAGTGACAAAAGAATAGTAAGGACATAATATTACCTGAAGTATCCATGCAATGGAGTCTCTGCTTCTAGTTTGTGAAGCAAACTCACAATTGTTTTTTGGAGACTCAGCAGTTTGGACAGAGTAGATGACAGCAGTATTTGGCCATGCCGTTACAAGATGCCATCTTCAATAAAGAGCCGAATCACTCTCACAGAGAAAAAAAAACAACAACATAACATTGACATTTCACACAAGCGGTTATTTACTGCTGACAATTTTATAGTGATTCATGCGTCCCCTGCAATCACAGAGGCAGTAGAGTCATGTGAAATGTATTCTGAGTGGGTGGTGCGCCGATCACTTACGCGTCAGAGAAACGCCGCTGTGTTTGAGAAAAGATCACTCCCCAGAGACTGACCTTATAGACTCTCGGATACTTGCTGTTCTCGGAGAGCTCTCCTCAGGACACGGAAAACCATTGATTACCTCCATCAGGGTAAATGAGAGGAGTTCATACCCTCCAAACTGTAAATAGATGAATACACAGGCTGCTGAGTGTCATTGTTGACTGCTTGAGCGCGTTTTAATCTGCTTTAATGAGACAGTAAGTTATATGGCTATTCAGGGTTGTTGTCTGTAATGATTATTGATGGTTTTGCTCACTTCAGTGGAACAGAATTCAGAAACTGGCCAAAAAGATTTGGATTTGTTGTTGGATCCTGAGTCTCAGGCGTAAGTGAGTTCGCGTGTCTGTTTGTGTCTTCTGTGCTTGCTAGCTACTTGATGATGATACTTGAGACGCTTTATATACTCATTGGAAAAGTGGTGCTTGTCAGAACTAATGGGATATAGTCTGCATTAAATGATAGAGAATGTAAGAATAATTGATCATTATTTATATTGATCTACTGTAGTGCAGAGTCCTGTAGCTAATGCGGTACAAAAATAGAATCCATAATAGAATAACATGAATGAAACAAGTACATGAAAGAAAGACTATATAAAAAAAAAAAAAACACTGGTTAAATGGTACATGCAATTATATATCTATCATCTATCTATCTATCTATCTATCTATCTATCTATCTATCTATCTATCTATCTATCTATCTATCTATCTATCTATCTATCTATCTATCTATCTATCTATCTATCTATCTATCTATCTATCTATCTATCTATCTATCTATCTATCTATCTATCTATCTATCTATCTATCGTCTGTCTGTCTGTCTGTCTGTCTGTCTGTCTGTCTGTCTGTCTGTCTGTCTGTCTGTCTGTCTGTCTGTCTGTCTGTCTGTCTGTCTGTCTGTCTGTCTGTCTGTCTGTCTGTCTGTCTGTCTGTCTGTCTGTCTGTCTGTCTGTCTGTCTGTCTGTCTGTCTGTCTGTCTGTCTTTAGAAACTAGTTTTCTTACATTATCACAATCTTACCATTGACAGAAACAGCCAGCTCTACTGCCTTTCCTTTTGCATCTTTCAGATAAATAACTGTAAATGAAAGTTTGCATTTAAAATCCACTTGGCTCAAAAACGGCTTCTGATCTATGTTCATAATGAAATGCGTTACTACTGAATACTATGCAGTATATATAGTACTGTATACTAGACCTAGAGTCATACTCAGTGTATAAATTATCTTGGTCTTGTCATGTCCACCTTACTGAGCACCATTCTGAGCACCCTGCAGTATGGCAGCTCTACTCTAGAGTGGATTTGCGGTCACCCGCTGTGCATTGTGGGAGTTTTGCACCCTGCATGCCATGTTTTCTCTGCTCCCTGTGACTGAAGGCTTTACCTTCTGAACTGTGAGGCTTGTCTTATACTATGTCATTTAATATTTTGGTAACCAAATTAAACACTATACTTACTGTTGGGTTCAGTTCACAAAGCCGGCACTGACCGATCTGCACTTGAGGAAAATTATGGATACCTGGCAACACATTTGCTATTCTAATATGTTTCCGAGAGCGTTTAATAGCATACTGCTCTTAATCATATCTAAAGTGCTTTCAAGTGCTGTAATGACGCTCCATTGGCCATCAAGCACAGGTAAAAACAGCCCAGCAGGTGTGCAGCACCTGTCAACAGTAATGAGCGCCAGTTCTTTATGCAGCAGGATTTCAGGTTTTGATCCTCCTGTAATTATAGCGAAGCGCTCTGTATTTTGCTGTAAATTCTGGAATGTATTTGATGCTCGTTGTACGAGCTTAAAACCCGTTCGCACTTCAAACGCTGCGCTTAACGACTCATGATTGCAAGGTTACACGCGCTGATGAAGGAAACGGCATGTGAACGTCCAACCTAGCCTGAGTAAGCAGAGCCCTTCGTTCACCCTCAACAGTGAGAGATGAACATGAAACGGCATTCCCAACTCATTCTGCTTTTGTAATGTGACACATTTCCTAGTGAAGATATGGGGGACGTGACTTTATTTTATATTTCATTCGGCAGGAATTGAGTGAATCGTGGAAAGTGGGTGTTATATGCCAGAAAGTAGGCAGGTGATGGGAAATAAGGACTTTTTTCATAGCAAGTACATTTTGATCAAAGACAAACATTATTTTTAATAACATGCACTGAAGGGTTTTAATTTAATTTAAATTTAGTTTAATTATGTTGTGATTTTTTTAATGTAAATTTATGTATTATTCACTGAATACTAGGAAATTTAAATAATTAATATTGGTACAGATAGTAGAATTACAGATGATAATACATTTGAAATATTACATTGTTTAACATGCACAAATGAAGGGCAAACGTGTGTATATGCTATATATATATATATATATATATATATATATATAGTAGAATTAAAGATTTTGATCAAAGATTACAAAGGCAAATATTTGTTTTAGCAATACATTTTATTTTATTTTATTTTTCACTGAATTCACCTGGAACATTATTATTTATACAGGTAGTAGAATCACTTTTTTTTTTTAACAGACCTTTTTAATTAAACATTTCCATCGTTTAGTATATTATTCTGGACATTCTCACTAACTAGTTGTGTAGTTAAAGAGACCCAACCTGGAACAGTGTTTTGTTGTAATATACAGTCCTATAGCTATACAATCTTGTGTGTGGATGTTTTTCACTATTGGGGTCAACCAGGTTCATGTGCTGCTAAATCAAGTGTGTGTGTGTGTGTGTGTGGCTCTCACCATGTTTCTCCTGGTCATACATCTTCTCTCATTTTAAAGTCTCTCAGCCTCTGAAGCGTTTGAAGCCCTGCAGGCTATCTTGTTTCAGCTTGACGTTTTTGAATGTTTAGCTGACCTCAGATCTGAACAAGGATTTCATTACCGATAATAATCATGAAGATGTAGTTACACTGCTAAATACCAATTCAGTATGAAGGGGGAGTCATCAACCCTCTTTGAACAGTCATATAACAAATATAAAATACCACAAATCAAGATAACGGTGTAACTGTCACAGAGTGTTTTGTTTGAAAATGGGTTTATAGGTCTTTGTGTTACTCATTTTTTTCACGCACGAACCACATTTACATATTTGATATGAAATGAAGGAAGTGTAATGATAAAGGATAGGAGAAGGATATGTTTTCCAGATGTCTGAAATAGCCTAAGGCCGTTTTAGTCTGTGGCTCTGCTGGCTGAGCTGATATCGAGCTTTGAACATGTTCAATAAAGGCTGTGATCTGCGTCACCCCATGCAGTCAAAAGTCGAGAACGGGTAGTCATAGGATTACCAAGACCGTTACTAACCGAACACAGTTTGGTTGTGAACCTGACTAGTGCTCTGGAGGGGTGGGTGCTAGACTGGTTAAAGCTCAGAGCTGCTCCTGAGAAGGTTAAGTGTCTACAAGGAGCATAACAGTCTGTCATATATAGATAAAAATAGGTTAGAACATCGAGACCTCTGAGAGGGGACAAGCCAAAAACACAATTTTGGAGGGCATAAGGAAAGTATCACAGATTGCACAAAATTTTTAAGCAGCACAATTTTTTTTTGCATAATAAAGAAAATAATAAGAAATGTGTCTTGAGCTCAAATTAGCATATTAGAATGATTTCTGAAGGATCATGGGACACTAAAGACTAAAGAAATAATGCTGGAAATTCAGCTTTGAACACAGCAATAATTTTAAACATTCAAAAAATATAAACAAGCAAACCCTTATTTTAAATTGTAATAATATTTTGCAATATTACTGTTTTACTTGATCTGATAAAATAAATGCAAATAAACTGGTAAGCATAAAAATTGTTTATGTACTAGTGTTATTTTGAGGTACTATTATAGTTTTATTAATATTTTAACAGTTTTTAAATATTTTCTGTTTTTGTTTTAAGTTGAAGATTTAGTAAATTTGTTGTGTTTTTGTCATTTTGATTAGTTTTTCTGTTTTTTAATGTCTGTTTTGTTTTTGATAATTTTTTTTTTTATTATTTATTTTATTTTATTTCAGTTAAAGTTTATTTAATTTCAAGTAACAAATAAAAAAATAGTTTTCAGTACAGCAGTTTTTTATTTAAATAAACAGTGGTTTACTGAACAAGTTGCTCTTTCCTTACATACATTCAGTTATAGTTAAAATTTTCTTAGTGATAAAAATCTACCGCAGCTTATGCTTAAATCTACAGGGAGCCCTTTTACATTATAAGTTTACAATTAGGCCTAACAATTTAACCCAAACTTAAATTTAATTAATATTTATTTTTAAATGGATGATCAACATTCAACTTTAAAAAAAAAAAATTGTATGCAAACATGTAAATTGCACATAATGCAGTTTTTAAATTAAACTATAAATAATTCAATTTCTAGGCTATTTGTTAAAATATATTCAATTACACACTGGCTGTCATAGCATGTTTCATAACAGATTAATTTAAACATACATTAAATAATTAAGACTAACAGGTTTAGTAAAACATAATGAGTATAATGAGGTAAATTGACCTACATGACATTTTATTTCCATGCAGTTTGTTGAAGCCTTTCTGCGGTTGAAACACTGATTGAGCAATTACATGAGGCATGCGATGTTCAGTCATGTTTATTCACGTTAAAACTAGTAGTACAGAGGAAGGAATGATCGCGTTCACTCGCGCTTCGCTCTGCACAAGACTGTGGCACGTCACGGCTCAGACATGGGAACCAGAGCTGACTTTAATGTTAGGTAAACTTTAATGTTAGGTGGGATTAATCGCATGTATTTAAAAGCGAGTAAGTGCTGCCTGGTGTATATGAATCAATATGACCAGTCTAGTTTAGAGTTTAGTTTGAATTTATCTTGAATATTGACATTTAGGTATAACGTTCTTCATATGATATTGTGAGTGTCTCCAGTGCTGTAGAAAGAACTATCCTCACACACTCAGTCACTGTGACTCCAGGGAGTAAAAATACAGCAGAATAAAAGTGTCTCTGGGTGAGCCGTTGATAACATCTGTCTGAATGTCCGCATGCTCTTTTTTTATCTGAGATGTGTTTTTATCACTGGGTCCTATAGGCTTTTTCCATTCTCTGTGAAGGTTATTTTTATACAATAGACCACCAAGTCAAGACCAGCTTGACCTTTTATCTGGCTTTTGTTAACTAAGAAGGGGAAAAAATAAAGAAAGAATGAATCGGCATATAGACCACCAGCAGGGTGTAGTCTGGCCTGCTCACTCCATTAATCACCTCCGCCTCCATCACTTGTTTGTTATTTCATTATCCGTGTCCGAATACCTGGAAACTGAAAGGTTGAGGCTTGTCAGAGCTGTCCGGAGCTCTGTTTCAATAGTTCCCAATGCAGACACGCTGGATTGACTTGCTAGAAGTCTAGACTGCGTTGCACCCTTGTCCTCTGCACCATGACTGGGAATCTATTTCAGGGAATCTATGTGAAGTTCTTTTACTTGAGACTCTATGATTGTATTGTTGAATAAAGCTTTGTTCATTTTTGACGTATCCTTTTTAAGATTGTTGGGTTGTCAGATGGGATGGACAAATCAGACATGTTGTATCAAGCTTGATTTATTTGCTAAATTTCAACTGATAATTTTTGATAGAGGTCTCGTTCTTTAGTTGTGTTCGGGAAGCCACAATTTGTTTTTAGGCTGCTTTTTTTTCAATCTCTGCTGCCGCAGCCCCAATAAAAATAAAAATACTAAAATATAAATAAAATGCATTTATTTTAATGCGAAGTATACTAAAAATACATTTACATACACTGCTCAAAAATTTTTTATAAAGGAACACTTTTTAATCAGAGTATAGCATCAAGTCAAACTCCTGGAATATTGATCTGGTCAGTTAAGTAGCAAAAGGGGATGTTAATCAGTTTCAGCTGCTTTGGTGTTAATGAAATAACAACAGGTGCACTAGATGGGCAACAATGAGACTACCCCCAAAACAGGAATGGTTTTACAAGTGGAGGCCACTGACATTTTTTTCCCTACTCATCTTTTCGGACTGTTTTTCACTAGTTTTTCATTTGGCTAGGGTCAGTGTCTGGTAACATAAGGCGATACCTGGACCCTACAGAGGTTGCACATGAAGTCCAACTCCTCCAGGATGGCACATCAATATGTACCATTGCCATAAGGTTTGCTGTGTCTCCCAGAACAGTCTCAAGAGCATGGTGGAGATTCCAGAAGACAGGCAGTTACTCTAGGCGAGCTGGACAGGGCCGTAGAAGGCCCTTAACCCATCAGCAGAACCGGTATCTGCTCCTTTTTGCAAGGAGGAACAAGATGAGCACTGCCAGAGCATTTGCCAATGAACACCAGAATTGGCAGGTCCACCATTGGTGCCATGTGCTTTTCACAGATGAGAGCAGGTTCACCCTGAGCACATGTGACAGACGTGAAAGGGTCTGGAGAAGCCGTGGAGAACGTTATGCTGCCTGTAACATCGTTCAGCATGACCGGTTTGGTGGTGGGTCAGTGATGGTCTGGTGAGGGATGCACAGACCTCTACAGGCTAGACAATGGCACCCTAACTGCCATTAGGTATCAGGATGAAATCCTTGGACCCATTGTCAGACCCTACGCTGGTGCAGTGGGTCCTGGGTTCCTCCTGGTGCACGACAATGCCCAGCCTCATGTGGCGAGAGTATGCAGGCAGCTCCTGGAGGATGAAGGAATTGATACCGTTGAATGCCCCCCACGCTCGCCTGACCTAAATCCAATAGAACACCTCTGGGACATTATGTTTCGGTCCATCTGAAGCCGCCAGGTTGCACCTCAGACTGTTCAGGAGCTCAGTGATGCCCTGGTCCAGATCTGGGAGGAAATACCCCAGGACACCATCCGTTGTCTCATTGGGAGCGTGCCCCAACGTTGTCAGTCATGCATACAAACACGTGGGGGCCATACAAACTACTGAGTACCATTTTGAGTTTCAAATTTCAGCAAAATGGACTAGCCTGCTGCATAATTTTTTCACTTTGATTTTTGGGATATCTTTGAATTCAGCCTACTGTAGGTTGATCATTTTCATTTCCATCAAACGATGTGGCATCTTTTCATTTCTAACAAATTACCCAGTCCACATCAGTATAGATGTCCAGCATGATATTTTTCCCCATTGAGATCTGATGTGTTTTCAAAATGTTTGGAGCAGTGTATTTATGTGCTTAAAAATACTATTAGTATACTAAACTGGTATACTTAAAGTCTGCTAAATTGGAACAACTAATTATGCAATTAAAGCACGTTATTTGTGCTGAAGTCCAACTGATGATATACCAAAGTATATTTGATTGCGCTTACAGTAATTAAATTAGAAACTATTGCAAGTATACAGTACTTTAGGTACACTTTAAATTTCTTGCATTTAAAAACAGATATTACTTAAAGATCATAATATCCTCACCAATAGTATACTAGTTATTCAAGTATTATTGCTAACACTGTCTCAGTTCTTAATATTATTTAGCATGAACAGACTATGAGTAATATAATTCTTACAGCATACAGTATATTTTACTCTGTAAATTTTTATTAAAAATGCATTAGCTAGTTGTTCATTCATATTAGTTTGAAGTACATTCATTTTTACAGATGCAACTTTAGAGTTTAAAAATATGTTGGTAAATGTTTCAATAAATATTAAGATTAGTAAATTCTGTAAAAATTGATTAATGTTAACCTAAGGAACCTTACTGTATTATCAAATGAAAATTTTACACAGTTTTTGTGTTGTTTGCCACAGATGTATTGTATAATAAGGTTCAATTCACAAATGTTGATACATTAAGTTTCATAAGCTAACAATGAATAATAACCTATGTTAATGTTGATATATAAATGAACCGTTACTATTCCTATTTCATGTTACAACATTAACTTTTTATTGATGTAAAGAACCTTATTGCAACATGTTACCAATGCATTGAAGGAAGTATTAAATCAAAAAGTACACAGATTACACACTTTGCAAATATAATAAAAAATGTGGTAAAATAAATCAACAAAATTAATGATTATAAGTGAAATAATCAGATTTTGTTAAGCTGCACCAAATATAGAATTTTTTAAAGGGGAAGTGTGTAATTTCTCTGCCTATGCAAATATATTGGTTAATTATTTATTATTGGGTGGTGATGGCGCAGTGGATAAGACACATGCCTTTGGTGTGAGAGACCCGGGTTCGAATCCACTGTGAGACACCAATGTGTCCCTGAGCAAGACACTTAACCCCTAGTTGCTCCAGAGGCGTGCGACCTCTGACATGTATAGCAAGTGTAAGTCGCTTTGGATAAAAGCGTCAGCTAAATGAATAAATGTAAATGTATTGAAAACAATAACTCCCAAACAGGTAGTCCCACCCCAGACTCATGGCATTGGTTAAGAGTGATGTTTTGATAGCACCACAGAGACAAAATTTCATGTCTTATACTTGACTGCCTTATTTGTGATTGGAAAAAGTATTTGAACATGTTCTTTTGCTTTGTTTTATGCCTTCCCGAAGAGTTTTCAAGGTGATATACGTAAGAAAAACAAGTAGAGTTGAGTGTTCTGAAGATGCCTTCAGATATAATGGATATGAAATGTCTCATTCTCAAGGATTTGCCACTAAATAACTGTGTACAAAGAGAGAAACCAAGGAAACAACACACAGAAAGAGTGAAAGCAGCCAAGAACAGAAGCATGTTCCCTGCCTGACACCTCCTCTACCTTTGGAGCAGAGCCAGTAATTGTAAAAGAAAAGCTGCCTCCAGGAAAACTAGTAAATAAAGTGGAAGGTGCGGAAAGGAAGATATAAAGCGCTCTTAAAATGAAAGAGGGGCTTTATATCAAGATAATCCACAAATGCTTACATTGCATGTCCTGCCCGAGTGTGTGTGTGTGAGTGTGTGCAATGAAATGGCTATTTTATGAAAGGTTAAACAAACAGTGGAGCGTTTCTCCTCTCTGCCCTGTGTGGCGGCTCTGCGCTCCAGGAGGCCAGGGAGCACGGGGCCCTCGTGCTGGGCACGCGCTGCTCTGCTAGGCCCCCCGGGTCCATATTGATCTCTAGAAGTTATAATCTCGCCTCCCACACACTCACGGATATTTGCGTCTCAGTCTGTGCTTGAGAGACGTATTGAAGTCATGAGATTTCTAAAGCAGCTTGTTTGAATGTTCAGTCTGATAGACAGTCAGATCCTGCAGGGCTTCATGCTGTGACCGTTCAGCACACTAAACACTCGCACTGTTAAAGTCAACTTCAAATTCAGATTGACGCTTTTTACTTTCCTAACGCCCGTTCCTGTCACTGTTATTTTATTATCATTGAGGTACTATAATAGTTTTTATTAATATTTTTAATATTCATTTTAATTATTAAAACATTAATGAATGACATTAAATAAAGTTATTTTTAAAATTATATTAATAATTACAAATATGTACTAATTAATATAACTATATAATTTTTTCAGATTTTTTTTTTTAAGTTTCAGTAATTTTTGTTTGTCAATTTAGTTGTTTTTTTGCTACTTTTATTTCATTTTGAGTTATTTTAATACATTAGTTAAATAAAAATTACAAATTAAGAACTAACTCAAATAAAAAATAATATATATTTTAATATTTTATTGTATTATTTCAGTTGCCATTTTATGTCAAGTAACATTTTTGTAGTGGTTTTAGTTTACTATAATAACACTGGTCCCCGGTTGTGTAAAATTCTTCATTTCTTTTACTGGAATTGAATTTGCCACACCCCACATACATTTGAATTAGAATGACATGAGGTAGAATATATTGAATTGCAGTTGAAAGAAAAAAAGGTACTGCATTCTGGAAAATTAAGTGTTCTTCCACCTTAATCCACAAAGTTATTTTCATAAATATGTCAATTATTATAAATGATAAAACTCAACATTCAAAGTTTATCTTCGTTTATATTAACAACCTTTGATTAATTTACATTTCTAATGTAGTACTTTTATGTGAATTCTTTATATTTAAAATATCCATATTCAAATTGCAATTCCACGTCTGGTTTGTAATCATTATTCAAATTGAATGGAATTTAAAAATGCTTGTAATTGTAATCTTTTGTCAAAATGTAACAATAAAATACAAAAAGCAATAATAAAATAAGTTTAGGTTTCAGTTGATCACAATTTTCATCACATTTTTCTCATTGAAGATCCTATTGTACTCTGAAATTAATGTCACATTATGAAAGTATTATGGGTTGCAAACAGCATTTATGTTGGCATTGTATCGACATTGTGTTGTTCTTGACCCTTGGCTTAATGTGCACACTATACTTCATGAGTACCGTGAGTTCTGACTGTGTCTTCAATAAACAATCATCTTACAGGATCTGAATGACTCACTTGAAGCCGAAACAATCTCAATTGCTGTTTTTCAGTGTGTGTGTAAACCACTGAAACCCTGAACTCAGTTGAAGGTAATTCATTCTGCTGGGATATATAGAATAGTATAATGAATGCTTGAAAATAGCCTGAAAGGCCACTGACTTTTGTAATATTAAAGATAAAGCTTTCTGTTTTCACACTTTAATGTGCCATTCATAGGTTGACTTTCCTAAATAACGCGAATGTTGTGTTTTTATGGCAGGGTTTTCAACATTGTTCTGTTTGTTGAATGGCACGATATAGTACATTGGCTCAGTTCGGGTTTTAGCCGAGACTAAATTGCGAGCAGATAAAAGGGACGATAGGAGTAGTGCAGAAATTTCCCCATCATTTACAGTAAAATCAATTAAAGGAACAGTTCACCTAGACATGAAAACCCATATCCTGTTATTTAGGGAGACTTTTTAAATAATCTTCCTCAAAGTAAAAAACAAATGCATCAAAATAGTCCATGCGAGTTGAACACAAGCTGTCATGTGACCTTAGTAGACTTTGCATTATAGAAACGTCGTATGCAGTCATTTTTGAGTGAACTGTTGAGTGAGTGAGTGACATTGAGTGAAGTGACATTCAGCCAAGTATGGTGACCCATACTCGGAATTCGTGCTCTGCATTTAACCCATCCACCGTGCACACACACAGCAGTGAACACACACACACACAGCAGTGAACACACACACACCGTGAACACACACCCGGAGCAGTGGGCAGCCATTTATGCTGCGGCGCCCGGGGAGCAGTTAGGGGTTCGGTGCCTTGCTCAAGGGCACCTCAGTCGTGGTATTGAGGGTGGAGAGAGCGCTGGACATTCACTCCCCCCACCTACAATCCCTGCCAGCCCGAGACTCGAACCCTCAACCTTTGGATTACGAGTCCGACTCTCTAACCATTAGGCCACGACTTCCCCATTTCCCCAACTGTTCCTTTAAACACTAAGATTTCTCTTCCTTCTTCAACCAGTTTCGAATCGATTTGCACAAACTGTCTGTGTAATAGAAAATTGTCCCTACTAAACCCAACAAATACGTTTCTATTGTTTGCCAGCTCACAGTAATGAGTGCTGATTTGGCTTTTACAATTACCAGTATTACACATTGATTTGGCATATAATTAAAGTAGCAAACAAACTACCGTCAAATTAAAGATCACAGGATGTTCCTTTAATGACTGGGTGGTGCTTTAAATGTAAAGGATTTCTTGTCAACAACACCTAATCAATATCTGTCAATAACCAGTAAGATTAGAGAGCTCATTTTCAATGATTAGAGGTGTTGAATTGCCTTGGGTTAGTCTGGTCGTTTGCTCATTATCTGATTTGAATTGATTATCTGATGTTAATTGCTAACTAGGTTACTCTTCCCATTAAGTCCTTCTCCAGGTCATCGTAAAGAGTTTATGGTACACATGACATTTCTACAGTCATATAACAGTTAGGAAGGAGGGAGATGCAGGGCTCAAAATTGAAAGAGTGACTGTGTAACTGTAGAAAGAAGGAGATTAAAAGTGTTGAGTGTGTCCAAACAGTACCGTGGTGAGATAAACAGGTGGGCACAGGTGGGCAGAAGGGCATTAGCGGCCACATGCATGCATAGGGTCCAAAATTAACACTCACAAATTGCCAGGTGCCAAATGTGTGGAAATCGTCTTTGGCAAATACAATTTTACTGTTTACTGTAACTGCAACTTGGTACAAGTTGAATGGTAAGAATTATTCTCTAATTTGAGCAAAATAATTTTTTTTTTTGACTTTCTTAGGACTTTATACCATAGTTTTTTTTTTTAAAAGTGTAGGATTTACTTGGAAACAAATCAGGAATTGCTAATAATTTGAAGAATTATATATATATATATATTCACGTCACGTCAATATTCACATCATAGTTCAGATGCGGGCCAGTCCTCGGGGCTTCTCCTTATCTTTATATTTTAGACGGCCATCAATTATTGATGAAAAAATATTGCCGAGCTGGTGGAAACAACACAAATCCGTGCTGCCGCGACTGTTAAGAGCGTGTCCTGCAGCAGCAGCGAGCCGTCAGCGCAGCTGAAGAGTTCTGCGTTCAAATACACGCAATAAAGCAAAATCCCCAGCAAAAGGAATTACCATGAATGTGTCCGGGGAAAATAGTAAGGATTCGCCATCTCCTCATTAGACGCGCCTTTAGAGAGAAGTGCATCTTCACGGATAACGATTGTTTTAAATCGTTTTTGTTTTCGTTTTTATTTATTTCGTTAAGTAGTAATTTAAAGCTTTCTATAGATATATTTATCATGTTGGTGAGGCATGTATTCGCTGACTTTAGGTTCATTTTTGTGATGCAAACTACTATGGTCAAGGTCCAGAAACGTAGCAAGGACATCGTTAAAATAATCCATGTGACATCAGTGGTTCAACCGTAATTTTACAAAGCTACGAGATTACTTTTTGTGCGCAAAGAAAACAAAAATAATGGTAACACTTTAGTATAGGGAACAATTCTCACTATTAACTAGTTGCTCATTAGCATCCTATTATTAACATATTGGCTGTTTATAAGTACTTATAAAGCACATATTCTGCAAGACCATATTCTACAGCCCTAATCCTACCGAATACCTAAATTTAACAACTACCTTACTAACTATTAATATGTAGCAAATTAGAAGTTTTTGAGGCAAAGGTCATAGTTAATGGTTTGTTAATAGCAAGAATTGGACCTTAAAATAAAGTGTGACTTTATTAAACAATTCGTCACTGGTGCCATTTTAAAGAGTTTCTACTGAACGTAAACAACGTATGCTGTTCTGTGTCAGCTGCACCATGCGGATACGTTGTTTTCTTTCAGATCAAAGCGTAAACAACATAGACAACGTATCTGTGTGGCGCAGCTGACCTTGCAACGTTTCTGGACCTTGACCATGGTAGTTTGCTTGCTGTCTATGGGAGGGTCAGAGAGCTCTCAGAATTAATCAAAAATATCTTAATTTGTGTTCCGAAGATGAATGAAGGTCTTACAGGTTTTAAACAACATGAGGGTAATTAATGACAGAATTTTTATTTTTGGGTGAACTATCCCTTTAACTCTATTTTTGTCATAAATCATTTTTAGTTGCTGTGCACATGTAATGATAGCAGAGCTGTGTGTTTGTGCATGCAAAGTATGACAACATTTTAAAATTTTTGTTTTGGAATTCAAAGTAAACTTTGTTTCAGACCACATCCAAATGAATCTAGTGATCATAAATAGAATTATGTGTTTTTCGAAGTCTAATCTGCATCCCAGAGGTCCCTTTTTATTGTTTTATGAATATGCACTTTGTCTATTTTAAGCAGTGTGCTTTTTTCAATATCAGATTTCAAAAGATTCATATAATTACTGGCATATTGCATTGCCCATAAGTGCAATTTCATTGCATTTTTAGATTTGTTTTATCATTATTGTCTGAGGGGTTAGTTATGTGCCAAAAATGTAATACTTTGGGTTATGAATTTGTTCAAATCTCAAACTCTAAGTAAGATCAAAAGTACTATTGATTCTTACCTTAGCAAACTTAATGCCGAACCATTCAGTGTTTTCCCAAACCACAAGCGAAATGTTCAGTCCTGCTCTCAGACGTCATATCTACAGTATATCTGAACAGTTTGTGCTGCTGCTGTTCTGTATATTTCTGACTGTAATGGAATGTAGTTTGCATGCTTTACAAACAGTGACATCCTGTGTGGTTGGCTGCTGAATAAGAGCTGTGCGTTGTGTTATTAGGTTCCTAAATATTCCCAGACAGGTCGATAGCTCGTCTGGTAAGACAAATGGCATGGTTACCAAAATCTAGCCAGAACCAAAAAAAAAAAAAAAACTACTTCTAACAGCAGTCATTACTCTGGGAGGCCAATTAAAAAACAGCATCACTGTACAACACCATCTGTAGCCAACAGCTACGACTGTGTATGTGTGCATGTGTAGTTTGTATTTATGTGCGTCATCGTCCCAAGAAAATCTAGGGCAATTAACAGAACAGAGCATAAGCAATTATAGAAAGTCTCTTTTTGTCTGTCCAGAGAGAGCATCATCCCTCAGTGCCTCTCCTCTGGAATTCTGATCCCGTTAGGAGGTGGCAACCCGGGAAGTGTTCGGATGGTTAGTGTCCCCCTCACCCAGCGGAGTTCACCTCTCAGAGCATTGCCTTGGGTTTTTAATTAAAACTGCACCCTAGTTCAAAGCACTCTGAAGGTTCTTGGTGCCGAGCCAGTGGGGTTGACTAGATATCTCATTTCCTGCTGCAGGGCAGAGACGAGGAAGGGCCGAGTGTAATTAGCCGATATGAGGAAGAGGAGGCTGCAGGTGTGCTGAGAGTATGGAGGTTTGGGATCGGTATTGAGAGTCCGTTCCCTGATCTGCTTTCCTATTCAGAGGGTGTTTATTCAAATCGCCTGCAACCGCTGATCTCAGGACAATTTAATTGGAGCTTCATGTAGTCGTTAAAGAAAAATCACAAATGAGATCTCTGTAATATCTCGTTGTTTCTCTTAAAAACCAAGGAGACTAATTGGAGAGCAAACAGACTCCAGTAATACATGTATTCAAATTTCTCACTTGCAAGGATCTTGCAAGTCAGGCATTTTAATATTACAGTTGGCATGAAATGAAAGGTCTCCCATCTTTCTTTTTTCAATTTCGCAACTCAATATTCCGGTAAAACTTTAAACTTAATTTTTCTTTTAAATTTTTTGATAATGCATTCACTCGCATGTATCTCACATCTTGACTTGAACTCAAGTTCTTGCACAACTCCCATCTTCATTTTACAGCTTTTAAAATCATACTTTTTGTGAAGACCCGCATTATTTTTTCTGCTTTTATGTAAATTTTAATGTAAAATCTGTCTTAATAATTTCAGTTAAGCATAATTAACCCCTCATTACTTAAAACAAACAAAATGTGAATTACTGTGAATAAGTACTGTATTATATATATATATATTATTTTGTATTTTAAAGTATTTTATTTCAAGTATTTATTTTGTATTTAGAAGTATTTTAATATAACTTTTATTATTAGGCTTTTATCCTTTTTTGTACTGCATTTCATGTTTTTTTTTTAAACCTTAATTTTGCAAATGACTGTGTTATAATGATAAGAATCTAATGAGAAGCACCCTTGAGAATAATGAGAATTACAAAGAAACATTAAAACATTCCAGAGGCATTATAGTAATGAGAATTTTAGGAAATCGTGCTTAATTTTCATGGAAGTAATGACATAATATGAATGGTCCTAAAACAGGGTTCATTTTCTTCACGCAAAATATCTTTCTTTTTCTTTTTTCAGTGGCTGGGTGAAATATGACCTGTTCTGGACTGGTTTTACCCATTATATTGTACAAGAAGTTAAGTGCAGAGAATATTGACTTATGAACACTGACCTTTGACCCTCACATTTGTGACCTCTAGAGTAACCCCTGTGGATGTCAGCTGTTAGATACTGTGGATTATCTCATATTGACAGAGGATATCAGATGTCAGCTGTCCCAGGCTTTACTGTGTTATTTTCACCGCATTTGGGCTTAATTCAGTCACAAATCTTTCTGGTAATGTAATATTCAAGTAATTACAATGTCTTTTATTTGCCAGGACGAGTAGGTACCTGTTCACATTGACTGAAAATGCAACATCCATATTTTTGAATACTAGTCCAGACATTTGTGCTGTTCCATCATTATGCACGTATGGTAAACAAATAAATTATTTAATCCTTATCAGATTTATTAGTGCTTTCGGTAACACTTAAAGTTAGCATGCCTGTTATTAACATAATGGCTGTTTATTAGCACTCTACATCCCTAATCCTACCCAATACCTAAATTTAACAAGTACCTTACTAACTATTAATAAACAGCAAATTAGCAGTTTATTGAGGCATAGTTAATGGTTTGTTAATTGCGAGAATTGGACCTTAAATTAAAGCATGACCATGCTTTTATTTACAGTTAATGCAGATGTAAAAGTCATTGACACAAAGTTGTTTGCTCATATCTGGCCTTTTCACGCATATTCATCGAGAGTGAGTTACATTATGAAACAGATACAGAGATGTTCCTGTGGGTAGAGAACAGGTGCATTGTGGGTCTGTGCCCTCAGACCAACCTCATGTTTATAAGATCACAGGTTCTATGCTGTACTCTCACACATTATGCAAATAATCCTGCAATCCTAGCAGTAATGACACAATGGAAAAGCATGCATTACAGAATAAAGGACACGCTCGCTCACACCATTCCTCACCGACTCTATCCGTGTAGACACTGGGGGTGCGTGTGAGAACAGCTATGAGGCAAATGTTGACACTGATTTGTAAGTGATCTAAACAGAGAAAATGAGAGGAAAAGCTGAAAAAAAAGAGCTTTGTAGGCTCCCATGCATTCTGGGCCGTTCGTATGTGCTCATTATATCCAAATGTGCTGCTCACGCTCATGTGATGCTTTATTTCAGGCAATATGAAGAGTGCTAAATAATTCACGAGATGCTGGGATCAAACGTCTGCCCCTGTTTGTGCTCTTCTGAATGCAGAAGGGTGTGTTAGTGTTGGTTTGGGGAAATCTGTCTTGATGTTTGACTAAAACATGTTTTTTTGTTTTTTGTTTCTCAGAGGAACCATATTTTTTGACCAAACATCCACTTTTACCATTTAGATTAGAACTGTATAATTAATTTATTAAAAAATAATCAATCAATCAATCAATAAAAAATTTAATATTTGAAAAATGTCACACAATTTCTTTTATTTTTTGAAAATAATGACAATTTTTGAATCAGAGTTTTGGACTGAAATGGATTAAAACTGCTTTGGAAAGACATGAGAGCAAGTAAATGATGACAGTATTTTCGTTTTTGAGGAAACTATCCCTTGTTATTGGTAAGCAATGGAATATTCTCAATCTAATGACATGCTCTTTCGGATGCTTAATGGCCATATAAAAATACATTAAAATTATTGCAGTATTCTTTTTTTTTTATCTGTTCAAAATTTTGGGGTGGGAAAATATTTATTGATTGATTGAGAAGTCTCTTATGCTCCCCAAGGCTTCATTTATTTGATCAAAATTACAGTAAAAACAGTAATATTGTAAAATAGATTTACAATAATAATAATAATAAAAAAGAAAAATGAATATGTTTATAAATTGTACTTTATTCCTTGATGCAAATCTGAATTTTTAGCATCATTATTCCAGTCTTCAGTGTCACATGATCCTCCAGAAATCATTCTAATATGCTAATTTGCTGCTTAAGAAACATTTCTTATTATTATTAAAATTGAAAACAGTTGTGCTGCTGAAAATGTGATACTTTTTTTTTTTCCAGGATTCTTTGACTAATAGAAAGTTCATAAAAACATCATTGATTTTGTTTTTCCTCCAACAAATCTTACTGACCCCAAATATTTGAACATTAGCTTTTCATACTAGATGCAGAGAAGCAGAGATCTGCTTCCATAGACTTTCATAAAACACACACACAGTCACACCACTACACAGAAAATCAATGTTTCTGCTCATTGGCATATTGGTTTGGGTCAGTGTGTCATTCATGATTTTCTCCTCTGGCCTGTGGTCATCAGATTAGCTCCAGACCGTCTAATAAAATTGAGTGATAATTTGACACGGTCATTGTGATGTGGGCTAGTGCGCTCACCGAATGAATCTCTGTGGAATTGGCAGGGAATTCCCTATGGATCAGCACATTTCCCAGACAATCTCTCTCTGACGGATGTGATGTTTTCATTTGGGGCTTCTTATTGCTGTTGAATTTACTCAGGCGTTATGCTTAGATTTCCTTCAGAAGATAAAATAAAGCCATTCATGTGTGCCTTCTCTACACACACAAACACACACACATGCACGCACACACACATACACGTAGGACTGTATGTGAAAGAGTCTATTAGACAGATTTCTGTTTATTCAGTGGGAATCACTGAGCAGGTCAGAGGTCAGACTGGGTTACACAGTCACATAGATTTTCTCTTTCCTCCACATGTTATACTGTTCTCTTTGTGATCTGTGTGTTTATGTGTGTGTGCGCCTGGTTTGGCACATATTGAAGAAACCAGTGTGTGTTTATTCATAGGATAGTTCACTCAGAAATGAGCATTTTTCATCATTTATTCACATTTCCATTCTTCATACAAGGAGAAGCTAGATTCTCTGAGCTGTTCTTGTTCATACTGTTAAAGTTGATGGTGATATTTAGGATTGAAGTCCAAAAAGGACTAAAAAAGCACTAAAAGTAGTTTAAATACCATGAATGCTAAGTCTTCAATCTTAAGCCAAGACCTGTTGGTCCAAAAGTGCATTAGAGAACATTTATTGCATCATTCATTCAAACAATGAGTCTCTTTGTGAATTGGCTGTCCAGCTATTCAGATCCATTGAAACCTTGGTGAAATCTGTGTAATGGCGAAGTGCGCTGACCTGTTGTTGAGGTAATTGCCATCTTCGGCACAGTGGAAATAGTGGTCTTGTCTAAGACCAAGAGATCAAGACTCTGATAATTATGGGTTCTGAGGGCATTTACTTCTCAGATTACTCCATTAAAGAGATTAAATTTTCCCAATCTATGTGAATTCTCTTTCTTTCTGTCCTCCAGATCTGGATAAGCCTGTGCTCACGGTGCACCAGACGGTGGGTGATGTACGAGGGAACTACTATCAGGAGAAAACAGTGTTTTTACGCTGTACGGTAAACTCCAACCCTCCCGCTCGCTTTATCTGGAAACGAGGAAATAAACCAATCGAACAGAGCAAAGACAATGGAGTGGATATCTACGAGCCTCTGTACACACAGGTACATGACTTCTGTTGTTGTTTTAGTGAGGTAATGGTATTTTATAGACCTTAACCCTCACTTTTGTCCCCAAGCTTAAGCAAATCCCAAACCTCTCTTACACACAGCTGGGCAATATGCAAGATTTCATTATGGGCCTTATTTCCCCTAACAGAAAATAGATTAATTAGAGTTAATAATCATTTGAATAGCAGGTAACCACAGGAGACCCGCTCAATCACAGAGAAGCGTACTCAATGAATCAGAAATCCATCAGTGATGAATTCATAATCTGAGCACTTATTAAAGAGCCGTTTGAATAAGGTGGGATGGATGGAGATTGATGGCTTTGCTATTAATAATGAGGATTATTCATTCTCCTGATGGACGCAGTCAAAAGAATTAGAGGAATTTCAAATTCCTGAATTCATTTATCATGCACACAAAGGCTCTGACATTGCAGAGAAATACAAGGGTAATTCTCAGGAAACCATACGGTACCTTTTGTGCCCCGATTGTGTTCACATGAATTACTACTGACATTTTACAGTATACAGAACTTAGTCTCATTATTTGATGGACTGAACCTTGTTTAGGGTGTAATGCACAGGAAATTCTGGAACATTTATTTTGGAATATCAGTCAGATTGAATGTTCTAATTCTGTCAGGGATCTGCAAGAAATGGGACCCAGATGCAAATGAGCGGACAAGGGTGGTTTATTGACAAGACGTTGACTAGAAACAGCAGGGAGAGTGAGAAGTGAATCAGACAACACAATACAGGCAGGAGGGATGACCACTGAGCCGGTCCAAGGTGGCAGTGGACTCAAACACGGAGGCAGCAGCTCCAGAGGAAGGCAGGAAGACAGGGAACCCGTAACTTGAAGTGAATCTCAGAAGTCGCACCAGTCTAGCCGCCAGGTAGTGACTCACAGAACCGAAGGCCTGACTCGTGAGAGTGGAGAGCTGCTTCCAGGTTGTAGGGGTCAGAGGCCAGGGAATCTGGGTAAAGGGCAGGACAGGGCAAAACACGATAACAAACAAGACAAGACTCAAGACAACACAACGACACAAGACAGACAAAAGAAAAATCTAAAGTCGAAAGAGAAAACAAAACTAGATAAGAATGCACAATCAAAAAAACAAGAACTAGAGAAAACAAAAAGGAACCGAGGATATAAAATAACAAGATAAGAGATCAAAAAAATCACTTGAGCAATATCAAAGGATATCTTTAGGAACAAGAAACAGGTAAACACCAAAACGAACCAGCCAAGACATAAGGGAAAGGAACACAATATAAAGCAGAAGAGCACACGAGGATCAGGTGAACACAATCAAGCAAACGAGGACTAGAAAAGGACTAAACAAGGGGGCGTGACCATGGGAAACAGGGAGGTTGGACAAGAGGAGCATGTGGCAAACAGAGACAGAGCCATGTGCTCAGACACAAAACTAACAAAGAAACATTGAACAGAGACAAGACAGACAAGACTGTCAGGGTAGGATCCTGACAAATTCAACCCAATTGTATTTGAATGGGTAATATAGAATTTAATGTAACTGTATTTACATTTTGCTTTGTTTTGACATTGGAATATAATTGAAATGTTTTATGTTATGCTGTGACATTTCCTATTTCTGACTTAATATTTCAGTTAAAGTCAGCTACTTTATTTTGAATTGAACAATTTTATCAGTGTTTTTTTTTGGTAGTATTTTGTAGTTTGCAATTCTGTTGCCCCAGGTGGGAAAATGTGTTTTCATATTTTAAATATGAATTACTTAATAGTTGTCAAATTATACAAAAAGCAAATTCTAAAAGCACAAATGGCACTGTTTCCAGAGGATGACCGACAAATAACATTTTATTGTCATTATGTATAAATGCATGCTTTGGCTAACAGAAAAACGTTTTTTGTGTGATGTGTGTGTGTGTGTGTGTGTGTGTGTGTGTGTGTTTGCAGGGTGAGACAAAGGTGCTGAAACTGAAAAACCTCCGTCCACAGGACTTTGCTAATTACACCTGTCAGGTGTCCGTCCGGAACGTGTGTGATATTCCAGACAGCTCTGTCACCTTTCGCCTTACCAACACCACTAGTGAGTTCCCGTTTACGCTCAAACACTCACATTCTCTTTCTTTCCCTCATTATACAGCAGCTGTAGTGAGTTTTGCATATGGCTTTTGTGAAAGTCATGCTTTTTTATTTTGCTCATTTTATTACAGGAAAAAAATGAATTGCATATGAAATTTCTTGCTGCCGTTAGCTTTACGGTAACTGTAGGAGTAACTGTCTTTTCCCCTTAAGTTCTTTTTATTATTTTTCTCCTCAAATGTTCCTTTTCCCCTGGATATGTGTTGACCTGTCAGGTTTAATTCACCTTTCTTTGATTACATCTTCACTTTTCCTTCTTTTAATCTTGCGTTCTTTCTCTTGTGCGTTCTCTCATTCGCTGTCTGTCAGCGCTGTGGAGATGTTCAGCGCAGAATAACACAGGAACAGTCACGTGTGTCTTTGATCATCTTGGTCTCTGAACTGGTTTGTGTCTCAGGTCTCTGTGAAGGCAGACGTCAATATCACTGTGCTGTTCTGTACTGTAATTCCTCCAAGAAATCAGCAAACTAACAGGATGTGGGATTTTTCATTGTTAGAATAGATTTATCAGAGGTGTGGCCTAGTGGTTAGCACACATTGAGTTGTGGTGCACATATGGGGCGATGTGAGTTCATAACCTGTCCATATCTCATTTCCTCCTCTTCTTGCTATCAAGTTCCTGTCTTCTAATTCTCTTTAAATAAAAAAAAAATATGCAATAATGGAATTTGAAATAAAAAAGATACAAAGAATATAAATGGGACTATATAAATATAAAAAGGGCTATATAAAATAAAAATAATTAAGGGTAGATCAGACTATATGCTTTTTGTTTCAGTGAATATTTGTCAGGGTTGATTTATTATATACAAGTCAATATATTCTGACAACGGGGATAAGGGATATATGGGATAAGTTTTAAAATTGGAACATTTAAAAACAGTATTTAAAATGTATTATCTATTTTACAGCTTTTCAGTCATAAATAGGTTATATAAACTACTGTTCAAATGTTTGGAGTTTGTAAGACTTTTGAAATGCAAGGCTGCATTTTATTTATAATACAGTAAAAACAGTAATAGTGTAAAATTTAAAACAACTCTTTTCACTTTTGATATATTTGGAAATGTAATTTATTCCTGTGATGCAAAGGTGAATTTGTACCATCATTACTCCAGACTTGTCACATGATCCTTCAGAAATCATTCTAATATGCTAATTTTCTGCTCAGAAAACATGAAAAGAGGAAACGTGGAAACCGCGATAGTTTTTTTTTTCAGGATTTATTTACAATATATTTTTTTGTCTACATTATAAATGTCTCTACTGTCACGTTTGATCAACCTAATGCATTCTTGCTGAAAAAAATATTAATGTCTTTCAAGGGAAAAAATCCTTCTGAACAGTAGCAGTAAATCTTTGTCAACTTTCCCTTGTGACAACTAGCCCCAGTCTCTCTTATATATGCTTTTTTCACATGCTTTCAAGAGGTTTCATAGGGTGAGTATCATCAGTAGATAATATTTCACACTGAAGGCCTATGAAAGCTTTATCCTTGTTAACTAACATTTTCATCATCGTCAGAATAAATAGTTTGTGTTATCCATAATGAATCGAATTCACAGCAAAAGCAAAAATACGCCTGTGACTGGCAAATGAAAGAGAAATCTTTGCTAGAACAACAAAAAATGCGACTACAATACCCAGTGAAAGCCTTTATGAATTAGTCATGTAAAAAACATGTTTGTTAGTGTTCAAATTAGCAGCATTAAGAATTCATGCTCGAGAAACGAGTTCAAAGCTTGCTGAGAAAATCTAAAAGTAGCCCAAAAGTACCCCCCTCTCTGTGTGTGTCTTTATTTCCCACATTTCTCGTTCTCTCTATGGTGATGAGTTTGAAAGGCTGTTGATTCTCCTCTTTCTGCTCTCTCCACTAGAATGGCAGCTGTGAAATAGTCAATAGAGCTGAGTGAGTCTGGAGTGACAATATCAGAAGTCTGTACCTCTCACACAAATACACACACACACGCTCCGCGGCGCCGCATCGGTGTCCTGCCCTGTGGAGAAACAACACACTGCTGCAAATTGGAATTTGTTTTCCGCGTGGCAGGAGCGCGCGGCTTGCGAACATGCAGCTCATCGCCAAAAGAACAAAACACTGATTTGTTTTTCTGTTGATTTTCATTTTTTTCCCTCTGAACTGACAAGCAGGAAGGGGGCAAGATGAAATTGGAGAGAGCAGGAGAAACACGCTTCGGACGCTGCGTTGAAGTTTGAGAAGTTGGTCTCTTTAGAGGGTAGAGTGAAGGAGACTGCGTCTGTGCATAGGATTCGATGCGCTGTTTTAAATTACGGGTCGATCGTGATGTGTAACTCCAAACCTACCTGGTCAGCGTCCTCTTGTGTGAAGGTCAGAACTCAGATCGGGATGATAAAGACCTGCTTTACCTCTTTGTCCACTATGCTGTTTAGTTTATGATGTTATATCTAAACCATCATGGCTGATCATCCGTTTTTCTTTATTCTATCGGGTTTTTACTGTTTTGTTACTTTCAAACATATGCAGTGAGCATAAGAGACTTTCAAAACATTTAAAAAGTCTTACTGATCTCTAATTTTGAGTGGTAATGCTGTTTCCCACATGATTTTGTGAGACTTGTGGTGTCAGGTGAGGTCACATATTAATTTGCATATTTATGATGTCACTGCGTCAAGTTTGCATTCAGGCGAGTTTTGGCACTTCAGATCTGTTCTACTCTAAGAAATGTCACATACTGTAATACAACTGAATGCCCAATGAAGCTGTTCACATTATATTTTCTGTTGTCATACATAAAACAAGTATAAATAGTTAACACAACCTATTAATACTAAATGTTAAACAGGAATCATTCTGACTATAATCCTTAAATCCTGATTTATAATCGCGACTTCGTCTGATAAAATCAATTTGCATTTAGCGACTAGGCCTATATGCGGTGGTTTTCGCTATATTACTGTTTTTACTTTATCGCTGTCTCATTCAGCGGACTGCCTGCGTCTGAGTAACAAACTATGTGCATATTAACAGTCGAATTATGTTCATATTTAAAAGTCCAAACAGTAAGCAACAGGTGCTTGGAAACGCTGTTTTGTAAATGATTTATTGACGATTTTGGCTAGCTGAATGTGCTGCTTCTTTGCCGCTCACTGCTCAGAACAGATGGCGAGAGAGGAAAGTCAGACCTCACGTTCACGGGCAGTACTTGAGACATCTTCCAACTGGCCAATAAATTTGCCATTTTCCACACTAGTTTTAATATGCATATTAAAAACATATTTGAAAGCTTTATAAGTTGCAAAATGAAAATGAAAATGTATTACCCAAATTGATTAGATATGTTTAACATATCCAAGCAAAAACTGTTGCAAACTTATCATTTAAATGCTGTTTTTCCTAAATGCATTTAGACTTAGGGGTAGGAGACTTGGGATTGCATTTTCATCGAGAGTTTCAAAATGCATTCTGAGCCAAAGGTGCAGCAAAAGTGTAGCAAAATGATGATTTAAATGTCTTTTAGTTTTCTTAAATGCATTGACACTTACATATATGACGTTTCAATTGCATTTTCATTAACCTGTTAAACTTCGCCCCCATTGTGGGCCTCACAGGTGAAAATAACCTACCTAAATTAAAATGGTAACAGTTCGTGACAAAGTGTGCTACACAAACAAATTAGGTATCTTTGGATTTACTATCTATCATCCAGAGTTGATAATGTTCAAAAAGATAAAAAGTTATAGACACTGACGTGCCTTGAAAAATATTTTTCCACACTGAATGTTTTTTTATTTCATATACAAATACATGAAATAAGTCCTGGAGCAATCCAGAAAAGTAATGGATTGAAAGCCACATGTCTCATGAGTTCATACTTCAAATTTGAAGAAGATACCATGAAAAATGAGATTCCTGCAATATTTTTTCTGAAACTATTTATAGTCCTCCCACCCCCCTGTTTGAGGAAAAATAACCACCAAATGGATTGCAGAATTAACAGTTTTCACGTTAGATCCATGTATATGAGAAGTAGAGAGTTCCATCGAGATAATGTCCAACAAATACACAGTCCAGGTTCGTCTGTCCATTGTGCAATTTTTTTGCTGCTTTAAAGCAGCTAACAGTAAAGATCTTTGCTGGACGGACAAGGTGAAGTGCCAAAAGTCATTCATGAAAAAATGGCGCGGAGTCAAACATACACTCACCTAAAGGATTATTAGGAACACCATACTAATACTGTGTTTGACCCCCTTTCGCCTTCAGAACTGCCTTAATTCTACGTGGCATTGATTCAACAAGGTGCTGAAAGCATTCTTTAGAAATGTTGGCCCATATTGATAGGATAGCATCTTGCAGTTGATGGAGATTTGTGGGATGCACATCCAGGGCACGAAGCTCCCGTTCCACCACATCCCAAAGATGCTCTATTGGGTTGAGATCTGGTGACTGTGGGGGCCATTTTAGTACAGTGAACTCATTGTCATGTTCAAGAAACCAATTTGAAATGATTCGAGCTTTGTGACATGGTGCATTATCCTGCTGGAAGTAGCCATCAGAGGATGGGTACATGGTGGTCATAAAGGGATGGACATGGTCAGAAACAATGCTAAGGGGCCTAAAGTGTGCCAAGAAAACATCCCCCACACCATTACACCACCACCACCAGCCTGCACAGTGGTAACAAGGCATGATGGATCCATGTTCTCATTCTGTTTACGCCAAATTCTGACTCTACCATCTGAATGTCTCAACAGAAATCGAGACTCATCAGACCAGGCAACATTTTTCCAGTCTTCAACCGTCCAATTTTGGTGAGCTCGTGCAAATTGTAGCCTCTTTTTCCTATTTGTAGTGGAGATGAGTGGTACCCGGTAGGGTCTTCTGCTGTTGTAGCCCATCCACCTCAAGGTTGTGCGTGTTGTGGCTTCACAAATGCTTTGCTGCATACCTCAATTGTAACGAGTGGTTATTTCAGTCAAAGTTGCTCTTCTATCAGCTTGAATCAGTCGGCCCATTCTCCTCTGACCTCTAGCATCAACAAGGCATTTTTGCCCACAGGACTGCCGCATACTGGATGTTTTTCCCTTTTCACACCATTCTTTGTAAACCCTAGAAATGGTTGTGCGTGAAAATCCCAGTAACTGAGCAGATTGTGAAATACTCAGACTGGCCCGTCTGGGACCAACAACCATGCCACGCTCAAAATTGCTTAAATCACCTTTCTTTCCCATTCTGACATTCAGTTTGGAGTTCAGGAGATTGTCTTGACCAGCACCACACCCCTAAATGCATTGAAGCAACTGCCATGTGATTGGTTGATTAGATAATTGCATTAATGAGAAATTGAACAGGTGTTCCTAATAATCCTTTAGGTGAGTGTATCTCAGTACCTAAAAAATATGATCCAGTGAGAACTGAGTCCAAAAAGGTGAGAGAGAGGGGCACTCCCAAAAAAACTGCAAAAACGTGCCTAAAACTCATTGGGAACAGAGATTACATTTAGGAGAAGATGACTGTTTATATAAAAACGTTTCATTGGAGTCAAGTAAACCCTATGCAGCAATTTCCAATGAATCATTTGGTGATTAGGGTTTTTAGAAGACAATTTAAACATACCCCATATGTGATCGGAAAATAAAACATGCACATCCTGATTAAGATCCTTAGCCCAAACAGTAGTAATAGATAAAGGCTTGTATGAATGCTCAAGAAGAAAGAGATAGATGACTGAAGCAGAGGAGGGAGATTCCTCAGAAGGAAGGATGAGTTTGTGTAAAGGATGAACAGGCAGTTGAGAGTTCCTAGGCACCCCATACGCCCGTAGCGCCGATCTAATGCCCAAATACAGAAAAAAGGAGGTGTCTGGCAGAAGACACTTTCATAATGCTGCATAATTATCAAAAATGGTAATAAAGTCCTTTCACGTCACCATTTCTCCAGCCTACACTTCACATAATAGGCCTGTAGGTGGCACTTGGGCTTCATTAACTATGAGAGTTTCATGAAATAGTAAATATCATACATAAATATAAGTGAATTGAATAGCCTACTGATTACCATTATTGTGACTTTTGTTTTGTACAGTGCTTTTGTAGTCATTCAGCATCTATTTTCTCAGTGACGTAGGCTAATTTGATTTATAAAATTAAACAAACCACAGATCCAGATCGCTCCACAAATAAGCTTGTCTGTCCCATGTCATTTTCTACCGATTTATGAATAAAAACGGAAAATGACCGCTCCACTTCACATTATTGTTCAATGAAATTTGAACTTGAGCCAGATCATGATTGGTTGGTGTATTATGCTATACATGACAAACGGGAATTGATTAATTATGTAGCCTAATATAATAAAATAGATAATATATGGATTTTTAATTAAACACACTAGCTTTGATTATTAATGAAAAAAAAGTTTAAAATATTGTTTGGTTTTTTTCCTTCCGTCGACCCACACACTGAGAGAACCATAGGCTATAGGCTATGGCTCGAGAGCCTATGGTTTCCGAACAGACTGGAATATCAGTCAGTCAAGCAAAATGCACGCAACCCAGAGCAACGCCTCAAATTTGACATATGTAAAAATAAACAGGAATTTTCTGACTTTTGAGCGATTAGTTACTATTTGTACACATTGTCATGTTAATTTTAATTCAAATGCATTTTGTTTTATTGACCACAATATCATTGATATTTGCTGAGAGGGGCACTTTTGAATAATTTTGAAAAAAAAGGCATAGGCTTGAGCCCCCAAAGCCCCTGAGGAACTCTCTGCACGTCCCTGTTAATGTGCCATGGAACGTGGTATTTTACAGATTAAGAATAAAAGAGTAATAAAATATAAGGTAAGGTAGTATATAAGTGTAGAATAGCACTGTCTGTTTACATATGTGCATCAATCCGAGTGTAAACGGTGAGAGATGTTCAGGTAGGTGAAAAGCGTTTGGTTAACAGTGAATATTGACTTATTGTGCGTCCCAGCTCGGAATGCATTTTAAAATCCACAATGACTTAAACTATATTCATCGTGGGGTATTTAATGAAAATGCAGTTGAAACATCATATACAGTATGTAAGTGTCAATGCATTTAATAAAACTAAAAGACATTTAAATCATCATTTTGCTACCCTTTTGCTGCACCTTTGGCTCAGAATGCATTTTGAAACTCTTGATGAAAATGCAATCCCAAGTCTCCTACCCCTAAGTCTAAATGCATTTAGGAAAAACAGCATTTAAATGATAAGTTTGCTACAGTTTTTGCTTGGACATGTTAAACATATCTAATCAATTTGGGCAATACATTTTCATTTTACATTCACATTTACATTTAGTCATTTGGCAGACGCTTTTATCCAAAGCGACTTACAATTGGGGAATACAAAAAGCGATTCATCTTGAAGAGGCAATCAGACAGAGGAAGTGCTCGTAACACCAAGTCTCAGTCATTGTTCAAATAAGTACAAGCTAGTAAGGGAGGGAGAGAAAGATAGAGGGAAAGAGTAAGTTTTTTTTTTTTTTTTTTTTTTTTTTTTTAGTTTAGGATGAAGTCAAGTACTGCCGAAAGAGATGAGTTTTCAGTTGTTTCTTGAAGATTGACAGGGATCCGGCGTTCCGGATAGGGGTGGGAAGATTATTCCACCAGCCAGGAATGGTGAACAAGAATGTTCTGGAAAGTGATTTTGAGACTCTCTGTGATGGTACCACAAGGCGTCGCTCACTAGCAGATCTCAGACTTCTGGAGGGGATGTAGGTTCGTAAAAGTGAGTGGAAGTAGGAGGGTGCTGAGCCTGTGGTCGTTCTGTATGCAAGCATCAGTGTCTTGAACTTGATGCGAGCTGCCACTGGTAGCCAGTGCAAGGAGATGAAGAGAGGTGTAACATGCGCTCTTTTGGGCTCGTTGAAGATCAGTCGTGCCGCTGCATTCTGAATCATTTGTAGAGGTTTGATTGTGTTTGATGGCAGACCAGCCAGAAGAGCATTGCAGTAGTCCAGTCTAGAAACGACAAGGGCCTGGACAAGAAGTTGTGCAGCATGTTTTGTCAGAAAGGGCCTGATCTTTCTGATGTTGTGCAGTGCAAACCTCCAGGATCGAGCAGTCTTTGCAATGTGCTCTTTGAAGGTCAGCTGGTCATCAAAGATTACACCAAGATTTCTGACCGAAGTTGATGGGGTAATCATTGATGAGCCTAACTGAATCGTGAAGTCATGCTGTAGAGTCGGAGAGGCAGGGAAGACAACAATCTCCTGAGAGTAGCGCAGTCTCTGTTGAATGGCCACTCCTGAAACCTGACTGTTTAGCATCCAGTTTGTTGTACTGTGAAAGAAACCGTGAGAGATGGTTGAAGACAACTTGTTCGACTGTTTTCCCTACGAATGGAAGGAGAGAGACAGGTTTGTAGTTTTCTAAAAGAGAAGTGTTTAATGCAGGTTTTTTGAGCAGTGGCGTTACCCGAGCCTGCTTGAATGCTGTGGGGAAGATGCCTGTGAGGAGAGATGTGTTGATAATGTGTGTGAGTGCCGGTAAGAGTGTTCATTCTCTTATTCGCCGGTAAGAGTGGTCAGATTTTCATTTTGCAACTTGCAAAGCTTTAAAATTTTTAACGTTTTTAATTTGCATATTAAAACTAGTGTAGAAAATGGCAAATTTGATAAAATTATATAATTGAATTTTCATTTTCATTTTGCACTAAATGTTGCAGATATGAATGGGAAAATGTACATTTAAATACAGAAATACATTGCCATTTTACATATTGCATTGCCATTTTGCACATTACATTTCAAATTGAATTTCGCTACACATATGCTTCCATAGTTCTATGGTCGGAAGAGTTCAAATTTCACATTCTTGTTGGAAATCATGGACGCCGTGTCCTCCAGGCTAAAGAGGAGGGAGACCTTCCAGCGTGTTATCAGCATTCAGTTCAAAAGCCAGCATCTCTGATGGTATGGGGTGCATAAATGCATATGGTATGGGCAGCTTGCATGTTTTGGAAAGCACTATGGATGCTGAGAGGTATATAAAGGTTTTAGAGTAACATATGCTCCCCTCCAGATGACATGTATTTCAGGAGGACAATGCAAAACCACATACTGCAGCTATTACAACAGCATGGCTTCGTAGTAGAAGAGTCGGGTGCTGAATTGACCTGCCTGCAGTCCAGATCTTTCATCTATAGAGAAATTTTGGCACATCATTAAACGAAAAATATGTCAAAGATGACCACAAACTCATCAGCAGCTAGAAACCTATATAAGGCAAGAATGGGACCAAATTCCAACACCAAAACTCCAGAAACTCATAATCTCGATGCCCAGACATCTTCAAACTGTTTTGAATAGAAGAGGAGATGCTACACCATGGTAAACACGTCCCCGTCCCAACTATTTTGAGACCTGTAGCAGGCATCAAATTTGAAATGAGTTTAAACATTTGTTATGTTCTATTGTAAATAAAATATTGGCTCATGTGATTTGAAATTCTTTTAGTTTTCATTTCATTCAAATTTTAAAAATGTCTCAACATTTCTGGAATTCGGGTTGTATATCAGAACTCAGCCTGGAAAAGATAAAAACAAATACACATACTGTACTTTTGTTAATACGTCAGTGTTTTGTGTTTAATTATATGTTTATGTATTGCATCATTCATATAGATGTACAGGCACCATCTGCACAGATCGTTCAAGAGAAAACAACTGATGTAACTCAATCCCATCACACTCACGTTCAAATGAATCTTTAATTGGGTAATTGTATGGCTTGGATTGAAAGAGCTGTAGAAGATCAGGAAGAGAGAGAGTTTGTCAATTATTCAGAGAAAAGAGCCAACCTGGTGGAACATTTTTCTCTTTCAAACTGGTTTTCCCCCCTCTTTTAACGTTTTCACATTTTCCTCTTACCTGAATCCCACTACAGTGGCATATGATGACCTGTCAGTTTGAATGCTTTAGGAGCATCAAAGTAAAGGAGCGGTGGAAATTAGGAGAGGGGATACATAGACAGAGTTTGAGGCATCATGCTGAAGCTCCATTCACACTGGTAAATAAGATATAATTCTGATTTGGCAAGGAATTAATTTTCTAAAAATCTAAAAATGTATATTTTGGAGGGGAAAGTGTTATGCGAATATAAACAGCAGTGCATAAAGCATCATGAACTATACAGACTCGCTCAGAATAGTGACAGTTTCTGGTCTGGTTTTGTCTGGATTGATTGATTGATTTAAATTATTATATCCCAGCATGTGGGAATAGACTAAAGGAAGAGTGAAACCACTCATAGTAAAACTAAATTCATCTTGCTGATATTTGATTATAGTATCTTATAAGATCATGCAGTTTCCCTTTTATCCCATTGATATAAACTGCTATTCACTGTGGCTCGTGTCACCTGGCAAAATGTCATTTTGACATTATTTTCATGATAATTTAGCATGTTTCCACGTAATTCTCGACCTTAATACATAACAAAAAAAGCATATTTTTTTTAGTTTATAATAATTAGTATATTGGATACATTCGTATATTATACATTTCATTGCTACACACACACACACACACAATTAAGCCAATCGATCAATCAATCAATCAAATTTCATTAATTCACTGGATTATACCCCACATACTGTATATGATGTAAAAAACATATACATAAAGATCACTGTGTGTTTGTGTGTGTGTGTATGAGCAGGTACTTGTCTTCTGTTGGAGAGTTATAGAGATGCTTTTTATTTAGCTTAATATTTGAAGTAGTTAATAATCTGCATTTGATCAGACAAGGATGTTCTTGTGATATTTTGTCTGTAGTTGGTTGAGGGCTGGAGAGATTATTTTTTCTGCTATTGTTAAACCATGGATGTCCAGGATTAGATTTTCCCCATGTGGGTCAAACACACACACACACACACACACACACACAGAACAGGTGGCGTCTGGTAGATTGATTTTTGTATCGTACTCCTGATGTTGTAATGAAGTTGATTCGACCTGTTAAAGATGTTACAGTACATCGTTCTCCCTCACGGCAGTCATGCTCTGACTTCTGCTGGATGAACACACAGTGTGTCTCGTGTGCGTGTGTATCGAACGCTGCTCACGACTGTATTGACACTAGACACATTTGACAAGATATGTGACATGGTTGATTTTAAGGCAAATCTTTATTCGTTCTCTGAACGTCAGCCATAAATCTCAGCTTTATAATCACATATATATCATTATATAGTTATTCATACCAAAATTTAATTGAAAGATAATTTTATATAGTGAATAACCATTCAGTAATGTTTTTTATATCATTTTTTGGGGGTATAATCCAGTGAATTATATACTTTATAAATGGAATGTCAAAGGAGTATACTTTGAAGGCTTGCGCACTCAACTGTTTGCAAAATGGAGCTTTGTGCTCGTGTATCCTACCTCTCTCATTCGTCATAAATCCAAATATTCCATAATATTTCCATATTTGCGATGTAATGTATCTGAATGCTAAACTATTATTTATTATTTAAATTATAGGCTTTGTACTTCAGTGTGCGTGCGCTCCAGCGTGATCACTTCAAATGTTTCCTTATACCAGCACAAACATGAAATGAAACTGCAGGCTACGTTACGTGTCTCACTGTTTTTTTCCCTTGTTTATCTGTAAACGAAATCAAATATATTTCAAGAATTATTCCTTCTATGTATATATGTACTGCAGATTTAGTATTTGCACATCTAGGTGAAAAAAAATTGTAATTTGTACTGTCTGTTCAAAATAAATGAAAACAAACTGAGCATAGTAGATTTTCTTTTTTCCTGTTGTACCAAAATCGTATCGAACCGTGACCCCCGAACCGAGGTACGTACCGAACCGTGACATCTGTGTACCGTTCCACCCCACTATCTATCTATCTATCTATCTATCTATCTATCTATCTATCTATCTATCTATCTATCTATCTATCTATCTATCTATCTATCTATCTATCTATCTATCTATCTATCTATCTATCTATCTATCTATCTTGGGTTTTCATTGGATCAAAAGCTTTATTTGCCTCAACAATCTTAATTAATTAATTTTATTTTGTTTAATAGATTCAATTAATATATTAATGATTTATTTTGGCTAAACAGAGTATGTCACTCAATCGTATGTCTTTACATTACTGCCTAATGCTTTGCTGTGATGTAATGTAATGTACCTAGATTCAGTCATATTTAGGTTTATTGGTAAGACTGCTCAAAAACAACCCCATTTAAATTAATCCTCGTTATCTGCTGACAGTTTTTGTCCATTAATTCAAACTGCCTCCCATCAGTTAATTATAGTTTCCCTGACTGGCACTTTTGTAAGTTTATTTTACAGTGTATTTTTTTCTGAAATGCTTTAGTAATCTCCATAGGCTCTCTTTGTTCATATCTAGAGGGTTTGAGTGCAAATGGTTTGTTTGTAGCTCAGATTACGGGGGTGAGTTTCTGGCGCCGGATATATGTTAATTAATGCAGTGTGGGTTAATGTGCACTGCTTAACATGTGCTAGTGCTTTAGGGGTCATTGTCTCTCTGTTAGGATGAGTCTAATAAAGGGTTGGTTAAGCGTTGGTTAGCTGTGTTAATGTATCTCTGTCTCAGCCTCTTTGAGCCATTAGCTGGCAGTAATTGGCTGGGCTTAATTGCACAAGCCTGGTCCCCACGGCAATAGAGACGGTGGATGTCCGATCTCTCTATACTTGTTGCTCTGGTGATTCGCTCTCCTTCACAAACACACACACACACACACACACACACACACTGAATGCTGGTCACTCACACATATTTCCTTCCTTCAGTCCATTTTTGTGTAAGGGAGAAAGAGAGAGGATGTTGAAAATAACATACTGCTCTTACTATCTCTCCAGTATATATTATGTAGATTGTCTATAGTATGTGGATTAATGTATGCACATAAAACAGGAATGACCTATTTGACGGGATGTGCTTTAAACAGAGCATGCTGCATCCCATAATGCAATGCACTTGACATACATTAAGATGAATGAACCTGAAGAAATATGGGGATTCTTACACTGCAAAAAAACCTGTTCTTGACAAGTATTTTGTCTAGTTAAAATATATAATCACACTTTAAACAAGATTAATTTACTTGAGAAGCAACAGTGCGTAGGATATTAAGGCTTGTTTGTAGACAATATATCTTTATCAATATAATATTTGTGTTTTGTCTTAATGCATTGGAAGATATTATACAGTGTTGCATCTGAAAAATAGATATTTTATTGAAAAACAAGTCAAATAAAATGTTATGCAGTTTAACACTTTTATTGATTGGAGCAGTTGGACAACAATATTACAAAATTTTGCTACTTACTGCTTACTACATCCTGTTTAACTCAATATATTTGGTCAGACCAGTAAAAGTTTATACAGTTTTGCACAAAAATAAATATTTTTTTTATTGCTGCATCTCACATATAATTTTCTTTTTTTCAAAGTAGGAGGCATTATAAAATGCATACTTTCCGGAATTTAGTATGTAGTTAGTATCCAATATGAACAATATTGTCAATATCATATCAATATCAATGCTCTTGCCATGTTAGAGTTGTGGTGCTCATGTGGATGATGTGGGTTTGAGTCTAGTTACTTCCTCATCTCATTTCCTTTCTCTGCTCAATCACTTTCTTTTCCCTCCAAAATAATGCTTTTTATAGGTATAACCAGTGGGTCTGTCTGATCCGGTGAGAAACAATGTCCACTGCCCTTTATACGACATGGATCTCCTCCATATGCATATGCAAGAGCACAACTGTGACTTTTCTATAGCAAAGCAGATTTGAAAGCATGCCGTATGTATAGCAGAGAGCGGCTGAGGGGAGATGTGTCTGATATTGATCAGTCTGTGTCTCGCTACACACACCTGCCGTCCCTTACCATCAATACACGGCGCTAATACACCATCAGGTGTAATGAGGATGAATGGGCTGCGTGTGTGTGATGTACACACTCATTTCCCCTTGGGAGAGGACATTTGCCTGTAAAAGGGACACACCACCCAGAGTTACATTTCTGTCATCATTTCCATTCTAGATTCGTTGCATGATTTTTTTTCCTCCCTGGATTTTCATACAGTGACCACGGCTCCAATACTCCATAAAAGACAAAACCACACCATAAATAAACCATAACATTGGTTATGACACATGACATTTGTAAGTCTTCTGAAGCCAAATGAAAGTATGGTACTCTTGGTAAATATTATCAAAGAAGGCTGTGAAAATAAATCTGCATTGTTAATCCTTTTGATCTTTTATTTAAAAAAAATCACAAAACTTTCATTGGATAATAAGAATTTAAAATGGGGGGAAATGTCATTATGGCATAAATATTTTTCTCCAATACACATTGGACACAATTAACGGTACCCTTTTAGTCAATACTTTTTGAAACCTCCATTTGCCAAAATAGTATAGGAGTTTTCTCCTATAATGCCTGATGAGGTTAGAGAACAGCTGACAAGAGATCAGAAACCATTCCTTCATCCAGGATCACTCCTGACCCTTCAGATTCACAGCTCCAGTGCTTCTTCTCTTCAGTTCACCCCACTCATTTTTTACAGGGTTCAGGTCAGAGGACTGGAATGGCCATAGCAGAAGCTTGGTTTTGTGCCCAGTGACCTATTTTTGTGTTGTTTCTATGGTTTGTGATTGGATTATTGTATGGTTGGAAGATCCAACCATGGCCCATTATAAGATTTCTAACAGAGTCAGTCACTTATTGATTTTCTATCTGTTGGTATTTGATAGAATCCATGATGCCATGTGTCTAAACAAAATGTCCAGGACCTCCAGCAGAAATATAGGCCCACAACATCAAAAATACAGCAGTATATTTCATTGTACACATGGGGTACCTTTTATCTCTGTGTTCACCAAACCCATCTTAAGTGTTTGCTGCTAAAAAGCTAAATTTTTAGTTACATCTGACCATAGAAGCCAGTCCCATTTGAAGTTTCAGTCGTGTCTGACAACTGAATATGCTGGAGATTGTTTTTTGGTGAAAGTCCAACTAGAGGATCAAACACACTGGATCATTGCTACACTCAGTTCAAGAATGCCTTCAAAGCCCGCTCACTACCGGCTTTTGGCAAATCGGACCATGCCAGCATTTTTCTAACACCGGGATACAAACAAAGGCTCGTTCAGGAACCTCCGGTGCAGAGAGTAGTGATGCGCTGGTCCTCCCACTCAGAGGCTATGCTGCAGGCGGCTCTTGATGACGTCAACTGGGACATGTTCCGGGCGAGTTCTTCTGACGTCAGCGAGTTCACGGATGTAGCATTGAGCTTTGTAATCACGTTAACCGAGCAAGCTACAGAAACAATAACGATAAGGACATTCTCCAACCAGAAACCGTGGGTGGACAGATCAATCCGTGCTGCGGTTAACACACGCACTGCCGCTTACAATGAGGCTCTTCTGACTGGGAATATGAGCGAGTACAAAGCATCATGCTATGCTCTCCGACGCGCAGTAAGAGCCGCTAAACACAGATACAGAGAGAGAATTGAGTCTCATTTCAAGCTCTCGACGGTTGTGGCAGGGACTGAGGACCATCTGTGCCTTTGGAAACAAATCCTCCGCAGAGGTGAGAGCAGATCCGTTGCTGGCCGACGAGTTAAACACCTTCTTCGGCCGCTTCGATGGCAACGGCGGCGGCGCGTCTCTGCCGCCCAGCGCGTCAGGAAGCAGCAGACAGAGCAGCGACGATCCTGTAATCACCGTGTCGGAGGATGAGGTTCGGAGGGCGCTAAAGAAAGTGAACGTCAGGAAAGCAGCCGGACCTGATGGGATAACCGGCCGTGTTCTGAGGTTCTGCGCCGATCAGCTCGCTGGTTTGTTCACTTCCATCTTTAATGAGTCCCTTGCTACCTCCGTGGTTCCCACCGCATTTAAAAAATCTGTCATTATCCCTGTGCCAAAGAACAATAAACCCTCTTGCCTGAATGACTATCGCCCTGTTGCCCTCACATCTATAGTCATGAAGGTTTTTGAGAGACTTGTAAAGAGCCACATCTGCTCCTCCATCCCTGATACTTTGGACCCTCTTCAGTTTGCCTATAGCCCAAACAGATCTACGGACGATGCCATCTCTCACGTCCTCCACTCTTCCCTCACACACTTGGACAGCAACAATGGGAATTATGTAAGGCTGCTATTCATTGATTATAGCTCAGCTTTCAACACTATAATCCCCATCAAGCTGGCATCTAAACTCACAGACCTCGGCCTAAACTCCTCACTCTGTGACTGGATTCAAGACTTCCTCACCGGCAGACCTCAAGTGGTGAAAGTTGGCCAGTTCACCTCAAACTCCATCACCCTCAACGTAGGAGCCCCACAGGGCTGTGTCCTGAGTCCCCTGCTCTACTCTCTCTACACGCATGACTGGGTGTCCTCTCACAGCTCCACATCATTATCAAATTCGCTGATGATACTGTGGTTCTGGGCCTCATCTCCAACAACGATGAGACCGCATACTTGGATGAGGTAGAGAGACTCACATCTTGGTGCCAGGAATGTCTCTCTCTGAATGTGAGCAAAACTAAAGAGCTGATCATGGATTTTAGGAAGAGACAGCAGCAGCCCTACACTCCTCTTATGATCAGTGGAACCCCTGTGGAGAGGGTGAGTAGCTTCAAGTACCTCGGTGTAAACATCTCCGAGAACCTGACTTGGACTACACACATCCAAACACAGGTTAAGAAAGCCAGTTAAAGACTGTACTATCTGCGACAGCTGAGGAAATTCAGGGTCTCACCGGCAATCCTGAAAACTTTCTATTCAGGGACCATAGAAAGTGTATTGACTCAGTGCATCTCAGTGTGGTATGGAAACCGCTCCAATCAGGACTGCAAAGTACTACAGAGAGTTGTGCGCTTAGCTGAGCGCATCTCAGGGTCTGCTGTCCCCTCTCTGCAGGACATCTACCTCAAACGCTGCAAAAATAGAGCTGTCCGTAGCCTTATGGCAAAAACTGAGAGACTTAGGAGGAGCTTCTTCCCCCAGGCCATCAGGCTCCTAAACTCTAACTCTGTGTCATAACATCACATGACTCCATGTATATACCACTATATCAATAGCTATTCATAATTTTTCTCTACCTCATATTGCTGCTATTTAAATACCCTGGACAACTTTTTGCACATTCTTTTTGCACATTCCTCTTATTACTATTTAAGTCAACAACATACTGACCTGTACTGACCTGCACATTTATATTTATATTTTTATCTTTTATTTTATTTTATTCTCTTATTTTTTCTACTTTTCTTTTTCTTAATATTTGTATACATTATAATTGCACTGTCCTTGGAGCGGACCTGACCTACATTTCACTGCTGGTTATACCCTGTATAATTGTGTATGTGACAAATAAAAAATGTTGAATCTTGAAGTATTTTATTTTCTTGATTTTTTTTTTTTCTTGAAGTCCTACCAAACAACATGTGGTGATGTAGGTGCTGTTTTGTTGTTGTTTTTTTTTAAGGTTTTCTGAGCCCGAAACTCTTTCTGCAATTCTCCAGCCGTGGTTCTTGGAGAGTCTTTAGCCACTCAAACTCTCCTCCTCACCATGCATTAGGACGATATAGACACACGTCCTCTTCCAGGCAGTTTCATAACATTTTCTGTTAATTGGAAATTCTTAATTATTGCCCTGATGGTGGAAATGGGAATTTTCACTGCTCTAGCTCTTTTCTTAAAGCCACTTTCTAATTTGTAAAGCTTTTGCTGCACATCAGAAATATATTCTTTGGTTTTTTTCATTATGATGGGTGATTCATTTGGAATTTGGTCTTTGTTTTCCCTCCTATTTATATTTCTGTGAAACAGGAAGCCATGGCTGGATAATTTCATGTTCATAATCACCCTGGAGTGCTCAAAATTGTGAATATGAATGGGAATATATTTCAGATATATTTTACTCACAATTTCTAGAGGTACCAGTAATTGTGTCCAACATGTATTTGAGAAAAAACATTTATTTCATAATGAAATTTCCCCCCATTTTAAATTATTTTCTCCAATGAAAGCTTTGATTTTTTGTGATATTTTTAAATAAAAGATCAAAAGGATTAACAATGCACATTTATTTTCACAGCCTTCTTTGATCATATTTACCAACAATTCTGACCACGTGTATATAAATAAATATATATATATATATATATTTATATACTTAATAAATAAATCTACTCTAGTAAATAAATACAAAGGAGAAACTCACCGACATGCAACATTTTCTGACTTTGATAAAAGGGCAAACAAAACACACACACACACACACCCAAATCTATCAGACAAAAAAAAAAATGATATCAGTAGGCTTATTGCCATGCAGTTACGATTTATTTAACAGCACTAATTGAGACAGTTATTGTCGTGTCTAACATTGCTGAGTACTAATTACTTTTCATCTGTTGTCACGGCAGCCCAGCTCCGATGGCCTCGTTAATCTGCTGCGCTTTTGCGTTACTTCTTTTTTTTTTTTCGGTGGTGAAGCCACCAGTGATTGACACATGTGATTGGCGCATGTGACACTGAAGTGGATGAACAGTCCTGGAAGTGACATCCTTCACAAGAGACAGAGAATGCTTTCCGAGGAAAGAAGGTTTTGCTGTGTTTGTTACGCCTAAATCCTTTAATATAATCTTTCTAGGATAAACTCAGTGACTGATATACAAAAACCACAGGCGCTGAAAGGTTCATGCTGCCTGCTTTGTTTTCTGAGTTATGTCTTTGAAATAATCAGTACTTATTACTTTTGGATAGAGAATCCAAAGAAATAGCACATTGTTATTTTATCATTCTGTCTGGAAGAAAGTTGTTTTTACTGAATTGATACAGTAAGTTGAAGGAAAGTTTGACACGTTATCAGCATCCAAGCAAAAGAGTTTTTTTTTGAAGCACTAAGTAGAAGGTAACTAGGTATTCCTGAGTATAGCAATATATTCTGCTTTGTTCTATCTGTGAAATAATCTGTACTTATTTCTTTGGACAGATATAGCTTTGAATCAAAACATTTGAAACATTTCAACTTGCTTTCTGTGCTTTCAGCCATTTACTGAGACCGCTGTGCCATTATTTCAATTAATTTTTTACATGCCGCTATATTATTATAGTTTAAGTCTGGAAACCCACTGCTTCTCTCAATAATCAAAAGCAGCTGGAGGATGATGTGTGAAATTTAATTATTTATCTGATTCCAATATACTTAATAAGACTCAATTAAATTGTTAAGAAGAATAATTGTGTTCTTTGAAGGGAAAAAATTCTCAGAAGCTAACAGGAAAACAGAATTCAGTATGAAAGCTCAGATAGCACTCTACTAATTTTATTCTGTTTTTGAGATGCAGTTCTATTGAATGAGGAATTGTGAGCTCTGGGGTCAAAAGGTCACGTTGGATCCAGATGTGAGGTGGGACTGCAAGCGCGTCAGCTTGCACAGTTTTAGATAGAAACACCCTTGGACTTGCTGGCCAAATGGGTGCCCTAAGCAGGATTGTATTTTTGTGCCCCCCTCCCTCAAATATTATGGAAGTAAGAAACAACAACAACAAAAAATCACCTACTGTAGGGGTCAAAATGAGAATGAGAGAATGAGAATGAGCTTTATTGCCAGGTATGTTTACACATACAAGGAATTTGTTATAGTGACAGAGCTCCACAGTGCAACAGAAAATAGAACTTTAATAAAATATACAAGTAAATAAATAAATAAAGTGTATTATTTACAAATTACAACTGTAGCTCAGACAGTTACCTATGGCTATGACTTTATTAATACAGTTGGCTGATTGATTTTATGGTCTCAAGCATTCAGAAATCACGGAAAAGAAAATTAAGCAGTTTTATGACGATAAAACCATAAAAGCATTTGTATAACATGTAATGTACATAAATTGTTTATTTTGTATTAGCCTACATTACGTATTTTAACAGTGTAATTAAATGAAACCATATACGTAATTATTAATTAACCAATCATTATTGCCTCATTGTTTTTATATAATGCATTTTAAGTCAGGTGATTTGTCTGGCCAGGGCAGGTGTTGAAGTTAATCTTGGTGCTCCAGCTGTCCAGGTTTTATGATCATGACTCCATCTTTTTCATATTTTAGCATTGGCGTCTGTGATGAAAGTTTTAGCAGTTGAGGCTCTTTCATGGATGCTGGCTTTGTGAAGCTCTCTGTGGTCGGTTTTTGTGGAAACAGGCGCTTCAAGGTGAATATTGAAGTTTGCTGTCAATTTGCAGCAGTGGTTCTGTGTTGTTTTGAACACAATTCCGCTTAATGTTCAACGATCCCAGTCGTTCTTTTTCAGTTTTCACCCACTTCTTCACCGATGAACTCTTGCCATGCTTTGTTTACACTGACATAAGAGTGATGTTCTTCTTAAAACACTAAACGGTTGGGCAAAAATCAAAATTCAGTTGATGAATAAAGTTGGAACCTAAGCTGTTGACAATGACATTCATAGCATTTTTTCAATACATTTATAGACATGGTCATATACAGGCAGGGTCGAGCATTAGCAAACAGATATGTTTAAGGCAAGACAAAGAGTATTCCTAGAGCTGGCGTAGGTCATCGATCGGCGAACAGAATCCAGAGGGCTTGACAAGAGTAATCCAGAAACATGAGCAATAGTGCAGACGAGGAACAAGGATTTGATTGTCCTGTAAGTGTAACAGCATCATTTACCAGGCCTTTGGCTGCCTTTGCAGGCATTTGTAATAACATGTAATGTGCATACATTTATTTTGTATTATACTATGTATTTTAACAGTGTTATTCAATGAAACCATAATTATTAATTAACCAATCAAAATGGCCTCATTGTTTTATATAATGTATTTTAAGTCATTTTAAAGGCTGTTGTTGGCTTAGGTCTGTTTTTATAACCACAAAAAATATTATCTACTTTGTAAATTATTATTTGAAGTAACAAAACCATGGTTAATTTGCGGCTACCATGGCTACAAGAGCCATGATTTTTGGTTTTATTTTTGATGTTAAAACCATGGTTAATTTTCGTAAGGGAACATGGAAACTCATTGCTATTACGAAATTAGCTATTAAATCAACAGCCAAAAAAGCCTTTTTTTTTTTTCTCTGCGCTGGATTGCTGTTGTCTTTTCACGGGCATAGACAAGTTATCCATCAATTATGATCATTTGCATTCAGCCGCAAACATGAGGTGTGAGGGGTCGCTAATGAATAGCGCATCACTGGGATGGTGCCCCCCTGCATGGGAGCTGCCCTACGCAAACTGCATACTCTGCGTATAGGGAGCGGCGGTTCCCTATACGCAAGTGTTCACATTATTTTGTCCAACCCCTGTATGTTAACGATGCTTTTCAGTATTGAAGCAAATAAATGGCTCTCAGGTGGCTCTGTCTGCCATCTTGGTTGTAGTTTTTCCACTGATTTTCCACACAACCTTAATGCGATACTGTTTGGAAACAAAACACGATTTCAGAAGGAAACATATTTCACTTTCTATCTTATCCTAATAACGTCTGACCCTTCATTTCTTTTAACTGAAATTTCCTCTATCCATTTCTCTCTCTGATGTGTTTGTGGTGCACAGAAGTGCAGTGGTTTGTAAAAGCGGTGTAAACTCTGTAAAACACATCAGTCCCATTATCGAGAGACAACTGTGAACTGATGCTGCGCCGTCCCCCTTGTACCGTTCCGGGAAATTGAAGCGATAAATTCTTTCCTCCTCAGACTCTCTCTTTCTCCATCTCTGTTTCAGTCCCTGTGATCTCTCTATTTTTTGTAGAACAAATACGATAGTTGTATTTGGCTGAGAGCTTGTAGAGCTGTTGGCAGTACAGAAGCCCAGATCCCCTCCAGTCTGGTGCTGGAGTCCATCAGGATCAACTGAGATTTTAGCAGATGTAAGTCACAAGAGCTTAGTGAAGAGATCAGACCAGTTTTGGGTCAGGTTGTGCTTTTCTTTTTTTATTATTAATGTTATTTATTTAAACTGTAATACCAATAGAAATACTCTTTGTTTCTAACATTTCTTTATGCTCATGTCTTTTTAATATAATTTAGATTTTGGAGTGAAATATGGCCCAGAAATGTTCTCGACAGGTTACGTGAAATTCACCCTATTTTTGGGATGATCCTGGATTGTACTGCTTGTGGGACATAAAATTTAAACCACCCTTGGATTATTCAATGTAGGTCTGAGTCATATTATATTAGCATCTCTTCCTCTCTAAAGAGTTAGTATATTTTAATCTCTAGTATGAATGTATAATTAGGGAGATATACAGTGCCTATAGAAAGTCCTCATACCCCTTAATTGTTTTTCACATTTTGTTTTGTTGCGTTATTATGTTAAACTGCTTTAAATTACTTTTTTCCCTCACATAAATCTACATCCCACTCACCATAATGGCAAAGCAAAGACCGGATTTATCACAACTTTACAAATTTATTAAAAAGGAAACACTGAAAAAATTACATTGCACAAGTCTTCATACCCTTTAATTTGACACTTGAACTTTAGATCAGGAGCATTCCAGATTCACTGGATCCCTTTGAGATGTTTCTATACTATACTAGGAGTTAACCTGTGGCAAATTCAGTTGATTGGACATGATTTGGAAAGGCACACACACCTGTCTATATAAAGTTTAACAGCTGAAATGGATGTCAGAGCAAAAAACTAAGCCATGAGGTCAAAGGAATGGGCTGCAGAGCTGAGAGACAGGATTGTGTTGAGACAGATCTGGGGAAGACTACAAAAAAATACTGCTGTGTCGATGGTTCACAGGAGCATTTGGCCTCCATAGTCCTTAATGTATAAAGTTTGAAACAATCATGACTCTTTCTTGATCTAGCCTCCTGGCCAAACTGAGCAATCGAAGGAGAAGGGTCTTGGTTAAAGGGGTGATCAAGACACTGATGGTCACACTGGTTGAGCTCCATGATCTTATATGGAGATAGGAGAAACTTACAGAATGACAAACATCACTGCGACACTCCACCAATCTGGGCTTGATGGAAAACTGACCAAACTCAAGCTTCTGACTGGGGAAGTGATCAGAGAAGACGGAAAGTCGAATGCTGCTAAATACAGAGATATCCTTAATGAAAACCTGTTTCAGAGCGCTCAGAACCTCAGACTGGGCTGAAAGTTCACCTTCCAACATGGCAATCCCCCTACGCACAGCCAAGACAATACAGGAGAGGCTTAGGGACGACTCTATGAACGTCCTTGAGTGCTCCAGCCAGAGCTGATACTTGGAACCAATCAGACATCTTTGGAGAAACCTGTAAATGGCTGTCCACTGATGGTCCCCAGCCAACCTGACAGAGCTTGAGATGATCTAAAGAGAAGAATGGCAAAAACAAATGCAGATGTGCAAAGCTTGTTGCATCATACCCCAAAAGACCTGAGGCTGTAATTGTTGCCAAAGTGCTTTAAGTTTTGAGTTAAGGGTATGAAGACTTGTACAATGTAATTTTTTCAGTGTTTCCTTTTTTATAAATTTGCAAAGTTGTGATAAATCCGTTTTTTGCTTTGTCATTATGGTGAGTGGGGTGTAGATTTATGTGGGGAAAAAAGTAATTTATAGCAGTTTACCATAATAATAGGGGAAATCGTGGCCTAATGGTTAGAGAGTTGGACTCGTAATCCAAAGGTTGCGGGTTCGAGTCTCGGGCCGGCAGGGATTGTAGGTGGGGGGAGTGAATGTCCAGCGCTCTCTCCACCCTCAATACCACGACTGAGGTGCCCTTGAGCAAGGCACCGAACCCCCAACTGCTCCCCGGGCGCCGCAGCATAAATGGCTGCCCACTGCTCCGGGTGTGTGTTCACGGTGTGTGTGTGTTCACTGCTGTGTGTGTGCACGTTGGATGGGTTAAATGCAGAGCATGAATTCTGAGTATCGGTCACCATACTTGGCAGTATGTCACTTCACTTAAAGCAACATAACAAAATGTGAAAAAAAGAAGGGGTGTGAAGACTTTCTACAGGCACTGCAAGTCAAAATACTGTTTGATGACCCAGATTGCACTGTGAGAAGTCATTTTCTTATTCTGTATTTTTCTTAAAAATCTAAATATCTTTAAAATGTTCCGTTTACTTGAGAAGAAAAATAGTGATATTAATTTTGTTTAAATTAATTTTGTAAAAACACATTCAAAATTGTTTTCTATGAAAACAAAACTTTATTGTTGTACCCATCTGGCTTCTAAAACTTGTCTTAAGGATGTTTAGATATTTTTACTTAACGACAAGCCAAACACTATAACTATAGTAATGATTCAAGTCATTTCATGATAATTTGTTTTTAACTGAAGATGTTTTTAATCATTTCTTTTATAAAATATTCAACTTTTTGGATCAGTTTTAATTGGGCTCATAGACATTGAAGGAGATTTTTTTTGCCATTATATGTGGGGTGTTTTACAAGTCTATTCAGAGCTCAAATATTGCCAATGACAATTAATTTGTAGGTAGATGAAAAGCACATTGGCAGGTTTTCTGCTTTCTAATTTCAGTCATTTATTTTTAAATAATGAGTTTATGATGCTTAGCAGCAGTCTGGTCTTGTTCAGGTACAGTATGACAGTTGTAGACTGCAGAGATAATGAACATAGATGGAATTGATGCCATTCAGACAGACTGCGGTGTGTTGTGTGACACGAAAGAGGGGCTGATGTAGGGTATGCAGGTTTGAATCTGGCTTGTGTCTTGTCCTCATGTAATTTCCATGTTTTTCCCTACTTAATGACATAAAATAGATTGAGATATTCAAATCAATGTGTTTTTGTGTCAGTGTTCAAAGCACTTTGTGTATTGTACAGTATATTATATTACATTTTGTTTCTTTGCAAAGGCCATACAAGGAAAAACTCAAAAGTTAACAAGATGATTTATTCATTGACAGTCACCCTGATGAGTAGATTGCATCAAGTCTAATGCATTTACTTATTTTCTTTAACAATATATAAACATACATGTCACAGAGAGGCTCTGTGACTAGAGATTTTTATGATTCTTATATTGACTTGGAACTATGAACATGCATACATCCGTTTTCCTATCTGTTTCACACGAACTGAACATCAGTTAACACAGATATGTTAGTCATTGATCATGTGCTATGTAATGTTGTTCATGTCCTCAAGTCATTCCTTTCAAAGTTTGGTATTTAATGAGTCATAAATTTCAGGTTGGTTTATGTATTTTGTTGTGTTGAGTAAAGAAGTAAAGTGAGACCGGTGATCAAGTTTAATGTTTATTGTTCTGTATAACAAGTTACATGTTATAAATAGTTATACTTACGTACTGGAACAGTTTTGATGTCAAACAGTCAAAACCCGGTCACAGTAAATGCTCACCATTTTGAAGATCCCATTCCCGCCAATAGATGGCATGGTTAATTGTACTCAAGTAGGAAGGGGGATGTGGGTGATCTGCTTAATTCTGGGTTGAGCATTGTTAAGCCTTAATAATTGATTGAGTTTTTGTTTTGTTTCAAATTTCTGTGTTTTGTGTTATTATATCAGATTATTTCTTTGTTACTGTTAAAGTACATTTATTTGTTTATCTTGAGTTTTTTTCATTACCTTTAATTACAAAATGGTTTAGACCAAGTAGGAGGGGCTTTGTCTTTTTAAGATGGCCTCTCAGGTTCTTTGGGGACTCGTAGAGTGAGTTGTGAGAGAGTGTTGGAGTCGCTGTCTTTTGGGTCAATTTGTTGACATAGCCAAATGATTGTTTGAACAGTTTTTGTTATCGTTTTGTTTTATTTTTAGTTTTTGGATTTGCACTGTGAACGTTTTTGTCACACTAGAAGGATGGAGACCTTCATTTTTTCACTCATGGGAATAAACACCCTGAACTTTTGACTCCATTGTCACGTCACCTTATTTTTACGCCTCCATCTGCCGGTACATTCGGAACAGTGGTGATTATACTATTCAGAACATCCTCGGGGCCCTTCTTATTATAGTTGACACACCACTGGCTCCCTTACAGTTGGTGTCAGAAGTTTTTTTTTGTACCGATTTGGTGACGTAGACATTTTTTTTTCTCAATGCCACCAAAGACAAGGAGTCAGACTGGTGAGAACACTGGGCTAGATGGTGACCAGGGTGAAATGGAGGAGGATCCAGGCGGAAGAGTGCCGCCTCCGATGGTTCAAGGAGCTGGAGCGGATACGGCTGTTACAGCTCTGGCTCAGATGTTCAAGTCCTTTATGGAGTATCAGAAGGATAGAGACGATCGACAAGAGAGAGAGACAGTTCGACAGGAACAACATTTTAAAGTGCTCAGTCACCATGTCACACAGATGCAACTGGACATGGAAAGGATCCGTCTTGGAGCAGTATCTGACAAACCACCACCAAAGGTGATAGAACGGGAGCCTCATCTAGCGAGACTTGAGGATTCTGATGACATTGAGCACTATTTGCTGACGTTCGAGAGGTTGGCAGAGGTGTACCAATGGCCTGAAGAAAACTGGGCCATCCACCTCATACCATTACTCACTGGTAAGGCCAGATCTGCATTTGTTGCAATGGACCCTTCACACACACAAGACTATGAGTTTGTAAAGACAGCAATATTGAAAAAGTATGAGATCAGTGCAGAGACTTATAGGTTGAGGTTCCGTAACCTGAATACCCCTGCTGACGAGTCACCACAAGAGCTTTACACCCGACTCAAAGACTTGTTTTGCAAGTGGGTCCATTACTCCAGCAGCTCTAAAGAGGATATTATGGAGGCTATCGTTCTAGAACAGTTTCTACGTGTCTTGTACCCGGAGGTGAGGACTTGGGTCAAAGAGCATGAGCCAACAACTGCTGCAGAGGCTGCCAAATTGGCTGAGGCGTATATTACAGCCCGTAAAGGAGCAGGAAATTTCCAATATGCAGGAATCCTTCCGGCCAGAGGTAAGTCTGAGGGGTCTGGGGGCTGTTCAAACTCTCAAGCTAGAGTCTTTAAATTCACGCAGAGCAAACCCACTACTCCTTATGCAACTTCTCAGAGAGTAGCCAAGGAGGATGTTGTCTGTTTTCATTGTGGTCAGCCAGGCCATACTAGGCCGCTTTGCCCCCTGAAGAAGCCTAAAACGGCGAGCCTTTGTTACGTTCCTCGTTCAGTTGAGTCATCCCCCATGAAATGCAATTCACAGCCGGTAAGGTCTGTCTTGTTAAATGGTAGACCAGTTTTAGCCTTGGTGGACACTGGATGTACATGTACGCTGGTGCAGAGCAGGTATGTGCCCAGACAAGATTGGAATGACACTGACACTGTTACTGTTTGTTGTGTACATGGAGACAACACTCCTTTGCCTACTGCAGAGGTGTACATTGAAGTCTTAAATCAGGCATTTTTAATGAAGGTGGGAATTGCTGAGATTCTTCCCTATCCCATCCTACTTGGCACAGATATGCCAATGTTGTCTGAGTTATTGCAGGACACAGAGTGGTGTGGGGTAGTGACAAGGGCTCAGTCAAGGCAGGCAGTACAGACAACGCTTGATCCAGATGCAGATAATGCCTTACAAATCTTGCCTTTTTGTTCTGCTGATATTGAGATTGAGTCGGATCCAACAGAAAATCACAGGTTACATAAGCGTAGAAATTTGTAGCAGACATAATAGATACTACAGAACAGGCTAAGGAAGAGGTTACTGAACCAGAGTTGGGTGAATCAGACATTGTGATTCCAAATGATCTAGCCCAGTTGCAGAGGGAAGACCCGACTTTAGCCGCATGCTTTGATCAGGTTAAGCAGCACGAGGACGCTGATGTTTTTTGTGAAGAGATCTTTGTGTTGAAACGCGGACTCCTGTATAAGCAAATAAAGGGGGGAGATCTTCAGCTTGTTGTACCTAAAGCACAAAGGAAAGAGGTACTGCAATTAGGTCATTCTATTCCATGGTCTGGTCATTTAGGGTTTGCAAAGACATGTCTGAGAGTCTCTAGAAGATTTTACTGGCCCAGGATGTACACAGACATTAAAGAATACTGTCAGACATGTCCTGAATGCCAACTCACTACTGGTCGGACTCCTGCATATGCCCCACTAGTCCCTTTGCCGGTAATTGATGTGCCTTTTGAAAGAATAGGAGTGGATGTTATTGGTCCACTTGAGAGGAGTCAGGCAGGAAATCGGTTTATTCTAGTAATCTCAGATTATGCCACAAGATACCCTGAAGCATACCCATTGAGAGATGTTACTGCTAAGCAGATAGCTTCAGTCTTGTTGAAATTCTTTTCCCAAGTTGGCATACCAAAAGAGGTTTTATCAGATCAAGGCACCAACTTTATGAGTCATACATTGCAACAAGTTTATCAGCTATTGGGTATTAAGAGAGTGAGAACAACCCCATATCACCCTCAGACTGATGGTCTCGTTGAAAGGTTTAATCAGACTCTAAAGAATATGTTAAAGAAGTTTGTTTCCGACTCAGGCAAAGATTGGGATAAATGGCTGCCGTACCTCCTATTTGCCTACCGGGAAGTACCCCAGGCTTCGACAGGATTCTCGCCGTTTGAATTGTTGTATGCACACCAAGTGAGAGGTCCTCTAGATGTCCTGAGAGAGAGCTGGGAGGCTACAGACAGCCCAAGGACAAAGAATATCCTTACTTATGTGCTGAAAATGAGGGAGAAACTACAACAGAGCACTGCCTTGGCACGAGAAAACCTGGTAAGATCTCAAGTACAGCAAAAACACTGGTATGACAAGGCAGCTAGATCACGAAGCTTTGAACCGGGGGAAGAAGTTCTGTTATTGCTTCCAACATCTGAAAATAAATTGTTGGCAAAGTGGCAAGGCCCGTACCAAATAAAAAGTAAGGTAGGTCCAGTGACCTATCAGATTGAAATCCCCTCACGGAATCTTCCTCTGCAAACATTTCATGTGAATATGTTAAAAAAATGGTACCCACAGCATTCCTCTGGCATAACCGAAGAGAGCAGTGACATGGTTATGCTGGTAAGAGCAGTCGAGTCTGAAGAGGAAGTGGAAGAACAATATTTGCCGACCAGTCGCAGTGACAGTCAATTAGATTTTCAACACTTGAGTGAAGAACAAAGACATCAGCTCCAGGAATGTATACCCGGTCAGCTGTTCATGGACACCCCTGGGAGGACAAATTTAGTCAACCATGTTATTATTCTCGAGGATCCCAAACCTGTCCGGCAGTCAGTGTATCGTGTGCCAGAGAAACTTCTGTCTGTTATGAAACAGGAATTGCAGACCATGAAACAACTGGGAGTTATCGAGCCTTCGTCAAGTGAGTGGAGCAGTCCCATTGTGCTGGTACCGAAGAAAGATGGTACCCTGCGGTTCTGCTTAGACTTCAGGAAGTTGAACAGCGTTAGTAAATTTGATCCTTACCCAATGCCACGGGTGGATGATCTGGTGGAGAGGCTAGGAAGAGCGAATTACCTGAGCACGTTGGATCTCTGCAAGGGATACTGGCAGGTACCGCTGAGTCCAGCATGTAAGGAGTTTACTGCCTTCAGAACCCCTTTTGGCCACTTCCAGTTCCGGGTCCTTCCCTTTGGACTTCATGGGGCTGCGGCCACTTTTCAAAGGATGATGGATCAAGTCCTCTGTGGTACAGAGGACTACGCTGCAGCTTACCTTGACGACATTGTAATCTTCAGCCAAAGCTGGGAAGAGCATCTGGAGCATCTTAAGGAGGTGCTGACTCGCATTAAGGCTGCAGGACTAACCATCCGCCCAGAAAAATGTGCCCTCGCCAAACCGGAAACCCAATACCTTGGTTTTGTACTGGGTCACGGTGTGATACGGCCTCAGGTGGGGAAGGTAGAGGCCATTAAAGCAGCAGGGCGGCCAGAGACAAAGAAACAGGTTAGAGCTTTTCTTGGTCTTGTTGGTTGGTACAGGAAATTTATTCCAAATTTCTCAGCCAGGGCAATAACCCTAACAAATTTGACAAGAAAGTCTCAGCCCAACAAGCTAATATGGACGGAGGATTGTGAAAAAGCCTTTAGTGATCTGAAGGGTGCATTATGTCAGGAACCACTCCTACAAAGTCCTGATTTCGAAAAAGTATTTACAGTGCAAACTGATGCCTCGCAATATGGCATTGGTGCAGTTCTGCTGCAAGAGGAACAAGGTCAACTCAAGCCGGTTGTATACATTAGTAGGAAGCTCCTGCCTAGAGAGGTCAACTATTCCATTGTTGAAAAAGAGTGCCTTGCAGTTAAGTGGGCCCTTGACTCTTTAAGGTATTATTTGCTTGGACGAAAATTCCGGTTGGAAACTGACCACCGAGCATTGGCCTGGTTAGGCCGCATGAGAGACACAAATGCTCGCATTACTAGGTGGTTTCTGGCCATGCAGCCATTTGATTTTGAGGTACTTTATAGGTCAGGCTCACAAAATTGCACAGCAGACTTTCTCTCGAGGACACCACAAGCGGTGTCTGGAGAGGGAGGGGGAAATGTCACAGAGAGGCTCTGTGACTAGAGATTTTTATGATTCTTATATTGACTTGGAACTATGAACATGCATACATCCGTTTTCCTATCTGTTTCACACGAACTGAACATCAGTTAACACAGATATGTTAGTCATTGATCATGTGCTATGTAATGTTGTTCATGTCCTCAAGTCATTCCTTTCAAAGTTTGGTATTTAATGAGTCATAAATTTCAGGTTGGTTTATGTATTTTGTTGTGTTGAGTAAAGAAGTAAAGTGAGACCGGTGATCAAGTTTAATGTTTATTGTTCTGTATAACAAGTTACATGTTATAAATAGTTATACTTACGTACTGGAACAGTTTTGATGTCAAACAGTCAAAACCCGGTCACAGTAAATGCTCACCATTTTGAAGATCCCATTCCCGCCAATAGATGGCATGGTTAATTGTACTCAAGTAGGAAGGGGGATGTGGGTGATCTGCTTAATTCTGGGTTGAGCATTGTTAAGCCTTAATAATTGATTGAGTTTTTGTTTTGTTTCAAATTTCTGTGTTTTGTGTTATTATATCAGATTATTTCTTTGTTACTGTTAAAGTACATTTATTTGTTTATCTTGAGTTTTTTTCATTACCTTTAATTACAAAATGGTTTAGACCAAGTAGGAGGGGCTTTGTCTTTTTAAGATGGCCTCTCAGGTTCTTTGGGGACTCGTAGAGTGAGTTGTGAGAGAGTGTTGGAGTCGCTGTCTTTTGGGTCAATTTGTTGACATAGCCAAATGATTGTTTGAACAGTTTTTGTTATCGTTTTGTTTTATTTTTAGTTTTTGGATTTGCACTGTGAACGTTTTTGTCACACTAGAAGGATGGAGACCTTCATTTTTTCACTCATGGGAATAAACACCCTGAACTTTTGACTCCATTGTCACGTCACCTTATTTTTACGCCTCCATCTGCCGGTACATTCGGAACAGTGGTGATTATACTATTCAGAACATCCTCGGGGCCCTTCTTATTATAGTTGACACACCACTGGCTCCCTTACAATACACAAAAAAGATATCATTTTGTTTTTGATTATTAGATGAACAGTATGTGCACTGTAATTATAGGCCTAAGATTCTGTGTGATTCTGACTGTGAAATTCATTTCTGGCTTAATGATCGTGTTCAGTCATGTAGAGAGGAAAATGCAACATCTACGGTCATGTTCTTGAAATATCTCTATTTTGTGAAAGAAAAGAAACTTATGATGTGGCTGTGTTTATATAGCAAAGCATATCCACTTATTGAGAGCTGCAGCAGCCTGATTGGTTTCTTTTAATAACAATATGCTACATATTGTTATTTTTAGTTCCATACATTATTTTATTACACAATGTAACTTAAGTTAACAAAGAAAAATTACAATGTTTATTTAAAGCTAGCCTGTTTAGCCACTTGTTCGCCAGGTCTATGTCTTAAATATATTAGCTTAAATATTAAAGGTTTTCAAATAGGAGTTTAGTACTCTCAGTTTAACACATCTGACCGTATTTAAATCCATTCTACAGCATTCTGCACAATTTTCCCATAATCGGCATAAAAATGCAGGAAAAAGACAGTAGATTCATAGGTGTAGGAAAAACTGTACTATGTAGTGGCATTTATTTATGCGTGTATGTATGTATTTATTTATTTTCATTTTTACTTACTACAGCGGATTTCTTGAAACCTGTCAAAAACATGTCTATGTCCAAAATCAAACACCATATTTAAAAAAAAAATATGAAAAAAAGACACACAGTTCTAGTGATTTTTTTTTGTTGTTGCATTGTAGCATCATTTTTTTTAGAAAGCAATAATGCATATTTTCAACCCAAACTCTCATTGTAAATTATCTGTAAAAACTAACTAACTAACTAAATGAATGAATATACAGCCTAGTTATTACTAATTTTGAGCAATGTTTACTTTATGCTGATTTTTTTATGTTTTATTTTGGTTTAGGGGTGAGATTTGACAATGACATGTTTTTGTGATCTGTGGTAATGAGCTAAAGTTAAAGGAAATGCCTAAGGTTTGAGGTTAAATGATCAGCAGTTGCTGAGGCCAAATCAGCTGACTGGACACTTTGGCTTTAAAAGAGGGAATCGGTGAAGGAGATACTATAAAGAGTCTGCCACGGGATGTGTCATTATGTGTCATGCTAAGAATAGCTGTTAGTTCTTTACCCAGAAGCAGCGAAGAGGTGATTTCTCATGAAATTTTATTCTTGATCGATGGTAGTATTGACACTCTTGTCGAAACACTTTTAGCTTTAAAGTGTTCACATGTTGAAGCAAGACCACCTGCACTTCTCCTGTTCTGCTCTATTCTGTAAATGCAAGACTCCCTCATCTAGACATAAACCATGGATATGTATAGATGCCCCATTTGACAGCTCCAAGCACGTAGACATGTCCGCCATCTTTGAACAGTCAATTTGACGTCATTGGGTTCACAGACCATCGGCTGTGCAGGATTGTGGCATCTTCAAATATTCATTGGTTATGGTTAAGTCAAGCTGATCTTCACAATATGGCCGACATCTTACGTATAGCAGCCCATAGAAACAGTCGCTAATGAGGCATCGATACATATCTATAGACATAAGCAGGAAACCCACCAGCTTTAAATGATGCACACTTTTGTTTACTCATTCCCAGCACCCCCTGCTCTTAAGCTGTCTGTGAATGAGACGTACATGGTGGACCCAGGCCAAGACGTCACGCTGTCGTGTGAGGTAACGGCAGGCTTCCCCACACCTACGGTCAGCTGGTCGCGGTACCCTGGAACCCTCCCTCAGCGGTCCATGATCCGAGGCGGGTCCCTCACTCTCCGGTCCGTCACTCCCACTGATGCCGGCGTCTACAACTGCACAGCCGTCAACAATGTGGGAAACCCTGCAAGAAGAACCGTCAACCTCATTGTGAGAAGTAAGAGTGCTCGCTTTTACACATGTACTGACATTTGAATTTGAATGTAAGGAAGTAGAATTCAAATGCATTGGAAATTCATCCCACTTTAACTAGAATGGCAAAGTTTGTCAGGACAAGCTGTGAAGGATGGATGGATGGATGGACAGATGGATATATAGATGGATAGACATAAAGGTGGGTGGCTGGTTGGGTGAATGGATGGATGGATGGATGGACGGACAGACAGACAGAGCGATAGATAGATAGACAGATAGATAGATTAAGATTAGCGATAGACAGATTAATTGATAGAAAGATGGATAGACATATAAATAGACATGAAGGTTTATGGATGGATGGATAGACAGACAGACAGAAAGACGGATTGATAGATGGATAGTCGTATGAATAGACATGAAGGTAGGTGGATGGATGGATGGATGGATGGACAGATTGACAGACAAATAGGCGGATGGATGGATGGATGGATGGATGGACGGACGGACAGACAGAGAGACAGACAGACAGAGAGACAGACGGACGGACAGAGAGACAGACGGACGGACAGACAGATAGATAGACATAAAGGTGGATTGATAGACAGATGGATGGACGGGTAGACAGAGAGAGGGATAGATGGATGGACGGACAGACGGACAGACAGAGAGACAGACGGACAGAGAGACAGACGGACGGACAGACAGATAGATAGACATAAAGGTGGATTGATAGACAGATGGATGGACGGGTAGACAGAGAGAGGGATGGATGGATGGGTGGATGGATGGACGGATGGACAGATAGTTGGATGGATGGACAGATGGATAGATGGATAGACAAAAAGATGGTTCGATGGACAGGTGGGTGGATATATAGATGGAAGGATGGACAGACAGACAGACGGATAGATAGATGGATAGACATAAAGGTGGATGGATGGATGGAAAGACAGATAGACAGATGTTGGATGGATGAACAGATGAACAGATGGAAAGATAGATGGATAGACTTATGGATAGACATAAAGGTGGATTAATGGATGGTTAGAAATGTTATGGGCCAACATGAAAGAAAACTTTATTTCCAGAATGCTCTGTTTTTATTAAATTAACAACTCTTCTTTCTGTTCTTCTATTTCAAATTACAATTTCACTTCCGGCAGGGTGTGGCCAATTCAATTTACACTCCGATTTAAAAAGGAACCAATTCAGTTCAGAATTTGATGCAACCCTGGTTTGAAATCAGTCTTTATTTCTGCAGTTCTGTTTTGGTGGCACAGAAATCACTTCACCTTTATTGGCTGAAATCTTAGCTATATCTCAAGCCATCAGATTCAATTTAAGTTTACATTTCCTTTATGGCGTTATTTTACTGCCAAATGTCGAGAGCGCATTTTTGTAGCGTGAAAGTAGATTCATATATTGCATGCTCTCGGATATACGCTGCTCTCGCACAGAGAGAGTGCGCGCACTTAAAACGTGTCTCTCCCATAGACTGTGGTCAAACTTTGTCCTGTGTCACACCTGGATTAAACATCAAAAGTTATCAACCAATCAGATTTTTCTACGACTGACCCAATGAAAATACTAGGCCTACATGAAGAGGGAACTGATCCTGGAATTTCTCTACAGTTTAATAATATTTAGTCATATCAAATGTATATTAGAAATGGATAGGAATCGGGTGCTTGGATGATTTATTTATTTATTTAAAAAAAAAAAGTTTAAAAATTAGTTTGTCTAATTGTTTGGTCAATCCCCTCTGAGCGATTTATCTAAACAAACAAACAAAAAAAGTACATGATTCTTAAAGTTCATGTGGCCATACATGTATTGTGTACTTGGATTGAAATAATTAAATATATATATATCTTCTGATTTAAGACAGAACTAGGGTCAGATGCACTATTCCCTAAATAAGATGTGGAGACCAAATATAACACTATAATGAATGTATCATATTTGTGATTACATCACTACATTATATTCTATTGGTTTAATGCATTTGCAGACAGTGCCATTACCTTTAACTGTCATATAACTGTATGTTCACTGTTTTAGAGGAGAGTGCCGTTGAATGTGTTGCTAATATGAAGTGAGTTTTCATGAAAAGAAAATCTAACTAAAATCAGAACTGAAAACAAAAGCTGGATTTAAAAAAATAAATAGATAAATAAAAAAACTCCCAATAAATGTCCAAACAGCGATTCTATCAGAGCATTTAGTGTGTTATGATATCATCGTTTACAACAATTTTTTGCATTTGATGTTGTTACTTATAGGAATTGTTACTTATTATTGCCAACAACTTATTTTTGAAAATGTATTGCAATGATTTTAAATTCAGTTGAGATATCTGTCATAATATGACATAACATTGAGCTTTTATGTGAAGTCTTTAGAGCCATGGGCTGTTTGACCATGCTTGACCTGTTTGACGCTCAGAGGGGTTTGACCAAACAATTAGACAAACTATTTTTTTTATTTTTTTTTTTAATAAATCATCCAAGCACCCGATTCCTAGCCATTTCTAATATACATTTGATATGACTAAATATTATTAAATTGTAAAGAAATTCCAGGATCAGTTCCCTCAAAACGTCAGGTTTTGTGTGACAGCAAAGGAAATCCAGGGAGATTCGCGCTCGCGCGTTATATTAATCTACTTTCGCGCAGCAAAAATGCGCTCTGGACATTTGGCAGTAAAATAACGCCATAATCCGTCCGACCGCTTGATTGTCACACATTTTGAATGAGTTATGACTTCCTGTCTGTCTCGCGCTTAGCACAAAAATTGCAGAGCCAGATTTGTTCATATGTATGCGTGGGAGCGTGTGTTTATGTGGGGTGAGCGTGAGTTAGTGGTTGAACTGTAATTAGCTCTCTTGGCAGTGTGTGATCGTGTTAAACTCCTCAAGCCGAGAGGGTGATTCAGGAACGGCTGCCATAATGCCTGCCGATCATCAGGGCCCGGAGCTATTCTTAGCCTCTTTAATCATTTTTATTTACTCCAATTAATTTGAGAGGAATGGAGGTAATTAGCAGTAGAAGCGTCTTATTTCGGAATGCGTGCTGGATCCGTCTCTGTTGACGGTAATGAGCTCGCTTTGTGTCAAACGCACACGCAGGTGCCGTGGACGCCTGAGCGCAGCCAATCATCCAGGTAAGGCAGCCGTCTGTTGAAATGCAGGGCGCTGAACATATGGTGCTAAACTTTCTGTCTCCACCTGCAGGGTCGTTTTTCATACTGTCAGAGCGTAAACACACGGCTAAGATGTTATAGTTATGAATTGTGCTTCAGTACTAACAAATTACAGCAGTAGGGCTGTGGGGGGGTTATGGATGCTCTAAGCGTCTTCAGCTGTGTTCGTGATACTGCCTTTAAGCTAATTATTTTCATCCTAAAAAGCCGTTTATGACTGAGTCATTATTTTTATCATGTAAATTGTGTTACAGCCGGTGATTGTAGTAAAGCATGGGATGGTTTCATATACAGTACAGTGACGAAGCAGTGCACTAGAAGGCAGGACTGTATTAATGTTCCTCAACAATGGGCTTTGTTCTAATCCTAAATAGTAAACATCTGAAATGAAATCAGTTCGATCTTCTTTTGCACAAACTACATTCAATCTTTGTGTTGTTGATCATTTCAGTCTTAGATGTGCTGTGTTTTTTTGTAAATACTTTTTCAGAATCTTAAAATTAAATAGAATTTCTACATTTAGGAATGTTCATTATTATTATTATACTACACCTGTGGTTAGCATTTAAACTGCACCTACAGTTTTTTGCATATTTTATTAGCTACTAAAACGGGTTAGACCAATAACAAAATAATTAATTAGATTAATTCTAATTAGATTAGATTAATTCTGAAGACTTTCATACATTTCTTCCCCTATAAAATGTGAAAAAATAGTGTTATTTAAATACTATTATATATGTTTATTAATATTTAAAATTTTATTTTATTTTTCATATTTTTATTTATTTTAGTTGTTTAGTTGTTTTAGTACTTTTGCTTATGTGCTTATTTTTTTTACTATATAGCTTTAATATATTTTAATTGTCATTTTAATTTTAGCAATTTTAGTACTGAATGTTAGAAAGTTTTTATTTTTTTGGTTTAATATTTGAATTTTTTTTTATTTTAGCCATATTTCAGTTATTGATTTTGAATAGTTTTATTTGTCAACACGAATAAAGGTAAATAAAGACTTGATAGTTCTAGGATTGGGTTTTGTCATAACCTAAATGTTTCTTTCACCGTGATCACCATGCCATCCTTTCTCTCTCTCTGTTAGCCATGAAGAACTTAACATTCCAGATCACGCCGGACTCCAACAAAGACAGCGAGAGCATACAGATGGGTCGAGACCTCAAACTTTCCTGCCACGTTGACGCCCAGCCTCAGGACAAGGTGAACTACACCTGGTACAAGAACGGAGCTCTCATCTACCCCACCGACAGCCTCATCGTGCTGCGCAGTGACCCAGACATGCCGCCTGGTACCAGCAGCCTGGAAATCGTAGACATGAAGTTCAGAGATCAGGCCACCTACAGCTGCGTAGCGAACTTCCCCGGGAGCAGCGTTCCTGAACTGCGAGTGGATGTGAACATCACACAGAGCAGCGGTGAGACACTGATTGTAATACTAAAGACACGCAGGGTTTGAGGCCCTCACTTGTGCTCGTACTATGAAGTGGCCCTTTGATCCGACTCCTTCTGCTCGTTGCTGATGATGTTGTTTACTTGTTAAAATTGAATTTTCTTTGCTCACAAACATGAAAGACCCCATGAAATGGTTTGATGGGTGTTGTTTTCTTTCCAGTGTTTCCTATTGTGCAAACTGACTTTGGGATGAGACATATTGGACTTGTCCTGTTCCATCCATCCATCCATCCATCCATCCATCCATCCATCCATCCATCCATCCATCCATCCATCCATCCATCCATCCATCCATCCATCCATCCATCCATCCATCCATCCATCCATCCATCCATCCATCCATCCATCTGTCGTCATTCTGTCTTTTGTTCTACCGTTCTCTCTATTGTTCTATCTATGGAACAATCGATCATTCTATGATTCTATCTGTTGTTCTATCTATCTAATTCTCTATCAGACTACTCATCTTAGCAACTACCAGTTTTCAAACTAAAACTCATCACCTTAAAAATCACAGACATTCAGAGTTTATCTTGACAAATGCTTATATTCCAGTTGTCAGATTATTTTTAAAAAGTCCAGCATTGTGAATTATGCTGGATGCAGCGTGTTATGGTCTGATAATAGCAAGCATTTAATCAAAAAAAGACTCTCTCAACATTCATTTTTTAATGAAATAAAAATGACCTCTTGTGCCATCTTTAAAGTTTTTTATTTTTTTAACAACAACAGAAAGAGACCACTATTTAGCACAAATATTTTCTCATATATAGGGCTTTTTTGTACAACATGATGTATTGAGTAGTTTTTCAGCTATCTGAGATGTTAAACTTAAGCCTCTTGGGTAAACAGTGATAATGTGGAAATGGCCAGTCTGCTGGGTTGATGGTAGTAAACTGTTGAATTCTGGGAAATACAGACGCCCTCATGCATTTGAGTCCCCTCTGATCTGCTCTGTCTCATCTCAGCAGGATTCTATTTTTTCCTGAGTTTCTCTTCTTTTTTGTACTTGAAGTTTCAACCTTTCCTGGGGTTATTCTCTGTTTCTGACTGCAGTACCTAACATGATCAATCGTATCATCTGACAGTCTCTTTATCTCTTGCTTTATGATCTTTCTGTCCTACTGTTTGAAGTAGGGATTCACAATATTATCGGAATGATATCGGAATAGGTCGATAATGGCTTTAAATGCAAATATCGGCATTGGCCCGATATGAAAAATTATGCCGATATGTCTTGCCGATAAGAAGAATACATTCAACCACATGTGCTCAGGGTGTGCTAGTGATTACATCATGTCAGCAGTGTGGCTCATTCTTGAAGCAAAGTTTTGGATCACTGTGTCTAATCTCCAAAAGCACCTACGGAATGATGAGTTCGGTGTGTGATAGAGTAAACAGTAATAGCACGTGCAGCGGCAGCAGTGACAGCCTCCCCCAGGTCCTAATGTCTTTTCGGTAAGGAGTTTTAATCTGTAGGGGGTGCTGTTGGCCTACTTCTAATTAAGTTAAAAGTAAAATAGCCTACACAAGTAACATTTAGACTGAGTTTCTGATTAAATAAAGCAGTGATTGATATGATATCGGATATCGGCAAAAATACAATATCGTGCACCCCTAATTTGAAGTCTGTCCATCCTATATGGTCATTATTTAGACAATTTTTTCCAATATATGTTTTGGTGTTGGGCCAGTAGATTTAACACAGTAGTGTCTTAAAGAAGTTGATTTTCTTTTCTTGTATATTATTTTATGTTGCAACACAATTGTCTCTTTTATGTATTGTTAACCTGCCAACTGGCCTTTTTTTGGCAAGATAAAAGAACTGCAGCATTAGCATCGCAACCCTGATTGAGTAATATATTTTTTATTTTATTTTTTGCTTATTTTGTACAGTTATTTATAAGATAAATAATTTTTAATTAATTGAATAAAATACTATTTCCAATGCATTTTTTAAGAGAGTTGGGATAAATTGTTTAATTTTTATTAATATCAGCAGATTTCCAATGATGACACGAGGTTGCATTTTAATTTTTCATAAACATCAGTTGTATGTGTCACTAAAGCTAAATATAGTGAGAGAAGTTGCTGGTCATAAACCTCCATGAATATGAGTTAGTAGTATCTCATAAAACTATAAATCTTCATCTTTGTATGTTATTTCTTCCATTTTTTTTTTCTTGTATATATTAGTACATATTATTTAATATAATTCAGACTTCCAAAAACAATACCTCTTACAACTATGTTTTCCTTTCTTTCCAGTCGTTCCTCCTGTTCTGACTGTGCCAGTCGGAGGGGGTGTGGTCAATGTCAGTGAGGGAGGAACCGCAGAGCTTGTGTGTTTGATCGATGGTAAGCCCCGCCCACCTGTTCTGTGGTCTCGTGCAAACAAGGACCTGCCCATGCCATCAGGGGATTGGGTGGTGGAAGCACGCGATGGACGTTTGAGGCTGACCAATGTGACGCGGGACATGATGGGAGTGTACCGCTGCCAAACCGCTCCTTACAACGGCCTAAACATCAAACGCCGACAGGCTCAGGTGCAGCTCAACGTGGAGTGTAAGTGTTTCAGGCATTAAACAAAGTTTTTGAGTGGGGAACTACTTTGAAATGATAGTTCGCCACTCTGCTAAAGCTAGAAGTAGCTAGCTACATTAAAATGATTTAAAAGTAAGGAGTGAGTAAATAGCATTTCCCCCCCATGATCTGCATATATTATCACATTCTTAGACTCCAGCTGTTTATTTATGGGGTGACCTTTGAACACTCCAAAATGATTGGCAGGCAGCACTTGAAATGGCACTTTTAAGTACACTGCCCTCCAAAAGTTTGGAAACGGTTTTGGACAATATTGGCATAAATCCTTTTTAATTTGTGATAATTTTGCACCGATAAGGGACAGCACAAACTACGAAAACTATTTTATTTTATTACATAAACAGATTATACATTGAAAACTAAAATTTTCGATTCATCAAATATCCACCATTAGCAGCTATTACAGCTCTGCATAATCTGGGCATCCGAGCTGTCAGTTTATTCAAACATTGACTTTGAATTGGCAATCAGTTGTTGAAGCTGCAGTATTAAGGTGTGCTGACCCAAAAATCTTTTAAAAACCTGGGCCAAGTTTAAACCAGTAACCAGGCATCACAGCTGGCAAAGGGGCATGTCTGAATTTGACATGTATATATTGCCATTATTATGTTTTATTGCTGGACTTCAATGATAATGTCGAGTTACTTTAATGTATTTGCACCAAAAAATTATAAGGATTTATGCTGATATCGTCCAAAACCACACTTTTCCAGGGGTGTTTCCAAACTTTTGGAGGGCAGTGTATGTAACCTAAATATCTTGTATATCTGTTATGTTTAGATAATAACTTGCACAATTATTACAGATGTCTTATTTTTTATCAAAACATAATTTAGACTTTTTGGCTGTTTATTTTATGTACACTATTCAAATTTTGGGGTCGGTAAGAGGTAAGATAAAAAAAAAAAAATATATATATATTTATTATTCACTTATATTTAGGATTGTTATATATATATATATATATATATATATATATATATATATATATATATATATATATATATATAATTTTTTTTATTAATTATCTTTTATTTATTAGAGGCTGCATTTATTTGATAAAAATACAGTATAGACAGTAAGATTGTAAAATATTATTATTTTATAGAACAAATTATTGTTTCATTTAATATTATTATATTAAAATCTGTTTTAATATATTTGTGTAATTTGAATAAACAAATGTAATGGCAACCGCTGATCTTGAGGATCTTTTGATGAATATAATGTTTAAAAGAACAGCATTTATATGAAATAGAAATACATTTTATAAATGTCTTTGCTGTCACTTTTTTTTTTAAATCAATTGAATACATCCTTACATTTTAAAAGTATTAATTTCTTTCAAAAGTTTGACCCCAAAGTTTCGAATGGTTTGTATTATCACTATTGAGATGGATAAAGTCAGATTTTTCCCTCAAATATCCTGTATCATACTCAAAAGCATGTCTGATTGCAGAAGTAAAATGGCTTGTGAACAACAATGCAAGTTTACTAAGTTGGCTTATTGTTTTGGTCACTCCCAGTATTGCACAGGGCATAGCCAAACTATATGGTGATTTTAACCGTAAATGCTTAAAGGGATAGTTAACCTTTAGTTGGTCCCCATTGACTTGCATAGTGTTTTGTTTTTCACTTTGGAAGTAAGTGGGGACCAGCAACTGAAGGTGAACTATCCCTTTAAAGGATTTAGAGTTAAAAGGTTACCCAAAGTGTTTATAGGAAGTCCCGGTCTAGCTTTTCTATAATATCATCAATGGATTTTATTTGTCAATTGACACAGTTTGGACACATCCCAGAGCATCTCAGACAACAGCACTCCTGTGCCTGTCTGAGAAAGGACAGCGGTAATGAAGTCTATCATGAAATTGTCTCAATCGATGGCGTGATTAGATTTGATTTGGTGCCGCACATTCTAATGTGATTTTAATCTTGATTGAAATGCGATCTACTGACTGAGGATAGATTGAATCTCCGAACGCATGACCAAACGAGCCAAAGTGACACGCGTTTTCCATTAAGACACAATGGGCCATTATCAATGATTTTGATCCTGCTATTTTTAGATGCAGCATTTGAGGGCCGGCGGGAGTGTTAATGTGCTCAGTGTTTTCATAATGCATTATGATGCCCGCATGGAGTGCATTTTGTAAGTGCCAAACTAAAAAGCCTTGAATTCATTAGCGCTCTAGCTGCGCACAACCTCACAAAAGACAGACGGGCTAAACCCTGAACCACTCAATGCGCATCAGCCCTTTTCACACGAGCCATTAGCAGAGCAAAGCACTCTATGCTCTCATAATGGATCCTGTGTTTATTGTGTTGCTTCAAAATGCACCATGTGATTACAGGACTATGCTGAATTTGAGTGTGCGTCTGTCCATTCACTGCACCGGAGGAGCATCTGACCGTGAGCATCACACAATGCAGAAAGCTTTCTTGAGCTGTGACATTGTGGTCAGGAAAACCCGGTGGTTGGTGGTTCAAGCCCCACAAGGTGCAGGCCGTGAACCAATAACATTGTGCACAAGGCTTTGAACCTGAAGTTTATTCCAGGAGAACTGAGGGTGATTGTCCTGCACTGAAAAAAAAATTGGTGTAAGATTTACTTTGACTTACATATAGTACATTTCACAGATAATTACAAAGAAACGACACATTCAGTTAACCATCATGTTGTGATCCGGTCATTTTGACCTAGGCTAGAGAGGTCAAGATTTGGTCATAAAATAGCACCAAAAATAAAATATGTATTTTATCTAGGTCGGTCATTTTTGACCCACAACACTAAATTGGGCAAAGTATTTTCAGCACAGCACAGGAATTTCTGACATAGACAAACTGCAAGTGTATTGTGAAATGGACTTAATCGTTGTTTTATTTGAATGTAATGTGTCTGCTATGCTGGTAAACTCATTTCAGTATCTCTTTAGATTATTTTTATTGATCATATGCTGTTTTGTTATCATATTCTGTGTGACAGGGGTTGTTTCAGTGTGTCTCTTTCCATCTGGCAGACAGCGTTTAGGTAAACGAGTTTGTCTCAGGTGAGCGGAGCATGTCATTGCTCGGCCTGTGATCAATTATGATAAATGATGGCAACAGCTTCGTGATTTATACTGTTATTAAACAGCACAGTCTATGAATCTGCACAGCCCATACATTCAGAGACGAAGTATAAATGCTGTGCATCTGACTTAAACACAATATATCCCAACACATGTAACGCAGAACATGCTGTGAACAAATTGAAATTCTTGGGAAGGATTTATGGCCAGAGAAATCCCAGAATGCTGTGTTGCAGCTAAATGAGTGATAGCTTCATTAAGAGCTCGTATGAATCACCCTCTCCCCCACGCATCGAAGTCTATCCTCGCATCCTCAGTCCCTTTGTTTCTATCTTCCGTCAATATCGCTGGCGTAACGGCCCTGGATAATGCGGAGTATTGCAGGATGGAGGCAGTTTAGAGCCCACCGCTGTGCTTCATCCCACGGCAGGTCTGATTTATGAGCCAGGTGGCTCTGCCTGTCTCTCTGGAGCCGGAGACAGGGGGATGCTGTCTAACACCCCGTCCTGAGAGACAGACAGCGTCTGCCTGAAAATGAATCACGTTTCACTGATAGGCATTCAGAGGCTAGCAGGGTAAATCTCACAAAACCTGTCAAGAACAATCTCATTCTCAAAAAAACAGTGATATATTATTTAAATCCTAAAGAATTTGTAGTATTTTTTGCATGTATTTTGATATAAATAAAATATGAATACATTCATATTTAAAATATTATATGTATATTTTGATTTAAAATACTATGTTTTTTTTAAATTATGGAATATTAATATTTAAATTTTTAAATACATTTACAATTATACATTTAATTTAAAAAAGTAATATTTGAACACACACACACACACACACACACACACAAACATACATATTAATTTGTGACAGTAATGAGAAGGTAATGATACTCCTTATTAAAGGAGCAGTTCACTCAAAATGAAAATTTCTTGAAAATTTAGGAAACCCCTTCCAGGCCATCCAAGATGTAAATCAGTTTGTTTCTTAATCAGAACAGATTTGGAGAAATTTACCATTCATTACCATCACTTGCTCACCAGTGGATCCTCTGAATGGGTGCCGTCAGAATGAGAGTCCAAACAGCTGATAAAAATATCACAATATTACACAAGTAATGTAAGTCATCCATAAACTGTGTTTGTAAACAATTGCGCCATTAAACCATGTTTTTAACTTCAAATTGTTATTTCCTGCTAAAATACAACTCATCTCGTCTGAATCAGGAGAGAAGAACACGGATCAAGAACAGTTTACTAGCGAAAACAGTCCAAAATATTTCTAAACAAACATGTTGGTGGATTTTGATATGAGAGGACAAAAGAGGATGGACTGTTCACTGGAGAAAGCATTAATATGGATTATAGAAGCACTCAGTATTAATGATGGGTTTGTTTCTTACAATTTCACAGTTTTTCACAAGATGTTATCTGATGGACTGGAGTGGAGATTATTGTGATGTTTTTATCAACGGTTTGGACTCTAATGGCACTCGTTCGCTGCAGAGAATCTATTGATGAGCAAGTGATGTAAATTTTTCAAATCTGTTCCGAAGAAACAAACGCATATCCATCTTGGATGGAGTACATTTTTAGCAAATTGCCATTTTTGGGTGGACTATTGTTTGACTGAATAATTGTGTTCACAAAAGATCAGTTGCATTAACTGAATACTCAGTTATCTTTTACTTTTAAAGGCCCATGACAGAACGTTTTAATACTTTAATATGTATGTATACAGTATATGTTTTCTCTTGTGTCTTTATTTTCAGTTTGTTTTATCTTCACGCTCATTTATCAGTGTTGTTGGGTGGCTGAAGCCCATGATGTTTTGGATACAGATACGTGTCCTCTCACACGAGACGGATGATTATAGTTCGAACTGTTGTTTTGAAATTAAAATAGTTTGGTGTAAACTTCATTATGGGAATAGATGAGAGAAAATCACCTCTTCCTGTTGAGCATAGAAAAATGTTTGTCACAAACTGAGTTAAAATGCAAGACTGATGATTGCCCCGTCACATCAAGGGAATTTATAATGCTCTACTGTACAGTATCATTCACGGCACCTTTTGTTATGCATTTCCTAACTGACTTTTTTTGTCCTGTCTGGGTCTGTTTTTCTTGCTTTCTTTACTCACTGTGTTTATGTTTTAAATTCATTCAGCATGTTTTCTTTGTCAACAAATATTCAGTAAAAGGAGATACATTTTGGAAAAGTCCAACAAATGTCAAATGAGCTGTTTCATACATTTCAACATGCATAATGAATATGCATAATTTATAAGTTCATACATTCCATGGGATTTGAACCCATGACCCTGCCGTTGCTAGCACTGTTGCGTTTCTGTTCATTTTCTTTTAAGTTTCTCTAACCTCTTAGCAACATTTGGGACATGTCTAAATGCATTTCATTTCTGGAAATAAATTCAAAATAAATATACAATATATCAAATTAGTTTTAAAATATAAAATGATGAAAATGTGGGATACATCCAAATACTCTTTTTGTTGTTGACAAAGAAAATTATTTAATAATTAAAAACATTTTTTTTTTTTTACTACAGAGAATTGTGCCACTTATGGAGTGGTTTGGCTGGAGAACTAGTTCTCTCCCACGCTGTTTGTTTTCTTTGTCTCAATTCCAAAGCACAAACCAGAGAACCTTGTGGGAATTTTAAATGGGTTTCATTGTGATCATTTTGGCAGTGTTGAATTAGTGTGAACACAAGTCAGAGAAATCAAATTTGACCCTGTGTGCTTCTTTAATGCACAGACCTGGTCTTGTTTTACCATATTTGTTGCAGATGAACAATTGAACATGTTTGTCTTTGTTTAATCTGGTTTATTGTTTAATTTTTCATCACTATGTGATAACTTGGTGAACCTGACATGACTTTCCTTTTTCAATGTGAGATGCCATTCACAAGCCAAATGACTTCTTTAATCTGACATATGTTTTCAAGTGAAAAAGGAAAGAAAAATGTATTTTATCCACCACGAATTGGTTTGATCTTGGAAAATGGGGATGAAAATCGTTCTGAATGTTATGTTGGATGTCTATTTCAAAGGATTGTCTATTAAAGTTAACATTCTGTACATCCAAAGAGTTTGTAAATCAGTCTAATATGTTTTATTTTTATTATATTGTCATTGAAAGCATTGAATTCAAGTTCATAGTTAATTACACCCTGATGCTTTGTCACAGTTTCTGCACATTATTAGTTACAGTAATGTACTGTTGATGTATGCCTGAGGTGCTGTGATGCTAATTTGCAGTCACATCACTTCATACATGCGGAGTGTCTAACCAGACCCTGGTAGACTGTAATTAGTCACTAGCTCTAGCACACTATATAAATTGATTCTGTGCAATTAGCTGAGACAATGTGGACCCCATCTTATTGATTCAGATAGTAGCTTGCAATCTGTCATCTGAACGTCGTCGCCGTGCGATGGGTTCAAACGTTGTGTCCTAAGTGCTTTGGTGTGGTTTATTTGGGGCTTTGTTTCCAGTAAAAATCTCAGTTCAATTACTGTTCTTTTCCTTAAATTGATTTTCATCCTGTTAGTGAAGAAAAAAAACGCTGTTTGAGAACCTTCCTCTGAAGAGCATTTTACCAAAGCGAATTGTGATAGAAGTAAAAATGTCCGCACAGAAGACCAAAGCAGATGCAACTGATGAAAAATGACTGTAAAATTATAATTGTACCTAAAATATTCACAGAGAAATGTCAAAGAAACAAGCAGATGAATATCAGTGTAATATTCGTTCTTTCTTTCTCCACCAGATCCTCCTGTTGTGGATCCAGTCCTGCTGGATGTCCGTTCTCAAACGTTTTCGACAGTCAATCTCCGATGCCTGGTTCTCAAGTCCAATCCAAACCGAATAGCCAGCGCCCGCTGGTATCGCAATGGGCTACCCATCCGAACCCCAACAGTGGACCCTCAAAGTGTCCCTCAGCTCCGGTTCAAACTAGACACCACTAATAACGGCACTTATGAGTGCAGAGTGAGCAATGGAGTCGGGACCTCAACCTGCACCTTCATTGTGTCTGGTGAGTTGTACAAAATGTATGTACTGTATGTTGGGTGCTGTACCTTACAGAAAAACTTTAACCCAAAAAATAGATGGGTATTATGTGGGAGATCTTTATGCTTTCCTGCAGCCTTGGGTCTACTAGTCTTGATATTGGAGGTTTATCAAACTTTGTCAAGAGTCAGAAGTATTTTTGTTTGTCTTGTTATTCCTGTCATGTCAGCACAAGCAGTCTGGCTAATTCAGTTTTATCTGTGCTGTAGAAATCCAGGTCATACAAGTAAAGGTGGCTAGTTGCATAAACTGCTTAGAGTAGTCTTACAAGTTAGTCATCTAAATTTTGTCTTTAACAAGTCAGTTACATAAAAAAGTAGAATGATCTCATTTGAATCTGAAAAGTTAGACTGATTACCCCTGCTCATTGGTCAGACAAGTTCTTGATAGTCAACTAGTTTAACCCCACCAGTTTGGCCAAGCTGGTCTACTAACCCTAACCGTTATAACCAAGATGGTTTACTAGGTCAGCCTGGAACCAAAAGCAGCTAGCATACTGTAGATGATCAACTATTTGAAAATTTGGCGTATGATTCATTTCACCGAATCGGATCTTTAAAATTATTTCAGGGAACCCTCACAAAAATACTATTTATGACTTCCTGTACATCATAATATGGCTTTTGAAGATTTGTTAATAAGGGACTTTATTTAATATAAACCCTTATGAAATGTTGTTCTCAGTTTAGTCTAGTTCAGTTGCCGATTCATAAATGATTTATTCAGACAGGTTTTGTGAACTGGTTCAACTGATTCATTGGCCCGACTCAGAAGAACTGTGATTCTTTCAGACATCACTACAACTACTTCAACCAGCTTGGACAAACTAAAGACCACCAATGACCAGCTTGGACCAACTAAACCAGGGTTCCTCAAATCTTGCCCTGGAGGGCCAATGCACTGCAGAGTTTAGCTCCAACTCTGATCAAACTGAACTACCTGTGATTTTCTAACGACCCTGAAGACATTGATTAGCATGCTCAGGTGTGTTTGAGAAGGGTTAGAGCTAAACTCTGCAGGAAAGTGGATCTCGTAGCCCAGATTCGAGGATCCCTGAACTAAACCATATAACACCAAGCTGGTTTAAACTGGATCTTGCATCTGGGATTGCATAATCAGTTCTGCTTTCTTTCCTGGAAAATGAGTAGCATTAAAATGAAAATTAGCATATTTTATGTGAAAAGCATCTGTCACTCACTGCTTACAGTTGCGTTGCCAGCTTTGTTAGCTACTACGCTGATTGACGATGTGCTGTAGAAATCTGCAAAGAAAGGCTAGACGGTGATGTGGCACCATACAGTACACTTCCAAAAGGCCCAGGTGTTTCTGTTCTCTCTGTGGAGGAAAAAAATTGGCTGCCGTCTTGCAGACTTGTAAGGTTTTTCCTTCTCAGTAGGGTCTTATCTTTAGCTTTGCCAACACATCATGACAGCTGAGGGGTGCTAATGCTATCAGCTAGTTCTATCGACACACTCTAATATGACTGCTGTTATACTGTAGGCCTAGTTGCTATGCAACATAAAGATTTGGTAATATGGTAAAATGAATTGTCACAACATTTAGCATTATGTTGTCCATACTATTATTACTATGAAAATAAATTCTGATTTAATGTACCCCAGCTAGCAAAATTATGTTTTCAGAAAGTTTGCTAACGTTCCCATTAAGTTATGAAAATGTTATTTCTGAAAGTTCCCTTAATATTCTCTGAATATTCAAAATGTCCAGGTTTTTTTTTGTGTTTTTGTGCATGTTATATTACTACTGTATTTTGGTTTGAAAAAATGATGCTTACCATAAGTTCCTGTAAGGGACATAGTAACACCCAAAAACATCAAAACTGACTTCAACATAGCATAACTGCTTACAAGTGCATTATTTTCTCACAAAAATTACTTCAAATATATAATTTATCCAACATCTGTGGCACAAGACACAATTTGAAAAATATGTATTATTGCAATTCCGTTTGGTGAAACTAAATTAAACAGTTCTCATTTAATGAAATGCTCATCTTTCATTGATGCTCTAGATAATTGGTTGTCACCCGGTGGGTCGTGACCCAATAATGGCTTTTTTCTGCAATAATAAAATGCAATTAACTATGCATACCAAGAATGGCAAACAAATTAACCACATTATCTTCAATGTAACAGCTATGTCTAGAAGCAGAACTACTGTTATTTCAGTTGAATATCCACCTTATTTTTCACATTTTATACAGTCCGTTATGCTGCTTGATTTAGCAAACTGATTTTTCTTATGATAATATTTTCATAGGCTTTCCTGTAGCTCAAATAGTAGAGCATGGTGCTAGCAACGCCAAGGTCATGGGTTCGATTCCCAGGGAAAGCAAGAGCTGATAAAATGTAAAAAACTGTAACTTGAATGTAATGTAAGTCGCTTTGGATAAAAGCGTCTGCTAAATGCATAAATGTAAATGTTAATATTTTAATGCATTGACATAATTTTAAACACACCGGTTTGTAGTGCAAAGCATTGCACATTCACAGGAAATAACTTACTTCCGCATTGCAAAATAAGGTGGCTAAGATGGTAGTAGTTTATCTTTTTAAAATATTTGATTAATTAGTCATGCACTGTTTTGGTTTGTTTGTTCATTTAGCTCAACCGTATAATGCAGAGTTTTACTACGACACTCCAAACCCCATTCGCACCTTGAAGAACAATTATTCCTACATCTTACAGTGGACACAGAAAGAGCCTGGCGCCGTGGACAAAATCATCGGCTACTGGATCAATGTCCAACAGGTAAAGCTAACACCCACAGACACTGGATGCTTCATATGTACTGCTTCATTCTTTCTTTCTTTCCTTCTCTGCTCGGTGGGAGGTGGATGAGTAGAATAAGTGTGTTTGTAATAGGAGTCATGGGAATTGTGTGCTCTATGCAGGGAGCAGACAGCGGATCGATCACTGCTTGTACTGCATTAAAGAGACTTTCAGAACCCCACTGGTCCAACACAAGAACACACAAGCAGCCTGATTGGGTCTGTATTTCATCCCTGCTGGAAAACCAAAAAAAACGTCATACACCTTAAGTGGTCAAGCAGGTCCCCACCACCTTATAGTCTGTGATAAATGAAGAGCTTGGATTAAAATACTGTGTCGCTAGAAGCCATTCTTAGGTCATGTTTCTGTGTCATTGATGAAGTAAATGGGCCTTTAGGGTCGACCTCATGGGACGAAAATATTGGTGTTAACACAAATAAATCGAAGGTGCATATTTATAGCATGCACAAACCTATTGTGTTTAGTAGCTTGAGTTCTCGTCCACAGAGATGAATATGTCCTCATTGTGTCCATCAGACTCGACTTTGCCAGATGGGATTGGATGCTCATGTATAGCTAACTTTATCTCACAAGCAAGCCGCTGTAATTCACACAGTTCCTGCCTTTTGACTTTTGTCCCTGAGTCAGCAGTGTTGAGGCCACATGAATATCTGCTTTGAATTTCTGTACATGGTTTAGTGGAGCATTGTCCAAAGTACAATGTCTGGATGGTTTGCTAAAAAATGTAGATATGTCCCAGTTTCCACTGTGAGTCTCACCGACTGAATAGGTTTTATCTTCAGAGCAGGTCCATAACCACCATTGATGTTGAGGAGGACAACCCCCCCTCCCATTTTATATTTAACAGTTACAAAAGTTATATATTTAGGCTTATAAGCGGTCTAACAGTACTCGTCAATGTTAGCTGTTCCCAACCGAACTAGAATTAAAGTGTAATGCTTCAGTTTTTAACTGCGAAAGAGTGCGTGGCAAGATGTAAACTAAACATTTAATATTTGCCAACTGTTTCACAATCAAAATGTAACGATAGTAATAACCAGTGATACAAACTACTAAATTTATTTGTCAAATTTAGCTGGTTTGAATCGAAAATACAGGCTGTAATTTACTTGATTCATATACTTTATAGTTGAATGTGATGAGACAAGAAGCATTTTCAACATAAGACAGAATAGATGCATATTTAAAAAAAATATACATATATTATTGTGTTATTTATCTGTAGTTTTATTTTTTTCATTTTGTTTTAGAAATGAGATTGCAGCATACAATCAGCTAGCTTACCTTGAAAAATGCACAAATACATTTTTAGCATCTGTTTTTTTTGTTTTTTTTGTTAATGAAACATACAAGTAACTGTCATTGTTTTTGTCTCTCACAAAAGTATATCAGACATTACAGAATGTATCAAGCCAAGCGTACGAAGATATAACACTGTTATGATATGCACTTACTATTCTGCAAAACATGAACTTTGTTCAGAAACTTATTGAGCTGTTTACACTGTAAAAACTCCTATCCCAATGAGTATTTTTGTGTAATTATGTAGTTAAAATATCTAAAATGCTCCTTTAACAAGATACAAATTTTTGGAGAAGCATAACTTAACTTGATTTCTGAGACTATATCTTGAATATAAGGTTATTTTGTTTTACTGCACTGGCAGATTTTGTGACTTGTTTTTAATTTCTTAACACAAGAGAAAATATCTGCGAGTGGAGTAAAACAAAATACACCCATATTAAAGATGCATTCTCTGAAAACAAGCCTTTATATGTTATGCAGTGTTATTTCTCAGGTAAACCGGTCTTGTTTTAAGCATATTTTAACTGGAAAACAAGTCAAAACAGTTACTTTAATATAAAGTCATTTCTTTTGGTCAAAAAGCATCTCAAGTATCCTTCATGAGGAAGGCAATCCCATAATGCATTGCACAAGCTAAATGAAGAAATCTATGTTTTAGAACTGAAATTAAATGAAAAAATAAATAGTTTAAATTTAAATACATAATTTGTGTGTTTTTATGTATTTTTGTGCTTTTTAGAACATTGCGTTATGCTCTTAACCAAATTCTATTGAAATCAATCACATCAAGCCAGCTCAGAGCCAGTGTTTAATCATTTACAGGCAACGTTTCAATTAAACTACATCTTTGAAGCATTCACCGGGATTCCCTCCACCTCCCATGTGTCCCTGTGGAAATCTGACCACCCTACACAACAAACAAAGACCCTCTAAACATCTCGGGACGACCCGGCAGCGATGGCGATAGGACGGGGGTGTGTCATCGGCACGTCGACGCTCCTTTGCCACAGAAACCGTGTGCGCTTTGTGACTCTTCATCAGATTTTTTTGATTCCGACGTCCTAATCATCTATTCATAGAAACCTGGCCCAGAGGGGGGCGGCAGGAACGGAAGAGCGCTGTTGAATTATGGAAGGAGGCAGGAATCAAAGTGAACAGGGAGGGGGAGATTAGCCACTTGTCTTTGTGTGCATGAATAGCTAATCTTCCCCTCTTTAAAACCTTACCTTAAGTAAGAGTCTACAGGGACCAATGAATTAACATCCTGACTGCAGCAAGCGTGCATTAACTTTTATGAGCGCGAGCGAGCGTGTGTGTGTGTATGTGTGGTGGAGACGGAGACAAATTATAGATGAGCTTCTCCGTAGACTCAGTTGAGTATATGTGCATATTTGATCATAGTAGAATAACAATGAATGTCTGTGTGTGAATAGTGAAATATAGTTAATTCCGTTTGTGTGTGTGTGCATCTATACGGTCAGGACCGTGCGTTGGCGTGTTCGTCTGAGTATGAATTTGTCCAAGGTGTGAATGCGCTGTGCTGCTTTGCAGTAGTAATGCTGATAAATGTTTTATAGATGTTGCTCTGAGAAATGTAGACAAGAAAGGGAAAAGAGAGAGGGGTAATGAGCTGAAGAAAGCAGTGCCATTGTTTCTCACAGAGACGAGAGCGTTCAATACAAAGAGTTTCAGTCTCTAACTTTAGAAACATCTCGTTATTCATCTAGTATTGGGACAATCACAAGATATATGCGCGAGAATAGAAAGTAAATGAACAGCGTATATATGATATGATAGATTATCAAGTAGTTTTTTGACATAGATGGGAGAGTCGTAGTCAGAAAAAATAATATACTGTAAATGAACTGTCAAAAATTAGTAACTTTTTATTGTACTTTACATGCTATGTAACATATCTCACAACTTTACTTGCCTTTTTTATTAGTTGTTTTTAAAGGATTTTATTTTTGCCTTTTTACTATTTGTCATATAAAATAATTTGTAAAAAAAAAAACACATTTTAATTGTTTTATCTAATTATTATAATTAAACTATAATAATAATAATAATTATTATAATTATTTCCACTTTGAAATCAATCAGAGATGCATAAGAAATTTCATAACAGAGTACAGTTTTATTTAATTTTTTAAATAACTGTATTTCTGCTTTTGCTTTCAATCATAAAAACAGAATTAATAATAATAACAATAATAATAATTATTATTATTATTGGAATTATTGTTGTTACTAATACAATACAATTTTTTATATTAATTTATTTATTAGAAATAAATTGTTTAATTTTGTTTTGTAATTTATTATTATTTTTTTTGTCAGATTTATTTTCTTTTTTGCCTCTTTTGCCTCCTTGGAGAAAATGCCGCTACATTTGTGCACTTTTTCTTTCTTTACTTCAACATTTTCTTTACCTCTGTCACACTTTCATATAACAGGTGCACAGAGTGCTTTCATTTCCTCAGAACTTTTCAAAAGGAGAGCAAGAACGTTCTCTCGTTTCTGAAATGAGTGCTGTGTTTTCAGAGACCGCAAGAAACACCAAGCCTCATTTGTAAAGCTGCGCCGCTTGTTTACCGGTGCGGAAAACTGAGTCCCTTCAGAATAAACGTACGCTGAGTAAGATGAGAAACTTTCATTACCGATTATTATTTTGGGCTCATTTTTCGCATTTCGCTTTTTTCCATCGAACTGATGCTAACAAGCTAAACTCCATATTCAGACATTGTTGTAAATTTGCTGAAAAACGACAAACCCAGTTTAATCCTTTAAACACGCTCTGTGCCATATGTTACTCAACCACCGGAGACTCAAACAGCTGTCCGCATCCGAACGCAAGCACCGATGACAGACCTCCGATCAGTGGGGTGAACCACCTCAGGAGAGAGAGAGAGAGCAAGCGAGCGAGTGTGCTTGAATACATTTACACGTCTTTATTGAGCTGTACCTGCAGGGGTAATGCTGCGGCAAGAGAAGCGTGGTTCACAGGCCTCTGCTCACACCTCGCACACCTGTGATATTACGAGAAGCTGAGATCTTACAGCTGTGTGTGTGTGAGTAGTATATAAAGCCCTTTTTGCTAGTTCTTCATGCTTTAATGATTCAGTCTGTACCATATTCCTAAAGACCAGCGATCAAGATCCAGACTTATAGACCCTTCAAACCCCAGCAGACTGAGACCTGTTGCTCCAACAACCATTTTAATGAACTGAGAACATGCTGAATATATAGCTGTTCAGATATAGTTTTGATATAATTTGCTGACTTGAGGTACTCTTACAACCTGACACAAATTTGTCAGTTCAGCTTTATGGCAGAAAGTATGTAGCAAGCAGTTGCAGCAAACCTTGAAAAGTTTATTGCAATATTATTATGTTTAAGTGTTTTGTTATTGCAGTTAAGGAATTGAGTGTATGTGATTTTGGTAACACTTTAGTGTAGGGATCAATTCTCACTATTAACTAATTGCTTATTAGAATGGCTGTTTAATAGCACGTATAAAGCACATATTCTACATTCTTAATCCTACTTAAACTTAACTACTATCTTAGTATTAATAAGCAGCAAATTAGGAGTTTACTGAGGCAAACGTCATAGTTAATGATTTATTAATTGCGAAAAATGGGCCTTAAAATGAAGCGTGACCATGATCTTTAACTAATTAACTAATTCAGTGAATTTATTTAAACAGCTATTCTGAGTAATTCTGAATTTACTGTATACTGTATATAATCTTGATCTGATTTTATAATTATAGCCAGAATATTTCATATCAAGACTTGATTTCTCTTACTTGATTCAGTTGATTTGTTTGACCAATGAATGTCATGCTGTGTTTTTATATGGTTAGATAACTAGTTCCTTTCATAGAGGTTAAAATATATTCAAATAATATAATTATTTATTTCTGACATTGCCTTCACCTCATACACATCTGTCTTTGTCCAGCTTTCAAATTCATTCCAAATATCAGTGTTTGCTCTTCAGACAGATTTATCTATCACCCACAGCATCTTTAGAGCTGATAGGAGAGAATGAGAGATGTGTTTATATTTACCCAGCATGCCCTGATGCAGGTCAACATGTGACAAATCAAATTATGTCTGAACTTTCACTCCTTGACATGCGGTGAAACTACAGCTTGTTGTGATCAGGTCTTTATCAATTCAATAATGCTGTTATTGTTGGCACATATAAGTGTTTCTTATATACCCCCAAAAAACAAACAAAAAGAACAGGTTGATTTGTAGTAGTCGGAAAGTTATGACAGAAAAATAAAAAAATCACAACAGCCCCTGGTCTCTTTGAATGGATGTGACTGATGAAGAGGACAGGAAGTAGTATATGTACCGATGACTGATACATTACCAGGTGTGTGGAAACAAGCAGAAAAGAACAAATGAAAAAAGACATTTGGAGGTGAAAGATTGTGGAGGTAGAAAGCACAGGTGCGTGAGTACAGGCTTTACATCTGAGGGCTAAATGTCCTCATTAATATAGTGAAATATCTTAATATTTTATTTGTCCACACTAAGTGAAATGCTCATTTTTACATGGCAAAAAATAAAATATTACAATAATTCAGTTACATGCATATTTTTTGTATTTTTATTTGTTTTTAGCTGTTGTTTAGCTTTTAATATTGTAATTTTTTAAAATATTTTATCCATTTAGTTGGTGATCGGGTGGGTAACCTTCCTCAAGTCATCTCGGTCATTGATAGCATTCTTTAGGGCTTGTGTTCGTATCATTCTTGACAACGTCCAATTAATTAGGGCCCATTTGCATCAAGGATGATAAAAATAATGATAAAAATACAGTTTTAAAAAATTGTTCTACATGTAAAACAGTAGCAAAATCCACACCACATTTACAAAAAAAACCCAAAAAACAAAACAAAGATAATGACACTGACAAACAATATTGTGGAAATCACTTTTTTTTTTGTTCCAGGTGATGAATGAACCAATCAGAATCCGAACTGCTTTAAAGAGCTTGAGCTTTTAAAGCAACTGGCAACAAAACTGCTGTGTGCTTATAATACACGAACATTACTGCGTTGAAGTGGATGGTAATATACTATAGTTATCATTACAGTTATCTTTACACTTGACCTTCTTGGTGTGAACGGACCTTTAAGATTGGTTTTCCTCTTATCTGATTTCCTTGTATATTTCATGCTTCTCATTATGTGGATGAAATATGTAAGCTTTAGTGTTTCATACAAACAAATCCTTGGTAAATATCACAGTCATTTCATTTAAAGAGAGCTGAAATTGAGTCATTTTTTTTCAATATTTATTTGGACAAAACTAGAAATGAAATGCTATCAGAGTAACTTTAGTTCTTTTGCAGATTAGTGGACCGATGTGAATATGATAGGAGGGTCTTGTTAATATTGACAGGATAATCAGCCAGTCACAGTGATGTGATATGACTTTTTGTCTGTTTTGCATAATACATTTAGGATTATATAAGATTTAATGTCATATTTCATAGTATTATGTTTGCTTAATTTCTGTAAAATCAATTATTCTCTCATCTTATCTTTTTTCTTCATTAAGCACTGCCACCCTTCCCTGGGAGAAAACACCCCTGGTCTTTGAGTGTGTGTAGGAAGTGTGTGGTGATTTAGATGAGGAGAGATACACAGACAATTCCTGTTAACAGAGAAGAGCAGCCAAGCAGAGACAATTTATCTGTGACTTTTACAAGGCGCACGTTTGCGAGCGTGTGTGTTGGATACGGCTGTTAAATCTTGGCGTGCATTGTGTGGGCTCAAGTGGGTTTAGTGTTGGAGACGTGGCGGCACACACTCCATGTTGCCGTGGTGAACGGCCCAGTAACAGGGGTTTACGGTGGCATTTAATTAGACAGATAACAAATGTGTTTGACCCTCATAGCCAGGTTAACATCACAGCTACGCTTCTACTTCCTGCCTGGAAAAGGGGGAACAACGGATGAATAGGAAGCTTCACACACACACTTATTCATGTGTGTAATGTTTGGAGGGAATGCCGGCGGGTTTACCTGCTGCCCGGGTCTCCATGTGGAGCTGAAGATAATTTCTCATTCCATTGTGCCATGTTTTCCATAATTCCACATGGAAAAGCCTAGACTGCCAGAGTGCCACTGGCCCTGTGATTTTTTTATATATATATATATATATATATATATATATATATATATATATATATATATATATATATATATATATATATATATATATATACTTTAAATACATTTTGGCCCGGATTTTTCTTTCCTCCCTGCCATATGGGTTGCAATATTGTGATGGAGTACTGTATGTAGAGTAGATAGAGATGCCTCTGCTGTTAAACTATGTGCAGTATTGTTCATTTAGCTATAAACATGTTAACGGTTCAACTACCTAATGTTTGCTATACCATTCCTTGAGTCAACAATGAGAATGCAATTCTTATATACAACAAAATCAAGCTTGCATTTATGTAAAAGTTTGCACTGCAGTGTTTGGACTTGTGTAGACTAGAGTGTTTTTATAAAACTGTATTATGCAGCAGTAAATGCTCTCTTTTACAAGTAAAGAGACAATATTTTCAAGGTAAAATCACAAAGCTCAAGCAAAAAAACAAACACACACAAAATGCTAACGTTTCGCTAAAGTATCTTCTCAAAGCCAGCAGCATTCAGAGGCGTTGTGAGATGGCCCATGGGAAAGCAAAGTACCTCAAAGTAGAGAATGACAAGTTGATGTGTTTCACCAAGTGTTCTTAGTCAGCACACTGCTGTTGTGCCTGAGGAAAGACTTCTGAACCTTCTTACAGCGGGCGGCTGGATAGCAGCTGACCTTGCACTCAGCAAATCACTGCACTGAGGGCTTTCTGTGGTTTTGTGCAGGTTAGAGATGTATAACTCTATGTGTGACGCAACCAGTTTTCAGTGTACATTTTCTGCACTCTCTGAAAGTGAAAATGCTTATGGTGAAAAGTCCTATGGTCAGAAGAGCGACTGATTGTGTCTTGCTCTTCTTCCTGTTCTTCCAGTTCTGCTTGTCTTCAGTAAATAGTTACCATCCAAAATGATGTCAGAACTAAGGCTAAACGATTTTGGAAAATAATCTAATTGCGATTTTTATTTTTTTTATTTTATACCAATATTGCGATTGCGATTTAATATGCGATTATTTTTTAAAGCTTTTTATATTCTGTATTATTCAACAAAGACAAGTAATAAATCATTGTATAGTATGCAGTGTTGGGCACGTTACTTTAAAAAAGTAATTAGTTATATTACTAGTTACTTCTCACAAACAGTAACTGAGTTACATCATTATAAAAGAAACTAATTACCAGGGAAAGTAACTATTGTTACTTTTTTTTTTTTTAATTGTTCAAATATGTCAAATAACTTTGATGACCCCAATTTTAAATAGGTTAAATGAATGAAATGGCCACTAAATAGAATAAATTATTATTATAAAACATTGTACATTAATCTACACTATTTTAATGTTTCTGTGGGACAATGTGAGGCACCTATCAAATTCAATTGATTATTGTAAATATTAGCAACCCTCTACTTGGCAATATAATCTCCATTGGCTTGTAATTTTTTTTTTTAGTTTACTCATATACGCCAGCCAATGAGATTGCCGTTTGCGCATTAGTCCCGCCCATTACCGGAAAACCCAGCAGTTCTTAAAAGCTGAAGAATTCCAAAGGAACTGTCATTATTTTGACAGGAAAATACAACAAAGGATATAATTTACATGTAGCGCGTCAATTCTGCATGATATGTAAGACTGCAAACTGCAGACTTGGCAACATAGCTTGCCAACTTGATGCTTCCTCTGAAGACTGCTTAGATGTGTTCGACTTGAAGCAGCGCAGCTAGACCGATCTCTGTGTGTCATCAAATACTGCGAGAGCTATAAGAGAGGGGACGTCTCCTTATGCTTTCTCTCACTGTACTTTGATGTCATACACCGATCGATCTTCAAGTCGAACACACCTCTTTACTCTCGCGTGTCACGTGACAGTGTAATCGCAGCCTCTGCGGTTGAAAAATCAAATTCAAAAATGTGTTTGATTATTGTTGGATGATTCTGTTAAAAACCAGCTGAGGAATAATAGTAGGGGCTACATTTGGCAGTGTTGTATCATTATTGTTCCATAAATATTAGAGCTTAATGATTTTTTAAGTGACTATAAATGCTATTTTTTTTTAACAAGGTAAACAATTATTCATATGTTGTACACAGATGGAAACACAGAAGACAAAGGTATAAAAAAAATTTCTTGAAAAAGGTGGAAGTATAAAATATACGTATTTAATGCATAAACAGTAGCATTCATAAGTTTGGCTCACTAAGGTGTTTTTAAAAACAATATTTTTGTTTGGCATTAAATTCAAATGTGGTGATAAAAACATTTATAATTACACAAATAAATTCAGATTATTGAACTTTCATTGAATTTAATAAATTACACACACACACACATCTATATACAGTATAATAGCAATGATATTATTATATTTAAATTGCAATAATATGAGGACATACTTTGAACTGTGATTGTGTCAGGATTGTGGACTGTTTTGTGTGTGTTTTGCTCCCCATGTGTTCTCTGTGACCCAGTTTCTCCCTCATGTTGATTGTTACTTTGATTCCAGGTGTGTCTCGTCTTCCTCCCTGTGTTTATAAGCCCCAGTCCTTTCATTTAGTGCTCTATGTTCCCTGTTGGACTATTAAAGACTCTAGATTTGCTAAATTCCTCGTCTCCGTGCTCCTGGTAAAGTGTGACGGATTGAACTGTCATTTTGAAGAAAAAAAATAGATTTCCGCAAAAATGTTAAGCAGCACGACTCCTTGCAACACTGATACTAATGGGAAATGTTCCTTACTGATTTAAGTTGCAATAATATCTCAGTTGCAATAATGTTACTATATTTAAAGAGCAATGCTATTTCACATTTTTTATTAAATAAATGCAGCCTTTGTGAGTTCAACAGGCTTTCAGAAATGTAAAAACCTTACCGACCCCAAACTTTTGAACGGTAGTGTATATGATTTCATATGTTAAATAAAGATATTAATTTATTCAGACCTTATTAAACCATGATTAAACCATTGAACCCTTTTCTCTCTTGTGTGTTTGCAGAACCGACAGACGGTTTTGTCCAAACAGATCACCACTAAAGAGCCGGTGAAAGGTGTGCTGATGTCTTACACGCTGACGGACTTGCGTATTCCCCTGTCATATGAGGTCAGCCTCGCTCCCATAACCAGCTTCGGCACCGGAAACACAGTCACACGCACCATCCAGTACTCCGAGCGTAAGTCACCTTCCAGTTACACATCATACAGTATGCAAGAACCCCGTTGTCAACTGACTACTCCCATCCATTTATTTTTTTATCTTAAAGTTATAATTTCAGGTATATAGTATAAAATTTTTTTATATTTTTTTTTATATGGGCAAGTGCAAAAAGCATAGCTGGGCTATTCGTGGAATGGGAATCAGACTCAGAATTGTTAAAATCCTCATGATTCCCATCAACAGAGGTCATGCATTTCAAATGTGAGGTTTCGCTTTCGGGATTATGGTATGTCAGACGTGTTGCAGTCATCGTGTGGAGCGTTTGCTGATGGCTACATAAGAGGCCAGCGGTTTCAGCACCAGAGCTGAGTCTGGATCTCAGAAAGCGCTGGTAGAATCTAATCCCATTGGAAAGTCTTTCAATCTCAGCATTACTCTAACCAGACCAACCTCGAAAAAATGGCCAACCTCAAGAATAAATGTCCTACTGGAAGACATGAAACCCTTCAAGTTTGTGCCAGCCTTCTAATTTCATTGGCCGCATTTTATTTATTAATTATAATAATTTTATTTTATGTATATGTATAAATAGTTTATTTACATTAAAGTGTTTGGTAAAATATATGTAAATAAATTTTATTTACTTCTATTATTATTATTATTATTAATGAAATAATTCATTAATTAATTTTATTGTTCATTAAAATATTTGGGAAGATACTGTATATGTAAATAAATGCTATTTATTTGTATTTTTTAATAAAAATGTTAAATGTTTTTATTAATTATTTTATTCTTTTATTTTAAAATATTTTGTAAAATATATGTAGGTAAATATTATTTATTGCTTTATTATTCATTATGCAATTTAGTACAACAGTACATGTAGTTATGTTGTTTTATAAAATGGAAAATATTTTTTGTGTGTTCAATAAGTGAAAACGGTATAGAGTATGCATTTTTTCTTTTTTAATCTCTTTCTCTCTTTCTCTTTCTCTCTCTCTCTCTCTCTCTCTCTCTTATGCATTTTATTACTTGCATTGAACCTTGTTCTCATTTGGAACATTTTTGGTTAATTTATTTAGTTTTAAAATAACTGTTCAAAATTATGGAATTATGGAATTGTTAGATAAATATTTAAAGTTGTCTCTGTATAATTTTGCACTTCTATCTCCCAGCCTTGTTTGATGTGTTTCTATACATTGATCTCATTTGTTGTGTTAATTGATCCATAAGAAGGCCCTGCAGTCACTGTTTATTTTTTTTTCTCATTTCTTTTCTCTTGCAGCCTACACTTACCCAAGACCTTCAGGTGAGACAATCCTGTAATTTGTTTTTTTCGGTGTTGGTTTTGTTCATGTTGTCTTTCTCTCTACTATGAACCGTCCTCCCATCTCACGCTTGCCCTGCCTTTCAGTTCTTCCCAATTAAATTCAATACAGTTCTCCTGGCAGTGTCAGCGCAGAGCTTTGCCAAAGAGGTACAAAGGGAAAAAAAACAAACATAAATTAAAACAGACTGGAGATCAGCAGAGTAAATTAAAGAGCCGAATGCATGCAGAGGGAAGAAAATGGTGATTTCAAACCACAACTCGGAAATCGTGCATTCTTCTCCATTCAGTCGCTCTGTCTCCTCTCACACTTGGAAAATTAGTTAATCAGCCATTTAGAGTGTGAATGGAGACGTTATGGGTGACTAACTACAGTATTCTGTGTTTGTTAAATGAGGGTAATCGCTGTGAACACTGCAATATGCTGAGAGTACTCCAGTACTCCAGAGGAACCTGTCGAGACGCCTCCTTCCATTAAACACGCCTGAGAAACCCTGCAGACCTTCTCCTCAGATCTGCTCATCAGTATTAGGCCAGAAACATACTTTACGCAAGTAAGGTGTGGATGCTTAGCCATGCTTTCTGCATTCTTGCGCTACTGTGCCAGAAATGTCAGCCACACGTTCCTTTAAGATTTTCCATTTTCAATGCAACTTACTGGACAATATTTGACCAAAATGAGATCAATTTCCTCCTGTTGCCATTCAAATAAGCCCTGCTGGTGATCACGGGAAGAACAGAGACTACTTTCTCAGAGTCTTTAAAGTTTATTGCAAGTAGACACACTTATAAACTGTGCTTCTTATGCAGTGTTATACAATTTAAAGAAATATTACTTTTGGTAAAATATCATAGAGTGCTTAAGGTCACACTACTTATTTACTTTTACTTACTTTTGTCATTTAGCAGACGCTTTTGTCCAAAGCGACTTACAAATAAGAAAAAGTAACTAAAACTAAAAAGTTACAACTCTATAAATACTATCTACCCACATATTTAAGAAAATAAAGAAATAAATAAAATTAACACATGCATATAACAACAACATTTCAATAATAAACATATCAATGAAAAAATTAAATAAAAAGACACTACATGTGGAAAACTCATATATGTGACCCTGGACCACAAAACCAGTCTTAAGTCGCTGGGGTATATTTGTAGCAATAGCCAAAAATACATTGTATGGGTTTTTCTTTTATGCCAAAAATCATTAAGCCATTAAGTAAAGATCAATATACTAAATATATTAACTTATATTAAAATGTATTTTTTGATTAGTAATATGCATTGCTAAGAAATTCTTTTGGACAGCTTTAAAGGCATTTTTTTTATATTTAGATTTTTTTTTGCACCCTCAGATTCCAGATATTCAAATAGTTGTATCTTGACCAAATATTGTTCTATCCCAACAAACCATTCATCAACGGAAACCTTATTTATTCAGCTTTCAGATGATGTATAAATCTCAATTTTGAAAAATTTACCCTACAATGTTATACGATTGAGGGAAATATTATTATATCATTATACAATTCAAGGGTAAAGGAACATAGCCTCTGATTTATAGAGTTAGCTGCTTAAAAGCTTATGTTTCAGAAAAGAGAGAGTAAACAAAAAAATGCACATGGTGAATAACAGTGAAAGAATAAGAGGATAGTTAGGAGGGGAAATCACAGTAAGTATGCAGTTCGTTTGGTGCTCACCTGACACCCTTTTACTGCTATAGCGCACCTTTCAGCAATGCCAATAAATTACGCTTTAACATATTTTCATTATTTATTACACGACTCTCTGGAATACTTGATTCTGATTGGTCAGGTATGTTACTCCCCAATAACAACCGTCGTCTTTAGCAATGGCAAATAACACACCGTTCAACTGATGTTAGAGGCCTGCGCTTCTTTCACGTCTCTCATATCACACCGCTGCGTTCTCTCGTTTCATTCAGACGCAACCGTTATCATATATAAAATATCAAATATAAAAACTTTTATAATTTATCCAGTTTCATAAAAGACTTAGATACAGCATCATTGCATCGTTGTTGTGTTTAGGCTAGACGCGTGAGCGAATGTTCAAAAACAGTCTACCGTCGCTCAGTCTTTTCGAACTTCTTTTTGCCCCCAAACGAAGAACGAAAACGAACTTTGTTTGAAGTATATTGGGGCCTTTATGTGGTGAAAAGCTGTGTAACTGTTGTTCTTTGCAGAAGCTTTGCATTTATAGTGCTAATAAAATATTTCAACTCAATATTTTCTGTCTAATTATTTACTTATTTGGTAGTAGCTGTGCAATAAGCAGGGTCCTGATCGCTCTATCAGGTCATTGCACACTGAGTCCGAAATTTTTGCACGTTAAAAAATAAATACGACCTCACGTTGTGTCAATCACATTTACACACTGCCTCCGAAACTTTCTTCCGTCATAAAAAAATCCGGATCAGGATCGATTTTCTGCGGTTTCGCATTCATAGAATGCGTTTTGATAGGAAAGGATGAGGAATACGATAAAACGGAAAAACGCATGCAAAAAGTTTGGACTCCGTGTGCAATGACCTTTATTCTGTGAGAACAACCATCTGGATGTACATTATCGCTTATGTAACAATTTCTTGCATTCATGAACTGAAGGTGGATCTTGATTCCCGCTCATGTTTTTGTGTGTAGATCACGTGTGTGGGTTTGAGGATATTAGGATATGTGGGTTCACTCAAGACCGCAGTGATGTGTTTGACTGGACCAGACAGAACCATCTCACACAGAACCCCAAACGGTCGGTTAATACAGGGCCGGATACAGACAGGAGTGGGACCAAAGAAGGTAAAATTGCACACCAAACTTTTTTCTGCCCACTATTTGAATCTGAAGAGAAACTCCAAAATCATCCCAAAGTACCTTTTATAGAGAATTTTGCCAGTAAAGAAACTCCACACAAAGATGCTCCTGTATTCTTGAAATTGTGTACAGCAAACGCACATTTGTAAAACCACATCTACGTTTATTTCTTAAACAGAAAATATGACTGTCTGACCAATTTTGCAAAAGCAGATTTTTTATTTTTCTGAATGTATTATTATTATGTATTTTGTGAAAGCTTCTGCCCTTTGAAAAACCTTGTGGTAACTCGTTTTATACTTTACCTTTTATAAGGTTACTACATGTACATTGAGACATCGCGGCCACGTCAGGCCGGGGATCGAGCTCGTCTTCTCTCTCCATTGTATAATGTTACGGCGGCCCGTGGACCAACAGGGACCACCAGAACCCCCTACTGTGTGTCCTTCTACTATCACATGAACGGAAAACATATTGGTGAGCCTGGTTTGAATTCACACTCTGAGAAAGACAAAAACATTTCAATTCTCGACTTAAAGTCAATGTTTGAAATCTGTTTTAATTAGGGAAATGTTTTACTGTTGTGCTTGAGAATTGATTGAATAGTGGAAAGTAGTCTCTATATGACAGGTTGGAGGCTTGATGATGTTGATTCCCTGAAAAATAGGTGCTTGTGATGCTTCTTACTGGAGTTTGGTTTTTCTGAAAGTGTCCTCCTCTACTGCAGCATTGAGCTGAATCTGTCAGAGAAAGTACGTGCTTTATGAGTAGTGTTCACTAGAAGGTCAAAGACAATGAAGGACACAGCCAGTCAGAGAGAGAGAAGTGATGTCATCCACACATCCATTACTTATTTATCGTGACTGTTAAAACATTAAGCTTTGTTTCAAAGTGACATCTGTCTATTCTCTCAACTCCAAACAGTCTTGTGTGTGTGTTTCGTCCTGCCACATTTAAGCTGATCAAGCACATCATTCAGTGCCACACTAGTAATTCTAAGAGAACGTACATAGCACAACAATATCGCATACAATAGTCAATTTGTAATTAGATTTATACACTACCATTCAAAAGTTTGATGTCAGTAATATTTTTTTTAAGTTATAATACTTTTATTTATTGGGGATGTATTCAATTCATCAAAAGTGACAGTAAAGGCATTTTAAAATGTTACAAATGATTCAAATCATTGATGTAAATAAATTATGTTCAAACTTTCTAAGTCAGCATATTACATTTCTGAAGGGTCTATACATATTAAATTATAATACAATTAAAAAGTTTGGGTAACACTTTAGAATAGGGGACACTTATTCACTATTAACTATGACTTTTCCCTCAATAAATTCCTAATTTGCTAATTCCTAATAGTTAGTAAGATAGTTGTTAAATTTAGGTATTGGGTAGGATTAGGGATGTAGAATAAGATATCAATATGTGCTTAATTAGTACTAATAAATGGGTAATATTCTAGTAATATGCATGCTAATAAGCAACTAGTTCAGAGACCCTAAAATAAAGTGTTACCAAAGGTTGTTTTAAATTGTAATATTTCATAACATTACAATTTTTGACTGAATTGTAAAAAAAAAAAAAAACTTTTTCATCTTAACAACTCCAAACTTTGGATAGATAATGTACAGTATATACTTTTCAGTGTTGAGTGACACTGTCGCAATGCATTATGGTATAGTCTTTTATGTTAAGGAAACATGCGATGCTGCCTTAGGGGCCTTTCACACAGGGCATGCTCTTGCATCCGTCTGTGCAACATTTTCATTGTTGTTTAATGGCCACATGCGCTAAGTGGGCATCTGTGACTGTTGCCACTTCATGTCAGGTTAAATCAAGTTCATCTTTTAAAAATGTGCCTTGAGACCTTGTGGTCCATTCCTCTGCACTGCGTTTAGCTGCTTTTCAATGCAAGAACACGTTCTGTGTGAACGGCCACTCAGGATTTGACCAAAAGTAGGTATCTTAAAGTGATAGTTCACCCATAAAAAGACAATTCTGTCACTGTGTACTCCCACTCATGTTGTTCCAAACCTGTATGGCTTTCTTTTTTCTAATGGACACAAAAGAAGATATTTTGAGGAATATTGGTAACCAAACAGTTTTTGTTCCCATTGACTTCCATTGTGTTTTCTGTCCATACATATAAAGTAAATGGGAACCAAAACCGTTTAGTTACCAACATTCTTCAAATACCTAATTTTGTGTCCCACAGAAGAAAGAAAGCCATATTAGTTGTGAGTAAACAATGTCAGAATTTTCATTTTTGGCTGGACTATGTCTTTAAGGTATCTTCTTTTTTTTTTTGATCCCTTTAAAAAGCAAACCTATGAAAGCCTTACAGCTGCACCTATAGTGTGTTCTAATTAGGCAGCAGAACCTGCGTGTGAAATGTGTTTGTTTATGCGGGATGCTTTATATGTGTGGGTGGCAGGGATTTACTAGTTTGAGGACAAAAATGTCCCCAGAAATGGGCTAAATCTGACAAAAGCTCTCTTATGGGACCTCAAAGACATTAATGACTCATAAACGCAGTCAATAACGTTGTTCTAAAAATGCATCGTGCACAGTGATTTATGGGTGTTCCTGATGGGGTTCAAAGATCTGTGACTATCTGGCAACCACCTGTTATCGCACACTCTAGCACACGCTCGCACACGCAGACTTTAATTGCTCATTAATGTAAGGACTTTATCACACAAAACTTCTCCAACCAAAGTTTCGACAGCAGACCAAAACTTTTTTCTGCTGTTGTTGTTTTCTCATTTTTTTAGCTTGACAAATAAAGTAACCGAACTTCCTGTTTCCCCTCGCTTTTTATCTGCACTCTCTCTTCAAATTTTATCAGCCCATTAACGGCTCATAAATTGTGCTTCTTTCTCTCTTTCTCCTCTTCTGCTCGTTGCTCTCTCTGGCTGTCTGTCTGCTTTGCTTTCACTCCACCTCGTTCTCTTTACCTGTGCGCTGTCTCCTGTTCTAATGAGACGAGGCCGTCTAATTATTTGCCAGTTGCCACTCGTGACACGGTCTGGGCTCGCGGTGGGGGGCGGCTGGTGAACACACAGCACGCTTCAATCTGTTAAGGCTTTCCGAAGGCATTTTGGATTCCCTGCTGCAGGCCTGCACTGTATATTTCAAAGGACATGTTTTATTAATTCCATTGCTATTTAGGAGTCGGAGAGGACAGCAGGTCCTTAATGAAAATTAAAATTGAAAAGCGAACCACATTAATTATGATCAAAATCACCCTAGGGTGCACATGCACATAACCTCATACTCAAGCTGTCTGCTAAAGCGCTCTAACTCATCATATTTGTCTCTGTCTGCTTTAAAACGAGAGTAGGCAGTTTAGCTGTGTTTCTATTTGCTATTAGAGTATTGTAGTGCTAGTATAAACTACTTCCTGTGACCTTTCGTGTCAGTGTGCTAAAGTTGGGTGGCATCATAGTAATCAGATGAGATGAACTGTGTTCCAAAACGTAGTGAGCTGGACACTTTTGGAGTATTTTAAGGCAGAGAATCAATGTGAACACTGCTTTATAGAGCATTGCATGTAAATGTCAATCCCATAATGCACCGTTAAGAGCTCATTTAAACAATATCCATCTGAAATACTGGGTGAGATGAGCGAAATGCTCATCAAAGTCAAGTCAGGCTTATTTTATATAGAGCTTTATACAATACAGATCACTTCAAAGCAACTTGCAGTAGTAAACAAAAAAATAGCATCTGTGTCATAAAGCAATTTTAATATTATTTATAATATTTATAAAATTTTATTTTAAATTAGCTTTAATTTTTTATATTTTCAGTTTCAGTGTTAGTATTTTTTTTATTCATTTTGGGGGTTTAAAACTTATGTAAGCATGTTTGTTTATTTGTTTTAATTTATATAATTGAAATATTTCAATTTAAACTTATTTCATTTCAGCAAAATTAAAAATTCTTTCTTTCTTTCTTTCTTTCTTTCTTTCTTTCTTTCTTTCTTTCTTTCTTTCTTTCTTTCTAATCTAATGTTTAATTTTAATATTTCAGCTTCATTTTAATTAATGTTTAAGAAAATAATGTTTGATTCTTTCAAATGTTTTATGTGTGTGTGTGTGTGTAAAATAATTCACAACATCATGCAGTTTCATCTTGAAAGCGGCTGTTACGGAGGATAAATTATTCAGATCAATTCAATTCAATTATAATAAATGATAAATAAAAAATAATCATTCGGAAGCAAAAATTCAATAAAGCAATTTAATATGATTAAAGTTAATATTTTATCCAGTGTTCATGTGGATATGTATTTTATGCTTGTTAGAGTATTCTATCATTAGCTTAGCAACATGCTAACACAAAGTGTGATGTTTGTTATTTTTGCATCTGCTTTTATTTACATCAGGACTACGTAAGGTGGTCTGCTGGTCTGGTATCACCAAAACCCCCTAAAACATCAGAAAAGACTAGCTTAACCAGCTTGACCAGACTGGATGATCTTTGGCTGGTTTAAAGAGTTTTTATCTTTCCTACACATGGCTGGTGGCAGTGATCTGCTATAGGCTGAATGTTGGTGTGATTTCTGCTGATTACGGCCTGTGTACACTAATCAGCTAATCATTAGTCTGTGCATTGGCATGTGGGCGGCACTGTGGGCACAGATGCTAAACTGAGAGGGAGGCACAGCTGGCTCGACTCTCATTACATGAGACGCCCTACTGAGAGACAGACGTCCCTGTTAGCAATTTTAATGTGTAGGACTGCGTTAGCCACTCTACGCTGGCCATAAATTACAACCTCATTAGCAGAATGAGAGTTTAGACTTTTATTTGCGCCACTGTGCTTGCATTAGATTTGATTACATCCCAATTAGCAATTGAAGAGATTAGCTCTGCGTTGGTTATGCCACACTAGCACTGCATTCAACAGAGCTACATCAGCACATTGACCTTGCGCTATTTGCAGACTTTCCAGTCTTCCTTAGAAGATATGTGAATAAGTGCAGACAACACCACAGATTTTATCACAGCATGTTGTGTTTAACATCTGTGTGTGTGTGTGAGTATATTCAGTTATCTGGAGTTTTGTCTCTATTTGATGGTCCTACAGAAGAGCTTTGCATTACTTCACTGGATCAATAAATCTTTACTAGTAGAGAGTCAGAGACATGCGCTTTCTATATTTCTGGATGGGTTTATATGATTAGAGTGAGGAGGCATGTATTCGTGTTATTTTTGACGGGTTGATCATTAGGTTTCTGGGTGCTGTTTTTATTTGATTTTAATTAGCATCAGAATTTCTGTGTCATGCAATTTGTCTCTCTTTTAAATTAAATCCTTCATGCATCTTACAGCTGTGTTTTCACTGTGTTTTTAGGTTTGAGGTCCTCAAATGCAATTATGTAAAATGCATTCACATTTTTAAAAGCAGGTGAAGTATTTTTAGTCATTGTTTTTAATAAGCTATTTATTATTATTATTATTAATAATAATAATTTCCGCTTTGTATTCTTGTCTTATATGTTGTATTTTTGTTTTAATAAATTTTTAGTCATTGTATCATAATAATAATAACGGTAAACAAAATTCTATTAGGCTAATGAACAATATGTTAGATTAACATGCAGCCCTAAAAATGTGTCAGTTAAATTGTCCATTTCGATTTGATGCTGTCTCTTTCGTGTCATTCACCTTCCTCTAGACACTGTAAAGACTAGGCGATCACCCTCTACAATCGCAATAGTCTGTTCGATTTTTCATCAAGAGCAACACAATAGCATGTTCTATTAGACCGCAAGTTTATTAGGCTTGAAGTTCATTACAAAGGGGTTCAGCAGCCAGTGGATCCATTAGAGCAGAAGTCAATCACAGCAGCAGTCAGTCCATTAGATCCTTCACTCATTACAGCATCAGAGTGTGACCCTGCTGCTGTTAGCGGATGACAGGCTCTTCACAAGGTGTTTCGGCAGTCGTTGTCCTTGTTTAGTGATGCATGCACTTTATATGGTACAAGAATGAATGGCTTGTTTGTTCTGACTAATTGTTGCATGTATTCATTGTCTTTCAGCTCTCAGGAATACTTGACTCTGATTGGTTAATCATGGCCTTCTGTCAAATATGTAAGGGATCATTTACAGCTACTTGCTTTCAAGCACTATTTCAGTATGATTAATATAGTATTATAATATTATTATTAATTAATGTAAATTAGTTTTTATATTTTCTGTTTTCATTTTAATGTAGATTTTAATAATTTTGTTGTGTTTTTGTCAGTTTTATTAGTTATGTTGTTGTTTTTTAATAAACAGAAACTATATTGGCAAGTAGCTGCAGTATTTAGTGAACGTATAACTTAAAGATTTAAAAATAAAAAAATTTAAATAAATATTTTAAAATAATTTTAGTTAATGACAAAACACATTTTTACTTAAACTAAATGAATTAGAAATGTTGCATTGGCAACTAGCTGAAATGTTAAATGAAAGTATAACTTAAATATTTAAAATATTGCAACTGTGAAATATTTACTGCAAGTATAACTTAAAGATTGTTATGTTATCAACTGTTTTTAATAGGTTTAAAGTTTTTTTTGTAAAACATGTTATTTCAGTTAATGTAAATATTTTAATAGTGTTAATTAATAACTATATATATCATTTTTATTATTGTAAATGTTTAGTTTTGTTTAATGATAATTTACATAAACTGATTGTTTCTCTAGGGGTTGGTTAGCTGTTATTTTCAAAAGTCTTCACATAAGGGTGATTTTTAAGTGCCTGGCTCATTGCTCACAACGGTTGACGAGTCGAGTGTGTGCAATCACCTTAAAGATGCACCAGCACACAATTTGTGTTTGTTTATCAGACAGCGAGCAGCTCTTAAGCGTGATCGGTGTCACTGAAACGTGGCAAACGCTTTCAGTCTGGGCAGCGAGCTAATAACAGGGTTCTGATACAACACGCCGTTCCTGTTAAAGGCTCCTGATTTTCCTCAAATCGCTTTGATTACTGTAATATCTATACAGTAATGACACATGCTGACTCTATTAGAGTGACTTTCCCTTTTAAAAAACACCAACGAAAATTGTTGTGGTACAGCATGCAGTGATGTGTAGTAATGGCATACGTAGGACAGTATACTGTGGTGCTGAATGATTACTTCAGATGGTGTCAAAAACAGTGTTATACCATGCTACTTTTCAGAAGTTCGGATATCAGTGTTCGGATATCTGAACTTGTACAATGCAAATGGCTTTCTAGCTCAAAATTAACCATTCATATTGCTACCAAAAAGAGCGTTTGAGCTAAAGGCTCATAAGCTAAAGTCAAAAGGTAACAATGAAACTTTTGACATTGTTACAAGATGTTCTTAATAGGTCTCGTCCATTCAAGAAAGTAAGACGTTCATCATTTGGACGTTTCTTTGGATAAACTTTTTTGCTGACTGTAAATAGGAACATTAATGACATTGATGTATTCATTCCTGTAAAATTACTATAAACTATATGGATTGTAAAAAGTGATATACCAATACACTACTGTTTAAAAGTTTGTTCAAGATCTATTTTAAGTAAATGCCATCCTTAACAACTGCTTTCAACATTAACAATGCTTAGAAATGTTTCTCGTGCAGCAAATCAGCATATTAGAATAATTTCTAAAGGGTCATGTGACACTGAAGACTGGAGTAATGAGTGCAAAAAATCAGCTTGGCATCACAGGAATAAATTACATTTTACAATACATTGGAATAGAAACCAGATCATTTAAATTGTAATATGATTTCACAATATTTGACTGCATTTTTTGATCAAATAAATTCAGCCATGGAGAGCATAAGAGACTTCTTTCTATGGTAATGCATATAGTTTTCATTTTTGGGTGCCATTATTTGGTCAAACAGGTGATCCCATACAAAATTCACTCCATTGGTTGAGTCAGTGACACATCTGGACATTCAAATGTTGAAAATGCCAGTGTCTTACAATGCTACAAATGTATGCGATAGGAGAAAGTTCATATAGAAAGCAACATCAGCTTAAAATAAGAATTCAAGTTTAGTTTCAAGTTTATTTGTATAGCACTTTTTACGATACAAATCGTTGCAAAGCAGCTCTACAGGAAATTAAGTTTCCACAATATATGTATATATTGCAGAACCTTAATATATTTAACTTATGGCAAAAATAGGTAATTCTGTATGTTGTCTGAGCGTTGGCATCCTCTGAGGGGTTGGCATCATCTTTTCTCAGGTGTTCGGTCATCTCAGATCATATAAGTGTTGGATCCAGACTGAAGCTTCTGTAATTCCTAGTTACCATGGGATGTTAATCCAGTGACAGAAACAAATAGAGACATAATTAGCGTAGCTTCTGTTCCATCTAAGCAAAAATGATTTGTTCAACCCAAGCTAAAGAATAATAATAATGTACATTTGATCAGATATAACTGCAGTACAAGATTATAAAATGCATTATGTGAATGCTTGGCTAAAGAGATGTCTTTAATCTAGATTTAAACAGAGTGTGTCTGAACCCCGAACGTTATCAGGAAGGCTATTCCAGAGTTTGGGAGCCAAATGTGAAAAAGCTCTACCTCCTTTAGTAGACTTTGCTATCCTAGGTACTACCAAAAGTCCAGAGTTTTGCGACCTTAGGGAGCGGGTTGGATTGTAGCGTGGTAGAAGACAAGTTAGGTACGCAGGAGCTAAACCATTTAGGGCCTTATAGGCAAGTAATACTATTTTGTAAATGATAGTATTGAACTTCATAGGTAGCCAGTGCAGAGACTGTAAAATTGGGGTAATATGATCATATTTTCTTGACCTGGTAAGAACTCTAGCCGCTGCATTTTGGACTATCTGTAGCTTGTTTATTGAAGATGCAGGACAACCAGCTAGCAGTGCATTACAATAGTCCAGTCTAGAGGTCATGAATGCATGAACTAGCTTTTCTGCATCAGAAACAGGTAGCATGCTTCGAAGCTTGGCAATGTTTCTAAGATGGAAGAATGCTGTTTTTGTAACATGGGAAATATGATTTTCAAAGGACAAGTTGCTGTCTAATATAACACCCAGATTATTGACTTTGAGGACGTAACAGTGCATCCGTCTAGTTGCAAATTGTAATCCAAGAGATTCTGTGTACTGTTTTTTTTTTGGTCCAATAAGTAATATCTCTGTCTTATCTGAATTTAATAGGAGGAAATTATTGGTCATCCAATCTTTTACATTTTTTACACAATCTATTAGCTTAGTTGAGAAGTTTCATCTGGTCTTGTTGAGATATATAGTTGAGTATCATCAGAATAACAATGAAAACTAATCCCGTATTTTCTAATAATATTACCAAGGGGCAACATGTAAATTGAAAATAGCAGAGGACCTAGGACAGATCCTTGTGGTACTCCATACTTTACTGGTGATAATTGAGATGACTCCCCATTTAAATGAACAAAGTGGTAGCGATCTGACAGGTAGGATCTAAACCATCTTAAAGCCTGCCCTTGAATACCAGTATAGTTTTGTAATCAATCTATGAGTGTATCATGGTCAATAGTGTCGAACGCAGCACTAAGATCAAGTAATACTAGCAATGAGATGTAGCCTTGGTCTGAAGCAAGAAGCAAGTCATTTGTAATTTTAACAAGTGCAGTTTCTGTACTACATTGAGGCCTGAAACCTGACTGAAATTCTTCATAGAGATCATTTTTTTGCAAGTAGGAACACAATTGAGCAGACACAACTTTTTCTCAAATTTTAGACATAAACGGAAGATTTGAAATGGGTCTGTAATTTGCCAGTTCATTAGAATCTAGTTGTGGTTTCTTAATAAGAGGCTTAATAACCGCCAGCTTGAATTAGCTGTGTAAGGCTCTATACTGGAGTTATTTATGTAGCTGTGTCTGGATTGATGTATTGGTGGTCGGTATCTGTTGATATTGTTCAGACAGCTTTAGCTGCGTTCATTAGGATGTGTTTTGTTCTTCGAGCGAGCCACTTTTGGTCACAGTACCATCTGTTTGCTTTTTTAATGTTGCTGTGTGCTGCTGTGTTATTCATTTATATCTGCTGGTCCTGAATAAGTAAAGATCTGAAGCCTGGTTTGTTGGCTGGACTCATCGACATGTGTGCATGTGATGAGCAGCGTGTAGACTCTGCGGTGAAAGTTTTGAAACATTAGTGAATATATATATATGTATGTATGTGTGTGTGTGTTTGTTATTGTTCAGAGCCAATGCTTCATTTGAGGAACTACAAAAGTTTGTTCTCTCTCTCTCTCTGTTACAAAGTGCAACTGAATTATATATTGGTTTCCCTTAAGCACAAAGTCAGAGTAATAATTTAATGCATGAGTCATAAAGGTGCCACTTGGCCTCACTGCCTTCTATCATCTGAGTGTGTGTGTGTGTGTGCGTTTGTGCTCAGTGTCTGTGACAGATTTCAATGCTGACGTTCATAATAAGCGCTCTAAACCTCACATAATCATAGTGTGTGTGTGTAAGATGCCTCTGTTTTGTTGTCTACTGAGAGCTTTGTTTCTGGAGCTGATCTATCGCATGCCAGTCTCAGACGACAAACCCACAGACCATCTGATGAATATAGATCAATTTATCATGATGTCACACTCACATCTTGATTTTCAGACAAGCAGTTTTAGCAGAGCTGCACTTTTAATGATCTGATTAACATTTTGTAATTTTATGAATGTTAAACAAAATTATTATAAAATTATTCCTGTGGTGTATAGTAGAGGAGTGTGCAGGTTAAACAATGGACAAATGAACAAATGAAAATAGCCCTTTCAGCAGCAGAATGTTTAAATACTCATTTTAAGTAGTAATATTTGACATGTAACAAACTTTAAACTTTATAACCAATTACCTTTTTTTTAGTACATTCCAAATAAATCATGCAATCACGTATTTTACAGTACACTGAAAAAACTTTGATGCGGGATTTACTTTTATACTCAGAAATTGCTTGTAAATTTCATAAATATTTACAAAGAAATAGCAAGTAACACACTGAATTGAATATAGAATTTGAAAGTAGGAGGAAATAGCATTTACTTGAAAAACATGCCCCAATAATCTATAAAATGTTTTATATATACAACTTAAAAAAAAAAAAAAACATTTTACAGCACTTTACTTGATTTAATTTCATATTTCAAATCATGCCAGTGCATTCTGCAAAAAAAAACAACAACTGATTGTGTGTCTGTGTGTCTGCAGGTACACTCAATGTTCTGATGAGGGTGAAGAGCATCGCCACTGTGGATTCTGCCATCTGGACTCTCTCCGGACACCAGGGGCCCGAATGGAGGAAGGCAGATGCTGAGATCTATCCGAGCGGACCCTTCCAGGTGTGTGCATGAGAGTTTGTATGCAAATGTGTTTTGCAGTGTTTCCTGTCTTGTGATTGGCAAGTATAAAAGCGTTAAGGAAAACATTTTAATAACGGCTCTCGAGTAGAAAAAAATTTAGTTTTTAAGAATTGATTCAGTTCATTGAATCAGTTCAAACTGTCCATTTCAATGAATCGATTTAAAACTGATTCAGTGATTTGTTTGCATCACAAGCAGCTGTTCAAACCTTTAGAGCGGATTCATTTGATTCAGTTCTGTGAATCAATTCAAACCTCTGATTCATTGATAACTTAGTGTAGTTTCAATGTCACATTTGTCATATATAAAAGAAAATATATATTTTTATGTTAACACTTTCTGTTATAAGTTTCCATTTGGTAACATTAGTTAACTACAAAAGAGTTTATTACTCTTAATTAATGTTAATTTTATCAATTACTAATACATTATAAAAAAGAAAAAAAAATCTATTAATATTATTTAATGGACCTGAGCTAATATGGACAGCTGTATTTTATTAACTAACATGAACAAAGATTAATAAATACTGTAACAGTTTATTGCTAATTGTTATTATATATCAGTTAATATACTGTATTAAGTAATGTTAACTAATGGGACCTTATTGTAAAGTGTTACCATTATTCCTTTTGTTGTGAAAAACAATATTTTAATCAGATTTTTACTGTATTTTGAGGTTTGAACATTTTGAATCTAATACAGTGGCACTTCAGTTGAAGTGCTGTATTCTTTTTAATCTAATTAGAGTAATTGCATTGATCGTTTTAGATTTGTTTTTAGCTATTTTGTGCAGTCCTAGTTGGCAAGTGTGCTATGTCTGTATGTGTATGTGTGTGTGTGTGTGTGTGTGTGTGTGTGGTTAGAGGGTCTGGGGTGTGGGGGGTGGGGGGGGGGGGGGGTGATTGAGGAAGCGCTGAGTCGTGCTCTACCGCTCTTCTCTGGACCTGCGTTTCTTCTGAGCTGAGCTCTCAGCACAACAGCTGCAAAGACCAGGAGATGTTTTACTGCTCATCACAGAGGAGAAAAGATGCTGGAGAGAGAAAATGACAAATTGAAAGAGCTTGAAGAGCAGGGCTGAAAAAGACGAGATTTATACAGTAAAGAAAACTGAGAGAGAAGGGCAGAAAAAGATGAACACCGCATGCAATGGGGATGGAAATGAAGACAGATAATTCACAGGAGTTCACAGGTAAATGGGACACACTTAAGTCTGGGCTCATTGGTCCTGGTCCTGTCAGATTATTTTACCCCCATTCTTTCTACCACTGCTGCTTAAAGACAACTAGAAATTGCATTTGACTTTTGTAATGGGACAAATTTCCAGGTGAAACTGAATATTCAGTGGCAAACAATGTAGGACAGGGCTGTTTTTTTGTCCTTTGGGATTTGATTGGATTAGGAAATATAGGCTGTGTTATTATTTATTAATATTGTTTGGCCTCACCCTTGTGGATTACAGCAGAAAAAAAGTTGTTGCATAGGTGGACAACATTATTACATTTTGGTGAAGATTAGGAAAACATTAGAGCAATATGAACTGATGAATCATGACAGTAAGAGTAGGAACAAGTCAGCATGACATCAAAATAAACTTGTTTCTTTTCTTATTTTATATTTTCAGTCTTATTTCTCCACAGTCTTATTTTAGCATTATCACTACTATTATTACTATTATATTTAGTATTATTTTCAATCAGTTTTTATTTTTATAAATTCATTTTATGTATTTTTTGTTTTTATTTGATTTTATTTATAGTAATTTTTGCGCGTTTGTAATGTAATAACGTACTATGTAATTTAAAGCAAACATTTTAATTTCGCTCAAAGGGAATCATTTATGATTTTATAGGGAATTTGAACAGACTCACTGTGTCACGGCTGATCACTGAGGTGGCAGCGATTCATTGAACAATCCATATAACATCAACTCTGCACTGGATATTAAAATCCAAAATATAGTGAAAAAACTATTAAATAGCACAGTAACAAGATCGGCAGATTAAGACATTAACTTGTGAGCACAAAACACAAGATACTTCTCTTTTCAATATAAATAAGATTTTATTTATATAAACCTAAGACATAAACTAATCTAACACATGAACACAAGCATTCACACATTCACACGTTGCAGAAAGAGAGAAATTGAGGAAAGGATGAGTTTAAGAGGATGGAAATCCCAAATTCTCCATCAGTTTGTTTACTAGGCGATATATCTATAATCAATTTAGACAATACAAACAGTCAGTTACTCCTGGTAGCGCTAGCTGTCGCCAAGAAAACTATCCTCATGAACTGGAAATCAAGAAAATCCATACATATTGCATCCTGGGAAAACCTATTAATTGATTATCTCAATGGAAAATCTATCCAGTTAAATAAATAAATAAATACACACACACATATATATATATATATATATGTATATGTGTATGTGTATATGTATATGTGTATATATATATATATATATATATATATATGTGTGTATATATATACACACACATATACACACACACACACACACACACACACACACAGGGTAAGTCTAGGTCTCTGGCCTAGGCTGCACCATACGTCTCACTGTTTTAATGCATCACACGGAGCTGAGACATATACACATCTACACATTAAAAACATAATTAAATCATAAACAGTGTTGGGGGTAACGCATTACAAGTAACGCGAGTTACGTAATAATATTACTTTTTTCAAGTAACTAGTAAAGTAACACATTACTTTTTAATTTACAAGAAAATATCTGAGTTACTTTTTTCCCATTTATTGACTGACAGTGCACTGTGTGAACATGTTACTGTAGTTCTAGACTAAATGTGAATGTGCATTAATTCATCCCACTCGCAAAAAACAGATTTAGTATTCATCAAAATTAATTAAAACAGTGAAATGCAAACTCAGAATATGGCACAAACCTACAATACTTAAATATGTTAAACAACACAAATATATCTAATTCCATTTTATTAACCAATGTCTTTGCTGCTGACCTTTGATCAGCCAGTTCAACCATACTAATAAGCAAAAAATGACTTTAGATAAACTAACAATTGTGCTTCATTGTTTTTTTATTGCTGAAGAGTGTTGAACCCTCTTGTCCTGCGTTCTACTTTACAGATGTGAATTTACTTTTCCTTCAGCCTGAGGTTTATTCATTAAGCTTTTTGGTGTGAAAGGGCTTTTACATTTGCTATAATTAGAACTTATTGTATTAAAAACAATTAAGCCCTGCTCATATTTAAAAAGTAACGCAAAAGTAACGCAATGCATTACTTTCCATAAAAAGTAGCTAAGTAACGTAATTAGTTACTTTTTTAGGGAGTAACGCAATATTGTAATGCATTACTTTTAAAAGTAACTTTCCCCAACACTGATCATAAATAAATAAATATATAAGTGTGGCATGTAGGTAGTGGCCGGGGATGGCTGATGTTTGGGGAGAGCCCCCCCCCCCCCCCCCCCCCCCCCCCCCCCCCCCCCCCCCCCCCCCTTATTATTAAACATCAATCTATAATTCACAACTAATATTATTAATATTATTATTTTTACTTGCCCTCTTCATTGTCCTCCACCCTCTCCCAGTTTTGATGAAATTATTATTATTAAAATTATTATTATTATTATCATTATGATTAATATTAGTATGGTTATTATTGTTGCTAATAACATTTGTTGTCTTTATTTTTACTATTATTATTCATCTTTATTTATTTATTTTTATTTTATTTATTTATTTTTTACACTACTTATATCTGTTACCAATCTATTATGATGCTATTTCAGTTGTATGCTTCCTTCCCCAATCCTAGACACAACGACAGACACATGCGCACACACACACATGTTGGGTTTCCATGTTTTATGGGGACTCTCCATAGGCGTAATGGTTTTTATACTGTACAATCTGTATGTGCTATTGCCCTACACCAACCCTACACCTAAACTTAGCCCTCACAGGAAACATGCTGCATTTTTAGATTTTCAAAAAACTTTATGCTGTATGATTTATAAGCTTGTTTCCTCATGGGGACCAAAAAATGTCCCCACAAGATTAAGATTTACTGGTATTACTATCCTTGTGGGGACATTTGGTCCCCAGGACGTGATGAATACCAGGTGCACACACACACACACACACACACACACACACACACATGCTCACAGACATATGAATGCAAATACAGGAGTTAATCAGAACGGACAAATTTGACAGTTTCCTTCCTGAATTGGAATTATCAATAAGTGTTCTTTTGTCTCAAGGTTGTAAGCTGTTCTGTGAAAGAGGCTTGCTGGTTAGTTTGCTTGCTTCAGACTAGTTGGAGCTAGGAATCTGATTTACAGCGTCCTGTTTCCTTGGGCCTCTCTGGAATTCCAGCTCCTCATGTTTCAATGATCTGATCGCATCTTAAATTTGTCTGATTCAGTCTCTGATATTCTACACGTTTTTGACATTTTTAGTTGTTTTTATCATATATATTTTGTAATTGTAAATTAGTTTTTAGTTCTTTTAGTACATCAGTTTAAATGAGAAATGTTGCCTTGGTAATTAGCTATTGTTACGTTTTATTTATATTATTTTTAGATTTTATTTTACTTGACTTTTCTTTTTTGGCTGATCCCACAAATCCTCCATTGTGGTATGTAATTCCTAAAGTTTTTCTCATTGAATACTGTTTCTGTTTCAGATAATTGAATAGGGTAAACAGAATAAGTAAATAGGGTCAATTTGGATTTTATATTGGCCAAATCTGTTCTCGACTCTCACTTTTCACTTGCCAGCTAGAGTGGGAAAAACTGTTTCCTCAGTTATTTTTTTGAAAAAACTGTTGCTAGCTTCTCTCTTCTCTCTGTGCTGTCTCTTTCATTTCACTCAGTAATGCCACGTATTTGACACTTGAAGACGTAAATAGATCCTCACCTCTCATCCAGGCCCCACTTGGCCTCCATCAATCGATGCTAAAGACCAATCCAGGCATTCCTGGACAGTAGGACTTGACAAGTCCGTCAGACAGCTGTGCTTCTGCGCTGTCTGTTTGTTTGCTCTGTTCTCATCTCCTCTTTGTTCCTCCATTGACTCTTTCCGTGTGGATCGAGTGACTGCGGAGGCTTGCCGAGATAAATTAGCATCATTTTCCCACAGAATCGCAGAAAACAAGGAAGTACGTCTTAGCATCGTTGCATGAGGCATCTCACCCATCGCTACGCCTGATGGATCAAGCAGAATCACAACAGCGTTACTTTATCCGAAAGCTTTACTCGACTGTGTGAATCCATTACACGGGCAGCATGTTTGAGGTTAAACTGAGTGGGATTGATAGTTGGGGTTTTTACAGAGATCTAACAGAGCTCGGAGATGTTATAGATGAGCTTGGGAGTTGAGAACTGAATCTTAATTAATATATGTACATTCAGTTCCATAATTCACTCTGAATTATTTCCTTATATAACTGTAGCATTACAAATTTCTAATTTTAATTTCCATATAGACACATATTGGTGTCCTGAACTATGATAAATTGGAGTTTATTTTACAACAACAAACAACTCGATGTACATATAACGTCATAAATATTGTTGTTACAGTTTATTTTTATTTTTTATTAATAAAACTGATTCTAATTAAGAACCAGTTGATTAAAATATTTTATAAAAATGCGGAATCTAAAAACCATTTTTGAATTATTATGTTTATATATATACACTAATGTTCAAAGTTTGGGATAATGTTTTTTTAAAGAAGTCTCTTATGCTCATTAAGGATGCATTTATTTGATCGTAAGAAAGTAACATTGTGAAATATTACAATTTAAAACAATGGTTTTCTATTTCAATATACTTTAACATATAAAACATAATTTTTCCTGTGGTGGCAAAGCTGACTTTTCATCATTCTAATAATATTCTAATATGCTGATTTATTATCAGTGTTGGAAAAAGTTGTGCTGCCTAATTTTTTTTTTTTTTCAACCTATGATAATTTTTCAGCATTCTTTTTTTTTTTTTTTTTTTTTTTTAAAGAAATTAATACTTTTATTCAGCAAGGTATTGAAGCCCATTTCCGCAATTGAATAAAAAAATGTAAAAGGTAATTGTGTCACAATTTTCAGAATTGTGTAACACAAACTTACAATTTTGACTTTTTTTCTCAGAATTCTGAGATATAAACTCGCAATTGCGAGTTATAAAGTCAGAACTGTGAGATAACTGTGAGATATAATTCTGAGAAATTAAGTCAGAATTGCATGATATAAACTCGCCTTTCTGAGAACATATCAGTCTTTTTTTCCCCCTTAAAATTGGACTTTATAACTCGTTTATATCTCACAATTCTGAGAAAAAAAGTCAGTATCTTGTATCTTGCAATTCTGACTTTAGAACTCGCAGTTGCGAGTTTACATCTCTCAAAATATGTAAAATCACAATTGTGAGAAAAAAAGTCAGAATTGTGAGATAAAAAGTTGCAATTACCTTTTTAATATATATTTTTTTTAATTCAGTGGTGGAAATTAAAGACTTATTGTTACAAAATGTTTCTGTTTTGAATAAATGCTGTTCCTTTAAACTTTTTATTTATATTTTACATATTCCATATATTACATTACAATTCATATAAATTGCAATATAATTCTGTAATTCTTATTGAACATTTCTAGGTCTGTCGGTCTTACATAAAGGCAAATAAATGTTGTAACATCTCTTCTCAATATAAAAAGCATATCTTTAGATTTTTTTTTAATGTCTTCTCATTGATCAGCATCCTCGTATGCTCAATGTACAGTGAAGGTTATGTGGCCGACAGGCTGAACGTTGGCTGCTGAGAGAAGATTCAAAGGACTTTACACATGGGATCGTTTTTTACCACTCGTTACTTTTTCATACCACTTTATAGAAGATAAAAGACACCGTAATCTTTAACGGCAGGGGAACACACAGTCTGTTTAAAGCCTGGAAGATCACTGCCATGGCCAAATTGAACGTGATTGAAAGAAAAGCTCTGAATATTATTATCATTACCCTACCTTCGTATATAAAATTTTTTATAAAATTTCTCTCATTCATAAATTCTGCCAATGATGTGGCCATGGCTCCGGGCTTGTGCTCCTCTGGTGTATGTTTGATTGCTCCCCATCTATGACACAGTTTCAAATAGCAGTTAAGACCAGTTGGTGTTGTACGTGTAAAGGCCCAGTATAGCTGTTCTCTTTTATAGAGCTCTTAAATGCCACCTGCCTGGTATTGGGCTGTTTAACACCACTATAAACGCTTACTACCAGTCTCAGTAGAATACGGTTTATAAATGCTTTTTAAACTTTATATCCTGCAGTTTAGTAGATTTATTTATTTGATTTTTTCCTTTAACTCCACTTATGCCAGTCAAGGTTTCTGGCACCAACCGAATCTGTAGTTAGTTTAAAAGATAAATGTGATTTAAACAAACTACTAACCGTTTGTGTTGACATGATACCAAAAAAACTCTTATTAAAGAGAGTTGTGTTTTTCTTAGTGAATCAACCTATCATTTTCATCTAGGAGGCAATTAAGTTTTAGGAAGTAGCTCTTATACTGCATTTATTTGATCAAAAATATAGTAAAAGCAGAAATATTAATAGTGTTTAAAATAACTATTTTCTATTAAAATATATTTTAAAATGTAATTTATTTCTGTGATGCAAAGCTAAAATTTTAGCATCATTGCTCCAGTCTTCAGTGTCACATGATACTTCAGAAATCGTTCTAACAGGCTGATTTACTGCTCAAGAAACATTCTTATTATTAGCAGTGTCGATGCATAGTTTCAACTGATACATTTTTCAGAATTCTTAAAGAGAACAGTATTTTTTGAAATGGGAATATTTTGTAACATTATAAATGTCCTTACTGTTACTTTTGATCAGTTTAATGCATCTTTGTAGGATAACTACGGTGGCTGAGAGAGCTCAACGTGCTGCAACTTCAGAAAACTCATGCAAATAGAAAAAGCACCAGCAAATCAAGAAAACATCTTCATCAGTTTGACAGCAGGTGGTGCAAATGCTCACAATGCAAACAAATAAAGAAACTCACTTAATTGTATTTGCAGCACGTTTCTTTGCTTGGTTGTGTTGTGAACATTTGCAGCGCATGTGTTGTCAAATTGATGAAGTTGTTTTCTTAATTTGCAAGTGTTTTTTCTATTTGCTGCGCATTGAGTTCTCTCGGCCACTGTAGATAACAGTAAATAAATACATATTGCACATTGATGATGGTATCACCCTATATCTAGAGGAATATTTATCATAAATATTTGAAGGTGGTTTCTTTTTACTTTGAGTAGGGAACCCCTAGCGACAGAATTACCAATGCACTGAAGTCCACCTGCAACACTTTTGGTGGCATCTTTTGCACAGGCAAAACAGCACTACAGAAAATGTCAAAATCTAGTCTAAAGTCTATAAATTATCTTACGCATCTCTAAAGTCCTTTTTCTGTATCTTAATGGAAAAGGTCACCACAGGCAGAAGCGTTTTGTACAGCCGTGTGAAAGATGCCAGCGGGGAAACAAGATGATGACAAAAGCGCAGGAGCTTTACAAAGGAAGAGTTCAGAGAGCGAGGGAGGGCTGGTAATTCGCTTTGCTTAATTATGATTTTCTGAAAAGATTGAGAGAAGAGCAGAGAAAGGCGTCCACACTGATCCATTTTCACATAGCCCTTTAAGCTCTTTCCTCATCAGCTCCTCTTTTCTCTTTATCCTCTTTATCGCTCACTGGTTTCTCCGCTGATGCTCTCAGCTCTTTGTTGTGTTTGTTATCCATTAACCTCTCCTCTCTGTGTGCTGGAAATTTCCCATCACTCTCACCTCACCTCTCTGCTAGCACTGCTCTCCATAGTGATCGGTTGATGAAATTCACCGGACTGTGAGCCTCTGTTACAGCAGCTGTTCTGGAACTCTTCCTTTCACATTCAGTGGAGTATTTCAACCAAAAATGAAAATTTTCCCATTGGAGTGAAAAACAAAGTTTTATGTTTTTTTAATTGTTTCTTTTTGACAGTGATGAAATTAAATGGAGAAAAATAGATCTTAAGTACCTCAAACTGTGCTCAGATTTGTAGTCTGAAAACAAAATCAATTTGAAATCACATGAGCCAATATTTTATTCATAATATAACAGATAACATAAATGTTTAAACTGAGAAATGTTTAAATTGTATGCGCAATGAGCTCATTTCAAATTTGATACCTGCTACAGGTCTCAAAATAGTTGGGACGAGGACATGTTTACCATGGTGTAGCATCTCCTCTTCTTTTCAAAACAGTTTGAAGACGTCTGGGCATCTGGGTTATGAGTTTCTGCAGTTTTGGTGTTGGCATTTGGTCCCATTCTTGCCTGATACAGGTTTCCAGCTGCTAAAGAGTTCGTGGTCGTCTTTGATGTATTTTTCATTTAATGACACGCCAAATGTTCTCTATTGGTGAAAGATCTGGACTGCAGGCAGGCCAATTCAGCACACAGATTCTTCTACTACGAAGCCATGCTGTTGTAATAGCTGCAGTAAGTGGTTTTGCATTGTCCTGCTGAAATACACAAGGCCTTCCCTGAAATAGACGTCATCTGGAGAGGAGCATATGTTGCTCTAAAACCTTTATATACCTTTCAGCATTCATAGTGCCTTCCAAAACATGCAAGCTGCCCGTACCGTATGCACTTATGCACCCCCATACCATCAGAGATGCTGGCTTTTGAACTGAACGCTGATAACACGCTGGAAGGTCTCCCTCCTCTTTAGCCCGGATGACATGTGTCTGATTTCCAACAAGAATGTCAAATTTGGACTCGTCTTACCATATAACACTTTTCCACTTTGAAAAAGTCAATTTTAAATGAGCCTCATATGATTTGAAAGTCTTTTAGTTTTCATTCTACTCAAATTTAAAAAAAGCTTCCCAACATTTCCGGAATTCAGGTTGTATTACAGTCATGGCCAAAAATATCGGCACCCTTGGTAAATATGATCAAAGTAGGCTGTAAAAATTAATCTGCATTGTTAATCCTTTTGATCTTTTATTTTAAAAATTCCCCAAAATTTAACCTTTCATTGGATAATAACAATTTAAAATGGGGGGGAAATATCATTATGAAATAAATGTTTTTCTCTGATACACATTGGCCACAATTAACGGCACCCTTTTATTCAGTACTTTTTGAAACCTCCATTTGCCAGTTTAACAGCTCTAAATCTTCTCCTATAATGTCTGATGAGGTTAGAGAACACCTGACAAGAGATCAGAGACCATTCCTTCATCCAAAATCACTCCAGACCCTTTAGATTGCCATGCTAGTGCTTCTTCTCTTCGGTTCACCCCACTCATTTTCTACAGGGTTCAGGTCAGAGGACTGGAATGGCCATTGCAGATGCTTGGTTTTGTGCTTAGTGACCCATTTTTGTGTTGTTTTTGAGGTTTGTGTTTGGATTATTTTACGGTTGGAAGATCCAAACATGGCCCATTATAAGATTTCTAACAGAGTCAGTCGCTTATTGATTTGTATCTGTTGGTATTTGATAGAATCCATGATGCCATGTGTCTAAACAAGATGCCCAGGACCTCCAGCAGAAGTATAGGCCCACAACATAAAACATACAGCAGTTTATTTCATTGTACACATGGGGTACTTTTTATCCCTGTGTTCACCAAACCCATCTTGAGTGTTTGCTGCTAAAAAGCTAATTTTTTAGTTTCATCTGACCATAGAAGCCAGTCCCATTTTCTTGAAACCCTCCCAAACAACATGTGGCGATGAAGGTGCTGTTTGACAATTTTTTTTTTTTTAAGGTTTTCTGACCCCGAGACTCAACTACTTTCTGCAATTCTCCAGCTGTGGTTCTTGGAGAGTCTTTAGCCACTCAAACGCTCCTCCTCACCATGTATTAGGACGATATAGACACACATCCTCTTCCAGGCAGTTTCGTAACATTTTATGTTGATTGGAAATTCTTAATTATTGCCCTGATGTTGGAAATGGGAATTTTCGCTGCTCTAGCTATTTTCTTAAAGCCACTTCACTAATTTGTGAAGCTCAATTGTCTTTTGCTGCACATCAGAAATATATTCTTTGGTTTTTCTCATTGTGATGGATGATTAAGGGAATTTAGGCTTTGTTTCCCCTCCTATTTATATTTCTGTGAAACAGGAAGCCATGGCTGGATAATTTCATGTTCATAATCACTCTGGACTGCTTAAAATTGTGAATATGAATGGGAATATACTTCAGAGATATTTTACTCATAAGAATTTCTAAGGGTGCCAATAATTGTGTCCAACACGTATTTGAGAAAAAAAAAATATTTCATAATGATACCCCCCCCCCCCCCTTCCACCCGCCACACACACACACATTTTAAATTCTTATCCAATGAAAGGTTTGATTTTTGTGAATTTTTAAAATAAAAGATCAAAAGGATCAACAATGCTAATTTTGACAGCCTTCTTTGACCATATTTACCAAGGGTGCCGATATACTTTTTGGCCATGACTGTATATAGTCAATTATTATATGAAAAATTATCTTTCTGTCTGCCACTGATATTTAACTACTGGTCAGAAATTTGGAATAATTAGGATTTTTAGAAATGTTTTTAAAACTAATATCTTATGATTACCAAGGCTGCATTTATTTAATGAAAAATACAGTAAAACTGTAAAATTGTAAAATATTATTACAATTCATAATAGCTGTTTTGTATTTCAATAGATTTTAAAATGTAATTTATTTTTGCGATGCAAAGCTGAATTTTCAGTATCATTCCTTCAGTCTTCTAGTTTCATGTGATACTTCAGAACTCATTCTAATATGCTGATTTGCTGTGCAGAATAAATTAATGAAAAAAAAAAAAAACACATTTCTTATTATTATCAGTGTTCTTGTTTTTACTCCTTGTTTGCAGGTTGCTTTGAATAAATATGCATAAATCTGCTTAAAAGTACTGTATTTGTGAATACAATAGTCTTATGTGGTAAATGAACCAAAATGTAAGTTCTTATTCACTGAAAATCATAAGCACATGTCATGTAGACTATTTTTCTGGTGCTTCTGTGATAGCCCCTGGTTGCTAGAGCGACAGAAATTGTTTCTTTAAGTTCTGTTTCAGCTCCATCTCTCCCCCGCTTCTGCACACTGCTCTCTATCTCACCCAATCTAATGAACATAGAGCTGGAGAGGCGTCTGCATGCCTACGCCTCTCAGACGCTGCACATAATTGTTTCTCTCTGTCTCCACTGGCATCTGAGCTCATGTGTGAGAGGTGAATGGTCTGTCATACTCTTAATGAGCTCAACTCACTAAAGTCAGCTGTGCTCTGCCCGTTAGAGGAACCCAATTGCATTAATGAACAGAGAGAAAACACACATCACCTCACCTACCAATTACTGCTACAACAGACTATGGCGAGATCTCTTTGTGCATGTTTTGCGTTTTTAGCGTTTGCCCTTCGAGCGTGTTTTTATGCATACAGTGACCTTGTAATTCTGGAAGTGTACCGTGAGTTAAATGCGTTTTGTGTGTGTTTGAGAGTCTGGGCTTTTAATGCATGAATATATATATTCAGGTGAGCAGATATGCTTATGGAGCGCTGCTTGACATTGCCCTAATGATGTCGTGTCACCCGGCATCCACTGTGGCCCCACAGCCAATTAGCACAGACAGAGGGACTGTTTTACACACACAAGACAAATCAAATTACCCATCTGCCCTCATCCCTTGATCCCGCTCAGCCTCTTTTATTTATTCAGAGTCACTCGTTCATTTAGACACCGTGGGAGCCCTGGGTGATGCTGCAGGTGTGCGTGTCTGTGTGTGTTATGTTCATAAAAGCACGCGGGTCAAGAGTGTGTGCACTTAGCAATGCATGCTATCTTCCCCTGGTCAAGTGTGTGAACCATGCTAGAAAATGTAATTTTTTGTCTGAATAAAAACAGTAGAACTGCCTCTCTGCTTCAAATCATGTTGAAATAATCATACTCTCCAAAAAAAAAAAGTACCCTTTCAAAAGGTAGGAGTTAATTGGGACACTTTTTGCCATTGAAATGACTGGGCAAAAATTTTCCTATCAACTTGAATTCATCTAATTGTACACTTTAGGTGCTAATATGTACTTTTAAAGTACTAACATGTACCTTTAAGGTAATATGTTCCATCTAGGGGTAAATACGGAGCAAACATGTACCTTTTAGCTTTTGTACTTTAGGATAATGCCCCGCTGACAGCTTTGTACCTTTTGTTCTGAAAGTGTATGTATTAGATCAGTGCACTTAAATGCCACCACAATGGGATTTACTTTGTGGTTGGACTTTTGGGGAGAAAGTCACATAAGCTGTAAAGTACCAAACAATAAGGCATAAAGGATACATCGGTGTTATTTTATTATTTATTTTTATTTAAATTTAAAAATACTTTTTATTAATATTTATTTATTGAGCTATTTTTTCCAGTTTTAGTTCAGTTTTGGTTTATATTTAATTTATTAGTATTTTAAGTGCTTAAACTATTTCAGCTTTTTTTTTATCTAAAATGTATGTTTGAATTTAATGTCTGCTTTATTTTAATTAAAAAAACAAAACCGTTTTAGTCAACAATTATAGCCCTGGCATCCATACTCTATCATGTGCCCATAAAAGCTCTCTAAATTGTGTCCATGTTATGCAAAAGTTCTTCTAACCTTAAAGCTAAAATAAAAAAGCCATTCTGCAAAGTTTGAGAAAGTGTGAATTGCTTTAGGTCTGTTTTAAGGGGCTGTGGGTGGATTAAATGTATTGAATCGCTCTGTTCACTTTTTGCTCATTTATACATTTCAATTACTTGTGCGTTAGTCCACCGGTTGGGGTTTAGCGGTGTGTGTGTGTGTTTGTCTGGGGAGGGGGTAATTCTGTAAACTCCAGTTAGACTGAAGGTAACTCTGACATGGATCTGATTGGGTGTCTGCAGTGACCTTCAGAGCTGCTGTAATTAAGATGTCAGTCAAACGCAGCTTACTTGGGGAGAAAATAAGTACCAGCAAAGAATGTCGGAGGAACCTTATTATTATGACTTTATAGGCCAATATGCAATTTTTATAACTTACTGTACAAATGTTTGATATAGTACTGTTATTTTTAATGTGCCCTGTAGTGTAAAAAACTAATTTAGTTTTCGCCTAGGGTCTTGTGTCATTCAGAATTCAGAATCACATTGAGAATGGTGTTCAAATTCCTGTTCGGTTCCTGCTTTTTAAATAAAATATCATAAATGTTAGATAATATGAATAAATAAATGTTCGAAATGTTTTCTTTATACTATTAATACATTTGAACTAATAAATATTCAAAATGATGTTGTTGTTTTTTTACCATTTTTTTGCAGCACACATAATGTCATCAAATTTATGTTTTATTAATGCATCTGAAAATAATAATGTGGACTTTTGGTGGTGCTGTATGGTCAAATTAAAATCTGTTTTGATGGTCATGTTAATTGCTTTGACAGCAGTTTGGATAATTATATCAAATCAGTTAATATGTACAGAGGAATAAATATGCATAATTACTCATAAATGAACATAATTGATTATCTATATTTGTCAGAAAGCTTATGAAAATTTCTGTTCTGTTGAATTTTTGGAATTACAAATTAATAATTCCTATTCCTGGCATCGAGTTATTCAGCTTTCTGTGGGATGTGGCCAATTCAATTTAAATTCACACTCATAAATTGAAAAGTCAGTCAGTTCTTAGAGAGCTTTCTCACTGTTATATGTAACAAATTAGCTCAAAATGAGATGAACATAATCATAACTGGTTGTTATCAATTATATATTCATCTTCAGGAATTAACTGTAGCATTAATAGTACAATAAAATGATTTGTTCGTCTGCAGTACGGACAGTTTCAATCGTCTCTTGACTCTAAGGAAAATTATTTCAATGGTCACGAAAAATTAATTTCCTTACTAATACATTGCTCATTAGCATGTAACAAAACCGGAACGTTAAAGTGACCTCGTTTCTGTGAGCTGCAGACACAGACAACCAAGTGTGAATACATATGGATGTTTATTAAACTACACTACAGGGGAACATGCAACATTGAACTAAACACAAGCATACACACATAGATGCCAACGGAAGGAAGGCATGGAGAGAGAGAGAGAGAGAGAGAGAGAGAGTGCATAATGTCAGGATTTGCACATCAGCTAAACACAACCTGTTAGAACCATCAAAGAATTACATCACCTTCATCAAAAGTGGTCGAAGCCTAGAAGCGCATCTAAATAGTTAAGAAGCGGTTACTTGCATATTGGTTTTGGTTGGTGCTGAGTAAAGTGTCCTGCTGCATGTATAATGCGTAGATTCTTTATGAATTCCTTTAGGAGTGAAAGCTTCGTCATTCCAGCCACGGGTTGATTGGTCCGAAGTTAAAGTTACTGAACTCAAAACTGCCAGAAGCTCGGACTCCCCCCGAAAGGGGAGTCGCGAGGTTTCCACGGTGATGTGTGTCTCTAGGGCACCGAAGGTAAAGAGAAGAACTCGCCTTCTGGGTGTGGGAGAAGTTCTATCTGGATCCTGTAACACCCATTTTTGGTCAGTTTGACCAATAACAAGGCACATAGTTTCAGCGGAAAAGTGTTTCTTTGTCTCACTTGATGCCTCATTTTCATGTTTTATGACTGTTCTGCTCAATCGGTGTAATTCTTCCCACAGTACCGTAAGAATAGTATGATGCATTTCATGAGGTCACAGTGTACATCATTGTTGGAGAAATAAAGAGCAGATCATTTTGATATCAAGAAAGAGAAGGTTTAAAGATATTAAACCAGAGATGCATTCATACACCTGAATATGAGTGTTTAGAGCTTACTAATACAAATAACGTGTGGTCACTAGGCTAATATAATAAGGAAACATACAAACAACACATGCCTATAACAGATACCTTTATAACTGATTAATTATGGTCTAAATAAAGGCAATGTCTCTATGTGTGTGTGTTATGTGTGTTGTACTCGTGGAGGTAGTCCACTGGTCAGCCAGGCCGTTGGTGTCTGGTATCGGGGGTCATTTAGTTCTCTGGAATATGTTTGAAGTCCCATGGAGATAACAGATAGTAGTCTGTCTAACGTCTTTTTGACAGTGGGGGGCAACCATTGGCAATTTAGCACCCATATAAGGATCGAATGTGGGGCCAGGTCTGTGAATTATATGCAAATGTCAAAAGGCTAAAAGGGGTCTCTTAAGACATAAAGTCCCAAGGACCATCAAGGATCATAAGCAGATGTTACATATAGGTGTTGATGTAGGAGTTCAATTTGTGTAACTCGTATTTTTCTTTGTCAGGTGGTGTTTGAAGGTATCCGTGGAAACGGCTTTGAGGGAGACATCGCTATCGATGACGTTTCTGTTACCAAGGGGAAATGCAAACAAAAGGATAGCGTGGACAAAACAGGTCTGTACCATCAGTGACACTTCTACAGCACAAAAAAACCTTTCAGCCTTGATGCTTCAGTAATGAACTTCATTATATCCCTTCATGTAGATGACTAAATAACTAAAAGCCACATTATCAGTCAGCGTACAGATCGTATTTTTTGTTTGTTTGGGAGTCTTAAAGCAAAGGAAAAGACAAAAGCCTATGAGTGATGAAACAGCACTGGGAACTGACCTTAAACCAATCATGCCTATGCTGTTCCAAGACTTACTTTCTTCTGTTGAACACAAGTGGAGAACATTTGAAAGTGCTGTTTGGACTCTCAAGTTCAAAAAGATGAAAAAGTACCATAAATGCATCATTTAAGTAATAGATACAATGCAAAGATTGAAGTCATACAAATCTTGACATGCACTCTAGCTCTTCTACGTTAACGTTCATGAGAAAAGCGATGTTAGGTTTGTGAACTTTTCCTTTGAGTTGGTTCTTTATAGTGATTTGGTTGATTCAGTTCACAAAACTGTTTTGGACGATGCATTCATGCTTCAGCGGTAGTTAACCTTGTAAAGCCTAACATGAAATAATAGTCAGAATCTATTTTCTTTTTCAGTGTAGCAGTTTATTGAACATTTAATCAAAAATTGAAAACTCAGGCATGATTCAGAAGTCCAAACTAAGCTGAAATTTCTGATATTTATCATAACAGTACAAAAAAAAGTTCAGCAAACTTAAAAATTTAAGGCAACCAGCTTCAGCGGGTTTTTGAGTTCACAACTTATTTTGTAGGAGATTTTTGAGTTCTCAACTTTTTGTTGTATAAACTTAAAACAACAAGTTGAGAAAACTCAAAAATCTGCTGAAGCTGGTTACCTTAAATGTTTAAGTTCTCTCAACTTTAGATTTTTTTACAGCACTGTAAAAAAATATAAAAAATAATAAAAAGTTGAGCAAACTTAACAGGTTAAGGCAACCAGCTTCAGCAGATTTTTGAGTTTTCTCAGCTTTTCTCAACAGTTGAGAAAACTCAATCTCCTAAAAAATAAGTTGAGAAAACTCAAAAATCTGCTGAAGCTGGTTGCCTTAACCTGTTAACCAGCACCCCCCATTTTGGGCCTCACAGGTGAAAATGACCTACCTAAATTAAAACGGTAACAGTTCCTGACAAAAGTCCTGGAGCAATCCAGAAAAGTAATGGGTTGAAAGTCACATGTCTCATGAGTTTATATTTCAAAGTTGAAGAAGATTGCTCAACTTTCTTTTTTTTTTTACAGTGTATAGGAGACCACTTACATAAAATGCATACTGTATAAACATCAGTTGTCACTCTATATCTTGCAATAATATCTCATATGTAAATCAAAGCTCTGTAGTTTTTATTATGGAGGCAAAACATAATGCAATACAATAATTTAGAGATGAACAAATAAGCGTTTCTCAAATATGATGTTTCATATCTCATGCATTTTATCAGGAGTTATTTTTTTTAAATTATGAATAGATAATCAAGTAAAGCTAATTTCCTTCAGTCTAGTAAATGTTCATCATGAAATGCTTCTAAAAATATAAAAGTTATCATTGTTTACTTTATAAAGATTACACTGCAAAAAGACACGTGTACCACGACTTGAAGGTGAGCGTTTTTAAAAATTTAGTTACTTGCTAAAAAAAATATGAACAATTAATCAGACAGCAGTAGGCATGTAGACGATTATGTACAACAGTACATAAGAGTTTTCAGCAAAGTTTTGATTATAGTTCATAGATTTTTATAAATTTGTGCATAAATAATGAGATTTCAATCTGCTTCTCACACAAAGCTATCATGTGACTTCAGAAGACAGAAGCATAAGTCAAATCTTTCTATGATGTTTTTATGGTACTTTTTTTGTTCTTTAAGCTTTTAATAATACAGACAGAATATCAAACGGTTTGTAATGACACGAGGATGAGTAAATGATGAATTATTACAACAGGAAGGTTTTAGAGATGAACTGTCAGTAGGTAAGATGTGCCAGGACAGTGTTGCTGATGGTGGAGGCAGCTGTAGTGGGCTGCAGGGGCTCGGGCCCGGGGCCCAGCTCTGACAGCTCTGGCTTCTTCTCACCTCGTGCAGCCCTCTGATGGTGCGGCAGGCCTCGGGTCTCCTCCTGAATGCTGATCTTGGCACATGATGGGTGTGAATGCATGCACACAGACAGGAAAAGGCCCAGCGCCAGACGCTCTGAGAGAGAGAGAGAGAGAGACAGGGCAGCTGTCCAGAACACCATCCCCCTCAAAACCCACCAGATGAATTGATAAATTATCATTCTCATTACTGTAATGCAGGAAATATACTGACTACGTACATGGACATCAATGCTCCGATTTTAATACGATTAAGACAATACTCTGATTAAGCATCTACCATGTAAACAGAGATTTTTGATTACCTTAATCTGGCTAAAGTCATAAAGTAAACACAAATCGAATTAAGACATGTGGAGTATTCCTATTTTAATCGCATTATTGAAGTGCAGTACAGACATGTACACACCTTAATCAAACTATTACCGTCATGTAGGACTTTTCGCCGCATTTTGCGACAGGATACACACATGGCATTGGTCAACTGTTTGACGGCAAATAAAAGAGCTTCAAAGCCACCGTCATCTGTATGCACTTACAAATAATTAACTGCATTTGAAGCTTTCATAATATTAAAAATGAAACACCCAAAACTGTATATGGCATCATCACCAAGACGAACTATGTTTATAAGTGAAATTCTGGAGGGGACGTCGGATGGCGTCGTGTGATGATGTAATGACGCATGCCATTAATCGATCTGTGTACTATGGGAACATGACAGGATTATTCTAAAATCAACTCATGTAAACACCTTATCATAATATTGTCTTATTCGGAATAAGGTAAATACTTAGATTACTGATGTCCATGTAAATGTAGTCACTGTTTAATTTATGCTTTAGAAATGCCTAATATAATTAATTAAATGAATCACATTATCAATAATTGCCACTAAATGGATATACTGTACACAACTGATTAAAATTTTCGTTTTTGTAAGATGTCTTTTAATCTCATCAAAGCTCCATTTATTTTATTAAAAATAAGGAATAATGTGAAATATTATTACAATTTAAAATTACAGTTTTCTATTGGAATACATTTTAAAATGTAATTTATTTCTGTGATGCAAAGCCGAATTTTCAGCATCATTACTCCAGTCTTCATGATCCTTCAGAAATAATTATAATATGCTGATTTGCTGCTCAAGAATCATTTCTTATTATTGTCAATGTTGAAAATAGTACTGCTGTTTAAAATCTTTGTGGAATTATTAAGTATTAAACAGTTCAGAAGTATTCATTTCTTTTTCTTTTTCTTTTGTCAAATATGACCTGGACATATTTTCATGATATTCACCCAAATAATTATTTTTGAGGCCTAATGTTGACTGTCTGCCTGACATAAAGATAGAAATAAACACTTCTTGTGTCCTCCAGATGAAAGATTTTGTGGAAACAGTTAAAGCGAAATGAGCGCTCCTAGGGAAGAAATCTAACAGCCACCTCAAGAGTCATCTGAGATGTTCCAAAGCATACAACATCAAAACACATTCAGTGTCCATGGCAGCAGCTCCTTATTAGCCAACCTTGAAGATAATACAGACAATCCAGCAGAGAGAAGCTCTCCCTGGTTCCAGAAAAACTAATGAAACTTCAACATTACCCTTTACACAGCATTGTGCTTATTACATCTACAGAGACCTGGAGCAAGACAAAACCAATCTATATGTAAAATAAAAATATAAATGTAAAGTAAAAATGAATATCAAGAGTATATGAGCAAATACGAATATATGAATATGACTAGATAATTAATGTAGATCATATTTAAAAGAAAATATTGTAAAAGACTGTTCATCTGGCCTTCCTTCCAAAGAGCAAAAAATACAATGTTCACTGTTACACTTGGCATGAGACAGATTCACAAAAATTATTCTCAGAAACTACAAGATTATCAAATAATTATTCAGATTAGAGCAAGAACAATTCATTAAAAATAATGTATACTATTCCAACTATGAAGAGTATACCAGTAACCGTCCTTAAAAATGACCTCACAGTCTTTTATAGAATTGTTTCTTAAATCAAAGACCCGAATCATCATCACATTTTCAGGGTATAGTGATTTTTGATAGATTGAAGTCTTGACCTTTTTGATTCTGAATATTAAAAATGGCAGAACCCTTATTCTTACTCTGTGAAACCTGTCAAGAACATGTCCAGGCTATAAATATTGTTAAAATCAAAGGTATATAAGTCAAGTATAAGTATAAGTTTTTTAGGACTATTAGGTATGTGCTGTGTGCGTGTGTGTGTGTGTGTGCGTGTGTGTGTGTGTGTGTGTGTGTGTGACACTTCACCTTCTAGTTTATATTGCCATAATGCAAAACATCTCATTCTTTTGGAGTGGTTCATATAGATCACAAAAAACACTCAGTAAAATGTGTGGTTGCATTACAATAATGAAAATAGGCTTTTATATATATATATATATATATAAATTGCAGGAAAATGTCTAAAAACATTTCATTTTTAGTAATTTTTTTATGAATTACAGAGTTCACTAAATTTTCATCATATACATTCTGAGGAGTTCTGTCTAATTAGGTTTCCTTTTCAGTCCAACTGCTTAATTTGCCAGATGGTCTTAGATTTCAAAGCCACATTTCAATTCTTTTAAGTCACCTATCATGCAGTGTCATTTTTTTAATAGACAGCTAGGATTTAACAAATTCAATTTCTTTCTTTTAATTAAATGATACACCAGCTGTTAACGCTGACGTTTACACCACATAATGAACAAACTGTGTAGTTCCTATTTAATTGCATTATTTTAATGGTGTTTTTACCTTAAAAGGGGTTAGACATTCAGGAGTGTAGAAACTATCTGAAAAGTTGAAACGCATTGTAAAACTTGTCATCATGAATGTTAATGTAACAACACCTCAGCTCATTTGCTGAAAGGCATGTAAGCAAGCATTAGCACTATGGTGTATAAAACGGTTCAGCCCACTATTAAACACTACTGTTTGGTTTAAAGCAAGCTGCATTATTTTTGATCCGAAACGGATTCGCCCGCATACAGGCACCACTGTGCGATGTGCCAAAGCATGTGTGCTGGCCGCTAGGCATTTTGACAGTAACACGTACAGACATTTTCATATACCAATTCACCTAGCTCCTACTGCTCCAGCCTGATATATTTTTTTATTTTAAATTGTTAAACACCTCAGGAAGCCGTCATGGTAAAGTGAAAAGAAAAAAAAAAAAAATTCATTATTTCAAGTTTTAATGTAAGCTTATTCATTAGTCTCTGGAGGAGTACAGCTCTGCTCTCTCCTCTGTACCTGGGTCGGTAGGAACACTGGTGTTATATCTCACACACATACACACGGCCCACACAGTAAAACCTGTTCATGCCGCCCACAGGTGCTGAGCTGTGCTTACACACAGGAAAGTGTAACGTGAGCTGCGTGTGGTGCACCGCAGGGCAGAACAAAAGAGCCAAATTAATGATTAAAATCAATCATTGTGAAAGCTTCCTCACAGAGAGAATATTCCAGCTCTCAGCCGCATGGATGGCTGATAGCCGTTGTTTGTTCGGGGAAAGTTGTGTGTGCTGTTAGCTTGCAGGCTCTGTCTCTGACCCATGAGGCTTTGCTATAGAGGATATGTGCATTCATCAATGAAACTCCTCTCCTCTTTGATTCTTTGATGTTGTTCAGTGTCTTTCCTGTTGTGCAGTACATTTTGAATTCTGTGGGTATAACAGATTTTCAGAAGTCTGTTCTGGTGAAGCTCAAAAATTTTCAACAGGTTGAGTATTTACACGATTAATAGGAAGGATGCCTAAAAAGATGGGAATAAAGTGGGAATAACTTCACCTTGATTTTTAAATAGTCTATGTTAATTTCTACGATTTTATCAGGAAGGGTGAACTATTTTAAAGTGACACAAACCAGCTAAATCCACAAAACATCAGATAATTCTTCAAATTTCTAATAGAGAGCTGCAGGGATGACGTATTTCTGTTCACATGTTAGCATTTCGGGTTCGATCGTATTGAAGTCAATGTTATTTTTTAAATGGGTATTTGGTTAAATGCCTGATATACGGTCTGTGGTTCGCACAAGCTCAAGATATTTTCATGTTTTATTTTATGACATCAGTAAAACCCCCATTGGGATTTTTTAAAAAGCGTTCGCGTGTCTAGAAAAGCTTTTTACTAACAAGCGGCTAAATGCAACTACAGAGATTGTTGGGGACATTAAACATCATCAAAAAAAAAGCCTCTTGAAAACTGCTCTAACTCTGACATTCAGGGAAATGCTTTTTAAAAATAAAGACTGGCAGAAGCTTAGTGACGGTGACCATGGTGTAGTTTGTTTATAGTCTACATTTAGCTTTTTATTCTTGGTGATTGGCTTCAAAATTCTTCAAAATTGTCTTCATTTGTTAAAATTATTATAATGGATAAAACATAAACTTCTGTTGGTCACAGAGCTTATTTTCTGCAATAATTTTATCCATTTTATCTTTTTGTTGAGGGTAGCAGGGTGATGCTAACTTCCAGATTGGCCTTCAAAAATAGGTAATCTCTGCAGTTTTCTATGCTTAGCGATACTAATGCTGGTTTTCCCTCCAAAATGATGTCACTTCCTTTATGATGATGTCATTAAGGAACCGGTTTATGTTAGTTAACTGGATGGAAAGTGATATTGCACACTCAGGACTCCAAACAGGAAACCAATATTCTCAAGAAAACATATTGTGTAATATTGATTAGTAAAGCAACAAATGAAGAAACATTGGAATATTTCTTAATAAATTGCCTGATTTTCTAACAGCTAGAGAGTATGATTTTCATCTTTAGACATCACGGGGACATGAAAATGTATGGCATAGCCAGAATGACCCTGGTCTCCTCTGCTCTCCTCTGGCCTGTTCTGCTCGGGGTGCTGCCAATGGGAGCTCAACCGTGAGCTGTTCCTGCTTTAAGGATGAATGATGATTGGCTCTGACGTCGCATGTGTTACTGCGTCCCCATAAATCACACCATGGCCGGGATTTGGCTGTAGGGTGGAAAGGCGGAGCAGGTAGAACGAGAAAGAAGTATGTGTGATTTGAAACGAAGGTGACCTGTTGAATCGGAATTAGAAATCTGAAGACCCCACAACACACACACATTAAAACTTATGCCACCTAACTGTTGACTGTTGAAAGATCAGTTTTTGGACACTTTATTCAATAATTTCCCTCTCTCTTTGATTATAGGTTATAATATTAGACTGTTTTTTGATGCAGCCTGTCCACACATCTGTACACCCACTTTCAAAATTGCCCGCCTCCTTCAAAAGTCCTTGAGAGAGATGTCATGGCTCACACAATCTCGTTCTTTATTGAAAGGGAAGAATAAAAAGCTTTATTATGAATATATTGATTTCCTGCTAGCCAGAGAAATCCTTGATATAAATTCATATTGATTTTTTTTTTTAAATACAATACCTGCTCTTTATTTATTAAACCCATTTTGTTGGCAGCTTGTATGCATAATTAAATGTGCACGTGTATGTGTTGTGATTGGAGTCTGCTTCTTAAACAACACTGCAAGCATGTTTGGTCCAGCCCTCATCATCATCTGAGGCCATTTCCTGTGAGCTGTGCCGAAAGATATTACTCAACGTTACCTCTGAGGCATAATGACTTGTAATTGTCCTCACGCAGGTCATCTGTCTTCCGTAGCTCATAGATATTGCCGCGTACGGCCTCCGGTTCAGTCATGATGATGATGCCAGCCGCTGTAACCCCATCCGTCTGATCCATTATTTCAAAGTCCCGAGCTCCTTTGTGCCAAAAACTCAACAGGAGCACAAACCCATTTATGACAGCATCCCAAGTTCCCTTCTGAAAGGGGTCTGACCCTGCAGCTATTGTGTGGTTAAGGTTAAGAGATGATTTTCTTTACAAGAGCATTTTCTAAACTACATGTTGAGGTAAATTGCCCCATTTGGGATGTTTGTATTAGATTTGCTATGCTTTAGGCCTTGAACCAGTCACTTCTCTGTATGTACATCTCTCAGTTTGTATAGAAACTGGTCACATTCACTGTCAGAAATAATGTGCAAAAGTCTTACCTTTACAGCTGGGGCAGTACCCTTGAAAATTATATTAGTACCATAGAGTAGTAATATGTAACCTTAAAGAGATGGTAATAATAATAATAATAATAAATAAAAAAGGAGTTTACCATTTACTCACAAGTTGTTCCAAACCTGTATGAGTTTCTTTATTCAATTGACAAAAGATATTTTGAATTATGTTGGTAACCAAAGAGTTTATTTAAAAAAAAAATACAATGGAAGTCAATGGCTACCATCAACTGTTTGAATATTAGCATTCTTCAGAATATCTTCTTTCATGTTCAACAGAAGACAGACACTCATTTTGGTTGAATTATCCCTTGAAGGTACTACTGTCAGCCTTTTAGGGGAACAAGGTTTTAGGTTTTCCCTTTATTGGTACTGCCTCAGTGACAAGCTGTTGTACCCCTAAAGAAATACCAATTTTTGCACTTTTTTCAGAAAGTGTTGGTTTTAATACTTCCCACACAAAATACTTAGATATAATAAAATAGCAGTTGGTTTCACAGAAATTAGCTTTTGTAGAATTGTTGCACTCATTTGTATGAATGTTTAATTGGGTAAAGTGTTGTCCTGAAACACACCAACAATTGTGACCAACAAAAATCCCAATCGAAAGTGACTTGGAAATACTTTGGCCAATTTTCTGGGCATGATTTTCCAACCTTGCTGAATAATAGTTTTCAAATGTACGCTTTAAGCAATTACTTCTGGAGCAATGATGTTCATGTAGGAGATGCAGCTTTGAGTCCCACTCACTCCCACAATAATTTCATGTTCCTTTTCCACTGTTCTGTCAATATAAACTGGCAAATGGACAACAATTAAGAAGTGGTTGTGTAAAGTGTGTAATAGAGTGTTTGTCTTTATATTTACAGCAGTTCTGTCTGGGACACACCAGAGTCTTCACCTTCTTCCTGCGCTCGTCCAGCTGCTCTTCACCATCTGTCTGACATTCCTCCTCAGATGATACAGATACCCCTCAGCACACACACCGCCAGTGTAGGATGCCCCCCGCAGCAGCTTTAAGAACTGCCCCAACACGTGACCACCCTTCCTGCTACTGCCTCCTTCATTTCCTCCTGTTTCTCATTCCCTTTGTCCTAGCTTCACACCTCAAGTCTACTTTTTCTTTGGCTTCTCATCTTTTTGGTCACTTGTTGAGCTTATGTCTGCTAAGTGGCACCTTTATGATTTATCTAAGCATAATTTCCATTGATTTTGTGCATTTATGTCCATATATCATCTCAGTCGCCCCTGTGTATGTATCTGACACACCAAAGTGTCAATTATTACCAAAGATGATGGAGGGCTTACAGGGTGAGTAGACGGCTGAAAGAGCAACAAGGACATCCTTTCCCCAAATGAACTTCTTTCCACAGACTCAAGTGCATGGAGATGTGATTTCCTTAAGACACTATGATTGCAAGGAAGAGCGTGAGCCAGAACGGATGAGTGAAACAAGTGGTCACGAAGCTACTGATGATCTGAATGGACCTGTACATGCACGTGTACATGATATATTGCAAACTATTAAGCTGCAGAAAGAACAAACAGACTCCAACTGCAACTTCTAGGACTATGACAATGTGAAACTAAAGAAGCACAAATTTCTATCTTTTTTTTTGTAGTTATTTTGGTTCCTTTACGTGGTATTTCGTCAGTCTGGGTTTGCTGTACACTTCTTGTCCTTTGGCTTTCTTTAGCAGAAACCGCGTGCCACTGCTGCATTGCCGTTCAGTTCGTTATGGGGTAGAATTAGATTCCGAAAACGACAATGTGAACTTTGGACCAGAAGAGCATCAGTTACCTCACCCTCAATCTACAAGAACCATAAAGCACCTGGACAATTTATGAGAACGATCACTTTTAGCTTCAGTCAAACTGCCTGGAGAGTGTTGACTCTCTGGGTCAGTCGTTCTCGTTCAGCAATAGAACCGTATCTCTGACTGCAATGGATATGATTTGGGCACACGGACTCCAACAGATGGACACCTCTGGACAGACAAACTCCACTCTTGGCTTTGATGGTCAAGAATGTCATTTTGCATAGTGTTAGAGAGATATTGCATGTACGTGCAAGTTGCCATTGACAAACTTCAGACGTATTTTTATTTTGGAAGTTTTGAGATGGCAAGCAAACAGTGTTGATGTGACAAGTTGATCTAGACAATGTTCATCCTATAGTAATGCTGCATTCCATTTACATCGGAAAGTTGGACTTTCTAGCTTCCTACTTGGAACATTGCAATAGAATGCCACTCGAAGTTGCTTGAGACTGAAAACCTGTTGAAATCTACAACTTTTGGTGAGATGGTGGCATCCAGTGAGATGCACACACTTTTAAGCAAATAAAATACATCCATAGGTCAAAGTTACTGCATTAAATGATGAAGAAACACATTTAGCAAACATCTGCAGATAAATGCTAAAATCCTTTAAGATAATAATCATCCACCTGCAGAACAAATGCTAGCACTGTGGAGCATAATTTATCCTCTAATATGGCTGCTAGGGACTTCTTTGTTGACAATCAAGATCTGGACAGCAAACGGTAGCATTGCCATTTTATTTTCTTATACATCATCTTCCAAACTTTAGGCAGAGGAACGCCTTCATGTTTGGAAGTCGGAGACATTAAGTAGGAATATCCCACATCTGACTTTAAATGGAACGCAGCTTAAGTCACAGATGCCAATGGTTTAAGATTCAGATGCAATATGTTATGGATGATTTTACCTTCAAAAGTTGTGAAATGTAGGCTACCCTCCCTGAAACTCTTTTTTTAAAATATGTTCATAAAATAACATAACATAAATAAGCACATGGTTACAGTTCAGTAGCAATATGTGATTGTCAAACGTGTAAGGGCCGTCTGTGTTCGGTCTTTTCTGAAAGTTCAAGTACGTTTCATCACATCTAGGAAGGTCAGGCACAGAATTATAAGAACGTATGACGAACAGAAGGAACCATTTGTGCCTCTGTTTGAGAGTCCTTTATCAGATTTGCATATGCTTAGATGTTACGGTCCAATCGTATATCCAGTATATATTTCAATTGCTTTGCTCTAGTATTACTCATACTCGCAGTTCCATCCACAGTGGAGCTTTAAGGTAAGTCTGTTTACAATCATAAAATGTGCAAAATGATTTTCCGGCTTGTAATATTTGCTCACGCTCATATTTAACCAGTTCATATTTATCCTAATGTGGCGTACGTCTGTAGCTGTTGAAGAGATTATCATAGACTCGCTCCTCAGGTAATTCCATAGGTAACAGGGACAGGGCCTGGAATAATTCAACCCCAGTCCAGGTTCTCCTACAGTTAAAGACACTCCCGTGGCTGTAATACTGTTCCTCATGTTACCGTAAACGCTCTGAACTCTTGCACAATGCCTTCACTACATGTCATGTATAATCAGCTATCGTTTATAATCCATGCTAAGTTTAGTAGGACCTACTACAGAACACGAATGATTAGATTTAATGCAAGAAGTGAAATGAGAGCGAAACAATAAGTGGAGGGTTATGTCATTTTACGTTGCAGGATAGTGTGTTTATGTATTCCGAATGTTTCCTTTGTTTGTTTTAGATATCCCGGTGTGTGTTTGGTGACATCCCAATATTATCCAGAAGCCGTCATCCATGTCTGTGACTGTTTGTATTGTTCTTTGGCTTTGTATTCAAACCATGTCTGATTGTAACATTTAAATAGATCTGGTGTACAAGTCTGCATTTATAACTACGGTTTGAGGCAAAGGCGGGATCTAAATACTGTGCAATATAAGATGAAGTTTTATCATGCAGTTCAATGTATAAGCTCAAATAACACATGAAGTATGCCATCAGCCCTGGTGATGAGCAAATGAATGTAATCTAATTAGAATGTGAAATACTGGCCGAACTTCTTTGAATTGTAAATGTGCAAAATTCAGTGGAATGGATTTAAACATGGCATGATGTGTTAAAAGGGGATGGAAGTGCTTTGCTTAGTAATCTCAGCATAGTAACATTAGCCAAAAGTTATAATAAATGAACACAGAAGAGCAAGGGATATGTAAAAATTGGCTGGAAATTCCATGTTGGCTTTTCTTTACTGGCTACACTCACATGACTGAATACAACAGAACATATGAAGTTTGAATTTAATTTTGGTGCTAAAATGTTTGACATTTTTGAACATTCTGAAAGATTTCATACTTAAAAATTCTGTGGATTGGTTATTTTTCTTGTATTTTTTCCTCCCGACCACTTAACAGCCAGTCTCATTTTATGGTGATACTTTTTTTAGATACTGACATCTGTATTGTGTTGCTGTGTGAATGTAGCCACTATCTGAAGCTGTCATCAGACTGTAAAAACCAAATGTGAGGGTTGAGGACATCTTGTTGCAATACATTTAATGTGGAATTCATATTTAGTATATACAGATCAGGGGCCAATGAGACTATCAACTGTCATGCTACCAATGGGAAATCAGATTTTGTTTTGGTCATTTTTCAGAGACTCACTTGTGCGATCATCAACTACCAGTGTCTTCTGATCCACATGTATGACTCAGATATGATAGGAGAATCAAGCATAATACCACATGTAGCATTATCTGTGCGAGTAAAGTTAGATGTCAGTAGAATGCACCATAAGAAAAGGCCATTTTCTGTTCCTCCTGGAGCAAGTCAGTAGATTCCCATTTAAAGCACTGGTGAAAGTTCACTATGGATCTTACTGCCACATGCCCTCCTAGCTACTATTGCTGTGTTATACTATAAATATTGAGAGTACATGGGTGAATCTCACAAAAACATATCCACAGCATTACATTCTAAAATATTTAGGAAAAAATTGATATATGGAATTATTATTTCTTTTACATTTTGACATTTGTGACAATTAACCGAGTGCTTTATTATTATTATCATCATGTTCCATATTTTTTTTACTTTTTGTAATTGTCATTTTGCTTGACATGGACTGTCAATTCTGTTATACAGTAATTAATATAATACAATAACTTGGTATAACAGTGCACTAGTTAAAGGCATGATACACATTTTCATGTAGATTTTTTATTTTTTATAAATTTTTTGGCATTAATGGGAATGTGGTAGGAAAATGTACTTGTAAATTTCAAACTTTAAATTTTTTTGTTTTTGATTCACCTGTGCATTTAATAAAATACAACAACAAATCCCTTGACCAAACCTGAAGATCCGTTCGTGAAAGACACACACTCACAAAACCAAATCCCATCACTGCTGAAGAATGTCGTTGAGTGTTGATTTGATCATTTGCGGGCGGCACAGATCTGATCGGCTGTTCTGCCGTATGCAAAGCGTGCAAAGCGTTCAGACCAGAGAGAGAGAGTTTCTGTTTTTTCGTTTGTTTGTTTTTAGATATACCGGTGCACAAGTGAGAGAGCAACTTGTAGTGCTGGATGTTGTATATTCTCTGTCATGTAATGAACTATTTTAGAGGAAAAATATATTTCAAATGACTCCAAGATGTATTAATAAATAACCATGAAAGATCCACATTGTGTGGTTGTGTTCCTAAAACTTGCTCACTAGAGCTGTCATAAATGCTTAGATTATGCATCGTTGTTATGGCCTGAAGAATGTGTTACAAACATGATGCTTAAAAGACATGTCGCCGCATCTGTTAATCAAGAGCTCGTTCACACGCGCCGCAGGGGCCATTAACACTGACTGAAGATCCAAATTTACACCACACGCACTTATTTGCACATGGAAACCATTACTGAAAATTGAAAAATATTTTGAAAAAGCATACATAGCGGACATTTTTTTGGAGGATAATTTTTTGGTACTTGCATCTTAAATATGGTGATTAATCATTTTGATTGATTACGTTATTCATTAATCTTCAATTTATAAACAGCAAATATTTTTCACAGAATTTTTCAAACATCAAATGATCTGTGCTATTCACATTTAATTGTACAAATCAAGACTTTCATATATAGCCTAAAGACTCTCTCTCTCTGTCTATATATACACATATTAGAATATGGAATGACAAGGAGAAGACAGACAATAAAATGAGTTTTGTACGTTATTCCCAAAATAATTTGTATCTTATATAGAATTTTTCTTAATTTTACATTAACAATTTTGACAATTTACGGGACTTTATTTTTTGTAATTCTCATTTTGCTGGATTGATTGTAACAATATAATAAAAGAAAATCATGCAATACAATTACATGACATACTTTAAATAATGCTGTAGATCATTTAGATTATTTTTTTATTTTAATATTTTTTTTTTACTTTTTTGCATTACAGTAATGTAGTAAAAAATGAAAATATATAAAAAAACTAATTCAAAAAATGATTAGCATCTCATTGATACTAAAACACATTGATATGTTTTAGGACTTTAAGGTCTCCTTTATGTTCTATGGAAGAAACCCATATGGTTTTGGTAGATGATGGTGAGTAAATGACAGGATTTTTTTATTTTTAAGTGAAATATTCTTTTAAATCTCTTGAGCTATGAAAGGGCAACCTCTGAGCAATACCACTTCCTTTTGGGCTTAATTTTTTTATTGCATTTCTTTCTATTGTATTTCTTCCTCTCTCTCTATTTTTCACTTCCACCTCATCTCTTTCTATGGACTGTCATTTGTCCCCTGGTTGTCTCTGGATCTGTCAGTATGTCTATATTTACAGCTGCAGCTCCTCCCACATGCTCTCATCCTCCACTCCTGCACTGAGAGACTACAAACTCCATGACACTTGATCACATTTTTAAGCTTATCCTCAGACACCATCATCATTCTTAGAGCCCGAGAAAGCAGGACATGACAGAACAAGGTGCTTACATGAAAATATGATGTCTTGTCACTGAAAAAAGCAGCAAGAAAACACGCCACGCTTGTCGGGTTACGCTTGACTGAGTTCCAATTGGGGAGTTTAATTGCTGGTCGCTATGCTGCATTCGAACGGAGGGGACAAATTAATTAAAGAGAGCTCAGAAAGAAAGCAGCTGAACTCTGATACACATGATTTAAACATCTCTCTCTAATCAAACGCTTGAACGAAAGAACCTCCTGCCCTCAAAACCATACTCAACTATCACATACTAACCAGCTAATGACTAATTAGTTCATTTCCAATGCATCAAATTATCAGACAAAAAAAAAAAAAAAAACTGCCATTATGCGTTTAGTTTATTTGATCATGCTAGAATTGGTAACACTTTATTTTGATAGTCCACTTTAGACATTCTGCTAACAAGTAACTTTGCAACTGCATGTCAACTAGCAGTTATTAGAGTATTAGCAGACTGTCTGCTTAATATCTTCTAACACTTTATTTTGATGGGTCCACAACATACTATGAGAAAATTTGCAAGTGTTAACTTATTCTACTAACCCTAAACCTACCCTAACAGTCCATTCTGAGAGTTAGTAGACATGCAGTTGCAAGTTAATGAGAATTAATTGACATTTAGTTGACATTCTACTAATTAACTTTGTAACTACGTCTAAAGTGGAATATAAAGTGTAACCCTAGAATTTCTTTAGAATGTTAAAATATTGTCTCCCATCCAAGAGAGTGTTTATTCATTTATTTTCGTTTTAGTTTTTAGTACAAAAACATATACAAAAAAAAGACAATAAAATTGCCAAATCTTTAACTTTTTTTTTTTTTTTTGACCTGTTGAGTTATCCATAAACTGCTTCTAAAAATTGCAGTAAAGTTATCCGGCATTACATGGTAGAAAAGACTTGAAATGTAGCTAACTACCCACCCAGACAACAACAGTTTTGGCCCAGATCCAGCCCCCATCTGGCCCGTTTGAAATCCATGCAGGCCAGATGTGGGCCGGATCTGGGCCGACACTGTTTGCTGTCTGGGTAACTAACACTATGTGGATGAGAGATTGCATTTCTTGGGCTAATTTCCGGCACATGCACAAAGTTTTTCAATATAAGCTTGTTTGTGTAAACATTAGTTGCAAAAGTAAAAAAAAAAAAAAAGCCAATCCGTAAAAGACCGTGTCGAAAGGTTTGCAATCGACATTCATGCAGTCTTAAATTCTATATATTTTTTAATTAGCTAACTGTTATACCTTTAATTTATTAATAATGGTTTCAGAGCAAAAGGTAAATAAAGAAAGTTTCAACTCACCAGCAAACACTGACCGAAATGCGTGCTCCCGAGGAGTCAGTTCAAACAGCAGCTCAGACCAATCAGCTTCTACGTGTCACCTTCCTCATTTCGTTGCCATTGGCAACAGACTCAAATAAGCTTAGTTGAGTTGATTCAACGTAAAACATTCAATATAGTGAGGAAACTCATGTAAATTGTACACCAAACTCAAAATTCAGTACTACATAAATTGTAATTTTTTATGTTCAGTATACTTAATTTGGGTTAAAACTATTTCAAGGATAACAGTGCAGGTGATAGTGACTTTTTAAAGGGGTTATATGATGTTGCCTAAAAGAATATTCCCCACAGCGAGAATAATAGTTACGCCTTCTTTCTTTGCGTATACATTTGGGCAGTGTTATGCAAATCCTCCCACACAGTGATGTAGACATGTGGGGGCGTGTTTGAATGGACCGTTTTAGGGGAGCGTGGACGAGACTTTTTTAAAGAATATCTCTTTGGGTTTGAGATTTTCGTCTTTGCAACTTTAGGGATCTTATCTATGCACGAACAGCTTGTAACACTCCAAAGAGAAAGGAAAACTTGAAAATCGCATCATATGACCCCTTTAATGACGGCGCACCAAAGTATTAATACTAAGGTTTATGAAATAAATAAACAGGATATAAATACAATTTACATAGCAGACAGAGGCACTTAAATATGCATGTAATATATGAATATTGTATGACAGCCCATGAATAAACATCAAATTGAATATGACTACAAAGCCATCCACTGTGTATATAACAAACACTACCACTACAGTACACGATCACAACATGCCCACATTACAGATAAATATCAAAATAATATAGGATATTAAGTTTCTTACAAAACCAACAGAAGTAAAATGTTTTACCACTACGATGTAAAAAAATTATGAAAAAGTCATGACAACTTGTTTTTAAATTATTTTAACTCAAAAATAATTTAAGCAATTATAACTATTTTTTATAAGTTATTCTAGATTCAACTTGATTTTTTAAGTCAGTTTAATATTATTGAAATTCAAGGAGCCCAATTTAGTTCAATGAACTTAACATTTTAAGGTCTGACTTACTGGCACTAACTGGCCAGGTCCCTGAACATGGATTAATGCGCGGCAGTCAAATTCGTATATTAATTCAATATGAGTCCTTTCCACCATGAAAAAAAAATTCAGCAAATCTAGACATTAGACTCATATTTAATACATAAAGACGTCGCAGTGCAACAAACAAGGAGACAACGGGCAGACTATACAGCGAACCATCTAAATCGCGGAGGAATTTCAGACGAACAACTCGAAGTTGTAAGTCAGTTCGGTAACGGTTGGCTGCGCGAAGAAGCATGTTCAGCGACATGGATGAGGTGAGTCACCGTGAGTGAATGCTTGTGTAACAATTTTAGGGAGATTTTGTTTATATTAAACAAAATATAGAATATTGTTTATATTTAGCAGAATAGAGAAATTAGCTTTTGGGCTGGAAATCGTCCATCCAATCTGCCAACAATGAATATAAGTGAACTATCGAGGTAGACGACGCCCGAGCTGTTTTCTACGACGCATGAACTAAACGTCACCAGTTTTGTCAGCAAAGTTTGTTCTATTCAGACTAGATGAACATATGACACTTTAAATGATTTCAGAGACCACTATTCAAACAACTGACATGTTTTTTAAACAAGACAATCAGTTGGACGCACTGTAATCTGTTCCTCACAAGCTCGTTTCAGTGCCATTTGTTATTTTATTGGCCATCATATATTTTATATACAAGTTTGTTTTACGATTGCAAATTTCTTACTGGTAACAGATTACAAGTAACAGTGAATGCAAATTTTTTATTATGCTGTATGAATCGGTCATTTTACTCATGAACAAAAAGTCTGTAAAAGGGTTGTGTAAATTTTTGGGGCATAACTAATTATATTAGTTATATTATATTATAATAACCAACAATTCCACGTTTACCTCCCTTTGTTGGCTATGACTGAGCACGTTACAGTGAGGGTCACCATCCATCTTAATGTTTTTTGTTACTAGGCAGCTCAGATTATTTATCAGTTATGAGGCAATAGGCAATTTCGTTACTTGTGTGTGTGTTGTTTACAAGTAAATTTAAGTTACATAATTGTTTTTTTTTCTCTCTTTTTACAGGCACACGTTTGTCTGCAATTCTGAGACTGGATGAAGGGTAAGTTTTGCTTTTCTGTCCCAAATAAAGAGTATAAACTATATCTTAAGATAAGTTAATATTTGAACCACTTTAAAAAGTTTGTTCCCCCTACATGCGTGTTTTTCTGTTTTTACAGGCACACATTTGTCTGTGAGTCTGAGACTTCATGATTTTTTTCCTACATTTCTATCATTAGATCATTAGACAGCTGAGTTCGATCGGTTTCCGGGTCATAAGCTGGACGATGTAGGAGTGAGGAAACGAGGTCGCGGCAATCGGAGCTGCAGATCCACCGGTCAGTGTGGTTTGGCCTATTAAAGGGATAGTTCACCCAAAAATGAAAATTCTGTAATTAATTATTCACTCATGTTGTTCCAAACATTTAAGACCTCGGTTCATCTTTAGAACATGAACAAAAATATTTTTGATGAAAACAGAGGGCTTTCTGTCCCTCCACTGGCAGCAACGCAACTACCACAGGTCCAGAAGGGTTGGAAAGATATCATTAAAGTAATCTGTGTGACTCCAGTGGTTTATCCTCAGTTTTATAAAGCAACTTAAGTGTTTTGAGCAAAAAACATACTTTACCACTTTATTTTCTAAAAATACTGATCTGCAACACGCGCTCACAAGAGCATCATGACGCATGTGTGTTGTGTTGACATTGTGGCATGAACAAGCTTTGAATAATATTTTATTGTAAATAAAGTGGTAAATATATTTTTTTTGTTTTGTTTTGTTTTGTGCACCAAGCACTCGCATTGCTTCATAAATTGGTTAAATCACAGGAGTCAAATCACAGGAGTCACATGGATTACTTAAATGACGTCTTTCCTACCGTTCTGGACCTTGAATGTGTCAGTTGTGTTGCTGCCAATGGAGGGTCAGAAAGATCTCGATTTCATCAAAAATATCCTCATTTGTGTTCTGAAGATGAACGAAGGTCTTATGGGTTTGAAATTATATGAGGGTGAGTAATTAATGACAATTTTAATTTTTGGTTGAACAAATCCTTTATAACATTGTACGTGTATTTACACACAGTTATTGTTTTGTCTGTTGCCACCTCATTGCGTTCATTTATAGTAATCAGAAAGCCAAACCTCGGTCACACCTCATCAACAATCTACCCTACCACTGCCGCCATCATGTTTGCTACCATTTATTAACTTGGCGAAATGTTTGCTGCCATAGAGCCTGTAAAGTGCAGCCATACAGCTTCAGCAGCCCTTGTTGTTTAAAACGTGTATCTTGATTTGGTTAACATCTCAATCAACTTGGATCACAAATTTGCATCGATATTCAACCGACTTTGAGTACATTGTTACATCCCTGTTACTCACAAAAACAGCATAGGGAAACTTTTAACCAGGGGTGTCTAAACTTGGGTCTTGGATGGCTACTTTCCTGCAGAATTTAAACTTGCCTCAACTCACCTGCCTGGAAGTTTCTGGTATGCCTAGTAAGACCTTAGTTAACTGATTCAGATGCGTTTAATTAAGGAGGGAGCTAAACCATGCAGGACAGTGACCCTCAGAGCAGAATTATGAGGTTTAAACCATCACATTTTTTTTTAGTTATTCAAAATATTGAATGTGTTTCTTAAAGTATTTGTGTAATTTGAAGTTTGTCAGTGTGTAATGTATATATAATAACCAACTGTTAGTAATTTTTACTGTCATTTTCTGATTTTAAAGGCTCATGGTGAGACACTTCATACACACAAAAAGGGCATGCAAGCTGGCCTCCTAATACGAAGACTACGATGGTGCACTGCAGGACCCTTCTCCTTTTAATGTGCAAAAAAAAAAAAAAAAAGTGTAATGGACATTTGGGGTTTTTTGGATTTTTATTTTTTCAAGCTGGTCTCAGTGGTTGTTTCCTATGAGGTATGAGTATATTTTCAGCTTGTCTGGCAGTTTTTTGCTACTTCTGTGTCCTTGTTGTATACATATACTGGCATTCACACATTAGCATGCACAGGCAGGTTGTGTACTGTTCTTAATATTAAAAACCGGTTTATAAACACTGCAAGGAAAAACAAAAAGGTTTCAAACAAATGTGTATTTTGTTTATCTGTATCTAAAATAAAGTTTACATTATCATAACTAGAAAATTAATGTTAAAACCTTTTTGAACTTAAATTGAAACTGCAAATATTGTGAAGTCAAATGAACTTCAATAAAGCAGTTCAGCATAGGCAAGATTTAAAACGGGGAGTTGAAATGACTTGTACTTTTAAAGTTGATTTAACTGAAATTAAGGCAGCCACAAAACTTAAATTGAAATGGGTGAACATTTTTTACAGTGTAGTGCAGTCAAACAAAACTTGATTTCCCTCATATGCCATCCTCTAATGCACAATTAAGTCTGCTCTCTGAATTTACGATCAAATCCAATTAACTGAATAATTGTCAATATATTTTGAATATATGGTACATATACATTGTAAACAGAGAAGTTCAATTAAATATACAGTAGTCAACATTTGAAGTGGATCAAAAAAAAAAAAGTTAATCAAAGTTGTCCAAAGACAAGAACGCATTTTGGTTTTAGGTTAAGACAACTTTGATGAAAGGTCTTGATCCACTTCAGATGTTGACCACTGTATTTTTGAAATTGAAAATAGATTTAGTTACATATACGAAATATATTTCAGGGGCAAGAAAATACATTTACTTTTTTTTTGGAACCCTGTATTGCATTGTTCCCTGTTGATTAATATTAATACAGAAAAGTTTTCAGGGCAAAATATACATTTCAAATGCTTTTAAAAATATGTATATGTAATTTTTTTATTTTTTTTTTGAAAATGGTCAAAAATATTTATTGGTTAATTCATTAATAATACATTATAGAAACATTTTAGCAAATATATTTTGGCCATTTCTGTGGCAAAACCAAGACATAGTCAGCCCTTTAATTTCAGGCAGTTTGCAAAAACTGCAACATCCATTGAGCAAATTTAAGGAAAACAAATATTAATCTATATTTAATATTAATATTAAAGCTCTGCAACAGGACGAAGGTGAAAGCGAGAACGGCTCGAAGACGAGATGTCTTAAATACTCTACATCGCATCTTTTCATCTCGCCAAAGCACAACTATGCATATGAAGTGAACGAGGCATCTCTCTCTCTCTCTCTCTCTCTGGTCCTGTGTTTTCTCTCAGAACTTTATTAACAGAGATTTACTCCTGCGAGTCTTTCACGGACCTGACTTGCATCTCAAACACCTTCACTCATTCCCTCGCTGCCTCTAAATGCCCTGCTGCAATCGCCCGTGCAGCTCAATTTCACCAACAAATGCGTCTAACAGAGTCTGGTTAGGCGGGCCCTGGTGAGCCGAGGCCCTAAATTGAAGAGGAATTGGGTTTCTAACAAGACTCCAGAGCTCTGGTTAGCTTTGACAAGCCCCACCGAAAACACAAGTATTAAAGCGCTCCGCAGCTGACATGCACATTAAGACGGGCCACTGTGTTCTGCAGAGGAGAAACAGACCTCATGGGACAGAACTGGAGTGGCCAGGCAAACTCTAGTGTTCTGCATTATACTTCATTCTCGTGTTGTTCTGCTATTCTGTTCATTTGCCATTTTTCTCAAAGCAATTTCTGTTGGTTTTGGATTGTTATTTCTTCCATTCCACTTCAACACAATGTCTGCATAGTTTTCCCTAATCAAACATCATCTTTCGTTAAGCATTTTCATTACGTCACATTTAGTCATTTAGCAGACTTTTATCCAAAGTGGCATGCAAATAAGGAAAAGCACAAGCAATTTATCACACAGAAGCCAACAACATTTGCAGTGTCAAAACACCACATTTTAATATAATATATTAGTGCCGACATATACCAAAATATTAAAAGCAAACCAGAGTAGTTAAAGCGGAGGTGTAAATGTGGACTCTAACTGTTATAAAATGAATATGCATATTCAGAAAAATTCTCTGAACACTTAAAATATATTATAAAATTACACAAAAGACAATGAACAAGATGGAATTAAAGAGTTCAAGATTGACGGTCATTTCAGTTATTTGAGGGTGCTTGCAATTAATCACAATTATACACACACACGCAATTAATTTTGATTTGAATTATAACTAAGAATAAGCATTTCTTAATAAATTGCCAGTTATAAGTAACTGCAGAACCTGGAGACAGAACAAAAAATGACATCCCCTCAAACTAAAGTCATGAAATGATTTACCGTTACATGCTACATTCATTTAATCGCAATAAGTTAAATATGATTTACATCTTTACAAATTGTGAGTCTGATCATTTATCCAATATATTAAGATATTATGTTCTGCACATTAAAAAAATATTCGTAGTTAGATTAAATAAGAGCTCACAGAAGAAGTGTCTTCACTTTCAATTCAAAAATGTTGCATTAAAACATTTACAAATTATATACCATCTCCTTCTCACTTTGATGCAGATAATCATAATTAGATAAATGTAGCATATCCATTTAACCTCTTTAGTCTTTAATCCATTTGCATTATGCTTTACTGACTCCAAAAGATCCTCATCCTTGCTTGCTGCCCCATTAGTAGGTCATCTCTGGATGTGATGTGATGTCCTTCTTATGTAACTTGTCTCTTTTAACATGTATTTGCTAAATACAGATACAAGATATCACCTGACACAAACATACCCACACTATCTGGCTCTTTACACAAACGTGGGTCAGTAAGTCAGTCCATTAGTAGCCTGAGAAAGGAGCGGGTTACTAGTTAAGAGATCGTGTGATGGGGTTGAGAGCGCCTCTTCATACAAACACTCGACCTCATGCTGCATTATCTCGGAGCACAAGAGCCTGGTTTGCTACCAACTTCAGCTTTTTAAAGTAACACGCTAAAAACAAAAAAACACTTCAAAGATGACTGGTTATATTTGACCAGTAGTCTGACTCTTAAAAACAAATATGACAATGAAATATGAATATTTACATTTAGCATTATGCTTTTAGCCAAACCTGATTTACAAAAGGTTTGTAAGTCAGCCCCCCTCCCCCCTGAAGAAAGAAAAACAAAAATAAAGATTGTGGAAAATCTCAATTTTTCCCTGAGATTTGGAGCCAAATTACTGGAGATGTAAAATGACTTTAGAAACATTACTTTATTTTTACACAGAGCCAATGGTGACAGTTCAAAGATGAAAAGTTTTCAAGAAGTATTCAAGGTGGGGTATGTCATTTTTCAAAAGTGCTTTAGAAAACCGAGTCAGGGCCGAGGACCAAAACAAACTTGTAGCCAATCAGCAGTAAGGGGCGAGGAGGAGAGCACGTTCAGTGAACGACAGAAAGATATAGAAATGGCAAAAAAAAAAAAAAAAGAGGAAAAATGTCTGCGGAACGATAAGGCAAGAAGTAGGACCCGTGTAAATATCGGATCAGCTTTCCAGCGCTGGATAGAACTCAAGGAGCGGAAGGCCTGTGATCGGATGCCGAGGTTGCTTTGGTTCTTCTCAATACGTGAGTAACACCTTGTCTACACCTGACGCGCCACAACAGCTAAAGTCTGCCTACACTGGATGCGAAAATCATTTGAAATGTGTGCTAGTACATTATAAACAGAACGCAGCAGCAGTTTCCTGTCAGGGATTTGTCGCACCACGCAGCATCCAGTGTAAACCGCATCACTGATGTATATGTATATATGTGTGGGGCGGAGCTATCAAAATAGGGACGCGTTTGTTTTGGTGATTTCAAATATCAACATTGGCTTCCAGAAATTGCTTTACCCACATTTAAAGATATCTCGATACCTTTTTAAATTCTGGTTCTTATTTATTATTTCTATTGTCATATTCATTTTTAAGGCCCTAAATTGTTTATTCCCAGAGATATTGGGATCTCAATAAAACCATATAGAAGTCACTTTGCATACAGCTGATTCTAGTGTTAGGTCAAAGTCCACCTTGTCAAGTCGAGTCCTAGTTCAAGTACTCTAGCTGATATACAATTTATTTTGATTTATGATTGCATCTAAAGATAAATGTCTCAACTTCAGCCAAATAACTTAGGTCTGAAACAACTAAAGAAATGTTGATAGTAAATGCTTCTTCATATGCAGAGAAACTTGGCTGATACACATGGAAATGGATATTTTTTTATTGGTTTCCAGGTACATTTAAAAGTAAATTTGCAATCATTGATCATATTGCATTGATTTGCATTAACACAGGTAAAACTGACAGTGTGAGAATCATCAGAGGCGAAGACTGATGGTGAGTAATGTCTGGCTTTGGTCTCTGCAGGAGTTTTCTGTATTAGAGAGTCAGAGCTAAAGTCACGCAGCCATCGAGTCCTTGTGAAGGAGAGCGAGAAACAAACTTGGAGAATGAGAAGCACAGGAAAAACACCTTCCTGTTTAATTTGCAGACCCTCTAAAAGGGGTGCAGCTTAATGAATTGGAAATGGTATTATTCACTGGAGAACATGAAAGCAAACACGACAGAGCATGGAATAGTGCTACGTGGAAATGTATTTTATCACGTCCGGGAAGACACACCAGCGCTTGATTGGAAATGAAATCTTAGATGTGAGAAGCTTCGAATATGATGAGATGGGGGGGGGGGGGGGGGGGGTATTATTAAAAAAAGGGGGTATTATTGTCTTGCTTTACCATTGTACATATCCAAAATACCACGGTATTACCATGACACTATGATCAAAATACCACGGTATTACCATTGGCCAAATAAATAAAATAAATAAATAAATTTGATTGCAATAAAATAAACATTGACACACACACACACAAACACACACACAACAGGTCTTTAAACTAAAGGCTATTTGTGCCATAGCATTGTGTCATTACAAGGTCTAGTTGTTGAATGGATCTGGAGCATTGAATATTTCAAGCGATCATAAGCATGAATCAGTTCCAAAACAAATGGAGAAGATGACTCAGAGTCATTAGAGATGTTACTGAAGAAGAGCAGCGAACATGAAGTTAATGGGTCGGAGGGATGTTCTTAAACAGAGCCATATTGAGAGTCGTGTGTTTGAACATGTTTAATTAGTCCCTGGGGAAGGGGTTGTACCATATTTAGTGCTGAAAGAAAAGTGGCGAGAAAACATTTGTGTGACACAACAGGTGTCTAGACTCGATGACAGGAGCGACCTCAACACAAACACAAATAAACATGTGCAGTGAGAACACAGAAATATGACTTTGTCTGATGAATACAAAGAGCCAGTCTCATCCACTCTTTAATGATGAAAACAATGGGCTTGATCATCTACACACAAGTCTCACCAATCTGCTGCAGAAAATATTAGCAAAAGTCGTGCACAGATGAGCTCTCCTATTCACCTGCATGCTTTCAACTTTATCAATGACTAAGGCACAAAGAAAACAAACAATTATTTATTTCTGTTGTAATTAGTGGCTCCTGTTAGGGTGAGCATCATTATTATGATTGCTCATATACAGGGCTTTGTTCTAAACTGACATGGTTTGTGCCATTTTCTATATATATATATATATATATATTTACCACACACTTAAGGTTTATATATAAACACAAGAGAGAGATTTGAGGATTCAGCTGCATAGCAATATGTAAAAAAAACAACAAAAAAAAACTCAGTGGATACAGAAACAAATTACATTCAACTACATTTATTAGTGTTATTTTTGTATTATTTATACCATGATAGTTTATTATTATTTTTTAAAAATTCTTTAATTTTTATAATTTCAAATTTGTACTTTAAGTTCTAGTACTTTGTTCTTTTATTACTATTATTAATTTCTATTTAGTTTAATTTTTATTCCAGTATTAGACTTGAATAACTTTGTGGATTTGACATGGTTAACATTTACAATTTTCCAAAATATTTCACCAAATATTTATATACGTTACATATTTTATATCTTTATTTCTATTAAAAAAATGTTTCAGTTAACAATAACACTAACAATTATCTAACTTTTCTTTTTTGATTAGACACAAATTATGCTAACTTTTGCATGGTTTTTAAATGGAGATTAAAACTAAAATTTATATTTAAACATTTTTGAAGAACAAAAAATCATAAAATTATAGTTTATTAATGGGATTATTGTATTAAATAGTCATTTATTTAACCCTCATTTATTTGTCCTGGCGTATACATGCAGTTAAACCAAATAAAAAGAACAAAAACACAAAAAGTAAAAGACAATAGACCGAAAATACACAGAGCAAATCTTAATGCTATTAGTCCCTAATCAGAGAATGCCACCATAACTATGTGTATATGCTAATTAATGTAAATTGTTTAATAAATGCATTTTGAATCCTAACATAGAAAAGAGAAAGTAGAGGAGGCATATTGAATATTTCTAATTTTCTAGATTCCAGACAATAGCTGATGGAGAGCCCACAAGCATACAGACGTGTGTGTGCGTGTGTGTGTTTGTGTGTGTGTGTGTGTTTGAAAGCTTAACCTTTCGGTGAATCTCTTAAATGTCATGTGTAGAGTACTGGAGAGGACTCTCTTTAGCACAGCTCTCCAGAGGACTGCTCCTGTTTTAATAACCCTGCACCCAGGACCTTCTGAAACCTGCCCTGCTCCACAAGAATCTGCTAATGATTATCAAGCAAATACACAAGACTTTGTGTAAGAAAAAAAAAAATGCTGTTTCTGTGCCCGACAAAAGGTAGATATGAAATAAATGCACTTTAAACATACTACCAGCAGTTCTAAATCATATTAAACAAACTATGCCACAGCACCATGGGTGAAAACAGGTTGTTGACTTGTCAAAATTGTTTTTATTTACTCAAGGTTTTATTTAAGTTACAAACGCTAGCACTGGATTGGTAATATTTCAAAAAGTACATTTTTGCAAATTCTTTTCCCCCTAAAAGGTACATATTAGTACTTCAAGTGTACATAAGTATTTAAATGGTTATATTAGTAGCTTTGAAAGGGTCCCGCCCCAGTCACAGCTTTTGTAACTTGTTCTGAGAGTGCAGCCTGCATCAAACAGCTTAGGGAGTTTACTTGTTGCCTTACTAGCCTATCAGGCAATGACTTTGCAGGCAGTGTTTGTGTATGAAATAAATGGACTTCTGAGGCAGCATAATGATTTAATGATCTACAAAAAAAACAAACAGTTTATGCTCAATATTCATAAATCACCATCTTTATTGTAATTTGAAGGGCTCTGATAACATGTCTGTGAATTTTTTTGGACAGAGTGAGATGAAAGGATGTGTTGAAGACTATTTACCAGTTAGTGGAGCGCAAAAAAATTAAAAATAAATATTTCCCTCAGAGTGCATTAATCTGCTGCCATTCTTTGGATTTCAAATACCATCACTGAGTTTGTGTAATTTTTTATTTATATAATTCATTAATTATAAAATAATAAAATATAAAATGTGCTGTTCTCTCTATTTACTCTATTTAACAAAAAAATATTTTATATAGAAATAGTGTAGAATTTAGAGGTGAAAAAAAAAAAAGTTGATGCATATACAAAATTTAAGCACATATATACATATATTTTTTCAGGGAATATTTTAATAAATGTGAACATTTTTCTAATCAAAAAAAGCGTGTTTACATTCATTCAAATATTAGGCATGGTATTCTATACCCATGGCCACAGCATCGAAAATCAATCAGAATGACCCTGGAATTATCCTGTTGAGTTCTGCACGGCCAAATTTTCTTCAGCAAATTGTAAAATATATCTTTTCATGCATCACACATCTTGTGTTTTTCCCTCTAGAAATGAAATAAACTCCTGCTGTTGTGTAGCATTTCATAGCACACCATTCATTTCCCCCCCTATCCTCCTTTAACTTCAGGAGAGTAAGTTTCCTTAAAACTTCTTACAGGAAAACAACAGATATTTGTGACCAGGAGGTGAAGCTCTCATAAACACAGAGAGAGTGTAGACTGATTGGATTTTGATTTAGATTTATCAGATACATCTGAGCAAAATAAGTAGCCAGCTGCCTCATGAAGGCACGCACTAAACATTTCCATCCCTTTCCTTCAGCTTTTAGTTTTTGATTTGGTTTGCTCTGATTGTCTTGTCCTCCGTCCATGCCGTAAAAGTACAATTAAAGATTGAAAGACCGATATAAGCTCAGTGGTTCATAAAAAAACCTATTTGCTTAGGAACACCCATGGTAAAATCTTTCAAGCTGCTTGCAGGGCACCACACAGCATCAATAATGTTGAGAACAGTATTAAACATAATATCTGATTCTCTAAAAGAAGTTGCACCGCTTCAGCATGCTGTATTCCAGTACAAAACCATGCATCTCGTTCACTTAAACCTATAATCCAACATAACCATAGCAGTCCATGATGCTATATGTTCAACTCTTTTCAAACTGCCTTGTGCATACTGCAATCAGAACTATATTTGGGAGCATGCTTGTGTCATTACAAGTTGAGAATTAGGTTGTAAAACTAAAGAAACATAAAACATAAAATGTGCAAACGAACTACGCGATCAGAGGACACAGTTGATTTTGGTGAACTCCCAAGTGTGTCGTCTTATCGTGTTAGCACTAATTTTCTAGAAGGTATGATATGGATAAGCCTTTTATATGTGAAAACATTCATCATTCCATCATTTCAGCTGAAATACTAAAGTGTCTGAAGCAGAATTGGCAAATGTAAACCTCCATGGGACTTTCTGCTACTGTAATTTCTTCAGATTGTTTCCGCAAGCATGGTTTCTGAGCTGAAACACCATCCTAGATGATTTCTTACATGATTTCTGCCAATAGCTGAAGTGAGCACCCCAGTGCCAGATGACTCTCTCATATGCTGAAGCAGCACTTCACCGGATTTTCTTCTGTCCCTTCGGGAAGTGACATTTAAGTACTGTTGGTTCTTCCTCTACATCTTCAGCTTGCCCATTTTCTTCCTCCTTTCTCAGGGGCTTATGTGCTCATCCCTCAAATTATCACTGAAATTATTTTTTCATGCATGTTTGGAATACAAGAGTAACTGTTGAACTTGGTTGACACTGAATAACCACAGCAACCACTGAAATAACTACTCAATTCTTTCTTCCTTCGTTTCTTATTCAGCAAAGATGCATTAAATTGGTCAAAAGAGAAAATAAAAGACATTTATAATGTTCTAAAAGATTTATATTTCAAATAAATGCTGTTCATTTGAAGGTAATATTCAAATAATCTGGAAAATATCTCACATTTTCCACAAATATATTAAGCAGCAAAATGGTTTCCAGTATTGATAAGGATAATTTCTGAAGGATCATGTGACACTGAAGACTGGAGTAATGATGCTGAAAATTCAAATTTGCATCACATGAATATATATATATATATATATATATATATATATATATATATATATATATATATATATATATATATATATATATATATATATATATATATATATATATATATATTATTTTTTTTTTTTTTTTTTTTTTTACATGTTTTCAAATAGAAAATAGATATTTTAAATCATTACAATTTTACTGTATTTTTGATCAAATAAATACCAGTGTTATTTTAGTACCATTGAGATACTATAAATTGTTAATATTTTAAATTGTTTTATTTGTTTTCTACTTTCATGTTAATTTTAGTTAAAGCTTTAGTAATTTTGTTGTGTGTTTTTGTCATTTTTATTAGGTTTTGTTGTTTGTACATAAACCTATTTAGTTCATAAAAAAATATATATATATATATATTCCACTTTTAGTTTAGGATATTTTAGAACAAATCTAAATGTAATATAAATTTGTTAATAAAAAAAGATTAAATAAATGCAATTATGTAACGAGTGTGTACAGTTACCTTTTTTTTTTAATTAACAAAATGTTTTATGTTTTTAGTTTTAGTTACTATAATAACCCTGCTAAATGCTCATGAAGGCTGCGTAAGAGAACTCCTTCAAAAACATTGATATAGTGAACAATCACACTAAACGGACCTCAAATGACTCCTGATTCACAAGACTGAAGAATCTGATTGATTTTTAGAGTCTAATGCTGTATTTGATAAAGTGTATAAAAGGTCTTGAAGATAGGGTCAGGTATTGGGAAACCTGATAAGGAGTTAAAAGTCGGATGCCGTGTTTAGTGTGCTGATATCACCGGATTGGATTTCTCTCAGTGGACTGGGCTGACGCTGACAGCGGTAGTCCTCAGACAGAGCGTAAAAGGAGATGTGCTCACAAGTCAGAGATCAATGACAGGGACGAGCGAACATTTCACAGGATAGTCGCTAAATGCCACCAAAGTACAGCCTCAAAAATTGCCTCTGATTTGAAGTGGCACCTTTCTGACCTGAACTCAAAAACTATATGTTGTGAGCTTTACAAGGCTAAAATTTATGGCAGGCTGTTTTTCTAAACCCATTCGAGGTCAGTGTGCAAAACCTGGACCCTTGAATAATGGGAAACACTGAATAGCTGAGATGAGTCCATCTCTCACCCAGTTTTCTACATATACGTATATATAGATTTACACTTGAAGTAAACCTTCAACCTAGAATGTCTTTATAGCCTCCAAGATTATGTCTCCTGGAGCATGTGCACACAATGCCGCAAACATTATTCACTCACAATGGCTTAATTTGCAAGAAGATAATGCCGTCATACAGACTGAACAGCTGAAGAATGGACTCATGAACAATATGACATCAAATATCCTTCTCATGCATGAAACCAAACACAACAGAACAGGAACCACATGTACATTTTTCTACATGTAATTCCTTCATTAATTTAAAAAAATTTTAAATTTCCAGCAAGCAAAGAAAAATTGTTTCCGATTAAATAAATTAAGATCTTGCGTGCATGTACAGTAAATATGTCTATGTTAAGAAGGCTAAAGTAGAAACAGAGTGTGAAATCCACATTTCTATTAGTACAACTGCATGTTGCATAATGGACTCCAAATTTAGGTACTCCAATACGATGGGGTCCAAAAGTTTGACACTGAAAATGTAATCTAAAATCATGTTGCTTTTCACGATGCGATTTCTCCAAATCTGCTCTGATCAAAAAAGTCTCATCCACATCTTTAATGGCCTGAGAGGGAGTAAACTTTCAGCTAATTTTCATTTTTGTGCACACTATTGCTTTAACTTCTGCATCTGTAGACTGCGTGTGATCTGTATGCCGATTTGTGAAATATCAGAAAATAATGTACAATATAGGGAAAGATGGTCCTAAAAGTGAGCTCTGAAAGTCTGACCTTGAAGAAATTTTCTTTGATGACATAGTTTTCCCTGGTCTCACTGTAGGTGCTGCAAACAAAAGAAAATTGCTGAGTGGCAGAGACTTACAGCAGCTATCAACACATATAGTTCAAAACACCAAAGAGTTACTGAGATGAGCACAAATGGGCTGATCTAAAAGTTGTTGACCGAGGAAGTATTGGCAATATGAAAAGCATTTACAGGATGTCAATAACAGCAACAGCAAGATAAAAAAGGGTTTACATGTGCCACCTCAAAAACACCGTGCTAGACAATAATATTGTGCATCTTATGAGTTTATGATTTTATTCCAATATGTCACCGGAGTGCAGTTTTGAGTTAGGAAGGCCTACGTACATGAAAAATTATATTATTGTTATAATTAAATATATAGTTTAGTAGCAATCACTTGAGCATGCTTAAGGAGACATGCTAATGTTAATACTAACTTAAGATGGTGCCGCGCATGGCAGCCATTGTGCTTGGCTCTCCAGTTGTTTTAGTGTTTTTGTTAGTTTTTCCTTTTTTATTATTTGTTTATTTGTTTGTTTTCCCGGTTAAACAAGGACTTTTAAAACTCTGCTGCTCTGTGTTTCACGGAAACCTGGCTGAACGACACCATTCCAGACAGCGCCTTACATCTGCCTAATTTCACGCTGATCAGAGCAGATTGTGACGCAGAATCAACGGGGAAATCGCACGGTGGGGGACATGCTTCTACATCAATGAGAGGTGGTGTACAGATGTAGCTGTGTTAAAGAAGATGTGCTGTTCAGATCTAGAAACGCTTTTCATCAACTGTAAACCTTTCTACTCGCCGCGGGAGTTCTGCTCGTTCATTCTTGTGAGTGTTTACATTCCACCGCAAGCGCATGTGAGCTCAGCTCTACAGAAACTCGCTGATCTGATCACAGACACAGAAGAACAACACCCGGACTCTGTTTTAATCATTCCAGGGGACTTTAATAAAGCAAATCTCTCCCGCGAACTGTCAAAATATAGACAGCACGTTACATGTCCCACCAGAGACAGTAATATATTGGATCACTGTTACACAGCGATAAAGGACGCATATCACTCTGTTCCACGGGCAGCTTTAGGACTCTCTGATCACTGTTTGGTTCATCTTAGTCCAACCTACAGGCAGAAACTGAAATCAGCAAAACCTGTATTAAGGACTGTAAAGAGATGGACTAATGAGACAGAGCGGGTTTTACAAGCCTGTCTCGACCTTACTGATTGGAGTGTTTTTGAAGCTGCTGATGATCTGGACAAGCTCACAGAGACTGTAACATCATATATCAGTTTCTGTGAGGATGTGTGCATTCCTACCAGGACTCATCTAACTTCTAACAACGACAAACCGTGGTTCACTGCAAAACTCAGACAGCTCCGTCAGGCCAAAGAAGATACTTACAGGAATGGGGACAGAGTATTGTATAAATAGGCCAAATACACACTGGAAAAGGAGATCAGAGTGGCAAAGAGGAATTATTCCAATAAGTTAAGGATCCAGTTTTCTTCCAGTGACACGGCTTCAGTGTGGAAAGGTCTGAAAGGCATCACCAATTACAAGACACCAGCCCCCAGCACTATGGAGAATCAACAACTGGCAGACGATCTTAATGAGTTCTATTGTAGGTTTGAAAAAACACCATTCACACTTCCTGCAACCCCCCTCTCCCCCACACCTGAACTGCAGATAGGAGAAGATGACGTGCGCCAGGTCTTCAAAAAGAACAAGAGAAGACAGGTACCAGGCCCAAACGGTGTGACACCAGCCTGTCTGAAATCCTGAGCTGACCAGATGGCCCCCCATCTTCACACAGATCTTCAACAGCTCACTGGAGCTATGTGAAGTCCCCTCATGCTTCAAACACTCCACCATAATCCCAATCCCAAAGAAACCCAAGATTACAGGATTTAACGACTACAGACCTGTGGCTCTAACATCTGTGGTCATGAAGTCATTTGAAAAAGTGGTTTTGGCTTATCTGAAGGACATCACTGGACCCTTACTGGACCCCCTTCAGTTTGCCTACAGAGCAAACAGGTCTGTGGATGATGCAGTGAACATGGGACTGCATTACACACTGCGACACCTGGACAGACCAGGGACTTATGTGAGGATCCTGTTTGTGGACTTCAGCTCGGCCTTTAACACGATCATTCCAGACCTCCTCCTGCCCAAACTAACTCAGCTTTCCGTGCCCACCTATGTCTGTCAGTGGATCAACTGCTTCCTGACAGACAGGCAGCAGCTAGTGAGGATGGGAAAATACACATCCAGCACCCGCACCATCAGCACTGGAGCTCCTCAGGGCTGCGTTTTCTCCCCACTGCTCTTCTCCCTCTACACCAACAACTGCACATCTAAAGACCCCTCTGTCAAGCTCCTGAAATTTGCAGACGACACCACACTGATTGGCCTCATTCAGGACAGTGAGGAGCTGGCTGTCTGGTGCAGTCTTAACAACCTGAAGCTCAACACGCTCAAAACTGTGGAGATGATTGTGGACTTCAGGAGAAACTCCCCTGCTCTCCCCCCACTCACCATCATTACAGCACTGTGTCTGCAGTGGAGTAATTCAGGTTCCTGGGCACCACTATTTCTCAGGACCTCAAGTGGGACATTCACACTGACTCTATTGTGAAAAAGGCCCAGCAGAGGTTGTACTTCCTTCGCCAGCTGAGGAAGTTCAACCTGCCACAGGACTTGCTGAAACAGTTATACTCCGCCATCATTGAATCCATCCTCTGCACTTCAATAACTGTCTGGTTCAGCTCAGCTACCAAATCTGACCTCACAAAACTACGGAGCGTAGTCCGGACTGCTGAGCGAATCATTCGTACAACCCTCCCCACTCTCCAAGAACTGTACTTATCCAGAGTGAGCAAAAGGGCTGGTAAAATCACTCTGGACCCCTCAAACCAAGCACACTCCCTCTTTGAACTGTTGCCGTCTGGTCAACGCTACAGAGCTCTGTGCACCAGAACGACCAGACACAGAAACAGTTTCTTCCCTCAGGCAATCCATCTCATGAACACTTGAACCTTTAACAATAAACAAACACACAACACTATCATACTTTTTATTTTTATTTTACATGCATACTTATAACACTTCAAATTTGCACCTAACATACCGAATTGTCTATTTTGTATATTTTGTTTGTGCTATTTGGCACATTGTCCATTTTTGTATATTTGTGCATTATTTTATTTTAAATTTTTTATTATTATTCATGTCCTGTCCTGTTGCTGTCATTCTGTTGCACTGTGGAGCTACTGTCACTAAAACAAATTCCTCGTATGTGCAAACATAGCTGGCAATAAAGCTAATTCTGATTCTGAACTTACAGCTATATTCTGTATATATATGTGTTTATTCTCCTTTTCATTAAATATGTGCATGCATTATTTACTTCCCGTCAACATACACACATAGCTACTACTAAATTTGATCATGATTGCACATTACTGCATTTTTGAGCTCCTGAATTGCTCAATGTTCACAGAAACTTCTAAATCTACTCCTATTGTGAGCCAGTTGAAGGATTATACATTTCCATTGTTACCGTGACACCATAAAATTAATCTGACACTGTAAAATAACATTAAATCTTCCTGGAACAGAAAGAAAAGGAATTATCTCCTGAACACTAAACTAGGATTTATGGCCAGTCAGGAATGTAGCAGGCCAAACGTACCTGGAATAACGAGTCGAAGTCTCAGTAATTTACCAAAATTGAGGCAACTAAACAAGCCTTTTGGAGTTAGCTTCTAGAAAAATAATATAGTATAAACACAAACAGCCACGGGGAGTTATGCATTTTCAGCTGTTTAGTTTAGGTAGGGCTACTCTAAAAGTTTGCGCAGTGTGCAAATTCACCATGCTAGTTTCCGATTTGATATCCAAGCAAAGTATTGACAAATTTATCCACAAAAAGCTGGTTTGTGACAGGGTTGCATTAAAACAAATTGGCTCATGTAATCACAGGTTTCACTCACGGATAGCCATTTGCTTTGTGCTGCATTAGCTAATGGCTAACACTGGCACAACTGGTGAAAGTTTGTTTTGTAGGCTTTTATTGTTCGGGGTCTCTGGGACTGCAAACAACGAGGAAGTAAAATCTCAACAGAACATGAGGGTTAAAAGTACTGTTAGCATCTATAGAGGGCTGCTATGAAGCCATGTAAACTCAGACATGCAAATAAAGAGATTTGGCTAATATATTCATGGTTTGTTCTTAAAACAGTTTATATTCGCCTTACCTCTGTTTTCCCTTCAACAGTCACTGCTCACTCAGCTCAACCTTGGCTTCCTGTGAGCATCTCTGTTTCAGTCCCTCATTTCCATCTGACCACATGACAGTTGGCTTTAATCAGCATAATCTCAATTTTAATTCCCTTCCCATTAACCTTCTGCTATCATTTGTTTTACCATTACAGACTCGCTTAATTGCTTTCAGGACTAAATTAGAGTTTATTTCCAAATCATAGCCAAGATAGCTTTTGTTAATTAGCGGATTGGTATTTTCCTCACAGCTCACAGATAGGCCCAGAGGTTTTGAGTAAAGCCTGAAGTGGGTTATCTGAGACACGGATTTACTTAGCTAAATTCAGAGATGTTTACAATTTCACAAGATGGAACAAAGGGCTTTCAGAGAAATAGTTCACCCAAAACAATTTATATTTTGACATAATTTTCTCTCCCGCATGCCATATATGTTTGCATCCCTAATGGATTTACATGCATAAGTGAATAATGCCAACATTTTCATTTTTATGGAATCCTTTTTTTTTTTTTGGAACCTGCAGAAAAAACATTAATTTTGAATCGACATTCTGCCTAACATCTTCTTTTGTGTTTCACAGAAGAAATAAAATAATATGGTTTAAAACAATGAATCTATATCTAATCTAAGTTAAAAGACCTGGGAAATCTTAAACATTGAATGTTTTATAGTTTGTGCCACAAATAGCTATAACATCTTACAGCACTGGAGAGACTTTGTTTAGCAGATAAAATGTGCAGGCAGTTGAGAAGAAAGACTTTAATCCCACAAAATAAACAGTCTAATCGATTTTTTACTCCCCCTTGAAGTGGCTCCCATGAAGTATATTCATACCTGCTGTATAATCAATCAGCTTCACAATTTACACTTTGCTTTGCATTTCTGAGAGGATGTTGGGTCTTTAATGGATTTTAAACTGCTGTCCAATAGATGCTGGCCTGAGGTTGAAACACTCATTGATCTGATGGCAAACCAAGTACTGATATCAAGTTACTGCTGACCGCATGTCACAACCTGTAGGCTTGTCTGGAACAGGCATATTACTACATTCTGGCTGTTTATGAAGAGCAATGATTAGACAAAGTTTGATAGCAGGTTGTTCTAATCCTCAAATTTGATTGGCCAATTGGTGTTCTAGAGCACTGTTATAACATCATTAGTTCTTTTCACAGTTTGCATCATTTCTTTCGTCTTTGTTGTAGGGACTTTTCAGTCTGTCCGCAAGTTACATTGATACGTCATTAGGTGGCAAAAAGTGAGTCATTCGTTTAAATGATTTGTTCAAAAATGCCGATTCATTCTGTGAGTGATTCACTGAATCATTCATTCAAACCAAATCTTTTAAAGAAATACTGATTCATTTTGGAACCAATTAACTGACTGTCTTTATGAGTGAGTCAGTGTGTCATTCACCTAACAGTTTTGTTCAACAACACCGATTCATTTAAGAATGAAAAAAGGGACTGTCTTTATGAAAGAGTCATTGAATCTGCTGCTATTGTGTGTTTTTCGGACATGAGCTACAGTTGCTGATATTGTACTGGAAACTATTTTCCTTGGTGGGAATGTTTTTTTTAAGTTTGAACTGTACAGTATAAAGGCAATATTGCACTAGTAATCAAGCTTGACACAACAAGGACAACAATATTTACAGTACTTAAAATGCTAGCTATAAAGTGACTTCAAGATAGCCAGCCATTTTTTTCTGATCTGTTTAAAATGCATAAAATTAACCCCCCCCCAAACAAAAAAATCATATCCTGTGTATATACAGTATCCACTGTTGGACACTTTTAATAAATAAACTGAATAAATTAGTGTGTGTGATAAGTATGTTTTAAAGGAGTGTAATTTCTAAAAGCAAACAGGACCAAAAGTGTTCATAGTTAACACAAGAAACACCCATTAACAGAGAAACAGTAATTGCATTAAAAATAAATAAATAAATAAATAAATTAAAAGAGAGAAAAAGACAAAGTCTGAATGAAAGGGAAAGAGAGAGCTGGACAGAACAAAAACATCATTATTAACAGCTGCATTTAGAGGTTTCCAAGGTCAGTCGGCAGAGTAACAAAATCCTGTTCACGCCTCCACTCACTAAATTACAACTGCTGGAGCGTTTGCTAAAATAATGAATTTCTGCAATTTATTCAAGCCGGTTAAAACCTGCAATTTTTCTCCCTCATTTTGGTAAACACTGTCATTACAGTTTTCATTTTTAGATAAAATCGATAATGGGCTTCAACAGGAATTAAAGCTACTCTTCTTCCCAGTGGAGTAGGACAAATATGCAGGGTTCAATTACTGTATGATGTTTTTGTACTATTTAAAATAATAATAATAATAATCATCACGAGAGGAGAATTATCATTTAGTCTCTTATCATCTCAAACAAGTCACTTATTTTTATATATTTTATGAAAATGTTCTGTACAGAACCACAGCATGTCAGGTGCATGTTCAAATTAACAGGCATGCATTGCCTTCAGGAATATGAATGTGAATCTTACAACAATATTCTCAATCATTTGACATTGCCCTTGTGTGTTTGTATAATTAAAACATGCAATGCCAAATGCATAAGGTGAATGTGTGTGTGGATGCAGCGAGTGTGCGAGACTGAATCCACAGACAGAGGCTGATAAAAGGATGTATAGAGGACAGGCTGAGTGTGATTGAATGACAGTTTATGCTGCTATGATAAGCCTCATTTATAATGGCTGCCCAAATGGGGCCCCTGGGCCCTCCCGCCTTCAGAAGAGCCCCATCATTACAGACTGACTGATGACAGGACGAACCGAGCAGACATCATCCTCTTCATTTTAGATTTATGATACGGTGGAGTCACTCGTTCTTCTGTCTCTTCTGATGAAGGGAAAGCACACAGATGATATTCATGGAAGGAGCTCAGAATTTCAATTTTCAAAACAAAAGTATCAGGTACTGCTCTACCTGAAACTATACACACATACAATACAGCAGGGGCGTCATGCACTCATCATTTTTGAGGGGGCACGAGTGGGGGGGGGGGTCGTCATGTGACACACAGCAGCCACAACAGCACTTATGTTTTATTTTATTTATTTTTTTCCTTTTCATTCGAAACATTCCCAAACGCATTACCTATTTCATGATATATCTCGATTCTCACTCTGTTAGTTGATCTATAGTGAGCGATGGTCAAAGTAGCCTAATAATGTAGTCTATTAACTATGGATAAAAATCTGTCTGTTTACTTAAGTAACAGATATGGATGTCGTGCCATAACATATTTTTTAATATGACTGACTTTATATTTAATGTGAATAAAAACATTGTAAGTTAGGCTACTTTTCATAATTATCGTTGAACGATTGAATCACTCTGGTGTGATTGTATTAAATATAGAAAATATCATAAAATATTCGGCTATTTTTTGTCTTTTGGAAGCAGAAATCCACTTGGCTCAAAGATCTGTGCCCCTCACTTTGAATGTGCATAACGCAAACGTACAGACACAAATGCATAGGCGGCATTAAAAAAAACAAAGAAACAAGCAAAAAAAAAAAAAACAGGAATAATTTGAAATACTATTACAATTTAAAACATTATTTTTTCTATTTCAATTAGAGCTGGGCAACGATTAATCGCGATTAATCACATCCAAAATAAAAGTTTTTGTTTATATAAATGTGTGTGTATTGTGTATATTTATTATGAATATCTAAATAAACACACACACACACACACACACATGTATATATTTAAGAAAATGTGGTAAATTTATATATTAAATATAATTTATATATAATATAAATTATATCAATATAAATATATACATGTAAATGCATGTAAATATTTTCAAAATATATACTGTATGTGTGTGTATTTATATATACATAATAAATATACACAGTATATATTATATATAAACACAAACTTTACAGAACCGTATGCTAATTGTCAATCATCTTTGACGATAGTGGTCCTGACAGAACTGTGCATCTGATCCCCCAGGATTCTTTTCAACATTACACGTCTTAAAGTTTACTGTCATTTTTGATCAAATTCATCTGTCCTTTCTGAATATAAGTATTCACTTCTTTAAAAAATAAATAAATAAATAAACCAACCAACAAACAAACAATCAGACAACTAAATATATATTTGTCTTCAATAGCTGACCATGCATGTTAAACAAATTAAGATAGCAATCAGACATGCTCTTCTAAATGCTTTCCATCTCTCATATTGTGGAAGGTACAATTCATTTAATTGAATCAGTTTGAATTATGTTTATGTAAATGACCCGGTTCATGTAAACAAGTCCCTGCATTGTCTTGTTTGTAGCTAAATATTTTGCATACTCTGTTGTTCATTACTTTTTCAACTTACATAAATTAGCTGTCACCCTAAAATCTTCATTGTTTTTGTGCCAAACAGTTGATTTCTCTTGCAGTGGTTTTGTATGTTGATTTCAAACATTTAATTCAAATAAAATACTTGCAAATTCTGTCCCTTAAACTAAAATGCCAATATTAACCTATACTTATATATACACACATGTTTGGTAAACAAGTGATCATAATAAAGCCACACTAACATGGATTCATGCAAGAGAGTTAACTAGATCGTTAGGGCAAATTTCATTTTAGGTATTTTTCAACAATGTCAGGCTGGGGCAAGTTGTCACATGTTGTAAAATGTGTTGTGAATTGTGCAGTGGACATCTTTAAAATTTTTCTTAGGCTAAATTTTATCATGCATTTATATAAAAATGTATAAAAATATTGAAAATAAACCTAATGATATTCGCTGAAATAATCATGGTGTGAAAAGTGTGACAACAGTATGTATAATATGTAAATTGGCTATATAGGACTCACCTTAATGACCAATTAATTTGTAAATAAAGTTGCTGAGTTATTTTATCTAGCTACTTTACAATTTCACAGTGAGTATTTGTAAGCTTACCTAATCACAGAAAACATTAATGATTCATGGAGCAACTTGTTTTAATTCACTCACTGCAAATAACATATTTGATCATGCACAGAAATGCGTTAATTGCAAAGGACAGGCTTTACCAACCCTTTCTGCTATAATCTCACTGTGAGGTTTTGTTCTATTATATGTCTCTTCTGAGATCAAAGGTTTAGGATGTGTTGTTTGAAAGCACCAATTAACTGCTTCTTTTGTTTTGGAAAATTCCACAATTTCACTTATGCCGCTCATTGCAAATATGTGCTATTGCTCTTAATATGCCTTCACTTAACAACAGAGGCTTGTGCAAAGTTGTTATTGAAAATGTTTTACACCACATACAGTGGTGTGAAAAAGAGATGGCCCCCTTCCTGATCTTTTATTTTTTTGCCTGTTTGTCATACTTTAATGTTTCAGATCAAACAAATTTAAATATTAATCAAAAGATAACAAGTAAACACAACATGCAGTTTTTGAATTAAGTTTTTTTATTATGAAGGGAAAAAAAAATCCAAACCCTCATGGCCCTGTGTGAAAAAGTGCTTGCCCCCTAAACATAATAATTGGTTGGGCCACCCTTAACAGCAACAACTGCAATCAAGCATTTGCGATAACTTGCAATGAGTCTGTTACAGCGCTGTGGAGGAATTTTGGCCCACTGATCTTGGCAGAATTGTTGTAATTCAGCCACATTGGAGGGTTTGAGCATGAACTGCCTTTTTAAGGTCATGCCACAGCATCTCAATAGGATTCAGGTCAGGACTTTGACTAGGCCACTCCAAAGTCTTCATTTTGTTTTTCTTCAGCCATTCAGAGGAGGATTTGCTGGTGTGTTTTGGCTCATTGTCCTGCTGCAGAAGCCAAGTTCGCTTCAGCTTGAGGTCATGAACAGATGGCCGGACATTGTGCTTCACGATTTTTTGGTAGACAGCTGATTCATGGTTCCATTTATCACAGCAAGTCTTCCAGGTCCTGAAGCAGCAAAACAGCCCCAGACCATCACACTACCACCACCATATTTTACTGTTTGTTGGTATGATGTTCCATACCATGTTCCATACCATGTTCCACGGGAAGTCGTGGCCTAATGGTTAGAAAGTCGGACTTGTAATCCAAAGGTTGCAGGTTCGAGTCTCGGGCCGGCAGGGATTGTAGGTGGGGGGAGTGAATGTCCAGCGCTCTCTCCACCTTCAATATCACGACTGAGGTGCCCTTGAGCAAGGCACCGAACCCCCAACTGCTCCCCGGGCGCCGCATAAATGGCTGCCCACTGCTCCGGGTGTGTGTGTGTTCACTGCTCCGGGTGTGTGTTCACTGCTGTGTGTGTGCACGTTGGATGGGTTAAATGCAGAGCACGAATTCCGAGTATGGGTCACCATACTTGGCAGTATGTCACTTCACTTCACATTTCATGTTCTTTTTCTGAAATGCTGTGTTACTTTTACGCCAGATGTATTGGGACACACACCTTCCAAAAAGTTCAACTTTTGTCTCGTCAGTCCACAGAGTATATTCCCAAAAGTCTTGGGGATCATCAAGATGTTTTCTGGCAAAACTGAGATGAGCCTTTATGCTCTTTTTGCCCAGCAGCAGTTTTCGTCTTGGAACGCTGCCATGCAGGCCATTTTTGCCCAGTCTCTTTCTTATGGTGGAGTCATGAACACTGACCTTAACTGAGGCCTGCAGTTCTTTAGATGTTGTTGTGGGGTCTTTTGTGACCTCTTGGATGAGTCGTCGCTGCGCTCTTGGGGTAATATTGGTCAGCCGGCCACTCCTGGGAAGGTTCACCACTGTTCCATGTTTTCGCCATTTGTGGATAATGGCTCTCACTGCGGTTCGCTGGAGTCCCAAAGCTTTAGAAATGGCTTTATAACCTTTTCCAGACTGATAGATCTCAATTACTTTCTTTCTCATTTGTTCCTGAATTTCTTTGGATCTCAACATGATGTGTAGCTTTTGAGAATCTTTTGGTCTACTTCACTTTGTCAGGCAGGTCCTATTTAAGTGATTTCTTGATTGCGAACAGGTGTGGCAGTAATCAGGCCCAGGTGTGGCTAGAGAAACTGAACGCAGGTGTGATAAACCACAGTTATGTAGGATTTTGAATTTTGTTTTCCCTTCATAAAAGAAAACCTTTATTTAAAAACTGCATGTTGTGTTTACTTGTGTTATCTTTGATTCATATTTAAATTAGTTTGATGATCTGAAACATTGAAGTGTGATCTAACATGCAAAAAAAAAAAAAAATCATGAAGGGGGCCAACACTTTTTCACACCACTGTATTTGTTTAGTTTAGCACTTTCATTTTTATCCACTTTATTTATTTATAACTTCAAAAAGTGTCTTGATAATATAATTGCATATCTATCTATCTATCTATCTATCTATCTATCTATCTATCTATCTATCTATCTATCTATCTATCTATCTATCTATCTATCTATCTATCTATCTATCTATCTGTCTGTGATTACAAGAATCATCATAATCATGATTCATGATCAATGATCAATGAATAATAAACACTGATTTTTGTGCAGTTTCTAGCACAATAATATGCTATGACCTCAAAACACTTTTACCATAGTGTATGATTTGCAAAGTAATAAATCTTGAAGTTTAAATTACAATCTGGGCTGCATACTTCCAACCTAGGCTTTGCTTTCAACTTTAAGGCTTTTAAAACTTTTTAGAAAACTTTCAAGGAAGACTGAATTTTTAAGGAACTGAATTTGAATTTAAAATGCACAAATGGAGCAACAGTTTGAAACAAATCTTGTTTAAAGTTAAAAGTTAACTTGAACCAGCCAGCTGAGCAATAACATATTCGGTTTAAAGGAATAGATAACACATCTGAAACAATAACCCACAAATAATTCACATGACTCCAGTCTATCAATTAAGATTTTGCTTTTGTTAACAACTGTTTATTGAGTTTTAATTTGTGGAACAGTAGTACAAAACAAAAAGCAGCTGTACAAATTTAAAACCCACCCCTTGGTAGACTAAATAATTAAATAAATAATAATAATAAACACATTAATTAATATTAATAGATAAACAAATAACAATAAAATAATTTTTACAAATATTTTAGAAAAGAAGACCCAACATTAAAAGCTGAATGCCATGAATTAACAGTTTTCACGTTAGATCCATGTATACGAGAAGTAGAGAGTTCCATCGAGATAATGTCCAACAAATACACAGTCCAGGTTCATCTGTCCATTGTGTGAGGAGGATTCCAACGGTTGACCAGCAATGCTTTTGCTGCTGTGAGAGCAGCTAACAGTAAAGATCTTTGTTGGATGGATAAGGTGAAGTCCCAAAAGTCATATAAAAACGTTTCATTGGAGTCAAGTAAACCCTATGCAGCAATTTCCAATGAATCATTTGGTGATTAGGTTTTTAGAAGACAATTTAAACATACCCCATACCTGATTGGAAAATAAAACATGCACATCCTCATTAAGATCCTTAGCCCAAACAGTAGTAATAGATAAAGGTTTGTATGGATGCTCAAGAAGAAAGAGATAGATGACTGAAGCAGAGGAGGGCGATTCCTCAGAAGGAAGGATTAGTTTGTGTAAAGGATGAACAGGCAGAGAGTTCCAAGGCACCCCATACACCCGTAGCGCCGATCTAATGCACAAATACAGAAAAAAGGAGGTGCCTGGCAGATTATACGGAGTTTTAAGATTCTGGAAGGATTTTAAACCAATATCATCATAGATATCTCCCAGAGTGTTTACTTTACTATGAGTCCATTGCAGACAATGAAATGGAGTACTGCCTGACAAAAGGTTATTATTGTGGCAAATAGGTGCCTGTGCCATTTTGTAGCTAGTTGTGAACGTCTTTCAACATCCCTCCATGTGGAGAGGAGATGGGTTACAGTGGGACCAAGAAGAAGAAAAGAAACTGATACATGAGAGAACATTCATTTTAATCACCGATATACGGGCCTGAAAAGAAGTAGGAAAACAAGACCAATTTTCCAAATCTGAGGATACTTTGGCTAGAATACCATTATAGTTTTTTAAGAAGATTTCCTGCAAAAAGAGGCCAAACGCACGGAGCTCTACTCGAGTGCGACTAGGTTCATGAGCACATCACGTGACTCTCCCAATTAAAATCCTGTTAAGTGAAAAGCTGTGTGTTTGTAACAAACAAAATCCATTAGTTAAGGCCTTTTTCATTTTAAAATGTTGCTTTTGATATTCATAATTTTGCTTTCTCCAATAAAAAAGTTTTCTCATCTGGATGAGGAGAGAAATATGCAAATATCAAGCACCGTTTACAAGTGAAAACATTCCAAAGCAGATTTAAACAAATATGTCTGTGGATTTTGATGCAGAGAGAATGGATGTTTATCACTGGACTCCAATTTTATAGTAATATTATGTATTGTATGTATATGTATTGATTTATTTTTTATTTTTTTATTAAAAACACAGCTTTTGGCTTCACATGATATTAAGAAGGACTGGAGTTGTGTGGGATACTTGTGGATTATTGTGATGTTTTTATCAGCTGTTTGGACCCATTCCGACGGCACCCATTCACTGCAATGGATCCACTGGTGAGCAGGTAATGTAATGCTACATTTCTCCACATCTGTTTCCATGAAGAAACAGCCTCAGGCCATCCAAGATGTAATTGAGTTTGAGTAAATTTTCAGCAACACAAGGCCACACATTAAGTTAACTGAACAATTCTAGCTAGCTTGCAGTGTGGCTCCATGCATGAAGCGACCTGTGGATTGTGCGATTATTTGTTCCTTGTCTTCTCTCATACAGTTGTGTTTGACACAGTAATTTCACAGCACTGATCAAAAGAGCCGAGAGCTGTTTGTAAGCCTTTAAAGAGACGCCTCTAACTTTGTTTCTCTCTTTTCTCATTTGCTCGAGCCTCACAAAGGTTGTTCATTAGAAGGCGAATGTTCGTCTCTGGTGTGTGTGATAATCCGTTTGTGTCCAGATTTCATGCCTGCTATCTGTATCTGCCACGAGTCCACCCGCGCTGATTGAGTTGGTGTGGTTAATCAGATCGGAGCCGCTTGTTTACAATGTGTGTTTAATTGAGATAAATGTGATGGATGTCCTCTCTGTGTGAGTGAGGTCTGTGTGAAGTGTCTCTAGTCTCTGTTGTTTAGGACTCTAATTTACATGTACATAGACGACACGCAAACTGATGCATCTAACAACTATAAAATGTGGCATTCACCTCTCTGCCACCGTTTATCGCTGGAATTAGAGTAATGAGCAGGAATGGAACAAAGTCAGTTCACTGAACAGCCATCCTGGTAACATGTACAGACAATAGTCCATATCTGATATGTCAAAACTGTTTGTAAAGATACATTTAAAATCAGCAATGAAATCTGACAAGTAATAGAATCATAAACAGTGTTGTTTTAGAATTATTTATGCAATATTTGAAAATGTATTCCAATTTTGAATTAGCTTTTATTTTTATATTTTCAGTTTTCACTTTAGTTTTAGTAATTTCTATTATTTTTAATTTCTATTTAACTTTATTTTTTATTTCAGTTTCAGTTATTTTTATTAATGAAACTTTTTATTTCATTTAAAATGTTTAAGTATTAGAATTATAAAAAGTGTTGTTTTAGTATAATTTATACAATGTTTTAATTTTCATTCATATTTTTAAATTGACTTTTATTTTATATTTTCAAGTTTCATTTAATTTGAAGTTTTAGTAAATTTGTTTTTCGTGTCATATTTTTCATATATATTTTTATTTGAGTAATTATAATAATTATACTTAATTCATTTCAATTTCAAGTATTAGAATCATAAACAATGCTACTATTATTATTATTATTATGTTAGTATTATTTATACATCATTGTAATATTTATTAACATTTTGAATTAGCCTTAGTTTAGGTTTTGTAATTTTGTTATGATTTTGTCATTTTTAGTTCACACACACACACACACACACACACACACACACACACACACACACACACACACACACACACACACACACACACACACACCATTAACTAGCTATTAACTCTTTTCAGTTTTAATGATTTTAGTAATTAAACTTATTTCATTTCAAATGTTTAAGTATTTAAAGTTCTAAAAGTATTTTATTAAGCTTTCGTGTGTAGTTTTTTTCCATCATATTTATAATTTCAGCTTTCAATTACCAACATTTCTTTTTTTTTTTTTTCTTTTTTTTATGGTTTCAGTTATAGTTAACAATAACAACACAAAAGCAAATTTCACAAAAGCTTCTTCAAATCATGCTAAAATTTTTTAGAAGCAAGCCAAGTTACACTTTATGTAGTAAACAAAGTCAAAATGCTTTTTGGTATATGTAGAAAAAAAATCTACAGAATAGATTTAAGTGAAGTGAAGTGACATACTGCCAAGTATGGTGACCCATACTCGGAATTTGTGCTCTGCATTTAACCCATCCAACGTACATGGACATATAAAATGAACAGAATAAACAGCATGTAATAGACAGAAGAGAACAAAATAAGAATTGAACACAACACAATGGAAAATACAAGACTGTAATAGAACTAAATGGGAAAAAGGGAACAGAACTGAACAAAATATAATGACACAAAGAGTACAAACCATAATAGAACAGAACACAACATAAGTTAGCAGAGCAGAATAGAGTGAGTATGATAAATGTGTTCCTCGTGTGAGCTCGGCTGCCAGTTATCCTTTGTGATTTCATTTATTTTCCTGATCACGATGCCAAACCATCAGGCAACCTTGAGCCTTTATAAGAATATTAAAAGAGAGGGATTAGAGACGGACACAGATGGGAACACAAACATACCACCACACAAATGAATGATGGGGAAAGACAGCATTAGAGCAGGACAGAAAGACAGAAACAACAAACCAGACGTTTCTCCAAAAGCTAAACTCCAAATCACAGTGATACCACTTTTTAATGATACTCAGAAACAGATGAAGAACTTCCTCGCAAACTTCCTGCAGCTCGGTTCAGCTCTCTCTCATTACGGAGCCCCTGAGGTCCCCAATGTAGTGCTGAGGTTGACGTGTTTAATTTCGTTGCGTCGTGAGCTCAGAGCTCCATGTCAAGCAGGGTCAGTGTGTGGGCTCCTGGGGCCCACTAACTCCATATGCAAGCCTCAGTTGTGCTAAAGATTGGAAAAGTTTGTTGAAACAGGCTGTAATTAACGAGTTAGCATACTGTTTAGTGCTGCTGTGCATTTGAGCACAGGGCTAATCTTGTCTCGATCACTTGTCAAGACTGCGTCTATATGTTTACACACTGGAGATATTTTTATTAGTATTCATATAGTGTGATTACGGACCGGGCTGGCAGAGGTGGGGAGGTCTGAGATAGAACAAGTTGATTACTAGGACACTTAAGAGGTACACACACTGGACCAGAAGCACCTTGAAGCATCACAGATATGAAAAAGCACATATATCATACATCCACTCTTAAAAAAAAAAAAGTACAAAGCTGTCAATGGGGCGATACCCTAACATACAAAAGTTAAAAGGTATATTTTTGTACCCATATTAGTACCTTTTGAAAGGGTACAGTCACAGTGACAGTTCTGTACTTTTTTCTGGGAGAAAGAAAGTATAATGTATTGTTCTGTAAATATATAGTGCATAATTATAAGGTAAGTCAACATTCTGATCAAATTTGACCATTTTACCAAATCCAAACCACATCAATCTTAATAAGTAGCCTACTATGAATTGTTTATATTAACATGAGCTGTAAATAAAAAAATCGGATTTGCATAATTATTAAGCAGATTTTATTTTACAGGTAAAATGGTCAAAAAAGAGACTTAACACACTGAAAAGTCAAAAATGATTCAAATGTCTATAAGAAGGATGCAATAGAAATTGCAAAATTAAGGCACATCCATAAGGTGTTTTCCACTTCCAGTCCGTGTTAATAATTCTATATAATTTATAAATGATTACATACAAAATCAATAGTTTAAATTAAATCTGTACAATGTGCTTTTAAAAAAATATGATCACAATATTGACTTGCCTAATCATTTTCAAGTACATGTAACTTTCTTATATGAGAATATATACTTTTTTTGACTTTATGCAGTGACAGATTTTTCACTTGGTTTAAAATAAAAAAAAAAACAAGTGAAAAAATTCTGCACTGGCATGAGAAAGTATATTCAATATATTATATATTTAAGATGTTCCATATATTCTATTTGAGATATTATTCAAAATTCAAGATATTCAAGAAATCTAAGTCTCAATCTCTTTTACAGTGTGGTTTCAAGTAAATTTATTTTGTTTCAAGGATTTTTAGATATATTTTTGTTACTTGAAAAAGTCAGAAAGATGAATTAGAAACTCGTTAAAGGGATAGTTCACCCAAAAATGAAAATTACCCCATGATTTACTCACCCTAAAGCCATGGTGTATACAGTGTGACTTATTCCCTTCAGAGGGTCCTTATTAACCTTGTGGAGACGTGTGGAGTACTTTATATGATGGATGGATGCACTTCATTGGACTTCAAAATCTCAACCACCATTCAATGCCATAATAAAGCTTGGAAGAGCCAGGATATTTTTTAATATAACTCAGATTGTTTTCACCTGAAATAAGAAAGTCATATACACCTAGGATGGCTTGAGGGTGAGTAAATCATGGGGTAATTTTCATTTTTGGGTGAACTATATCTTTAAGTGATGCCAGTGAGTTTACAGAACGATAGATAGAACAATAAAATTATGGATGGATGGATAGATGTGTTTAATGTTGCTACATAAATGTACAAACATTTAAATTGACAAAATTGACATTTGAACCCATCAACCTATATCTATTCATCTAACATGCACATAAATTCTAACCCCTCACTTTTTCATTAGAAAGTTCTATACGCACTTTTTTTTCTCAAACATGCAAAATTCCTGTCCACAGCGGTAATGAAAGTTTAATGGCAGCTGAGACATGCTCCACTCAGGGTTTGTGTTATACAGAAAACAGTCAGAAATTTGAAGAACATTTGGAGAGCAAGCGACTGTGTGAAAACCCAATGAGGGCTCCTCCGATATTCAGCATTTCACACTCGCACAAGGTAGATCACCTACGGAGCAGTTCAGAGGCCGAGCATAAGTATGTGCTGGTGGGGTTTTCTTACAGCATTGTCTCTGTTGGAGTCTAGTTTAATGAAGCACTTAACACATGCAACATTTTCTAGGGAATACTGAATATTAATGGGTTATGGATTTCACAAGCTCAGTCGTATCAGTGCAGAGAAAGGAAATAAAGCTTGTGTCACATCTTTGAATTCAGGCCACTGTGAATGTTCTCATAGTAAGGCCATCACTGATGACAAAGTGACTAGGTTTCCTGAGTCATCACGAATTAAATGAAAGCCAGCATGCTTTGTATTTGTCAAGATTTGCTGTCGAAGAACATACAGTAACCAGCAGAAAAGAAAACACTAGCTTAAACACATGCGTTGCGATTACAATTGAGTAGCGTTAAAAAAAATGAAATTAATGATGATGGTAAAGCTAATGTAAATTTAAAGAGGAAATTAACGTATAATTAAATATCAGGCAATTTCTATAGCATATCAACTAATAAACCAATGATCAATAAATTGCAGATTTAAAATACATAAATTAAATAATACTAAATCAATAAACCAAATACTAAACAAATTTTAAATTAATTTTAAAACTTTACAATATTATAATGTACTGAATGAAAAAAGGCTATTAATTTAGAGACATAACATTGCATTGAAGAACATTAAAAATATTAGTGTTTTTTTAAACTACCTTTAAGATTTAGTTGATGGCCAAGTTTAATCAAGCTTTTGAGGACAACAGATAATCAAAATGTAAAAATAGGCGAAATGAGCATGAACTATTACAGCATTTTTTTCAGTGTTTCTTAAAGATATCATGGGAGTTGTTTAGGTTAGGGTTATGTAGATCATTCAAATAGTTACACTTGGTTTTGTAATTAGGGATGCTCAATATATTGGTACCACGTGTGTGTGTGTGTGTATATATATATATTATTAAAAAATAATAAAATAACTAAATAAACTAAAATAAATTACCACATTTATCCAGCAAGGATGCATTAAACTGATCAAAAGTAACAGTAAAGACATTTATAATGTTACCAAAGATTGTAAATAAATGGCGTTCATTAATTTTTCTTATCATCAATAATCCTGAAGAAAAAATGGTTTCCACAAAAATGGTTTGCAACATTGACTAAGTTAAATTGCAATAATATTTCACAATAATTTTTTGATCAAATAAATGCAGTCTTGTTGAGCAGAAGAGAATTTTATTATGCGTTTTTTTCGTATTCGTTATCCTAAAAATTTGTCACGCACAGAAACCTTGCACACTGAGTCTGATGTGTATTAATTAATCCGTTGGGAAAAAAATTTGCAAAACAGTACTAAATGGAGTCTTCAAGCAGTGAGGATGATTTTGTTGTCCTCTCGCTTCTTAAAAAAAGAAAAAGAAAGGAAATATTGGATCCATCCAATCTTGAGAGGAAGGAGAGTTCCCCCTCCTTATTAAGGAGCAGCGGGATTATCACGGCCCAAGGGGTAAGTCAAAGTTTACTTCAGGATGTCAGTGGCTCAGTTTGATGCTTTGCTAGCGATACAAGAGCCACATATAAAAAAGAAGACCACCAGTTTTTGTGAACTTAATGTGCAAGGACCTTAACAGTGCTGCTTTGTGTTGCGAGACGAAGCAGATTTGGGGCGTTTACTTGTACGGTGGTTCTGAATTGTCAAAACACCTCTCAAAACGCTATCTACGGATGCGAAAAACACAGAAAATCAAACCTGATCTGAATTTTTTTATGACGGATGAAAGTTTTAGAGGCAGTGTGTTAATGGGATTGACACAATGTATGGTCACATTTATTTTTCAACGTGCAAAATTTTTGGACTCAGTATGCAATGGCCTTTAGTGAGCAGAGAGATCTTAATTATTCCAAACTTTTGACCACTAGTGTGTGTTTGGTACCAATATATTGTGCATCCTTAACTCCCGTGATATCTTTGCGAAACATTGAAAAAAATATCTTAGGGGTCATTCAGACAGGAATGTGTTCTTGCATTCAAAAACATCTGGAGAAGTGGAATATAAAGGCTACTTTTAACTGGACACGGCCCCGATCGGACCCCTGACCTGTACACTGATGGGATACCGCACCGGCAGGAGCTCTCCGCTCGTCTGTGTGACCCGCAGTATTCCTGCAGCCGTCTCATCTTCATTACATACGGCTCTCGGTCGAGACAGAGGCGTGGGCTGAGGGGGAGCATTTTAATTGGCTGGGTTGATGGAAGTAAGCGTTCCTGTTGGCTGTGTATGCGAGACATGGATCTGATGCAGTCCCAGGTGAGCACGAGAGGCCAGGAGCTTTTAAATCTCAGAGCAATTTAAGAGGCAACAGAAGCAAGTGCTGCTGGATAACAGAGGACTTGCCACTGCTTACCCAGATGCCTATTAGTTGCCATTTCTCTCTCCATCTCCCACACACACTTTCTATCTCTCCTTTCTCCTCTTGATTCCTCTCTCGTAAAACCAACACAAGCCGTGGAAGAATAATTCAAGAGCTCTCTGAGAAACAGATATATTCAGCGCCTCAATCATTCTCACCGCCAATGTGCATGCGCAAGCCCTTTTTCCGTCTGTCTCACGCTCTCGTTCATTCGTTAATTCTGAGTAGAGTGCGCAGGATGCACCTTGACCTGATTGATGAAGTGTCTGGTTCAGATGAACCTGATGGATGAACTGTCTGGGTTCTTTCTCTCCGAAGAAAAGCAAAACAGAACGATAACTCATGGCTAAAGAATAGAGCGAGTTGGGCTGCCACCCAAACCTTCTGCCTCAGAGTACAATCCTTTTCTACTCGGTTTAAAAGAAAAATAATTAGTTGAGCTGATTAATTTTTCAACAGCCTCCTTCAAGAAAAATCATAAATTTATACCTCGATTTGTTCTAAACACCAATGAGATTAAATGTGGAGCAAATGGAATCTTTTGCTTGAAGTCAACATGAAACGGCATCCGTAACCCGTTTAAATTCTGCAATCTGGCTTATATTTGACTAAATAAGGATATTCAACAAGATAAGGAAGTAAGCTGGGACTTTCATTAGGAATTGGCTGAATTGTGAAAAAATTGTGTTTTATGCACTACCAACAGAAGAAACTTAAAATAATGACTACAAAGCTGACTGGTTATTGATTAGCATATGTGCTATGTTAAGGCAGCAGAATAGTGTTTCATGTGTATTATTAACCCTATAAAGCATACTGTATTATATTATATCTGTCAATCAAAACTTTGCTGAAAAACCTGTTATAAACTGTTAGAGATATTAAAAATGCATCCTGCTTTTTAATTGTAAAAGTAATCTGCACCAAATTACATATTTTTACATAAAATCTGCTATATCATGCTAAATGAGACTTATCTGTATATTTGATCCATATTAAATATGAAACTCAACAACAACAAAACACAAAAACACAAATGCCCAGTTCTTTTTAGATTTAATTTTTTTTTTTTTTAGATGCACATTTATTTATTTTCTATAATTTCATATAATACATAATTTCAATTAATGCAGGTCCGTTTTGATTGATTTTTTAATATTAACTATTTCATTATGCATGTATCATTGGTAGTTAAGGCAAGATATCTTAGGTGAGTAGGTTAAAAAAAACCAATAGGTAACTGTTACGTCCCATGACGTAAATGTTGTGTATGTTGGGAGATGATCATATGTTTTTCTCTCCTCCCTCTTTCTTTCTATCTCTCTGCCAAGCAGTGGTCCAAAACATCTGCAGCTGATTGCAATTAGCGGCAGCGTGGTTTCCCTGTTACACAGTGTGCAACGGATATAAAGGAGCAGAGAGACACAGCTCGGGAGGTGTCTCTTATCTGCTATCCCAGAGACGCTGTTTGTTTAGTTGCTCTTGAGCAATCTGTGATCTGTAAACCTAAAGTGTGATTACAACAACGTTACTGTTAAGACTCTGTGTGAGTCTAGTTTTGTGAAACCGTGTAGGGAGTTGGGTGCCAATTTATTTGGGTTTAACCTCTTCTAAACTTTTCTCCTGTTTTTCTTTAGTCAGGGAGAGAGGTAAGATTATTGTCTTTTATTTTGTTTTCTTTTGCTAGGGAAGTTATTTTGTTATAACCTTTAGAAATACTTTTTTTGTTATTTTGGAATTTGCTCTCTCCTGACGACTTGGTTATTTAAGTTGATTAACTACTCTGATATTGTATATTTTCAATATGTATTCTTTTTGGTTTATGTTAAGCTCTTAATAAAACAATTAAGTATAATTCTGACATCTGATATTCTTTTGTATCATGATGTTTAATAGAGGGTTTTGTGTGAACCTTTATTGGAAGTGTTAATGGTGAAAGTGATAGAGGAAAAGGAGATTTCTCAACGTTCCCTTATTTAATCACATCTTTTGACTTTGTTACTTCCGCTCTGAAACCTCTAGACTATAGAGGGGAACGTAACATAACAAATGGCATTTTTAAGTGGTATTTTGGATGTTTTCTTTCCACTAGAAACAGCATGTTGAAGAAAAAATATGCCAAATAGCCCAAAATCTCAATTGACCAATGCAAAAAAAAAAAAGTTCAGGTTACATTTAAAAAGCTATACTTTTATTGTATGTGAATTGTCTTATTTGTTTTTTGTTTCTCTATTTTCAATTTCAGGAGAATCACCTGAGTCAAAAACGATACTTAAAAGAAATACGTTTTCTAAGCAATATCATTCGTCTCAGGACAAACTTCTCTGCTGTTCCATGAGATCTGATATGTGACCCTGGACTACAAAACCAGTCATAAGTGTCAATTTTTTTAAATTAAGATTTATGCATCATCTGAAAGCTGAATAAACAAGCTTCCCATTGATGTATGGTTTGTTAGGATAGTACAATATCTGGATTCTGACGGTGCAAAAAAATCTAAATATTGAGAAAATCACCTTTAAAGTTGTCCAAATGAAGTTCTTAGCAATGCATATTACTAATCAAAAACTAAGTTTTGATATTTACGGTAAGAAATTTACAAAATATCTTCATGGAACATGATCTTCACTTAATATCCTAATGATTTTTGGCATAAAAGAAAAATCAATAATTTTGACCCATACAATGTATTTTTGGCTATTGCTACAAATATACCCCAGTCACTTAAGACTGGTTTTGTGCTCCAGGGTCACATGTATATCAACATTTAGCTGCTTTGTAATTCATGTTTTAAATTCAACTCCTCTCCACACCTTTGTCTTTGACGCCTCTCGCTGGAGATGTCATCTGGTTTTCTTTCACATTGAAATTCCCCTCATTCAGTGGTTGGGTTTGCTGTCACAAGTCATTTGTACTGAGGGAATGGAAAACAGCAATCAAACACAGAGCAGGGAGCGGCACAAATTAAACCGAGCAAATGTAAATGAACGCGAAACAAGAGAAGCATTAAAGGGCTGCGGTGCTGCGATAGAAACACGGAGAAACCAGGAACGCTTGCTTTAAAAAAAATTCAATCTTACCAAACTTACTTGCCCACTGGGAGAGGGACAGCGGTTACCTTGGCGACCACAGTGAAGTGTTTGTGGAATAACTGGAGAGCTGGGGCTTTAGTTATTAAAGGCTCGCTCCTCGTGTCCCGTTTGAAATACAGAACAATAATGGTGCGGGGCAGGGAACACTGTGCAAAGACCATTATATAGAACTCTGAAATCCAATAAATAACACAACCCAATCAAACACAAACAAGTCCTATATTTACACACACAGCCTGTGTGTGTGTGTGTGAGGGGTGTATATTAAACCAGGGGCAGAATTCTAACTGGTTATTTGCTGGTTATTTATGTACCTGCAGAGCTATAAGAAAGATTTCTGAGCCACTGGACTGATATCCAAATACAATTTAGTATGAAAATGAAAATCCAAAGTTGTTTGGGGAAATATATTTCTTTATTTGTTAACTCATTATTAGTTTCTGGAATTAATATTAACATTTTTGGTGTTTTCCCATATAACGTATTATTTATTATTTAAAAAAAAAAAATGTCTTTTCTTGCAAAAAAACGCCTCTTAAAAAATGGAATTCTTTGTCATATTTTTCCACAGAGTCCTAATTTTGTTTTTCATGATCATTTTCAAACACACATAGGCTATATATATATATATATATATATATATATATATATATATATATATATATATATATATATATATATGTAAGCTTGTTCAGAAATGGTTGCAAAAGCCTGATTATTAGAAAATAGCATCTTTCTCATTAAATGTCATTTAAATAAACTAATATTTGAAAATTAATTTTTTATGAGCCCAAATTGTCAAATACAACATTTTTGAAAAATTCCTATATATGTGTATATACATAAGTTACAGTATAAACAAAAAATAGCCATTTTCTATACCTCCTGAACACTAGGTGGCACTGTGTTGAAACTGCAGGCACCCTCAGGTCACGGTTGTTGTAACACACACCAAGGCATCAGAGCAAAAGGAAAATTAATTTTGTTTCTAGCCCTGCGGATCAAAATTTTGCATAACAAATTTGTGCAAATTTGGAAAGTTGGTGGCGCTACAGGGTTTGACTTAGAGACTCCAAAAGTATTGTGGTTAATGTTCAGACTGTCCTCTATATCTGTGTGCTAAATTTCAAAACTTTTTACCATACAGTTTTGTGGGTTTTCATATACGCAGCGGAGGAAGAGGAAGAGGAGGAAGAAGAAGAAGAAGATAAGAACCTTCAGTACTTGACCCCTAATAATGTAACATTGCATTGCATATATCTTGCTTTCTCCTAATTACCTCACCATGGCTGGGTTGGGTTTTTGAATACTGAATAGACATTATTTATGTGTAAAATGTTTTGATGAGTCCAAAAATTTCTAAACAAGCCACAGTGTTGGAAATGGACTGGAAACAGAGACATCAGGAAACTCACTTTTCCAACACTCTGAATTTCAAGAAGTTTAATTAGATATACTTTCTGTAAAATATAACTGACTTTCTCATGAACTTGCTTCAGCCTGTATATGTATATATTTCACTGGCAATGATATAGCCATGGGCAGTAATGAGGGAAAAAATAAGTGATCAATCTGTTTCTGGGCCAGTTTTGCCGTGAGCGATGACTCTGGACTGCAATGAGACTCAAAACTCTGCAGAAAGCAGAAGAGCTCATACATGTGTCTTGTTTACAAAATTCAACAACGTTGTGTGGACAATAAACCATAAAGATGGGAAGATGGCATTAAAGCAATAAGCCCCAAGAAGCCATGGTTTACAGTGAATTTATAACAGCTAAGGGGCGTTGTTAGGCATGACGTGAAGTGGAGTGACTAAAACCCCCTTAGCTGTTATAAATTCACTGTAAACCATGGCTTCATGGGGCTTATTGCTTTTAAAAAATAGTTATTCCATATACTTAGTAAGGTTTCACAAAATAAAACAGAGCAAATAAAGTGGCTGCCAAGCAACACACAAAGTAAACAAAGGTGTACGTTTGTAGTGTAATTTACAAGGGCTTCGAACGTGGCTCAACCAATCAGAATCAAGGACCGGAACTATCAGTTTTATAAAAAAGGGATTGCTGATTTCGTGAAGTGTAACTCAACATGCTAAATCCAGCCTAATGAAAGCGTTTAATGGGCCATTTCATGAAGAATCAAATTCTCCTTGATCTTTTGAGATTAAAGTGCTTAATATACTATGAAAATACTGTATCTTTCAATTTAAATAAATCAATTGACACATTCAGTTTAACTTCAGAAAAAAGACCTTTTACTGAAACTTACAGGTGCATCTCAGAAAATTAGAATATTGTGAAAAAGTTCATTTTTTCTTGTAACTTATTTCAAAAGTGAAACTTTAATATATTTTATGATTTGATTTTTGACTTCCATGAGCTGTAAGCTGTAATCATCAAAATTAAAACAAAAAAACTTTTGAAGTGTTTTACTTTACATGTAACGAATCTGAAATATATGAAAGTTTCACTTTTTGAAATGTTACAAGAAAAAATGAACTTTTTCACCATATTCTAATTTTCTGAGATGCACCTGTAAGCTAATTCAGAAATCCTTGAATTACTATTCACAAAATGTATAACTGTTTGTCTGGCACAGATAATATCAACAGTATTTTAGTGCACGAAAAGCAGCTGGTAAACCGCTTTTTGTTTAAATGAGATGTTTGTACAGTTTCTATTGATCACAGCTGCAGTAATTCATCAAGAGTTGACCAAATGTTGGAGGAGAACATCATAACGGCATATGTCCAGATGTTTGGTTCAGCACAAAAATGTTGGGCCATGACTTGATTTGCATAATCTCTTTAGTGAATCATTGCTGAAACAATGCAGGCAGAATGCGCAAATAAATAACACTACAGCCACAATTCAGACTTTGTGAACGCCCACAACGTTAAGCAGGCATTGTTCTGCCTTTAAGTTCCTTTCTGAGTCTCATCCCAGAAGAGGGAGTTGGTGGTGAATATAAACCCTCTGATGAGGCATCATGGGATGTATCATGTCCAGTGCTCTCTGCCATGGGAGGAACCAGGTGTTTAATTTCACACACACACTCGCTCTGTCTCCACATGCTGTGTGAGTCTTGCGAAGATATGATGCATGAGCACAGCTAATATCCTCACCGAGCTCTTATTATTTCTTAAATATGTTGCGGTAATGACATGTATTGTTTTGGACCAGGAAATGTATTGATTTACTAATGCAATAGAGAAAAATAGCTATTATAAATGTTATTCAAAACTGTTATTTTCTCCCAGCTGAGCACTCGTGCAGTAATACGTGTTCAAGATGGTATAATTCCAGCATAATTGCATAATTACAGCACTGTGAAAATGCTTGGAATTGCATGTGTGCAGTCCAACACAGCTGCACAAGTGGATGTTTGTGTTTACCACACGCCTGATCTTAGCCTGATATGAATGAGACTCAACCTGAGGACCTGTACTGTATGACCGTATTCCGAAATCTAATGAGTCACCTATGTAGGCAGGATGTTATGAATAAAGGCTAGAATTCAATGGCAGCATTGCATGCACCTTTAGAGGAGAAGACAATCCCATAATGCATTGCAACCATTGTTGTTATTGTTAACTAAAACTAGTAGATATTTTTGGTAATTAAAAGTTAAAATAAAATGAAATCTAAAACTTAGATGAAACTTAGAAATGCTAGAAAGACAACTGACTAATTGTTATTTAATTTGAAGTACTAAAATTACTAAAATAAAACTGAAATAAACAAAATATAATAATATAAAATATAAAAAACAGAGGGAAAAAAGATGTGCCAACGTTTATAAAACTTAAAAATTCTAAATATTAATTAATACTGCAATAGTATATGAATAATAATAAAATAAAACTAAAAAAAGTATTAGTGGCAAATATACGGAAGCCAAATTATTAAAAAATAATAATTATAGTAAAATAAATCAAATCAAACAACAAACAAAAATACCTTGCAATTTTGAGAAGTCAGAACTGCAAGATATAAACTCAAATTTCTGAGATGAAAAGTTGGAATTGAGAGATGAAAGATGTGAAAGACATCTCACAATTTAGATTTTTTTCTCAGAATTATGAGTTTTCATCGGGCTGTTTTTTATGCCATATAATAAAAAAGCAATTCTGACTTTTCCTAGAATTGCAGGGAAAAATGTCAGAAGTGTGAGAAATAAATTCAGAATTTTGAGAAAAAAATCAGAAGTGTGAGATAAAAAGTTGAAATTACCTTTTTTATATTTTTTTTATCCCGTGGCGGAAACAAGCTTACCTAATGTTTGTGTGTGCTGTGTATTTTGATGGTTAGTAGAGTATCACAACATTAGATTAGCATCATGCTAATGCCAAACTCTATAGAAATCCTTTGTGAGCTACTGCCTGTGTAGAGTGTACCAAATGATCAGGTTCAGCAAGGATGTTCCCTTAGGAGGCAGCTGTCTACGTAGGCAGCAGCAGTTAGCAGCTCACTAGAGCCCATGTCTGCATATGTTTTATATATATATAAGACGCCCTTAAATATGTCTCTCACGCTGTCACACTCCAGTGCATCATTAAGGAGTCCATGCGGACAGTGTCATCTGCTCATGACAGATTCTCCCAGTTCTGAGACTTCCCCAAATGTCCGTACTTTACCTTAATTTATTCTTCTGCAAATTACTTTACACTTCTCGTCAGAAGATATTACTCCATTCATCACAAATCCCTCGCAGGCTAAAGACACATTATCATCAGTCTGGGAAAAGACCACCTTCAACCTCAATATTTTTTTTTTCTTTTTTTTTCTTATGATTTAGAGGAAAATTGCCTGGAGTATCTCAGATGATGTTTATTTGACTGTGGAACAAATATGTTAATATTAACAGATAGCAATTGTCTTGGAGCAGCTAAGAAAATTATGATGCCATGTATGTTTTACTGCACAAGATGTTATTGTGTTGACAAGATTTGTTGCAGCACAAAATTTAATGTTATTTTACCATTTTTATTACTTTTGTTTAATTATTTTTTTATTTAGATTTTTGTTTTAGTACATTTAGTACTTGAACTTTTTATTTAATTCAATCTTTATTTTAAATATTGAAAATAATTTTCTTCAAATTTATTTATATATATATATATATATATATATATATATATATATATATACACACACACACACACACATATGTTCTCTCTTCTTTACGAATTCATTCAGACTGAGATTCATATTGAGATTCATATAGCTCTGGCAGTTTTAAAGGGGGCCAACATGTAAGGAATCATATTTTCCTTGATCTCTTGAGATTAAAGTGTTAATTGAACCATGAAAAAACAACAACACTGTAGCTTTCATAGATTCACAGATCTATCCAATATCAAGGACTGAATCATGTCTATAGGCTTTAAAACCTGAGAACAGGAAACGGCGCATTTGCTAGAAATCAAAGCGTCCCTAGAGCCTCCTTACATGATGCCAGCTAAAGAAATCTGATCACAGGTAAAGCAGAACAACACTGTATCTTAAACCATACGGACAAGTTAGTGTGAAAACTGGAGAACAGCTCTTCTGAGCAGAAATACAGAAAACCCTCAGCTCATGTCCATGTCTCACTGGCTGATTGATTCATTTAAAGCATTGACTGACTCTTCTGTCTGCAAACCAGGACTTCTCACACAACAATCACTCACTTATAGAGATAATGCCAAAATACTGCCGGCCATGCTGCCTTTGAAGATCTTGTCTAGACAAGAGTTGCTAGAGTCTTTTTGCTTTATCGACTATTAATTTAACACTTACACCAACTGGAGAACAGGGTGAAAATGTTCACATACTCAAAAGAAACTGACTGTTGGAGACCCAAGGAAGGCTGTAGCTCAACAGGAAGTGTACTAACTGTACATTTCAGAGGAATATGAGTCAGGGTGGGACTGTGGGATTTGTTAAGTATAGGGATATTGTTCTGCTTTGCAGGTTCCTGATCACCCTGTCTGGGTTAATACTGATCAGTTAACTGCACATTATCTCTTGCATGTTTGCGGATTGAGATTTGACATCTAACAGATCCAAACACACACACAAATGTTCTTCATATTCATTGTGTATACTTTTCAAGTTCATTCAAAGAATTGCATCGTTTAAAGACATATGTTCATAAATTGAGCAAGTGCATATGAAATCATATTACCATGCAGACTGATTGTGAGGGGCTTAAGACCCTCTGTCAAGTGTGTTATATTACTGAAAAAAACAGTGGCTTGAGGAAGCTGATGAGAAGTGTTAAGTGGATAATTACGGTGCTTATCAAGCACTTCAATGCTACTTGGAGACCAAGCCACGTTCTTGAGTTTATATAGGCAGGTTTTTGATTTCACCGCAAAAATAATGAAAATGCATGCATTCAAGATCATTCATATCTCCAAGTGCATATAATGTATATAAACTATACATGTACAGTACTCAGCATAAATGAGTACAGCGCTCTGAACAAATACTAAATATTTTTATTTTTGATAACTCATGACAAAATTAAAATGTAATTAACATATTTAAATGAAATATATGTCATTACTATCTGTAAAATAAGTAAATAAGAGGATTTGGTGATGAAGGCTTGCAGAAATGAGTATTCCCTTGATTAAATAAAACAAACGTGTAATTTATGTGTATTAAATCACACAATGGTGAATTCATAACACCATTGATAAAGCACAACTTTCTCACACAGCCATTGCATTTTGGATGCTATTAGATCCAGAATGATTTACTTGGTTTCATGAGACCAAAGTATGGATTCTCAGAAGTCTATATTTTGTAAATATGAGCTTTGGAAAAGGCTAAATGAGTTTGTTGTGCTTTTGTAAGAGTAGGTACTTCTGGTGTGGACAATAACCATGCATTTCACTTCTGCACGTTGCATCTTACTGTGTGAGATGAAACACTCACTCGCCGGCTCTGAGACAATGCTTGGTAATTCTCATTCTTTTTTCCGAGCAAAAAAATGACTTATCACAAAATTAAAGCGTATAGTAAAGGCCTGTTATTACAGGGGCCTCATCAGAAGTCCACTGTTTTTGAGTTTCTGTGTTATGTTCACTACATTTTCACACTTAAAACAATGTTTTGTACAACTGTCCCATTCTTTGCTAAAAATACGTCTTCTGACAGTTCTCTAACGTTTTCAGCATGAAGTATGAGAATGAGGGCTATACAAGACTTTAATGTGTCAAGAAATGACTCTTCTTTAAATGTTTTGTCTCAACATAATTACCTGTTAATCAAAAATAGCTTTTAACTTTTATTTAGTTTTATTTTGTAACTTTTCTGGAGGGTGTACTCATTTTTTCAACACAACATTTTATCTCTTTGATAAGAAAATCTTATTTTCCTAAATAATTTTGATGCGCTTCTTTAATTGATAAAGCAGGTTTGCTGGAACAATTCTGACATTATCCAAAGAACCCTGATATGTTTTCTATATGCTGCATAGATTATTCTAGTTTCCACCAAATTATTAAGTGGAAAAGCTGTTCAATATAAGAAACATACACATACAATAAGGTTGTAATTGTAATTACTGTATGTAATGCAGCTTAAATTATCCAATACAGTAAAGAAAGGAAATTTAGATTTTATTCTCACAATTTATATATTGGACCAACGACATAAATTATATAGATTAATTAGATTACCTTTTTTTTTTTTTTTTTTTTGCCAGATCATGCATTCAATCAACTCAATTGCTGACTTGAAGTAAAAAAAAAAAAAAAAAAAAAAGGTAACTAAAATTTAGCAATTTTGGGATTGATTCGTAATATATATATATATATATATATATATCAAAATGTCCTTTTTATTTTTATCTCTGAGGTGTCACGTGACTGATTTGTACTTTCTGGCAGTATAAATCACCATTCACTTTTGTTTCATGCACCACCAATGACAATAACATCTCGTTCAAGACAGAGAGAATATGTAAGGACATGAGGGTGAGTAAACAATGAAAAAAATGTTCACTTTTGTGTGCAAATTTTAAAATTAGTTTCCAAAACTGAGGTGTACAGAACTGTAATACCCAGCTTGCATGCGCTCCAGAGTCACCAGCACACACACGGTCAGTGGAGGATATCAGACAGCATGTCAGGGTTTTGTTTTTCATTTCCAAACTTATTCGCAATTTCCATCCATTTACAATCATTCCCCATTGCACACAGGCACGCAAACACAAACACACTTCTGAATGAATCCACAATGGATAATTTTCCGGTTGGCTGGCCAGAGGTCGGAAGCAGATCTCTGATAGGGCCTTTGCTCCTGCGGGGAACGTGAGCGGCGGGCCTGGATTACGCTGCCGTATTTACCTGCGGCTAACAATACCGTAAATAAAACAAGGATGTTCTATCAGTCAGCGTACACAAACTGTGATCTATGTTAATAGAAGCCGAGCGAGCGTGAGCGTATCTACCCTCCGAGGCATGTCAATGTCACAGTTCCATTATAATGTGTTAATGGGCCTTGCCACAAATGCTAACACTCGTCTGGGAGAAATGATGCATGGCCTGATGTCATTACTGAGCAAATTGTTCTTCATCTATAAATAACTTCATGCACCTTGATTCCCTCCGAACAAAAGGCCAACACCTGACGAACGCATCCCTGAAAATCCCGCCTGAACATTTGCTTACCGTCATGCTTTGATACATGTATGCAAATGGATTCTATATCACAAAATTCACAGTTGAATAAGTTCTCGGGTCTCATTACAGTAATCACCTTGGGGAAGAGTAAATGAAACCTTTGGCCCTGAGGTTAATCCTGTGATTAGCATTGGCTAATATGTGCATAGAATCTGTGTAATTACGCTCACCATTTAACAAAGTGACCATATTATCATTTATTAATCCATCACTTAAGCGATAACATCCAGGATCCAACATCCAGCATTTTTCCAGCATTCTACAAAATATCTTCTTCAACAGAAGAAAGAAACTCATACAGGTTTGGAATACCTTGAGGGTGAGTAAATTATAGAATTTTCATTTTTGGGTGAACTATTCCTTTGATGTCTTTAAAGCTTTCTTGCACATTGTAATGTACTTCAGACTGAAATGGATTATTAAAAAAGAAGGGGGGGTGGGGGGTATGTTTTTACAAATTGGTTCTTGATTTGATTTAGGCAGATCTGAATGCGAGCTTGCAGTCAATTGTATGAAATGTCAGTTGTATGATTGAAGAAATCCTGAATATGAATAAAGATCAAATAATGGCGTTTTAATTAGAACAATGGCATTTTATTGTAAAAATTTGCATATTTTTTTCATTATAAATACGGTGATTATCTCAAAGGTAGACACTCAACTTAATATACACTGCTGGTCAAAGTTTTTTAAAGAAGTTTCTTCTGCTCATCAAGGCTGTATCCATTTGATCAAAAATACAAAAAAACCCTGTTATTTTGTGCAATATTATTGCAATTAAAATAACATTTTTCTATTTTAATATACTTTAAAATATAATTTATTTCTGTGATCAAAGCTGAATTTTCAGCATCATTCCTCTAGTCTTCAGTCTCACATGATCATTCAGAAATCATTCTAATATGCTGATTTATAATCAATGCTGGAAACCGTTGTGCTGCTTCATTCTTTTTTTTTTTTGGGGAACTGTGATATTTTTTTAGGATTCTCTTAAAAAGAACATATATATATTATATATATATTTATTTAAAACAAACAAACAAAAAAAAACAATTGTGTTACAATATACAAAACTATGCAAAAGTTTGAGGTCAGTACATTTTTTCTTTCTTTTTTTTTAAAGAAATTAGTACTTTTATTCAGGAGGGCTGTGTTAAAGGAACACTCCACTTTTTTTGGAAATAGGCTCATTTTACAACTCCCCTAGAGTTAAAAAGTTGAGTTTTACCTTTTTTGAATCCATTCGCTGATCTCCGGGTCTGGCGGTAGCACTTTTAGCTTAGCTTAGCATAGATCATTGAATCGGATTAGACCATTAGCATCTCGCTCAAAAGTGACCAAAGAGTTTTGATATTTTTCCTATTTAAAATTAGACTCTTCTGTAGTTACATCATGTACTAAAACTGACGGAGAACGCAGCGCCTGAAAGTAGTCCCCAGCTATATCATAACCCAGCTGGGGACTACTTTCAGGCACTGCGTAATATCATTGCGCCTACTGCACCCACGGTACGGCAGCTAAGCTCCTTGATTATTACACCGGAATGAGAGTATAGTTCCTAGCCATATCGGCCTAGAAAATCACAACTTTTCATTTTCCGTCAGTCTTAAAAATCATTCAGCAGATAAACATATTATACTATTTTTTACTTTTTATTTTACGAAAATGCTTTCCAAAAAAATGGAATAAATGGAACCGTGATGTCTGAAGTCTGACAGTAACTGTGATGAAATGTATATTTGTTATGCAGGTGGTGCTTTGATGGTTGATGGTTCTATTGGGGTTTTAATAAGAATGAATTTATGAACGAGAAAGAGTTTACCGTGCTAACAGACTTTCACACTGCTACAATCATCTCTGTGAATCCATCTCTAACTACATGCTCCTTAAAGCCCCAGTCTTAAAAATATCAAAAACAAAAATTTCTAAATAAACTAGCCAGCCTCACTGATCAACTCTTTCCAGTCCCAAAAGGCTGCTCAGTGAGACGCTAGCTGCTGTACACTGGCAGTCACGATTCTGGATCATCAATCAAAAGCCTTTAACGGTGCACTGCTGAGGAAGTGTGGTTACTACGGTAACACCTTTCAAAGCTCCGATCAGAGGCATCAGCACCAGCTGAGAGCAGGTGATAGAGGGCCGTTTCTGCAGATGTCCCTGCTGACGGCCAGTCGAAGGTCCATGGGAAAGTGCTGAGGAGAAACGAGCGTTGATAAAGTAAAGAGTCGATAAGTACAACTAGATGGAGGAAAGTAACACACATTACACTTTGCACTGAAGACGACTTAATTTTGGCTTTTATCCAGCACCTGCATGAGGCACCGCAAAAGAAAACTCGATATTGACCAGGTTTGGGCCAGAAAAAGGATGCATGATGCCTGTAATCATAAACTTGCATGAAGAGACATTACAACAAGGTTTACTTTACTTCATATCATATAATATAATATTTTATTTAAATATTAAAAGCGGTTTATTCAGATACAATATTTTCTTCTATCCCAGATAAAATATAGAAGCTATATGCAGGTGACTCCCCTGAAAAGTGTAACACAGTGACTCTGAGTTGCCATTAAAATGTGTGCCAATTACCAAAATGACTCATTCACATTGATATAAAAATGCAATTTTACCGTTGCTTATTTGATAATTCGGCATGGAACACCAACAGGAAGATTGTATTGTTCAAATGTTGATTTTCATAGCTCAGGAGACATCTGAGTTTCATTCTAAGCATGAATGTTGTCTCAGATGTTCTTCAACAGGAATAAAAATAGACGCATATGAATCAATTGTTAACTGACTGAAAGAATACAGCTGTATTATGAATGTGGGTAGCAACTCAAATGATTTGAACAGGGAAAAAAAAACATCCGGGATTGTCTTTTTTTCAAGAGTACTGTCTGAAAAAATGCTTCCCACTTTTCAGCATCTTTTCAGATAATACTCTTGAAAAAAGATTGCTCAGTAGTTGCTCTTTCAGAGCTCAGGAGACCTAGGGCCAGATTTACTAACAGCTTGCACTAGTGCAAACTGTCTTGTAGGGTTAAAATCGTACTGTCAGGATTTACTAAAGACGTGCAGTCAAGAATTAGCACTGAAAAGGTGCGATTTTTGCGCCTGACCTTATTGAACATGCATTTGTAGGAGTTTCCCTTTCAGACGCAAACTTTATGGAAGGAGAGTATTAAAATGAATCACACAGCGCAATTTACTAACATTTGCACTCGTCAAATGACTGATCTTTGCGCCATTATTTAACACTCAAATAAAAGCATGTCAAACTATTTTGCGCTTGAAATGGCTGAATTTGTTGTTGCAGAGAACAGAAAGCACGTGGTAGAAGGGAGAGGATTTTTTCCACACATATTAATTTATTTGCAATGCCAGAAGAACACATTATCTGAATATGTGAGCCTGGACCACAAAACCAGTCATAAGGGTCAATTCATCAAAATTGAGATTTATACACCATCTGAAAGCCGAATAAACAAGCTTTCCATTGATGTATGGTTTGTTATGATAGGATAATATTTGGCTGAGATACAACTATTTGACAATCTGGAATCTGAGGGTGTAAAAAAAAATCGTCTTTAAAGTTGTCCAAATGAAGTTCTTAGCAATGCATATTACTAATCAAAAATTAAGTTTGATATATTTACAGTAGGAAATTTACAAAATATCTTCATGGAACATGATCTTTACTTAATATCCTAATGATTTTTGTGCATAAAATAAAAATCTATAGTTTTGATCCAAACATAAACCGACTTAAGACTGGTTTTGTGGTCCAGGGTATATAATATTACAGGGTTCTTTCTCTCAGGAGAGACATCTGATTTGGAGACATGCCCTCATTGCTGTCTAAGACAAGTAATTGAGTTTTTATAGAGGTCTCTGTTGTGATTTTTGTTTCTTATGAGTGAATAGCACAGAAACAATAATTTCTGAATGCTGTGACTCTAACCACACATCCACCTACATGGAGACAGGTGTAGGCATGAATCTTTTTCACTCATTACAGCACAATGTGCAAATGAGGTCATACATCTCAAATAACATAAATCACACACATAATTAGTAATTAAATGGAGCTGAAATGCAGGACATGTTGTGAGTTCCATTGTGCCTGGCTGTAAATATGAACAGTTTGATAGACAGAGTTTATCACAGCTTATCAAAAGCACAAGAGGTCTCATAGATGAGTGTTGACGGATACATCGGTGTGTTAAATGGTTTGGCAACACAACTCAACAAGGTGTAAACATGGAACTGGTGTTTGCCGGTGAAAATGTCAACAGACCATTATAGGCTCCAGTTACTGTTTTTTTTTTTTAAACACCTGTCATCGTACCAAATATGCTGCTACACTAGAGTTAACACGATGGGTAATTGTTCACAGATGAGAAGACTGAAGTTTAAACACTGATAAGGACCGGGAGGAAAATTATTATCTTTAGAGCTGAGATAAGAATATGAATGTGATTATTAAGAAGGGCTAGAATGAATCAGACGGATCCATTAAGTTGAGAAATGCAGAAATACAGCAATATTTTTTTTGAAGGCAGCTTTCAAAAGACAAAAAATAGCCGATTAATATTTTCTGTTACACAGGAGTGATTAAATCGTTCAGTTCGTCATATCATAAGCTGCTAAATTCAAATTTGCGTTCGCTGGCTGGCACTGAGCCAGAAACAGACATGTTTTTACAGCACTGCACATTATAACCAATCACACACGATTCTGTTGAGCTTATGAAAGCAATGACCAATCAGAGGGGTTCAGATGAGTCATCGCTAAAATACCGGTGTTTTCTTCACTTGCTTGCTGACAGAATACCTCTTTCTGGCGAATTCTCTCGTCAGAAACAACAAAGTGTAGACGTGTGTATGAATATGTAAGATATAAATTTCATATTGTAAACAGCTTCAATGATTTTAATGGGAGTTTTTGAGAGTGCTTGAACTCTAGACTGTCAGTGTGTTTGATAATGTAAATGTTCTTTGCTCTCTTTCTGTACAATGAAAGTGTTATGATTAGTAGCCTAACTTTCAATGTTAAATTCACATTAAATATAAAGTCAGTGGTATTAAAAATATGTTACAGCATGACACCCATAAACAGACAGGTTTTTTATGCATAGTTAATAGATTACATTATTACTTGACCATAATATGACCATCGCCCACTATCAACATAATCTATAAAGGTGAGTGTCAAGATATTTCATGATATAGTTAATGCGTTTGGAAATGTTTCGAATAAAAAGGAAAAAATAAATAAAACATAAGTGCTGTTGTGGCTGCTGTGTGTCACATGACGACCCCCCCATCCCCCCCGCAAGTGGGGCTTGAGGAAGTGACGTCACCTGCATCTGCGCAGACCTGATGCAGCCCCTGAAATGAGACACAGGAAACAGAAATACTGCAAAATAATAATAATAACGCGACTAAACGAGACAAAATAACGTTATAACATTTAGTTTCGTCTCATTTTGGTCAACGGAATTAAGAGACATTTTAGCATAGTTTTTATTTTGGAAACCACATTTAATCTCATTTTTATTCGTCAACAATATTGCATTATACATTTAATTATAGTCATAGTCACATGACCAGCATTTACGTTGCATCTCGTCTCGTTTTCGTCACGTGATAAAGGTTCGTTGACGACGATATTTAGTCATAATTTTCATTGATGAAAGCAACACTATGTACTATATTATAATATCATATAATATAATATTATAATATTTTTTTATTAGATTTAATTTTTATATATTTTGAATTATCTAAATTTTAGTATGTTTTATGCTTTTGTCTTTGTATTTTTATGTTCTGTTTCTTTTTAAATTTTTCAGTTTAGCTTTATTTTTTTTTATTTTTTTTTACTACAGTTTGTTGCCACCATTTCTAATTTTTGTTAATAGAATAAAATTTGCTAATTTGTTTTGTTAATATTGATATTTTATATTATTTCATTGTACCATGCAAACATACTGTAACTTTAACAAAGCTGCAAAAACTCTAAAATCCTTGGATTTCTGAAGAAACATTTTAACTGACATATGTGTATTATTATTATTATTGTTGTTGTTGTTGCTCCTGTCCACTAGAAGAATGAACAATAAAACGTTATTCAAAACATGCACAAAAAAAAGACACAGCAGCAAAAATGTTCAGAAAGAGGATGTAGAATTCAAAAAGAGGATGTGGAATGAAAAATTATGACAAAAAGTACAATATGCCCCATTCATTCATTCGATCATTCATGCATTTCAGAATGTATGCGGTTAATTATTCCTGTTTTATGTTTCTTTGGCAATGAAATATGGGGGAAGTTAATTCGAAATAATTTTCTCTGTCTTCATTAATGTGACCTCTCAAGTTCACATGAATAGCATTGTTCTCTAAAAGGGTATTTGGCTCAAATGTTGAGGTGTAATTGACCTACACATGCTTCAAGCCGGACAACGTTCTTGCAATACACACTCTACCTTTTGGCAATCAAACATGGGAAGGTTAATTCAGTCTCCGAGTGTCTGATGTTGCCAGAAAAGTCATCCAAGGATTACATTTCATTCAAAGGCTCAACAATACTAGCTAATTAAAACCAAAGAATCTTAATCAGAATGCACCATTTCACAATCTACAAGCAGAAGTTTTTGTTTTAATTGCATTTTCTATGCTAATTCCAAATATAAACCAAATATTTAATAGGAGGGACTCCCATCATTTCACGGCGGGTTGCTCTTGATTATTTGGGGAGAGCTGTGCAGAAAGTGCTTGAGAAACACGGAGGACGTGTGTCGATGGGTGTTTACACTTGCTCTTATTATCAGCACTCCTGCTCGATCTCATATACTCAACTTAATATGCTGGAGGTACTAGTGGTATAAAATCACACCGTAACAGCATGCGGTAATGAGGAGAGAGTCTGTGAGACAGAGCAGGGGTGTGGAGATGTCTATATGTGACTGGACCACCGAGATCCTCATTACTGTCGGCGTCAGGAGCTGATTACGGACTTGCTGTGTGCTCAGTGAAATTACAAATGAGTTAATATTAAGTCAAATTTACATCTGAAGTGCTAAAGTGGCTTAAAGACAACATCGATCGGTACTTGCAATGCATTTAAAATAATTGTTTTTCTTCTGAAAACAAAACGAGTTAAAGCAAAACCTCCAAGCTGCTATATTATATACAATGAAAGTCAAAGCTGATGTAAGGTAATATGTCATTTAAATATGTAAATTGATAATATGAAAATTGGTAATGTGAGCTTTAATTTAGCTCAAAAGGAACCATTTATGATTTTATAGGGAATGTGAACAGACTCGCTGTTTCACGGCTGATCACTGAGGCGGCAGCATTCACTGAACGAGCCATATAACATCAACTCTGCACTGCACGATATTAAAATCCAAATTATAGTGAAAACACTATTAAATAGCACAGTAACAAGACGTTAAGACATTAACTTGTAAGCACAAAACACAATATACTTCTCTTTTCAATATAAATAAGGCTTTATTTGATAAGTCTAAGACATGTAAACTAATCTAACACATGAACACAGGCATTCACACATTCACACGTTGCAGAAATAGAGAAAGTGAGGAAAGGATGAGTTTAAGAGAATGAAAACCAAGTTTACAGCAATATGTGCTATGTCATAGACCTAAACAACCATCAATCACTTATTTAACCCTCGCATTGAGGTTCTCAATGAGGCTAAAATTTGTATTAAATGCACCAGCTCAGCAAAAATCTGGAAGTTACTTGCTTGCGTTGCCTTTGTGTTAAGGGATTCCCTTTTGTCGTCATCATTGCAGAAAGGGGGTTTCCCGAGGTTGCTGATTGGCTGACAGTTCAGTGGTCGTTTGTAGTGATGTCTTGGGAAGCCAATCGTTGGGCGTTGGCTGGAGATGGTTTCAGTTGCCAGTTGAAGTTTGAAGCGGGTGCAGTCAAACTGGACTTTGTGGCAAACTTAACTTTTGAACACGAAACTCAACGGAAAGAAAATAAACTAAAGTAAAAGAATAAAATGAGGTAACGAGACTAGGTGGTTTTTCTTCTCATTGTGGTAGCAGCTGGCATGCAGGCCGAAGCACGCTGGAATGGCGCTCAAAGATCACAGAACGTAATGACAAAAAGCATGGCTAAAAGTTAGAAGTTTTTAAACTCTGCTTTTTGACACCTCCCAAGGGTTGTCTTGACCAATTAGATCCTATCCTGGCTCGGGTTGTTGCTTTGTTTCTCAACCCAACCAACAAATCAACATGTCGTGGTCAGTCACATTATCTGAATTTTACATGCTCTTGTAGAATATAATTTTGGACATGATTTCTATAACAAGACTATGATACATTTGACAAAGAATTGATTGGAAGAAATGTTTAAAAGCATGATTTTTCAAAGTCATACATACCAAACACGAATATAAATCCTTAAATTCGTTCAATAGTTATTAAAAAGACATACATAATATGTGATTAAAACATGATAGTGTAATGTGTGGGTTACATACATAATATGGAGTTATGCATATAAATGATTAGTTGCTCATAAGTCTTTTAAGATTATTTTTGGTGCATATGGAAAAGTCTCTGTGAAGTTTTATGACATAGGGACATGTTCTGTGAACAAAGGAACTTCAGTCTGGTCTGTGTCTTCTATGTGGTGGAAAAGTCAATCCAAGGATGATTTTCAGTAAATAGCAACTTAAATTCCAGTCCATTCTTTACACAGAGTTATTATATGGCTTCAGAAGACTTGGAATATAACATTTAAGTTGTAAGGAATATTTTAATGTATTTGTATGGCATCATACCTATCGGTCCCAAACCACTTTCACTTTTATTGTGATGTACTTTAGCTTAACTTATTCACTAATGGATCCTCTGCAGTGAATGGGTGCCATCAGAATGAGAGTCCAAACGGCTGATAAAAACACCACAATAATCCACAAGACTCCAGTCTATTGACCTCTTGAAAAGCTGTGTATTTGTAAGAAATAAACCTATCATTAAGTTTTAACTTCAAACCTGTTCTTCTCGCCAAAATATGAGTCCTCTATATTGCTTTCTCCAGCGAAAAAGATGTCACATCTGAATTATATATTGTAACAACGTTCATAGATTCGGGAAGAAGGAGGCGGGAACCGGCAAACATTTAAAGATTTAATAATCAAAATAACCAAACGTAAAAGTACAGCGGCAGCCCCTCACGGACGACTGCCGCACACAAAACATAAAATAATATCCAGGCCTGGTCCTCTCTCGTCTTCCACTGTCGTCACTCCTCCTTTTATCCTTCCGGAGCTCCTCCGTGGGACTCGAGACCGGTGAGTGTCGCAGGTGTCGCTCATTATCATTAACTCCACCGGCCTCGCTCCGTTCCCACGGCTCTCGGCCCCGCCCCACTCACCACATATATATATATGAGAGAAATATACACAGATTAAATATTGCTTATTATTGTGAGAAAACAGTCCAAAACAGTGTTAAACAAATATGTCAGTGGACTTTGATCTGAGAGAACAACAGGATATGGACTTTTTCACTGGAGGAAATGTTATTATGGACTTTTGCCAGAAGTAACTGTTTAAAGTTAAATAGCCTTGATGATGGTTTTGTTTCTTACAAACATGCAGATATTCACTTCACAAGCTGTTAACTGATGGACTGAAGTTGTGGAGATTACTTATGGATTATTGTGATGTTTTAATCAGCTGTTTGGACTCTCATTCACTGCAGAAGAAGCATTGGTGAGCAAATAATATAAAGCTCGAAGTCTGTTCAGATGAAGAAACAAACGCATCTACATTTTGGATGGCCTGAGTCTGAAAACGTTTTAGGTCACACGAGAAAACAGTTCAAAAGAAATATTTGCCTGGATATGCATAAAATGTGTGAGCTTCAACTAAAAATTTTCATGAATATTGTGTTATTCTGAAAATAAAATAAAATTAATATCATCATTTATTAAAATAGGAAGAGAGACGAAATAACATTAATCACAGTAGCGATGACTTATTGTTTTTTTGTGGTGGTGTGGATCCTCTCAGACTTAATAGCTTCCTTTACTGGCCTAGTTCAATCTGAATCCCAGTAACATCAAAGACTCTGGTAGTTTCTTTTCAGGAATTTTGCTGAAAAACTATGAGTATAGCATCTGATTGATGTGTTTAATTTGGCTAATTGAAAAGCCTTACACTTTTAATCAACGGAGAAAATACAAGAGCTGCTTAAAATCTCAGCAGCAGGTGAGATAATGAGAGATCAGCGTGTTCTGGCAAGTCAAACTGCTCAACAACAGGACTAAACTGCCTTCCTACAGGCTATGCAAACGTCTGACTCATTGAAATCCGCAAGCTTCCTCAATCAATATACTCCTGGCAAACTGTTACGACACATTCATTAAACCTTATATGAAATGCCCATTTTTGAAAGAGAAAAATTTAGAGAACTCCATTAAAATAAATTCATTATTTTCCCTGTCTTCATTAATATGAGCCTTGGAAATCATATGGATAATATTGTTCTCTAAAAGGGGAGTTGGCTCAAAACCTGAGGAGTAATTGAACTGCACAAGCTATAAGCTGAATAACCAAAAGTCAATACCAATGACAGATAGAGAGAAAGTCAGCCAGATGACAAACAATTCTGACCTAGAATATAAATATATGCCTATAGCTTGGTCAGGTGTTTGGAAACTGATGTAAAAGGGTTCATATTCCAGGAGAATGAAAGTGGTTCACCAGAATTTTGGCAAAGTAAACCCTCCAAAGGAAGTGGAGTTAATTATAAAAAATTATAAAATCTGGAGAAATTTGTTCATATGCATTCCCATTCGTCTCAGTTCAGTTCGTTTGCCGAATGCAGCCCTGAAATACAATATGTTGCTTGGTGGAAACATGGCATTTTAAAATAATAATAATAATAATAAAAATTACATTTTATTTATTTGTAAAGTATTGATATAAAAACAATTAAGATCCATATACACATGAATAAATACAACTTTAAATTAGATTTTTCACCAGCAACAACATCAGTAATGATAAAATAAATACATACGTTTATTTATTTGTAAAGTATTTGTATAAGAACATTTATATTATAATTAACATATTTGAGATCTAAACACAATCTGAGGTTCTCAAATCCCCTTTATTTTGATGCATGACAATACATGCATTAGAATTCTAAATTATTATGATAATCTGACCTTATGAATCTGAATGTAATAGAATATAGAAAAAGTTGTTCTCTATATTTTGTCGATTCTGAACATGACATATTAAAAGCCTGTAATTCTGAAAATTATGAAGAACACAGATGTTTCACCCTTTCATAGGCAAGAGTTCCTTTATATAGAAAGAAGTACAACTATTGTCTAGAATAATTTGCTTGTTTGGTGAACTTCTAAGTGACCTTTTTTGCAGCTTTAATGTTGGGTTAATGATGTTAAACGTGCAGAAGACAGACAGAGAGCGGCATGATCCTTTACCAGTCTGAATCCTTCTAAAGAGATCTGGCTGTTAGACAGCCAATCACTCTCCATTTGTGCTTGTTTACTCTCATGACGACCTCCAGGACAGGCTTCAATCATTCAGTCCAATAGAACCTGATGTTTCCTTCACTAAACCCAACTGCTCATTTGAGATCTGATACTGAGATGGAGCTCCTTTCCAAAGCTGTGCTGTGAGGAACAGATGAGTTATGGTTCTGGGTCTCAGACGGGACCACAACGTGCACAAATCCTCACACGGGGTCTAAGGAATTGTCACCAGACAGACAATCACGAGATGCGCTTCCAATGCAGCACGATTCGTGTTAGAGGAGAAAAACATTGCTTTCCTCAAGAGCGTGCAGCCCATTTCCCCAAAGCTCTCAGCGAGCCTGTTTTTATATGCAATCGAGAGCTGAGAGCCGCCCTCTGCTCTGCCTGACAATCAGACGACTGGTGCCGTGGAGAGGAGTGGCCCCTTGTGTTTCCTTCTCTAACGAGAAGTCAGATACATCCAGCCCTCATAGATCCATCTCATTTTCTCCGACTTTTCTGTGTATTCTTCTTTTGCATGTCATGAATATGATATTTTCATTGACAGCTGACTTATCAAGTCCAACTCTTCTAACAGGGTTGAGGAATGTTCCAGAATCAATGTGTGTATTAATGGGTCACAAACTTTTAGTAGAGTTCCCCATGAGATCAGGCTTCAGCCATGGCTTGTGTTTCCAGAACCTCAAAGAGGTGTTTGAAAATCCTCTCAGCCGGAGAAATTATTTGAAGCGTATATGAAGCGTGGTCAAAAAGTCTAAACCTTATCTATATATACCATTTACACTACTGTTCAAAAGATTTGCTGCTGAAGAAAACATTCTTATTATTATCATCAATGTTGAAAGCAATTCTGCTGTTTATGTATGTATGTCTTTATTTTCAGGATTCTTTGATGAATAGAAATTTTAAAAGAACAGCATAACAGTACATTATAAAAGAACAATATATTGCATCCTTGCTGATGTTACGTCCTGTGGCGTAATTTGTACTGTTCTGGGGTCAGTTAAGAGTTTCTTTACTCTGTTTTCTTTTCTCTTTCCTGTGCTGCTGCTCTAATAGGAGTTGATTACTGGCACCTAATACTCGTTTGCTGATGACCAACTAACTCCTCATTCATTGGCTCCTTCAGAGAGGAAACAGCTATAAAAGCCACCAAGAAAGCACAGTTGGAGAGAGAGAGGAAAGGAGGAATCTTGAGCCCTCGCTCTCTCCACGTGGACCTTCTCTGCAGCCCCAGACAAGTGTTGCTATTTGTTTTTGGGGTGTTTGGTAACTGATACTTAATGTCAATCTGTGCTAGATTAACATACTGTTGCTGTGTTAAATCTAGCTCCCAATAATGCCTTGCCCCCTCCTGAAGCCTTTTTGCTTTGTTTCTGTGGTTCCTTTATGTCATAAAGCACATTTGTAGTGGATCTTTTAGTGGTTGGCAGTGTTCTTTAGGGCTGGGACTGGGATGTGAGGCTCCATGTGGACTTTCATTTTGTTACGTATTCCTCAATTCCCCTATATTAATTATAAAACGGGAACGTAACACTGAATAAAAGTGTAAATTTTGTTATATACAATATCTAAAATAAATTACTCGATTTGAGAAAAAACCTGAAAAAAAATAAAAATTTAGAACTGGTGCTCATGTTCTTTGATGTGATTTATTCATATTTATTTACTATAGTGTTTTTGCCGAATTTAATTGCCTGATGAAAAAAGGGCAATAAAGAGACCAGTGTTTGTTCTTTCAAATTCTAAAACTTTTTTTATTTGTTGATTTAAGTGCAAAACTACAATATTTTCAATGTGGTTTTAGATCTTATTTTCTTGTTATTTCAACATCTTGTGAACTTAATTTTGTCATTGCTCACCATTTATTTGGTCATGTGGAAAACAAGTTTTTTGTTTCCTTTCTAAAGTTGAGTAAAGAATGGTACATAGACTGGAACACTGACTATTTCTGTTCTGATGGTCAAAGGGTTTGGGCTATAGAAACAGGTTTTGCTCAGTAGACACAACAATTAGAGGGGGCATTACTCATACCTCAATGCCACTTCCCCAAATGTTACAAATTTAGCTGTGGATGTAGACCATTGCCCTTAATAAAGCCTATCACAATGACATATTCAGCCCCCATGGGTGTCAGAAACCGGAACACAAACTGTCTGTACTCTCTAGTTTGTGCCACAAATCTTGATTAAAAATGATGTGAGGTGTCACCTCGCATCCAGAGCTGGAGTGGACCTTCGCAAACCTTACACCTTGTTACCACCTTGTTATCACCTCCCAGTGCCTGCAGCCTGCAGCTTCCCCACGTCTGAGCTGCTGTCTCCGGCATGGCTACTGAGAGCTGGAGCCAGACTGAGCATGGAGCAGATGGACCTGTGTGTGTGTGTATGTGTGTGTGGCTGACTGACGAGTCTTCTGGTTGACTGAGCCTCAACATGTCCATTTCAGTCCTGCAGACTAACCCACACATATGAATTCACACACACACACACACACACACACAGAATGGATAACGGGTTTAAAAAGAGATGTGGCTCTAGAGGCTTGCTGCAATAAACACAGTAACTGTCTACAGTCGCAGTTTGAAGATGATCTGCTGCTTTAAAGGAAATGTGGCTCTGCTGCAAATAATGTTTCTAATAACATTTTCTCATTCATTGATTTTTTTTAACACAACGAAAGTCCTATAGCTTTGAGTTTAAAAGAACCAATCATATTTTTAATAAAGGTGATGCATGTTTAGATGGAGCTTTGCTATGGTATTAGCAATCACCTTTAAGATATAAAATGAATGCAATCTGCCAAATTAATGGAAAGGTCCATAAATATTAATCACTAAAATAAAATAGTAATAAATAATAATAATCCAATAAAAAATGTGGTAGTATACTAATACAAATTTAGCCTGTGTTTTAGAAGTCCCTCCAGACACACTGGAAAAAAATCACTGGAAAAACTTCACACTGTTAAAAACATCCAAAAATCGGTCACTGCCATAATATTATAATATCCACACTTACGCATTTGGCAAATGCTTTCATCCAAAGTGACTTGCATTGCATTCAAGGCACATATTTACATTTAATCAGCTCTTGCTTTCCCTGGGACTCGAACCCACAACCTTACATATGATACCTATGAATGACTGTCAAAATGAAATGAATAGCTGCCAATTCTGTTCAATAAACGAAGATTTTGCCTGGCTTCAAATCCAAGTGAAGACAACTTTGATGATTGTTTTTAACATCACTTTTATGGTGTTTTTTTTTTTTTTTTTTTTTAGTTTTGTAACTTCATGGGAAGTGCGAGGAGTGCATTATTCACAATTTCCCCTTTTGTGTTTCACCAAAGAAAGAAAGTCCCATGGATTTGAAATGACATGATAAGTAAATGATGACACAATGTTCATTTTTGGGTAATCTATCCCTTTAAAGTTAACTTCACCGCAACACATTCCATTTTTGTGAACAAGTTATACAAGTATTACATAAGAAGTTTGAGCATTTTTGAAAGTAACAAAATAGTAGGCAGATGACTGTACTTTTGATGCTAAGACCAGAGAGATAACAGGAGATGTAATCATATCACCCATTGTAGAATCAAGAGAGAAAACGTTGTGAAGGACAACTCTATGATCTTACAAACTTCTGTTTTCAGGTGGGGCCACAATAGACTTTCTGCTCCCTTCACTTCTATTCATTGTATGTGAATTCAAGAGAGCATAAACACAAGCACATGTAATAGTAATATCAAATAAAATCGCTAATATTCATTACATTACATTATTAATGTTGCATGCTTTAAACCCATTTAAACCCGTTTTAAAGCCATTTATTATGTTACAAAAGATTTCTATATAAAAAAAAAAACTTAAAATAAAAAAAAGAATCCTGAATAAATTAAATCATGTTTTCCATAAAAATATGTGACTGCACAACTGTCTTCAACATTGATAATAATAACAAAGTAGCAAATTAACATGATTTGTGAAGGATCATGTGACACTGAAGACTGGAGTAATGATGCTTAAAATTCAGCTCTGCATCACAGGAATACATCATATTTTCAAACATTTTCAAACAGAAAACAGTAGTTTTGAATTTGAATAATATTTCTCAATATTTTAGTTTATGAAAGTATAATTTTTCCAGACACAAGCGCTGACTGACTGAGTGACTGGGCAGTGAGGCACAAACTCTATCTATCTGCCTCTCTCACGTTCTTTCCCTCTGTCTCTGAATAGATGTGGTGTGTATTTCAGTGATTTTCAGGAAGTGAGGTGCTAGGGCGGGTATGTTAATTTGCCAAGGCAATTAACACTTAACACCCAGAGGACATTTAACTTTCTGGGTATATTAATTATGCACTTTGTACATACTAAAATATCCTCTTATCCTTAAGAAAATGTACTAATTAGGCCCGAAATACAGCAGAAAGTTGTTGTTGCAGAAATGTTGAAAATAAAATATTTGAAAGTAAGCCAAGAGTGTCGTCATTCCAGCCTGTTCTAAAAGCATCTTCTCTTTCATGTAGTCTTTTATTTCTCCTAATTTTCTCTCCAGTCTTGTAGACATGATAATGATGTAACATGTTATTTAATATTCATGAATCTCTGGAACAACGAATGGTGCATTAAAGCAATAGCCAAAAATAAAACCAAAAATGATAGCCAAATTAACCCTTATGTTGAGTTCTGGTCATTTGGCCCTGGAGAGAATTTTCTTTTTCCCAAAAATGCTAGTTATATACAACTTCACAATGTTAATTTTTGCACTTTTGGGGATTTTTCCCCCACCTTGTAACACTTGTGGTGTTCCCAATCAAAACTGCTTATACATTTCTTATGCTACATCATTACCAAATATTGGATTAATTTTTTCTGTCAGTTTGTTTTCTTGCAAATAGCACAGGTTTTGTATTTCTTTTTGGAATGGTTTGATCTTAGCCCTTATTGATCTGAGCTCATACACATTGAGTGAAGATTGAAAAGGCAAAATTAAAATGTCTATAATTATTTACTCAACTGCAACAGGGTTAATATCGTTAACTAAAACTATACATAAATCAAGCTGTTGAAGCACTAACATTAATAACTGGAAATAAATACAAACTAAAACTAAAAAACAAATTAAACTATACTATTTAAAAACAAGAAAAAACTAATAAAAATGACAAAAATACATACAATTACTAAAAATTTAAATCAAAGTATTACTACAATATTAAAATAACACTGACATGCATGTTATTCCTATTTTTTTATGTTTTGTTTTTTAATATGATCACAAATGACATTCGATTATTTGGTTAAAGATGATCATATTTCGGTTTGGGACTGTTCCTCATATAAACATATCAAATGACTACTTAGAATATAGCTCATCAGTTGTATGGACTACTTTTAAGACAGTTGTTGTACTTTTAGACAAACATCATTAGAAACTGCTGTTGTATGGAAAAGAGCTCCATAAAATTTTCTCCTTTGTGTTTCCTCTCTCACTCAAATTCTTTCTCTTCTGAATTATCCTGTCATGTTGTCAACAAGCCAGATTTGTTTCACATATTTTATTTTAATAAAGCACCAGATACAGTATTTCATTAAACATCACTATCCCACACAAATACACTGCAATTAATCGCTACTCCTGGTAGTTCTCCAAATCCATGCAACAGCAAAATATAATAGGCTTTCTGTCCAGAACTGCTCCGTAAATCAATGGCCTATTACCAGAGCTGAGGAGAGATTTGCAAATGAACACGGCTGCATGTCAGCGCTACGCAGGACAGTGAAGAGACTGACAAACCGACTGACTGAGATCCCTTTAAAGTAAATCATAATAAGCTGCAATAACTTGGGAGCTCAGACTGTAGGTGTTTTCTGGTGATGTAATGTGTAGGACATATTTTGAAACATAAGGAGAAATCTCTGAATTCTCTGTTTAAACAGCAACATGCCAGCTGAAGCTGTTTTACTAAAGCATATTAGTGTGAGACTTATATTTAATTTAAAGATGCTGTAAATGTGTTTTTTTTTGCAATACCACACATAAAATGCCCATTCCTGCACACAGATAGATATAAATATCATACCAGACTCAAAGTCAGCACACAAGGATAAAACATTATAAAGTTCCTACTTATTGCTATGAAAACTGCAATGTCCTGATGCGCATTCAAGTGATTTTTTGTTGGAATAAAATTGATTAGATGCACATTAGGTGTTTAACTTATGTTTTATCAATTAATTAATGTATTTGCTGCCGTAGGGAATGATGGAAAAGTCCATATCCTTATCCAACAGCTACATGAGCAGTATTGTCAAGCTAATTTCATCACTATTCTCCATTAACATCACACAAAATATGTACAAGCTAAATTATAAAGCAATCAATAACAATTTTAACAATCAAAATAACAACAATTCTTTAGAGGCATAGTTTAAGTTAATTATAAATTAAGAAAAATTGCTGAAAAGTACTCACTCCCTGGTCATCCAAGATGAAGATAAGTTTGTTTCTCCATCAGGATAGATTTGGAGATATTTAGCATTACATCACTTGCTCACCAATGGATCCTCTGCAGTGAATGGGTGCCATCAGAATGAGAGTCCATGGAGCTGATAAATACATCACAATAATCAATAAGTAATCCACATGAAAGTGAAAGTGAAGTGACATACTGCCAAGTATGGTGACCCATACTCGGAATTCGTGCTCTGCATTTAACCCATCCATCGTGCACACACACAGCAGTGAACACACACACACCGTGAACACACACCCGGAGCAGTGGGCAGCCATTTATGCTGCGGCGCCCGGGGAGCAGTTGGGGGTTCAGTGCCTTGCTCAAGGGCACCTCACTCGTGGTATTGAGGGTGGAGAGAGCGCTGGACATTCATTCCCCCCACCTACAATCCCTGCCGGCCCAAGACTCGAACCCGCAACCTTTGGATTACAAATCCAACTCTCTAACCATTAGGCCACGACTTCCCCAAAGTAATGACCAAAGTAAACCATGGCTTCAGGCCAATATACCAGTCCAAATACAATAATAATGCTTCCTTCAGTAAATAATACATTTTTGGGTGAACTATTTCTTTAATTGACAAACCGCCAAGTTAGAAAGTTTCTCTATTGATAACTGACTTCATAGTGCTGTAGCTGTTACTCATGTGCTCATCTCATAAACAATATCAGTTCAACATGATTTGCATGACTTGAATGCATTGAAATTCCATTGAATGTTTTAAGAGCCTTTAAATATGAAATACAAATAAAAAAAATAAATAATACAAATATTATATATGTGAATAATTAATCATTAATAAAAATAATTTAATAAAATAATTATAAATCAACAATTAATTTATTATAAATAATTTAAATGTATTTAATTTATTTTTATTGTATTTTATATTTTACTGGAAATAGACTAATCTAGAATGGTGTAACTGCATCATACCAGCAGAGGCAAACTGGACCATGCTAATAAGTCTACCTGTAAACCGTAACCTAGACAAAAGCTTCTGGAGAGCAGCCATCAGTTCGCACATTCAGGGTTGCTGGCATATCTTTGGATGGTGGGTTTGGGAGAGAGACCATGTAGTTGAAGGTAAAACATATCAAAATGGCTGAAATCATGTACTGAGTCTGAGAACTTGTCTCTTGTTATCGTTAGTGGATATGACACAGCTGTCTGCTGGGAGTGAGTGTATTAGATATTCATTCACATCATTATGAAGACCTTACATTTCAACATGAGTGTAGATGGCAGATGGGCCTTTCTCACAAAAATGATGCTCTCCTCTTCAGTTCTGTTGACATTGACAAATTCCACTTTCACTTTATTTTTCTTTCAGAGGAAAGGCGTAATGAAAGGCGAGGGGTAAATGCTTGTCCTCTATCCACTGCTGGAGATGCTGTGTGGAGGAGACACATGCTGACACAAGCTGCCCGCCACAGAGACACACTGAGCCCGGTCTGTTCAACAGCGGATGGGCGCCTCAGTTGGGTGCCTGATTTGAAATATGGTTAATTTTCAGCAAAATCTGGCTTCCTCCTAGACAGCTAAAACACAGCTAACACACAGTAGTGTGACGAACCCAACCGCTGAGTAATGGGTGGGACAGTTCGAGTCTTACTTGTTTAGAATATACATATATGGACATATGGGAAGGTGCTGAAGAACAGGTGCAGGAGTCAATGTTCGGTCACTGTCAGCAGGAAAAGACTTTAAAAGCTTTGAGAAAGCACAAAACGATGGCATGACTGAACAAAATATGCTAACCAAACAAAGTTAGCTACTTCAGAAGCATTGCTTGCATGTTACATCATTCTTCTACTAAAATGTATGTTTATATGAAGTTGTGCTGCTTTCATGATAACATTTAAGACTAAATGTGTATGTTTAAGCATCTTTTTAAATCACACATAATTGCAGAAATAGATGTCCTAGAAATGACACTTTTAGCCAATCAGAAAGTCGTTTTGCACATTCAGGCTTGCTGACATAAGGTTGGCCGATTCATTAAATAATCTTGAAAAAAAGAATCAGTATTAAAAAAAGTAACAGTATCAACTGTTTTCAAAATTGACAACAATGTTTCTTGAGCAGCAAATCAGCATATCTGAATGATTTCTGAAGGATCATGTGACACTGAAGACTGGAGTAATGATGCTGAAATTTCAATTTTGCATCACAGGGGAAAAAAGAACACTTTTAAAAACTGTAATACTATTTCATGTTTTTATTGCATTTTGATCAAATTAATGCTGCCTTGGTGAGCATAAGACACTTCTTTCTTACTTCTACATTCAAATATTACCAAACCCAGACAATTGAATGGTGTTGTGCATGGCTCACAAGAACATGTTGCATTGTTGCATTACCACCTGATGATTGAATCAATGTCAACTGTTGATGTCAGCTGCTGATAGTTTCACATTTGTGACCATCTGCTGCCCATCGTAAAAAGCACCACCCTTGAGTCTGGCAGAACAAATAGAGCACAGAGCCAGAGCCGGGTTGCCTTAAAGGCATAGTCCATTCACAAAAAAAACAAAAAAACAAATCATTCATTATTTACTCACATTCATATCACAATTTTAGTACACAAAAGAAGTTTTAAAGAATTTTTACACAAATCCTCTATGTACACCATAGTGAAAATGTCTGGCAAGCTTCAAAAGAGAAAAGCAGCAGTCCAAAGAACTTATGCACTGTATGTAAAGATCTCTGAAGTCATTCATTCATTATTCACTGAATTGTCCAGCCTCAGCGCGTCTTCTTCCAGAAATGAACAGTAGCCGCGATGAAGGATCTCCTCACTCTTTGTTTCTCCATGAGCACGCTCCTCACGTGGACATTTACATATGAACGGCGCGAGCCGCGAGAGGGCGGGATCGCATTAGAGATAATGAGTTAGACAGGAAAGACTGAACATCGTGTTGGTTTCATACGGATTTCTTCATCACAGAATGTTTGTTTTCGATATGACTTACTTCATTTAAAGGTAGACACTTCAAGCCTTCTATAGATTTAACTCCCATGTCTCTGTGTTGAGTATTTGCTGAGTTACAGTTCATTTTAGTGATGCGTTTCTAAAAGCAGTTGGCGGAGACGGAGAAGGCAGAGAGCGCACCCTGTTTGTGTTCTTTATTTTTCAAAAGCACAAAGTTTAGTTGTTATTATGAGTGTATGCAAATAGAAGTAGACCCTACAGATTCGAATGGTGTATTGCTCTTATCTGTACGATCAAAAATGGCAGAGTAATTCAAGCAAATTTCTGCCTTATTAGGGAAATCTGCCACAAAACGCGTATCCACGTTTGTAGACCCCAGAGGGTTCCAAAAAAACTGGTTTTCACGGATGACATTTTGGTTCCCTAACACCCCCCCTCCTTTTTTTTTTCTCTTAGTGTGAAGAACATTTTAATATTTTGAAGAACTGTTGAAGCACCTTTTGTGCAAAGGGAAGATTTCAAGGATGTTAGAGGTTCTTCATTGAATCATTGATGCACAAATCAAATGTAGGCATTAAATGGTGCCATGTTTTATTTGAAACTTGAACCAAGAACATTTTCTGTGGATAACAACATAAATTTCAGTCTTTTGTTCATACAAAGCTGTTGCATAGCTTCAGCAGTCTTAGAAAACAGCATATGACTTTTATGTTGGCCTGACAAACATAAAACAATTCTCATTTTTTGTTCTACTCAAAAAACAACAGCACACAGGTTTGGCACAACTTGAGGGTGAGTAAATAACGACCAAATTTTCACTGTTGGCTGAACTATTCCTTTAATCGCCCTCGGCACCAGAGACCTGAGAAAGCAGGAGAAAGGCAAGGAGGATGTGAAGAGGGCTGAGAAAGCGTCTGGCCAGTATCCGCAGACATGATTCCCCAGCCTTTCTTAATTACATTGTGCAGTATAACGTGAAAAGGTGTCAGATAGCCAGAGAAGCAGATCTGTCCTAATGAATGAAAACAGATGGACTGGACTGCAAGTTGCAGACACTGCCAAGAGATTTGGGGAGGCGTAGAGAAAGAGGGAATACTGAGACATACTGACCATATACAATATGAGAATAAGAATGAGGACAGAAATGAAATGAGCAAGAAAATAAGAGGGCGCAGAGAGAGTGAGAGGAAGTAAAGACGGAGAATATGTTCATTCAGTCTCGTGAGAATATCCCAACAGAATAAGAAAGCGATACCAGATCCGCGAGCCTCTAGGCGAGAAAGTCACCTCAAAAACATGCATGGAGGAAGACAAAGTGATGAAGATGATGGAGTGGATTAAGGACTAAGGGACGGAGGGCGTGAGTCAGAAAAGCAGTCTGAGAGGGAGGGAGGAGTGTGAGCGAGGGCCATCGGTGATGTGAATTAGCTGTAGTTGGATGACTGCAGGGATTAGGACTCCAGGAGAAATGGAGCTGCTGTTTAGATGAGGATATAGTATTTTGACAGCATGATCCTTCATGGCCCACCTCCCTAAACACACACACACACACACACACAAATGGAGGTGCTATTGATTTTCGAGGATTTGCCTGTGTAGATCTGGAGACACGCTCTGCCTGCCCATTGGTCTTTTACATATTAGCTGTGCTTTCTTTGTGAATGACTATGTTCTCTTTCACTTTTGTGCTCTGACATGTATGTTTCCATCACTGAAGTCTCTGCCTGACTTCAAAGACTGATTATATCATAAGAAAATAGCTTTATAATGCATATGGTGAACCAGGGTTGCTCAACATTTCATAATTGAATAATTGGCTCCCTTTGAATTCAAGAGTGTGTAGAAAAAAAAGAGAAGAAATTTAATAAAGATTAATTAAAAGAAGGGTTCTTCCATCTGTTATTAAATAATATATTAAATATGACAAATAAAGCTATTTATATTGATGTAGTTTCAAACATACACTAAAATTCTAAATGTCTGTAAGATTTGTTTGAATGTTTTTGAAAGAATTCTGGTAACACTTTAGTATAGAGACCAATTCTCACTATAAACTGCTTATTACAATGCCTCTTATTAACATATTGGCTGTTTATTAGTACTTATAAAGCACATATTCTGCATAACCATATTCTACATTCCTATTCCTACCCAGTATCTAAACAACTACCTTACTAACTAATAATAAGCAGCAAATTAGGAGTTTATTGAGGCAAAAGTCACTTAATGGTTTTCTAATAGCGAAAATTGGGCCTTAAAATAAAATGCAACCAGATATATATATATATATATATATATATATATATATATATATATATATATATATATATATATATATATATATATATATATATATATATTCTTTTTTTTTCTTTTTTTTTTATGTTTACCAAGGCTGCATTTGTTTGGCTAAAACTACAGTAAAAACAGTAATATAATGAAATGTTATAATAAAAAAAAAAGTTTTATATTTGAACATGAAAATGTAATTTATTCCTGTGATGCAAAGTATTTTTTTTTCAACTGCCATTAACCCAGTCTTCAATATCACATGATCTTACAGTTCATAAATCATTCTAATAAAAACAGAAATCTTTTATATATTATAAATGTATTTACTATCACTTTTGAGCAATTTAATGCATCCTTGCTGAATAGAAGAATGTTTTTTCTCAAAACATTTGAACAAGCTTTTGTCAAAGCAAACTTTCAAAGCTTGTCTTGACAAATTTGACTTTTTAGTTAAAAGTATCCATGCAATCAGTTATTTGTATATTTCTCAATCTTAAATTTAACGATCTTCCTTAAATTTAAATTTGAATTTCAATTCTGCCTACCATCTGCAACCTCAATTCCAAATTCAGGAATTTGATGTTCTCAGTTCAATTCTGTATCCATTTGTTTGACTCAATGTGTCAAGTTTTGCTAGTTAGCATGGCCTAGTTTGCCCTTGAGATGCTGTAACTACACCATATAAAACAAATCCAAAAAAATCTTTCTCCATTTACAGCCTTTTAAAAATTGTCAAAAAACCTTCAAAAATGTTTTGCATGCAACATACAGATGTTGCATACTGCATAATATTATTGTAGCTGTTTTGCTAGAGACATTTTAGGGCTCTTAAATGCATAAAATAAATTTGCATTTAATTCCTTGTCTGCGATATTTGACGTCACAGCTCAGAATAGTCACCAGTGTTTGGGACCGTTTGAAGGCCGGTAGCTTTCTCAGTTCACACAGATATGGCAAAATAAATGGGACCCCGGACAAAGGGATCTCTCAAGACTCACTTATCAGCATAGTTAATTCTTCTAGCACCTATAGGAGAATTATGCAAACTGGGATGCAGCCTGAAGCTGAGAGAAGGAAAGACAGGTCATTCTCACCTCCGTGCTGCAACCAATCAGTGACTGATTGAAGCGATCTGTGCCTAATGCCACCCTGAACCATCAGCGAAGACTGAACAAAACAGCCTATTATTTCCTTAAGGGTACATTTATCATCTTAAGATATTAATATGTTCCCTTTAGGGGTAGATAAGGCACTAAGGTGTACCTTTGTGGTACTGGCCAAGTGATAAGCTAAAGGTACCTTTTTTTCCTTTTTTTTCCCTGACAGTGTAATGTGCACACAATCCCAAAAAAAGTGCCATATAATGACATATCATGACCTTAATATGAAAAGAATCCAATAAAATATAATATAACATATAAGATGCATAAATAAACTAATATAATAAAATTACAATATTGCATTTATAAAATGTATTCATTTATTTATTATTGCACTTATTCAAGTTAGAATAAATATTAATAAAAAAAAATAATTTTAAACTGTCAAAATAAAATAAAATCCCTGTTATTTAAATTATCAATACAAATAAAATTAAACTACAAAGATAAAAAATGAAATTATATTTTATTAAATAATATTAAATGAATAAATGTATTATTTATTATCAAACTTGCCATACAACGTATTTATCATTTAAATGATCTATTTACAAAATAAATATTAAAATTATAAAAAATAATTTTACATTAAATTCATTCATAATCTTATTTGTTAAATGAATACATTTATTATGTATTATTCCACACTGCCATATAGTGATATAGCATGACCCTACTACTTAAAGTGCATTTAAAAAGATAATTAGAAAATAAAGTTAGATAAAGACAGATACAATTAATAACAATACAGCTATCAAGTATTTTTCTACAGAGTTTATTCAGTCCATAATGCACAAATATGATGTTCAAGTCACTCATACTTGTAGGTCCTGAGTACTGTGATATCTCACTATAGTTCATAATAAGCCATAAAGTGAATTAAAATCAGCATTAACAAACTGGTATTTCAAACCAACACCTTCATTTTCCTATAATGTGGTGTTTCAGAAATATTATTGCAAACAAACAAAAAAGCTGAAAATGGCAGTAATGTGAGTGTCGGGTCTGAAGTCGGGCCTCTCGGGCGGCAGTACTGATACAGAGACTCCATAGATCCCTCTCTGTGCTTCATTTGTTCAGCTCATTAAATATTGAGCAAGTGGCAGATTTGTGTGATTGTCAATAAAATGGCTCCCTTACACTGTGAAATGCCTGGGAGCATGCAAACACACACACACACACACACACATAAGCACGCAATTATATCCATCCTTCCATTATAACACTCGAGGCCTTAAGATGCAGTTATTTTTATTTTACGACTGTATTTTCACATTCAACTCTATTCATTGGTCACCCGCTGTCAGTCTGGTAAGCCAGGCGTGGAATTCTCTAGAGTCTTCATTATGGCTTGATAAATCAACATTGATTGAACAAGTATACAATGCATTATATACATACGTGTTCATGAGAATGCGTGTTGTACCTGAAGCACAGAATAGCTTTGCTTCTAATGAAAAATGTTCTAGATGTTTACATCAGGAAGAAAACATAATAAATGGCTGCGCTAGGCAACCTGCATTTTTATTCAAAGCAGCCAGTGAACAAAAATATGAAACAATGCAGTGGGGGAATGTAATGATATTGCATGTCAAAGTAGATAAAAAATAAATAAATAAAAATAAGTCAAGACAAACTTATGTTGTCAAAGCCTAGACAGAAAGTTTGAAGTAGACTGAAAAGCTTGAAGATTTTAAGGTTAAAATACTTTTACGTTTGGAGTATTTTAAAATCTGTAAGTGTATAACAGTTTAAAGGTGCAATATTGTAATATTGACAGCTAGTGGCTAAAATGTACTGTACTGCAGTCCAAATTCACGCAGGTTGGCAGATTAATGACACACAATAGAAACAAGCGCAATTTACAATGGAAGGTGATGAGCTGATGATTTGATTTATCCATGTTTTAATATGACTATGTTCATAGAACCTTTTGTATGAATACATAGGCTTTTTAGGTCTGGTAGAATCTGTGATCTATGACCCAGTTCGTTTGCTGGCTTCTATAACATGTGTTTTTTTTTTCTGCCACCTGGCAACCCGAGTTTCAAAATACTATTAGGTAAATTGGGCAGCTGGTGGAATCACACAGACCAAAACAAAAACAGACATTCTGACACGGAATACACATTTCAAAGCTGAATAACTGACTGTAGCAATGTTTTTCGAACTAATAAAAATATATATGAAGTATAAAAAAAGTATATGAATTTAGCATGTTTACTAATAATCTGTAAACATATTATGGTATTTTTATGCTTTTGTACAGGCAAAATAATACATACAGCACATTAGCTTGGTAAAGTTGCTTTACAATATTCAGATTTTTGCTTTCAAACACATTTCAGGTACCTACAGGAGTGACAACCACATCTGATGACTAAACTCCGTAAATTACTCGTAACATTGTACATTTTCAGTATTCACAACCGCATTTTCAGCGAAGTATGAACAGAACTGATGTCACAACATATTCACTTTGTATAAACATATCTGTTAGATCTCTATAATGCTCTTAGTTTAGCCAATTAATCATCATCATCACAATCGCAATGACAAACACTCTGTTGCACTTTCATGTCATTGACACACAGAAGCTTATAAACCCAGATTTAGGTGTTAACGGATTAGTTTTGGCATCAGAGGCGAGTGAGTGTGTGTAGTTTCAGACTCTGTGACTCTTTACACACTGCGCTTTCCCCCTGAGGTGCAAAAAAACACTGGTGAAGGACAGAGAAACACTCTTTTTATACGCCGGCTCTCCTGCTGTGGTCACTTTTGCTCTCTAAGGTCCTTAAAATTGGTGGGCAAAGATATAACCACAGGGGCACAAACCAACAACTGATGCCTTCAGAATATACAGATCTGGTATAAAATCTGGGATTATTTAGCTGCAAACGCAAAACTGGAGAATAAGTTATGATAAGTATAATTTTATTCTCTTATTAATGTTAGTTATGTTTCTTCCACCAAAAACAGCCATAATGTAGTCTGCCATATTGTCCACCCTTTCTGATTTTCTATTTGAATATATTTTGAGCAGCCATTCCCATAGGAAAGAAAAATCAAAAGTGAGATCTCTTTAACATCTCAAATATTTCTCCTAGACAGAAATGAGGTTACTTTAAAGGGGTCATCGGATGCAAATTTCACTTTTCAGGTTGCTAGAACATAAATGTGTGCTGGAAGTGTGTGTACATATCCATCCTATAATGCTAAAAATCCACCCAGTGTTTTTTTTAAAACCCTATCTTAAAATCCCCTTTCTCAAATCAGGCTGTTCTGAGGTTCCTGTCAGAATGACATAGTTCTGTACAGCCACCCCCGCCCCCCAACGATAGTTGATTGACAAGACCGTCTTACCTTAGACCCACCCTGAGTGAGCTGACAGCTGTCTGCTCTTGTGTCTGCCTCCGGCGCAGGGGAAGACAAGATGTCTCCGATTAAGCGATTGAAGTGTTTAGTTGTTGGATGTAATAATGAATATAGCAGTCCTCATTTACTCCGACATCTGAGCCCCTGAAGAGGCAGAGGATTAATGTTACCTTCGCTTTGAAGTGAATGCACCGATCTACATAAATTCACCTGAATCATTCGTGATCCAGCTTTATCTACAGAAGAAGTGAGTATAAGGGTTTTTATGAATCTTTGCAAATCGCCTTTCCTAATAATGTGCTAGTTAGCTAGTTTCGCGGCTGAAGTTTAGTATGCTCCATATATTAGGGGTGTAAGAAAATATCGATACACGTGAGTATCGCAATATCTTGTTTGCCACTACTGTATCGATTCTCCAAAATGGAATATTGATATAAAAAAAAAAAAAAACATACAAGATTCATGGCAGTTGTTTCGTTTTGAGTTCATATCCCTACCACTAGATATCAGTCTTCATCTCTGAACTTAAACAGTGACAGGAAATACTTGCATCAGGGCACTACACTAATGTTAGCGTTAATATTCTTCGCTACCAGTAATGGAGGATGAAAGAATTGTTCCAGTTCTCGTTTCGATGTACAAAGCTGAAGTGTGGCACCATTTGGGCTTTTGTGGTAATGTCCGCAACCTCGGTTCTGCCGCTTGCCGCGTCTCGTGTTGAAGAGCCTTTGCGCGGGGCGCGGCAGAAGAGTCACCGCGCATCTGCAGCTTTCTCTTGTAATTCGGCCATCGAGACGGTGGTCGAGAGGTTTAGGGAGGCGAAGGCGCACTCAGCAGCCTTCAATACCTTAATTCCAAGAAGGTCCAGGTCTGAGCCCGAACAATGCAGGCGTCCTGGCTTATCTCAGTCTGAGGATCAGAGATGGGCACAGCACACTAGTCTAGACTCGTGCCCTTCCCCCGCCTGTGGGTAGGGCTAGAGGGAGGCGCGGGTCAAAGAGAGGTAGGCAAGACCTGAGGGAGGTGATCCAGATGAGGCGTTCTCAACACCCTCGTCTGGACCAGAGTAAGACTTGAACATCTACTCCCCTCCCTCGGGGGGCCTGTCTTCTGCCCTAATCTTCCCCTCTCTAAATTCCCCTGCAAACACCATTAACTCCACCTGACCGAGGTTAGGTGAGGATCCCCTGCGCTCAACATTACAGTCTCTCATGCTGGACCTATGATGTTTTGGTTACGTTCTATGTTTCATGGAACCTGCCTTACTGATGGTCCGGACCTGAGGCCTCTTCGGACTTCACCTCAGGAACTGATCTCATGCGCAGGAACCATGGTGGGTGAGCACAATCCATTTTTCTATTCGCTGATTAGAAAAATCAGCGAATTCCATTCTTTGCAGTATTTCTGGGACTCGTCTTTTGTGTTGTTATGGTAGGTTCTCGGAAGGCCACCTCTTGCTATCGACTCGGTCCCATTCTGGTAGCCTTCCTAGGTGCATGGCTATCTGAGGATATCTATGTGCTAGCTCAGGGATTGCTCCCCTTCCTAGGGGTTTTAAGCAGTCTCCCTAAGCCCTTGCCTAGAGTGTGCTATCTCCCCTGCTAGGGTTGTAAGTAGATTGCCCACTCCTGTGGCAGCCTCTTCCAAGGCCCCTTTTGGTCAGTCCATCCTCAGGGTGTGGTAGTGCCCCCCTCGCTGCGGGAGGGTTTGTTATGAGCTTGCCACGCCTGGACAGATCAGGTCTTCATCCTTTCTACTATGGACGGGAGTTAGGAATCTGGCCCTGGGTCTTTGATCATTCACTTTACTGTAAATAATTGTGTTGAGTTGTTCTTTTTCTGTATAGGCTTAGAAGTTCTCCCCTCAATCAGAGGGTCGCCTATGAGCACTTCTTGCCTAAGCTGACCATTCGAGTTCCTTCGTTTGGAGAGTTGGGCCTCCGCTCTCCGGAGCTCTGGTCAACGGCCATACCGGATTGCTAGGCCTTCCCATGCCTTCTTGGTGAGCTGTCTTTGGTAAGCTAGTATCGCTCCCCTCACTGTAGAGGGTCATCTATGAGCATGCTGCTTCCGAGCATCCGAATTGGTCATATACAGTTAGGAGCTCGGAGAGGTCGGGCCCTTTGTTGTAGTGGGCTTTAGTAATGCTCCCCTCATTTCAGGAGGGTCAACTATGAGCTCGCTATTCCCCTCGTAAGGTTTTGAGTTCTCCTCTCACGTTGAGAGCTGAGTTCTTCACTTCTCAGAGCTCCTTCAGTCAGCAAAATCAGGGTTCTAGGCCCCTTCCTCTGCCTCCCTGATACAAATTGCAGTATACATCAAGTGTTTTGCGTTCTTTCTAAAATCCTGTACGGTAGGGGTTATGCGCTTCGTGCCCATTCTTTGAGCTAGCAGGCCCCGGTTTCGCCTTGTGCCCCACTCTACCTATTTCTCCCAATGCTTCTGGGCTGGAACAATGTGTGCTACCAAGGGTCTGTTGAGACAGGGACAATGTTTCTTTTTATAGGACAATGTTTATGTACTTAGGCACATAATTTGTTGTTGGAAATAGTAATGTACCAGATGTCTTAATCAAAACTGATTTACATAAAATGCAACCCTGGAACTTTCTTTGTAGAGAATGAATGAGAATGAGAATGAGCTTTATTGCCAGGTATGTTTACACACACGCGGAATTTGTTATAGTGACAGAAGCTCCACAGTGCAACTCCCGAAGTTTGCAGACGACACCACACTGATCGGCCTCATTCAGGATGGTGATGAGTCTACTTACAGACAGGAGGTTAAGGAGCTGGCTGTATGGTGCAGTCTTAACAACCTGGAGCTGAACACACTCAAAACTGTGGAGATGATCGTGGACTTCAGGAGAAACCCCCTTGCACTCCCCCCACTCACCATCATGAACTGCACTGTAACAACAGTAGAGTCATTCAGATTCCTGGGCACCACAATTTCTCAGGACCTGAAGTGGGACAATCACATTGACTCTATTGTGAAAAAGGCCCAGCAGAGGTTGTACTTCTTTTTCGCCAGCTGAGGAAGTTCAACCTGCCACAGGAGCTGCTGAAACAATTCTACTCTGCCATCATTGAATCCGTCCTCTGCACTTCAATAACTGTCTGGTTCAGCTCAGCTACCAAATCTGATCTCAGAAGAATACGGAGAGTAGTCCGGACTGCTGAGCGAATCATTGGTACAACCCTCCCCACTCTCCAAGAACCGTACTTATCCAGATTGAGCAAAAGGGCTGGTAAAATCACTCTGGACCCCTCACATCCAGCACACTTTGAACTGTTACCGTCTGGTCGACGCTACAGAGCTCTGAGAACCAGAACAACCAGACACAGAAACAGTTTCTTCCCTCGGGCAATCCATCTCATGACAGAAAGAAAAACTGGTACACTAGTGTTACATTTTATTTATTAATTTGTTTTTAAAGGTATAGCTTTCTAGTGTGATTAGAAAATGTGGTGTATATGCAATAATGGACCCTGAAGATAAATTTAAACATTTAAACTATAGTAACCCTTGATATTCTGAAATGTTCAATGCTATTTAAATTATAGTTTTAGTATTTACAATTTAAGTAAAAGTGTAAAGTTTTTCCTAAAATAAAACTGAAGACATCTTAAGACAAAGCTGATATCTCAATGAGACATATAAGAGAATCACCCCTTAGTATCCTGAGCGTAGAATAACCTCTGTTAGAGCCATAGGCTTGTGGACAGCACATTGACGTGAAGACACAACTGTACCTCAGACAGCATGGGTTCAAATCCCAGGTAAAGGTACTTTCCTGCTCCTGTTCAGTTGTTACCTGTCCAATTGTTTATTTATTCAGAGCATTATTAAGCATTAAATTGATCAAAAGTGAGAGTAGATACATTTAAAATGTTACAAAAAATATATATTTCAAATAAATGCTAACATTTTAAATCTTTCTATTCACTAAAGGATCCTGAAAAAAAGCATCAGTAATAATAATAATAATAATAATATTTAAACACCAATAATAATCCATTATAATGAACACAAATCAGCACATTAAAATGAAAGAAGGATCACGTGAAGCACTGAAGACTGCTAAAAATTCAGCTTTGCATCACAGGAATAAATTACATTTTAAAATATAATCAAATAGAAAATAGTTATTTCAAATTGCAATAATATTTCACAATATTTCTGGTTTTACTGTATTTTGTAAAAAAAAAATAAAAAAAAAATAAAAAGAATTTGTAACATCTTTATTATTCCAAACTTTTGACGTATATTGTGTGTGTGTGTACATTTTAATTTCTAAATAAATTATTTATAAAATAAATTGCTTTCATATAACAATCAGCACTGATTTCATCCCTCTATCTCTATTCTGCACTCATTTTACACGGCCGTTTCACTAAAAATAAATAAACGACAGACTGTACTACTGTCAAATTCAAGTCTATGTGAAAGCTTATGGGTCACATGTTGGCATGTTTTCCTTTTGAATTCCTGTCCACTCTCATAGCCTTTTCTCTTTGGATTGATCAAGCTCTCTTTTTGCCCCAGTTCTCAAAGGTAATGACCACTTCAAGCTTTTTCCACCACTTTTCAACTGTGCAGAAAATAGCCACACTTACGTAGGTAGCCAGGCTCTCTCTCTCACAGCACTGTACTTAAACATCCGAACCAAAACACCGGCCAGTTCAGAGCAATGAGGTCTATATAACACAAAATGGAGGTGTCTGGACATCAGGCCTCTCACTCGATACAAGCACTGTCATTTCTCCACTCAGCATCTTCACACAAACACACATCTCTATTTTGTCCTGTCAGTGCTGGATATTTTTCTGGACTATGATACATGCGCATTTACAGTCGTACCACAATTTTGATTACAGAAGTCGTTTAGTTTTTTTTTTTTTTTTTACCAGGGTAGTTTGATTTGCAAAATACACAATCATAAAATATATTTTGCTATCCAGTGCATGTCCAAAACCCTTTTGGGAATACTCTAAATATTGAAAACAAGCAATGTGGTTCTTCTTGTTTCAATAAAAAAACAACACTCTCTTCAATAGTTCAGTATTTTCGTCAACTATGAGATGTTTGTTCTCTCATTCGGTCTCTTGTGCAGGGATCTTATGACAGTACTGGGAAATATCTCTCTGACCACTGTCTCGTTCCAGCTCCAATTTGTCATTCAAGAGCATTTGAGAGAGACGGCCATTGTTGCTGTGATTGATAGGATGGTCTCATGCTGGAATGTGAAAATAAAAACGAAAAGCTACAAAATCGTCAAACCACCACATGAGGATCAAAGAGCCTGTCTGGATAAAACACCACAGGAGACCGGCAGTGAGTTCTGGGCTGAAATATTTTAGGTATTTTTTAGCTGTTCAAACCCTGAAAAAACAAAATCACCAAATGAGATTTTTGGGGTGAGAATATGAAACAGAATATTCTTAAAAGTTGCAATTAAGAGGACACTTTTCTGTGAATAAAAACATGATTTCAGTCTGCTTCCCACACAGAGCTCATTCACCATAGAGGACAGAAAACATATTCAAAATTATTATAATATCAGATCAGCAAACAATAGATGTACCCTACAATAATGATAAATACTTATCCAATAATAATGATTATGTAACATACTGATAATAGTATAATATAGGATTTTTAATTATACACACACACACTTTTATAAAATGATAGACTATAAATTATTATTATTATTAATTAAGTTATTTCTATGTGGCCAGAAACCAAACTCAAAACACACAAAAATATAATTGAGTGAAATAATGCAGATGAATAACAAGTTAGTAAAATATTCCATTACATCAAAGTTTTGAATTACACTAAAAATGCACTAAACACTAAATATAAAGGATAAATGATCACAGCATTATCATATCATGATTCAGATATCGATATAATACAGTAGCTCTTTACATACATATATTTATTTATTTAGAACATGATGGATGTGGAAACTAGGAACTAGTTGTATCGTTATCATTGTAACTAGGATCATTTTATATGAAAAAAAAAAAGCTGCATGAAGATTATATATATATATATATATATATATATATATATATATATATATATATACTCTCCCTTTGTTTTCCACAGTATAATACACAGTGTATTACCAAAAATGAATTATCAAGAGGCAGTTTTCTGGGCACTGCTTTCAGGTCTGCAGTTTTAGAACATTCCACGGTTGGTGTTCATCTTTTCTGTAAAGCTCCTTAAATACCAAGTGTGTCATGAGAGCAGGGGGTGGAAATGATTCTGCCCTTTAATTAGTTCTACACTGATCAACTCCACAAAGTTATTACATCACTTACTCACCAATGGATCCTCTGCAGTGAATGGGTGCCGTGAGAAGCCCAAAAAGCTGATAAATTCATCACAATGATCCACAAGTAATACATACAACTCCAATCCCTCAATTAACATCTTGTGAAGTAAAAAGCTTGTTGTTTGTAAGAAACAAATTCATCATGTAGCATTTTAACTTAAACCATACCAATCAGTCTTTAATCCACAATAACGCTTCGTCCAGCGAAAAAGTCCATGCAATTTTGTCTTTTTACCTCAAAATCCACCAACACATTTGTTTAGAACTGTTTTGAATTGTATTTGCTTGTATATGGTGCTTTTTTGTGCACATTTCTCTCCTGATTCAGACGAGATGACTTATGGACATGACAACATGTGGCAACTCCAAACTGAAATTTATAAAAACAATACAAGCTTTATGCAGTTGATTCTTGTCTGAATGTATCTCAGTATTCAACAGATATTATATAACAAATATGATGGCTGAATAAAGGTATCACCTTATTTTTCATTGCCCCAATACCTTATTGTTACTGAGATACAACGCTTGTGACAACTAGCCCCAGTCTTATTCTTAATCTTATTCCATTTTTATATTGAAAAATGAAACGTAAACACATGTATCCCTCGGCAAAGCTACAAAACACAATGTCTCTCAGTGAAGTAACTGAGTGAAACAATGTACACAAGAGTTTCGCCTCAGCAATGCCTTCAGTAGTGCCTTGTTTGCCCAAATCCATCTGTCTTATCTTCTTTAGAACAAACACCTTTGCACTAACTTCTCTAAGCTTACAGACACACAGCTGAAGTATAAACACTGAGAGGTGGTTTGAGGAAAGACTGATCATTCCCATGAAAAGGGCTCAAAATATAAAGTCCAAAAAAATAAATCCATCTATGAATAAACAAATAAATGTTTACAGCAAGAAATAACTAAATAAATATTGTTTTCGAAACAAAATAATTGCTGTTTATTTATCAACATACTAAAATTATTATTTTAATTATGACATTATAAACAATATCTGAATAATATTTGCCTTTCTGTCAGCAGTTTTTTATTTTTTATAAAATTGTACAATGCTAGATTTAAAAACGGTAAAACGTGCATTTTAAATTGCAATGTAATTGTACAGGGCTTTTTAGAATAAAGATTCCTGTGAGTCATATAGAAAATAGTGTGACACAACAATTTGATTTAAATATAAATCTGACATGTTTTTTCAGTATTACAATAGATGTTCTTATCCCAGTTGAACACGCAGAGACAGGTAGTTTGTCACATATAGGACTGTTTCTGTGGACTCGTGGTTTGAGGTGTTTGGACCGATCAAGGCTATGAAGTCAAGTACAGCTACCCGCTCCGCTCTGAATGTGACATGGACTTTGCTGGTCATCTTCCTCTGCATCTTGAAGAGTCTGGTGTGACTGTCACCTCTGCTTGAAGCCGTGATTCCCTGTGGCTTCATCAGTGAAACACTCATTAGCTGCTCCTGTGGTGACGACACACCTTCAGTAGGTGTTCAAATCAAGGCAAATGTATTTTTATAGAGCTTTTCAAAGCAGCTTTACTGAAAATCCGGATGTTAATGTTTATAAAATCTTAATAGCTTCATTCTTTATAGTCACATTTTACTGTAGAAAATTGGAGCTGAGCTCCATTTTGTGATGATACAAGCAATCTAGATGAGATTTGCTATAAAGTATATATCACCCTAAACTTAGGTACACTGTATGTGTGCAAATAAAGTGAGACATTGTATTTCCAACTTTTATATAAAGAGTTGGGTGATAACAGAGTTACATCTTGCAATAATATAAACAATCAGACTTGGGACTTCTTTTATATACATATGTACACACACTAGGGATGCACCGATACCACTTTTTCCAGTACTCGCCCGATGCCGATACTTTAATTTTTGGTACTTGCCGATACCGAGTACCGATACCGAGTACAGATACCAATATTTTTATTGTATTTTTACATTTTTTAAATATTGGGTAAAGAAAACAAATGAGTATGTAAAATGTTAGTTGATTAACTTTATCAAATAGATACTGTCAAACCAAAATTTATTCAGACACCTTCAACATTTCTCACATTTTATTCGCTATAGTTTAGAAAATGCTAATAAAATATTACAAGAACTCCAAGTTAAACTGTGTCAGAACAAATTTAGCTTGATAATACCTTTCTATCAATTAATCAAAATTATTCAGACAGCTGTTGGTATGACAATATTTACACAACTATCAATACTTTGTCAGGCCACCCTTAGCCTTAATGGCAGCCTGTAGTCTCCTGGGCATGCTGTCAACCAGGTTCATGAAAGCCTGAATTTCAATTTTTTCCATTACTTGGTCTGAATAATTTTTGGTCTCACTTTTGTATGAATTTTACTGGTAGTCCACTGCATGAAGAATTTTTGGGTATAATTTGTCACAGTTTACTTTATTTTGCTATCCTCAGTTACTTAAATTAACTATAGTGTCCTGCACCCACTAGTAAAATAAAAAAAAAATAAAAAAATTATATCTGGTCTCTGAATAATTTTTGGTTTGACTGTATATCCTTCGGTTATTTTTCAGACTTAATTATCCCCATTAAAATGTAGTTTACAATTTTTGGTTACTTTCACTGTTAATTTTTAATTTATTTATTTGCTCTATGGTACATCATCTTAAATAGCATTAGAGCTGCTCCATTGCAGCGGCTCAGTGCTGTAACCACGCTTTTTGCTGTAATTATGCAGGGAACCACTCGTTATAAATCAATCATTTTCAGATATAGAATTTTTATTTTTTTTTCATCTGAAACATTTAGATTTCAAAGCCATATAATTGCAGAAACACGCATGAAGCAAGGAAAACACGCACAGCGCGCGCACTTATGTGTACCGGAGCAGATGAAAGGGACAAGTAGCTACAGAACAGCCTAGCGCATTTCACACAGGCTGATAGTTTCACTTGTGTTTCACTCGTGTTCAATGCATAAGGTTAAAAATAAATGATGTTTAAAGTGAATGAATGCCCCTATATGTTGTCATTAGGGATGCACGATATTGGAATTCTGCCGATATTCGATATGCCAATTTTTTTCAACTCATTTTGGCCGGTATCGATGCCGATACCGATATATTTCCTTTTGTTTGGAAACAACACCAAGTCTCTCCTGTGCAGAAATTATAAGCAAAATATTATTAATTTTGGTTAGTTTTTAACAAGAACTTATTTATTAGAATTAAATAAAAAATAATAAAGGTTTTTTAACAGTACATTGAAGCTTTGAAAATAAATATAAATCAACTATATCAATCGCTGCATTTTTTCCCCCAGAAAGATGCAGTGTTAACCCTAATATTTTATTTTAAGATTTAACATTTGTAGATGGTCTAAAACAAAAGAGTTGTAAAAATTCCGAAAATCTTTTAGAGCTCATGATTTGTTTAAAAAATAAAACGTTACACATTAATGAATAAATCAGTATATATAAAATTATTTAATTTACAAGTGTCATGTTTGTGATTTTTTTTTTCATGTAAGCTATAGCTTCTGACCATTAAATCAAAACACACTTATTTTATTACATCAATTACTGCTTTATTTAATCAGAAACACAGTCTAAATGTTATTTTTGTAGGCTATTTTACTTTTAATTTAATTAGAAGTAGGCCAACTGCGCCCCTACTATTAAAACTACTTACCGAATGGGCATTAGGACCTGGGGGAGGCTGTCACTGCTGCCCCTGCTTGTGCTATAACTGTTTACTCTATCCCACACCGAACGCATCATTCTGTACATGCCTTCACACATTAAATGCAGCGATCCAAAACAGTCAATCTATTCATCATTCAGACAAAACTTTGCTTCAAGAATGAGCCACATTGCTGACGTGATCTAATCGCTAGCACACCCTGAGCACATGCGAGTTAACCCCTTCCCCTTATCGGCAAGACATATCGGCATAATTTTGCATGTCAGGCCGATGCCGATATTTACATTTAAAGTCATTATCGGCCGATTTCGATATCAGTCCGATAATATCGTGCATCCCTAGTTGTCATACATTTACGATTTAGTTTTAATTCAAATGATGCGTGCTGAGCGAACATCAATAAAGATCACACCACAGAAGTGCGCGCGCGCTCTCTCTATCTCTCTCTCCCTACTGTTAAGTAACTTGTGCATTGTTTTACTTACTCGTTTTTGACATTTCCGACCGAAGTACAAACTTTCCAGTGATATCTGTGAGAAAGGGACATTCACTCGACAAGCTCGCACATCTGCGCCGCCACGCGCTGGATCCACTCAGCGTGTTTTGCTTATCAGCTTGCTCACATCAGCTATACAGGCATTAATACTGAATGTTTAACATTATATTCATTGCATGTACATTTTTAGACATCCTTAATCTCTAATAACTACATTCTGCTGTCTGTTTTTCTGTTGTTGGTGTTTCTTTGTCTGAATATGGCACTGATCACATGCGTGGTATCGGCGTTTAATATCGGGGCATTTTAACGAATACGAGTACATGAGCTCAGTATCGACCCGATACCCGATACCAGTATCGGTGCATCCCTAACACACACACACACACACATGTTGGTTTTTGTGGTCTATGGGGACTCTCCATAGGCGTAATGGTTTTTATACTGAACAAACTGTGTGTGCTATTGCCCTACACCAACCCTACACCTAAATTAGCCCTCACAGGAGACTTTGTGCATTTTTAGATTTAAAAAAAACACCATTTAGTATGTTTTTTAAGCCTTTTGAATTACGGGGACATAGGCAGTGTCCTCATAAACCACCTTCATATTGTCATACCTCTGTCATACCCATGTCATTATACAAATTTGTGTCCTCATAAACCACATAAACATGCACACACACACACACATAAGATTGGAAGTGTTGAACTACTTCTATATTGTATCATAACTGGCTCAATGTCACTGAAAGGAATAGTTCACTAATAATTACATTTTGTCATCATTTACTTACCAGTGTGTCATTCACTCACATCTGCCAAGCTCAAAGGACAAAGCAATATAAAATAAAAATTATATAGCAACTTAAAGGGGTCATCGGATGCACATTTTACACAAGTTGATTTGATTCTTTAGGGTCTTAATGAAAAGTCTATAACATACTTTGGTTGAAATTTCTCAATGGTAGTGTAAAAAACAACTTTACCCTGTCAAAATCAGCTCTGTTTTCAGCACGCTGTTATAGTCCATGTTGCTTTAAATCCTAGTGAGCTCTGCTGACTCCGCCCCTCTCTTCCGTGGAGTGACGAGCAGACCATAGATATGTGTAGATTCCCTATTCGACTGCTCCAGATATGTTGACGCATCAGCCATCTCACATTCTCCATAATAATCAATGAATATTCAAAGATATACAAGCTTATAACTTGCTGTAGTAGACGCACACAGTCAATGCGCTGAAAGATTCGCAGACCGTTCAAAAAATGGCGTCTCACGGCCCATAGAAAAAGTCGATAATGAGGCATCTAGGTATATATATCTATGGAGCATACTAAACTTCAGCCGCAAAACTGGTTAACTAGCACATTTTTAGGAAAAGGCGATTTGCAAAGATTTATAAAAACCCTTATACTCACTTCTGTGGATAAAGCTGGATCACGAATGATTCGGGCGAACATAGATTAATTTATGTAGATCGGGGATCGGTGCATTCACTTCAAAGCAAAAGTAACGTTAATCCTCTGCGTCTTCAGTGGCTCAGATGTCGGGAGTAAATGATGACTGCTATATTCATTATTACATCCAACAACTAAACACTTCAATCGCTTAATCTGAGACATGTTGTCTTCCCCTGCACCGGAGGCAGACAGCTCTCAGCTCACTCAGGGCGGGTCTAAGGTAAGACGGTCTTGTCAATCAACTATTGTCAGAGGGGCCTGTGCAGAACTACGTCATTCTGACAGGGCTCTCAGAACAGCCTGATTTGAGAAAGGGGATTTTAAAATAGGGATTTAAAAAAAAACACTGGGTGGATTTTTATCATTATAGGATGGATGTGTACACACACTTCCAACACAGATTTATGTTCATACAACTTGTAAAGTGAATTTTGCATCCGATGACTCCTTTAACTTAACTAAAATTAAAACCATGGGGAAAATAAAAATAAAAATCTTTTTTATTTCAGCTAGATTTCTCATTTTCTCATTTAAATTTAGTTCTACTTGAAAAACTGAAAAACTGTCTAAAACTGACATGATTAATAAAAACTATATGGACAAAAGCTACTAAAATTATGAACACACACAAAAAAATAAATAAAAAACATATCTGAAATGGAAATAAAAATGGAAAATTTAAATTAAAAACAGATTCAAAATATTGACTACTAGTACCTCAATGATATGAAAGACTTAAAAAAAAAAAAAAAGCTTTTAAAGATTTCTTTAATTTACTGCTAAGGAAATTTGTAAAAATAAAATTTATATTTAAATAATTTGAAGGTTTTTGTTCTGTATTTTTTGACAGGTGTTTTATAGTATTTTGATTTTTACACTTCATTGTGCTGTGTATTAGAGTTAATGGAAATCTCTGTAAAAACTAATGGATAATGTCCCGTTTAATGAGCTGCCAGTACTTTTTCCGTTATTGTTCAGATTTTTTACAGTGCAGATTAAAATTAGATTATTAATTATAAATATCTGACTTGACAGCATACATTATTTTGTATCTGATGGTGTTAACATATGGGCAAGGAATGCCTGTTTTGTCCCAGAATACATAAACCATACTTGTGTTTATCCTGAATGTGTTTACACTTAACGTGTAATCTAAGTGTTCAAGCTCAAACCTAACTGATCTCACACACACTGTCCTATCTCACTCAAATGTTATCGTCCCTCCTGAGCCACTGATCAATCTGTAGAAATTCATAGAATTGGTTTTCTTATGAAGCTTTTAATAAAGTGTCCGCAGCAGCGCTTGAGCATCTGAGCAGCCAGCGCTCAGTTTGAAATGAAAATGAACCGCCACTCCAGATCCCGTACAAGAGTGGAGAAACAAAGGACAGAGAAAAACAAATATTGTGTATCAGTGGGGCGTCGAGATGGGCTGAAGATACCGGAGCAGATTCAATCGTCAGATCAGACAACCTTGTAAAACAAGTGAAGTGGTGGGAAGAAGGGCTGAGCGATGGAAAAGGACACAGAGAGCTGCATGGCCTCAGTACAAATGAGTGTCATTCATCTAACAGCAGCATCTACACTGTAACAAGCTAAATCAAGTACATACTCAATCAGTGAGTATGTGATACAATGACTTTTAGGGCTGAATTTCTGTAGGATGTTCAGAAGGTACAACCTGTTTGTCTCATGTAGCCAAAATTGTATTTTGGCACTGATTGAACAGTAAGCCAACTCTTTAGAACTTCAACATGAAATCAGAACTGACCCAATGTCTTATATTTCTAAATAGTTGTTATTGGTTATTGTCATGAGTTCGGGCTCTGCAGTTCTTCCTTTCTCCACCAGATGTCACCATCTCCCATCCTCCCGGACTCCATTCCCCTAACTCCACACACCTGTCGCATATCACACACACCTGTCACAAATTACACTCCCAGCTGTTCCCCATTGTCATGGACTATTTATACACCACACACCCGCTGCTCTGGCTGGGTGAATTAGTTGTAATTTATTGTATTTGTTGTAGTGTTTGTTGAACTCTGGTGATATATGCACTGTGTTGCCGTTTTATGTATCCTGTTTTGAACCGGTTTTGTTTTGCCTTGTTGGCCGTTTTGTTTTGTATTAAAGAGATCCTTACCTGCATTTGGACCCAGACCTCGTCTTTCCACGGTGCTCTAATTGCTCCATGACAGTTATGCGCTCTATGTATTATTATTATTTTTTTTTTTCATTTAATATGTTGAGAAATATTCATAAGAATTTCAGAAATACAGTACCGTGTAAAAGTTTGATGTCAAATATGTTTTTGTATGTTTTTGAAAGAAATATCTTATGCTCATCAAGACTGCATTTATTTTATTAAAAATATGAAATATTTTAATTTTAAATAACTGTATTCTATTCAAATATGTTATAAAATTTTATTTATTTCTGTGATGGTAACACTGAATTTTTCAGTCTTCAGTGCCACACGATCCTTCAGAAATCATTTTAATTTGCTGATTTTCTGCTCAAGAAACATTTCTTATTATCATCAACGTTGAAAACAGCTGTGGAGATTGATGTTTTTGTGTAAATCTTGATTAAATTTTGTTTAATGAACAAAGTTCAAAATTCATATTTTGTGACATAAATATCTTTGTCACTTTTGATCAATTTAAAGGGATAGTTCACCCAAAAATTCAAATTCTGTTATTAATTACTCGTAAGGTCAAAGCCGTAAGACCTTCGTTCTTCTTCGGAACACAACTTAAGATATTTTTGATGAAATCTGAGAGCTCTCTGATCCTTCATAAACAACAAAGCAACTGGAATGTTCCCAGACCCAGAAACATAGTAAGGACATCGGTAAAACAGTCCATGTGACAACTTAAATTTTGCGAAGCTACGAGAATACTTTTGTGCACAAAGACAACAAAAATCACAATTTATTAGATGATTCTTCTCCCCGAGTTATCGTCTTCAGCCATTTTCAGGAAAAATATACTGTTAAATTGGTCAACATATATTGAAAAAATATTAAAAGTAAAATACCTAACGGAAATTAGTTTAAATAAATTGTAACTTGTAATGTTTCATATTAGTAATTAACAAATTGAAACATTTAGTACTCACTTGATAACTTATTTAATCCAATGAAAATGTAAAAAATATACATAATATAATAATGATTTTTTACCTCTCTTGGGAACAACAGTTTCCTTTTATTACCACAGAACCTATTTTGCTGTCACTGAGCAGCTTTGATCCTCAGTACAACTGACAAAAATACATCAAATATGAAGTTTTAGAAATTCATCATCAGAATGTGCTTCTGGGACGGATCATTGACTGCAAGTCTTTGGCAGAGAATAGATCGTCCCACATTCTCACACACAAATCAAAATAATCACTCTATACAATATCAATAAAGCTTTCCTTTCAACATTTTCTGACATTCATTGCCTCTGTATATCTTCTAGCAGAACAAACCTGTTTCTTGTTAAACAAGTCCCTCAAGTCTTTCTGAACTAACAAAGATGCTGCACTGCCACCAAACGCAGAGATTCCAGAACATACATGTGTCTGTTAAACACTAGAGAAGCTCTCGAATGTGTCTTACTCACCCGCTGACTATCTAACATTTCATTTGTCTGCTCTTTTCAGGCCAGAGGATTTCCTCTCACCTTTTCTGTGTCAGAGCACAAGAACAAGACCCTCCGGATCAATACTCCCGTTCAATGCCGAGAGAACTGATTACATTACATAATGCCTCACCTCAGAGAAACCCAGACCGTTTTAGCTACAGCTGCACAGTATCAGTATCACAGTATCATATCACATAAGAAATGTGTGCTTTTCCTATATCTGCTTTATATGATTTACTGTAGTTATACTGTCTTGAGCCTTCTGTTTTTGCTTTGATGCCATACTTATTCAGTTGTTATGAATCATCTTATCATGTAGTTTTAGTTAATCAATTTCCAAACAAAATATATAAATAAAATATTTAAATCAATGGATTATCAAGAAATAAAGATTATTTATAGAATAAATGTACTGTATGTAGAGGCACGTATTTCCAATGAGCCTATGTTGCAAAATACGGATATTGTAACCATCAATAAGATACAGAATGACTATGTCGTACACTGAATGTATTATGAAAGGATCACCAGTCAATGCAGGAGCCATGCAATTACTGTACATAGGAAGACTGACTCTGATTTGTAGAATAAATGTGTGTGTGGTTTGACAGCTCAAAGTCAAAACTCGCTTGGCTCAGAATAGAGCCGCAATAATATTGTTTGGACTGTGTGTGGATGACACAGCGGTGTCTTCCTGATCTCTCCAATAACTCAGCTGTTATTGAGAGCAGGGCCTGAATGTGGCCCCGCACCGCCACAGCAGATAAAGAACAGCACATACACATGCAGACTTTCATTACAGGTGACCTATTTCTGAGCACCACCAATATAAGCTAAACACAAATCATAGCATGTTCCAACCATTAATCCAGTCTGATGTGAGGAATGAACATGACGAGCAGATATCAATCAGAAAAGGAGAGTGAAAAGGTGAAATATGACCGTGAAGGAAGAATCGATTTGTAAGCAGCAACTGAAGTTGCAACCTCATACATTTCTCTGGATGGAAACAATGAGAAGAATGTTCTGATGGTTACCAAACATGAAATAAATTAATGAAAAAGGTATATTTTGCCAATCAAAATACTGAATGAAATTGAACATTTATTGGCGATTACAGAATATTTTGACAAAAGCGCATAACAAAATTTATACAAATTTTACTAAAATTAAAATAAAAAAACTAAATGAATTAAAAAGTTATTTAAAAAAAACTATAATAGTGTATAAATAATACTAAAATAACATATATAAATAACATTTAATTTATTTATTGCCTTTTTTCTTTGTATACAGTAAAAAAACTCTTGCAGTACTTTTGCATCCTTATAATTCACATTGGCTTTCAAAACAATCAAGTGTTTGAAGTCCTGCAACTGTGACTTTGGAGGATCCAAGGTTGTTGATTTTCTGCTTTGCTCACATCATCACTGAAGTGAGCGAGAGATGCATGCACTTTCACGCCAGCCATAATTCACCATGGCCTAAAGCAGCTCTACAGAGACTGTTCCTTGGCCACAGTAGATATTTTCACCCTGTCACCACGCCTCAGCATATGTGTCAACTTAATGTCTGAAACAATACACGTGTTCTTGTCAGGGTGTTTAGTAGATTAGAGCATAACCGAGCCAAACAAATACATAACACTAGAGGTCACACCCTCATACAGCTAGCTAAACACAACACTTACATGTGCAGAAAGCGATACGCAGACCTGCTTGAGGAATCACAAACATCGTGCCAAGAACAGATGATAGAATAATACACCTTCATCTAACACTCAATACAATAATTCATCCATAAGGTGGAGAAATGCTCTGTTTCAAACAGATAGCAAGCTGCATATACAGGCAGAATTTTGATGCAAAATGGTCTGTTTGTATAATTGTTTTGTTGAAATTATGCTGAATTTTCAAAGCTTTTGATGCCACAGACTCGCTTTTCAAATATAAATACAACTATTATGGTTAATATGGTTTATGTATAGTCTAGTACAGTGTGTGTATATATATATATATATATATATATATATATATTAGGGCCGGGACTTTATCGCGTTAATTTAGATTAATTAATTACACAAAAATAACGCGTTAATTTTTTTTAACGCATTTTAATCGCACTTATTTTTGCACCATGGAACGTTTCTCACTGGATGAGTTTCGGCGGACCGATTATACTGGAGAACGCAAAGAACGGACTTGCGTTCTCGTGGAGACCGGTCTTGCCAGGCTTCCTTGGAAGAACGAAATCGGAAGGACGCGAGAACACAGAACGCACACTTATGAGAACTGAGATGTCCTGCTTAACTGACCGCATAGTCTCAGCATAAGAAACGGCCAATGAACAATAAATATTACAAAATGTCATAACTTATTAAAACATTTCATACTATTATAGATATTACTTTCATATAATTGTATTGTTTTATTTTACAGCGTTATATGTTTTACTGTTCAGATTCATTTTAATATGCCAATAAAAATGCAGACTTTCTCCGGGTCTTATAACTTTATTAAAATTAACCAAAACAAAACGATAAATGTTTACTTTCAACTTGAAGAGCCGTTAAGTATTTGTGAGAGCGACTTTAAAGCTTACAGGCTTCCGTACACCGGCCACCCACAGCGTTTTCTGGGATTTCTAACGGCTCGATTCTCTCAAGTCTGCACTCGATGCATCCTCAGTTTCAAGAACATATCCGGGCACTTTCATGCATCCTCTGTACTTGCGTTGTCATTCTATATATATCTATGCTTGCGTTCTTGAGAATTGGAACTGAACTTCGACGGTTAATGATGACGTAGAACGAGAACACAAGGACGCAAGATCGCTGAAGAACGCATACCTCATTTCATAAATGAGCTTAGAATTATTGCTTCTTCTCTACATACACTTGAAAGTAATAAAGCTATTACATTAGCTAATTTTTTCAACCAATTTAGTGACTCATAATATATTGTAACCCCTTCTGTATTTTCTTTTTATTTATTTATTTATTTAGTTTATTTCTAAATCATATTTAATTATTGATGTTAATGATGTACAATGTATATAACTTAGTTGTGTCTGCCTTGTATCTGAAATTGTGATTTTTTTCTATGTCTTAAGTTTGTTCAGTTAAAGCCTATTTTGCTTGTGCATTTTTTGATTTTCATAATAAAAAAATAAAAATAAAAAAAAAAACCCAGAGAAAAATTCAGCAAGAATCCAAAAAAAAAAAAAAAAAAAATCGCTGAAGAACGCATATTGAGAAACAGCCAAAAACAAACCGCAGTGAACATGGACGGGATGGGAAATGTAAAAATCCATATAAAAAAACTTACTTCTCACTGTTCTCAGGTCAAATATTTATATGCGATTAAAATGCGATTAATTTCGATTAATTAATTACAAAGCCTCTAATTAATTAGATTAATTTTTTTAATCGAGTCCCGGCCCTAATATATATATATATATATATATATATATATATATATATATATATATATATATATATATATATAATTGTTTTTTTTTTTTTTTAATCACAGAGAGCTAGTGGTCTTTTGACAGGTTTGGGTTTATAGAAATAGACTGTAGGTTGGAAGATGGGCGTTGATGGATGCCGTGTGACAGATGGAAGAGAGGATGGTTAGATGAAACTCTTATAAAACCAGAACGCTTTCATTGTATGTATGACCTGACATCATATATGCGCTGATGGAAGTATGGCACAATACATCAAAACACAATAACTTAAGTGCATGAAGTCATTCAAACGCTCCCTTCTTAATGACCAGAAGAAGTTTGTGTCTTTTGAGCCCAAAGGTGAATTGCTGTCATGCAAATGCAACACAACTGACAAATATTTGCGCATATTCTGTGAACGTGAACTGAATAACAATTTGCTTTACAGAAATCTAGATATATCTGCAGGTGAGTAAACTGATACACTACAGGTTTGCAGGTACAAAATCAGCGAGCTCAATTCACGGTAAGACTGACCCCAGGTCAGTTAGTGGCTCTGTTCCAAAACCTACTGAGCTGCCTTGCTTTCTACTGCCTACATAAGTATTTGCCTTCTAAGGCAGCATCCTAACCTCAAATGTGACCTCACAACTAATCGATTTGAGCACACGGCAGACTTGACAGCTGATTCCAACTTGGCTTTACCATGTTGCTTTGCTTATAATGCAATACTTAAATACTGTTAAAAATAAATAAATAAAATAAATAAATAAAAAACACACATACAAACATATTGGCAGTGGTAGTGAGCTAACCGAACCGAACAATTAGCGTGGTTCCCCCTTGGCCCCCCTAAATTTGCAATCATATCACACCAAATAATTAAGGGTGAAAAGCGCAGTTTGTCCTGTAAACTATAAAAAAGAAAAACATCACCAGCTACTAAATTCAAATCTGTGTTCACTGGCTGGCACAGAGCCAGAGACATGCACATTTTTACAGCTCTGCACATTATAACCAATCACACACCATTCTGTTGAGCTTATTATGAATGCAATGGCCAATCAGAGGTGTTCAGATGAGTCATCGCTGAAACGCTGCTCTTTTGTTCACCACTTGCGCTGGCTGACTGAATTCTCTCATCAGAAACAACACAGTGCAGATGTACGAATGGAAGTAAGATATTCATTTCACAGCGTAAACAGCTTTAGAGATTATTATGGGAGTTTTTGCAAGTGCTTGAACTCGCTGGACTGAAGTGAAAATGTTATTTGATAATGTAAATATTATTTGCTATCTTTCTGTACAATGAGAGTGTTATAGGCTTATTAGTAACTTACAATGTTTTTATTAAATTCACATTAAATACAAAGTCAGCCGTATTAAAAATAATTTATGGGATGACATCTCTAATACTTGAGTAAAAAGACAGATTTTTATGCATAGTTAATAGATTACACTATTTGCCCATCGCCCACTATAGATCAACTAACATAATCTATAAAGATGAAAAATGCATTTACTTACACATATTTGAGAAGTGAGATATTTCATGATATGTTTTGGGAATATTTTGAATTTAAATAAATAAAACATTAGCCTATATCAGTTATACAGTGGTATTGTGGCTGCTGTGTGTCACATGACAAGCGAGCTCAATGAGCTCATTTTAGAGAAATGGTCTTATTTATAACACCATTAGGGTCCTATGTAGCACTTTCAAAGCATGGTTCTTTATGGAAGCTTATAAAAAAGCTTCTGTTTAAAACCAAAATGGTTTCTGCTACTGTAACAAGCTGAAAAACCCAATCTGATACCATTTAGGCTAGAGGCATTTTTCTGATGAGTATATGGGAGGGAGGCTTTTAAAGATTGCATTTGACAACAACGGGCCTTCGAGTCAAAAATAATGAAAACAACCACCAGGCTATGATGCCTTGAAACACTGCCTATGTATGCAAGACAAAGCCTGAGAGATGATTTACCTTGCAACTGCAAACTTCCATTCTGGCCAGATGTGCCTCGTTTCTGTATGTATGTCCATCTGTATGCGGGCTGAGCAGAGAGGGGTGAAGGAAATTAGATTTTCAGTCCTGGGATGAGGCGGGATGTGTCTGGGTCTTGTCTAGTGGTGCTTGTGAGTGTCAGACTCTTTGGGTCATGACTGTCTGTCTGAAGAAAGAGAAGAGAGGCATGTGTCAGTAATTAGTCAGCAGGGCAAAGCAGATAATAAAGGCTTTCAGGAGTTTATTATAGGGGTAGACTGGAGGAAGCAGAAATGAATGCTCATATAATGGCAACCTGCCCAAACATTTTGTGAGTGAGCCTGAGTGATGAAGGATTGACAGCATCAGCAACTCCGATCATCAACGCTGTCAATGGCAATAGGTGCAAGATTTATAATCTCTAATCTAATATCGGTTGTGAATATGCATGCGCTGACATATGCACTGTCCCAAGACGTAGACAGCATTTTAATGCATCATAATCACACACCTGACACGCCTGTCTTCTCCAAAAAGCGGATAGAGCAAATATGCTGCATCATACACTCTCGAAAATTAAATGAAAAGAAAATAACAATTTGAAGTTTCCCAAAGAGCTTTTAAGTGACCAGTTCTTAACATAATCAATTTTTTCTTAGTATGAAGAACATTTTAATAATCTGAAGAATCTTTTTCACTGGAAAGGACCTTTTGTGCAAAAGCAAAGTTCCATGGTTGTATAATGTTCTTCATTTTTTCATTCAATACTAATCAATGCTTATTTTTATTTTAATACTGATAAAGAAAAAAATTGTTCAGTATTAATAAGTCCAAGTTTTTACTACAAAATTAGTTTATGCTGCATTTTAATTTTAAAGTATCTCACAATGCAGTTATTATAGTTAATTGTTATTGTATTTAGTTATTATAGTTAACTACAACTAAAACTAAACCATAAAAAACAAAACAAAAAAAACAACTATTGAACCACTGCCACCAATGGCCTCTATGATCATCTTAGCTCACAATGGTTTTGAGAAATGTAGCAGTGTGCCTTACAAAGGTGAAAAGGGGATTAAAAGTAGTGCATTACTTCAAAAATTGAGGTAATGACTCTTTTCAAAAAAAGAGTCCACTCTTCCCTCACACACATAGACAGCAAGAATGGGAATTATGTAAGGCTGCTATTCATTGACTATAGCTCAGCTTTCAATATTATAGTCCCCATCAAGCTAGCTTGTAAACTCACAGACCTCGGCTTAAACTCCTCACTCTGTGACTGGATTCAAGACTTCCTCACCGGCAGACCTCAAGTGGTGAAAGTTGGCCAGTTCACCTCAAACTCCATCACTCTGAACGTAGGAGCCCCACAGGGCTGTGTCCTGAGTCCCCTGCTCTACTCTCTCTACACGCATGACTGCGTGTCCTCTCACAGCTCCACATCATTATCAAATTCGCTGATGATACTGTGGTTCTGTGGTTCCTCATTTCCAACAATGATGAGACCGCATACTTGGATGAGGTAGAGAAACTCACATCATGGTGCCAGGACAACTGTCTCTCTCTGAATGTGAGAAAAACCAAAGAGCTGATCATGGACTTTAGGAAGAGACAGCAGCGGCCCTACACTCCTCTTATGATCAGTGGGACCCCTGTGGAGAGGGTGAGTAGCTTCAAGTACCTCGATGTAAACATCTCCAAGAACCTGACTTGGACTACACACATCCAAACACAGGTTAAGAAAGCCAGGCAAAGACTGTACCATCTGCGACAGCTGAGGAAATTCAGGCTCTCTCCAGCAATCCTGAAAACTTTCTATTCAGGGACCATAGAAAGTGTATTGACTCAGTGCATCTCAGTGTGGTATGGAAACAGCTGAAATCAGGACTGCAAAGCACTACAGAGAGTTGTGCGCTTAGCTGAGCGCATCTCAGGGTCTGCTCTCCCCTCTATGCAGGACATCTACCTCAAACGCTGCAAAAGTTGAGCTGTCAAAATCATCAAGGACTCAAATCACCCTGGTAACCGACTATTCACTTTGCTTCCATCTGGTAAGCGCTTCCGTAGCCTTATGGCAAAAACTGAGAGACTTAAGAGGAGCTTCTTCCCCCTAAACTCTAACTCTGTGTCATAACATCACATGACTCCATGTAAATATCACTATATCAATACGTTATTCATAATGTTTTCTACGTCGTATTGCTGCTATGTGAATACCCTGTACAACTTTTTTGCACATTCCTTCTTATATTATTATTTAAGTCAACAACATACTGACCTGCACATTTATATTTATATTTTTATCTTTTATTTTATTTTATTCTTTTTATTTTTTCTACTTATCTTTTTCTTAATTTATGTACATTCTGTGTTTTGTATTCTATATAATTGCACTGTCCTTGGAGCGGACCTGACTCACATTTCACTGCTGGTTATACTCTGTATAATTTTGTACGTGACAAATAAAAATCTTGAATCTTGAAAATGATGATTAGTTACATTTTTGTAACAAAAAAAATAAAATTGGTCCCACATAATATTAAGTGGCTTTAACTAGGCTACTATGTGCTTACATCAAAAAAATAATTACATTGTACTTATTGTGTTCATACTGTATCGCAAAACACTTCTGCTATTGAGGCGGGATACAGTATTAGGCAGGGGTGTCAAACTGAGTTCCTGGAGGGCCGCAGCCCTGCAGAGTTTAGTTCCAACCCTGCCCCAACACACAAACTATGTAGTTTTCAAATAAGCCTGAAGGACTTGATTAGCTGGATCAGGTGTGTTTAATTAGGGTTGCATCTAAATTCTGATCTGTTTGACACCCCTGGTATTAGGGGACAGGTTTGGTGGTGTGGGTAGGTTTAAGGGTGGGTTAACATGTAAGAGATGGGTCAACAGTGTAATTATAAATGCAGTTACAGAAATTAATGAAAGATGTCATTACATGCACACAATAAGTGCACTGTACCAAATGATTAATTTAAATGTAAGTACATAGTTAAGGCTACTCTATATAAAGTGGGACCAAAACGGTATGCTGAAAAAAGTTCATGTTCATCCCCTCTTGTCAACAACCCATAAACAGATTCAAGTTTGTCTGATATGTGTGTGTGTGTGTGTGTGTGTGTACCTGGTATTCCCTACGTTATGATGACCATATGTCCCCACAAGGATAGTAATCCCCTTCAGGTTTAGTCAGTTATCTGATTTTTAGCACCTTGTGGGTGTATATATGTGGCATGCAGCATATGTGGGAATGTATTAGCAAAACATATTTACAGAAATGCTTTTATCGTTGCCTGATGCCTAAAGAAATCCCATGGTCACTGCAATTCAAAAGCACTGAAAATGTGCCTAGACACTGAATAGATGAGGGGAATTTACAATCAGGACAAGTGAATAAAGGAGTCGGCGTAGCTGACCCACACACACATTCCCACCCACCGAAGACAAGCTGAACACAGAGACACGCTGCCAATGTAATTAATTTTACACAATAAGAGATTATTATCTCAATGTCACATCAGTAGGTTGTGGAACATGTTGCTGGCAGCCTCACACACGTCCATTACTACACTGTTCTCTGCTGTTTAAATCAACCCGCTTTATTAACACTGGAACATGTTTTCTTGCCAACATTTTGTCAAGCTTTTGTTTCTCCAGCAGTCCTCAAGCCATTTATTAAAAATGATCAGGTCAAATGTGCTATGATCATCATACAATACACCATGACTCCTTTTTGTGGCTGTTTTAATTGTGACATTAGAAAACATGAACGTTTTGTTTAAATATTCAAGAATGCTAGAATTACGTAACATTCATGCAACTCCACAAGTTTAAGCTCTGGAGAATTGCAAACAGTTGATTGGTTAGCAAAACTACTTATGGATGAATATCACACAAAAATAGGATCATCCGAACTTTGTTGTGAAGAGTGACTGGAATCCCTGTGTCAAGCTATTCAGGCTAAATTAATTGCAGAAGTATAATACTTTACAATAGATGTTTCGAACAATATCAACAACATACAACAACACTGCCTTGCAAGCACACAAGTATTAATGTAAATATTAAAATCAACAAATATTAGGGTGAATCTTATGGAAACTGTCAAGAAATAGTCATAATTCAGCCCAAAATCAAAGTTAAAAATAAATATAGTTCATATAGTTTTGTGAACCATCTAATGAGCATCTAAAAGATGTTTGCTATAAATATAAAAAATATAAATATAAATATATGAATAACTATAAAAAGCATTTTGAATCTTGTGGAAACTGTCAAGAAATAGCCATTTTCAGTGCAAAATGTAATGAGACATTATTATTAAAAACATAAAAGACTTTAACAAAACAAAAACATTAAAAAAAAAAATTTGAATGGCAGTGTGTATAGAACGAGTGTTTTTGATAACAGTTTAGTATAGGGACCAATTCTCACTATTAACTAGTTGCTCATTAGCATGCCTATTATTAACATATTGGCTGTTTATTAGTACTTATAAAGCACATTCTGCACGACCATATTCTACATGTCTAATCCTACCTAATACCTAAACTTAAAGGGGTCATCGGATGCAAAATTGACTTTACAAGTTGTTTGAACATAAATGTGTGTTGGAAGTGTGTGTACACATCCATCCTATAATGATAAAAATCCAAAAATAATAATGATAATGATACATTTTTTTTTTTTTTTTAATCCCTATTTTAAAATCCCCTTTCTCAAATCAGGCTGTTCTGAGGTTCCTGTCAGAATGACGTAGTTCTGTACAGACGATAGATGATTGACAAGGCTGCCTTACCTTAGACCCGCCCTGAGTGAGCTGAGAGCAGAGGATTCCTTACTTTCGCTTTGAAGTGAATGCGCCGATCCCCGATCTACATAAATGCATCTATGTTCGAATCATTCATGATCCAGCTTTATCTACAGAAGAAGTGAGTATAAGGGTTTTTATGAATCTTTGCAAATCGCCTTTCCTAATAATGTGTTAGTTAGCCAGTTTCGCGGTTGAAGTTTAGTATGCTCCATAGGTATACGTATATACCTAGATGCCTCATCTATGGGCCACGATACGTAAGCCATCCGTCATTTTTGGAACGGTCTGTGAATCTTTGAGTGTGTGCGTCTACAACAGCAAGTTATATGCTTGTATATCTTTGAATATTTATTGATTATTATGGTGAATGCGAGATGGCTGACGCGTCATCGTATCTAGAGCGGTCGAATAGGGAATCTACACATATCTATGGTCTGCTCGTTACGTCACGGAAGAGAGGGGCGGAGTCAGCAGAGCTCACTAGCATTTAAAGCAACATTGACTATAACAGCGTGCTGAAATTTTTTATTTATTTTATTTATTTAACCTTTATTTAACCAGAAGAGACTCTCTGAGATTAAAAATCTCTTTCGCAGGAGTGTCCTGGCCAAAATGGGCAGCAATACATCAATTACATCACAGAATGTTACAACACAAACAAGCTAGAGACACTTAAAAACAGTTACATATCGTTGAGTCGATTTCCATCTTTAAAATGATCCAAAGACAGCAAATTCTGTAATTTCAATTTCGACTGCAGAAGATTCCAGTCAGTTGGAGCTGCGTACATAAAAGCCTTTTTACCTAATTCAGATCGAACAAAAGGAACAGAAAGAGTATAACAATTTTGTGAGCGAAGAAAGTATTTCTCAACGATTTTCTGTTTTACAAGACAGCAGAGATATGATGGCAACAACCCCAAAATGGCTTTATAAATAATTAAATACCAGTGCACTTTTATTCTAATAAACAAAGAAGACCAACCTACTCTGTTATACAATATATAATGATGAGTTGAAGGTTTACAGTCTGATATAAATCTTAAAGCACCATGATAAACGGCGTCTAAAGAGGAAAGAATACATGATGGAGTGAACTGATACACTACATCACCATAATCAAGCAACTTTAAAAAAAAGTAGTAGTAACCAATTTCTTTCGTACATTAAATGAAAAACAAAACTTGTTCCTAAAATAAAACCCAAGCTTAATTTGCAATTTTTTTTTTCAGTTGAGTAATGTGAGAGCTAAAAGATAATACATCATCAGCAAAAAAATCATATCAGCTTGTGTAAAAATGGGCATCCGATGACCCCTTTAACAACTACTTTACTAGTGTCACGAGTCCGGGCCCTGCGCTTCTCCCTGTCGCCACCAGAGGTCACCATCTCCCTTCATCCCGGACTCACCTCGCGTAATAACATACACCTGCCACATCACATACACCTGCTTAACCACACACACCTGTACACTGTACACCCGCAGCTGTTCCCCATTGCCACGGACTATTTAGTCTCCCCTCTCCCACCACTCTGCCTGGGTTCTTTAATTGATGTTTGTATATGTATGGTAAAAGTGAGTTTCTAGTGTTGGTTTTTTGGTCTTGGATACATGCACTGCGTTGCCGTTTGCATCCCAGTCCTCTTATGTTTTGTTTTTTGTGCCGTGTTGGCCTTTTTTGTTTGTATTAAAAGCACCCTCCCCTGCACTTGGACCCTGACTCCGTCTGTCACGGAACACTGCGAGGAGCACTTGTGACAACTAGCTATTAACAGCAAATTAGGAGTTTATTGAGGCAAAAGCTGTAGTTAATGGTTTGTTGAAAGCGAGAATTGGACCTTAAAATAAAGTGTGACAATGTTTTCTTTAAAAAATACATTATTATTGTCAGTCCTGTGTTGTGTGTGTCATGTGTTCCCGCCTCTTGTGTCCTTATTTGGTTTGTTTCCTGTTCTCGTTGAGTGTGATTATAAGTTAATTCTTGTCCAGCTGTGGTTTGTTATTAGCCTGTGTATATAAGTTCCTGTCTGTTCAATTAGATTGCATCTGGTCTACTCGTTACTCCCGGTGTTTCTGCCTTGTCTTGCCCTGCCTTGGATTTATTAAAGACTGTTATTTTGAGTTACATCCTCACCTTGTGGTCCTCGTTCCTCCCCGTTGTGTGCACCGTGAGAATTATCTTTTTTTTTTTAACCAATAATGAATACAGTATACAATACCATTAATTATATATGAATTATATAGTTTGCAAGGTTAACAAACTGATCCAACAAACCTTTACAATGCTCATACAACCAATAACTCACAAATTGCTGACATGGTTCCACACCAGTGCACATACAAACACACACACAGGTTTTAGGCATAATGGTTTTTATACAAACTGTATTTTCACTCTCCTTACCCTAACCCTGCCGCTAAACCTACCCCTCACACAAAACTTTCTGGATTTTTAGGTTTTAAAAAAACTTAATTCTGTTTGATTTATAATATCAGATTTTACAATAACACTTTTTTTTTTTTTTTTTTTGTGATGCATCTTCAAAAAGATTCAATCTGAAGCACAGAGAGGGTACTCGACCACCGGCGACTTGTGCAGAGGACAGTGAGAGATCGAGCTGACATGAGTGTAGTGCACAGATTTGTCCCAGCTTACTCGGCAAAGATGGGAGAGTGTTTATGACATGTTCCAGAAGGTAAGGAGTCTGTGGAAAAGCTTACATGATCGATACGCCGCCGGGTTTCCACATACATTTTCATGTCAGCCATCAAGAGCATATTAAAAGCAGCACTGCATCTTAAAAGACACGAAATATACTTCATTTTGAGATCAAAGTATGTTAACTTAATTTTTAGACATTTTCCAGATAAATTACATCAGCTAAAATTCAAATGTATCACAGAGAACGTGCCGGGTCCATAACCAAACCGCATGACATCATTTACTTTCTCAAACACTTCAAAGGCCAAAACTATGCATGAGACGTTCCCTTTTATTACATTTCAAGAAATGTAAAGGTCCAATGGAGAGCTTCCTTTGCTTAAATGTAATAGCCTGACCGCACGAACAAGCAGCGCATCTTAAAGTGCTTTACAAGACTGCAGAGCCATGATGAGAAGCGATGTCAGAAACAAGAGTGCTTATATAATGCAAATAATTTCCGGCTTTCTGTAGGTGAGCATGTTCCCGTTTCTTGTCGCAAACGGAGACAGCAGCAGCAGGGGTCGTGCGGCATCGACGCGGCTCACGCTCCCGGGGAAGCGCTTCCTGCTCGTGCTGCCAACAGCCCTCAAACCTCCCCTTAGCTTATTAATAAAGACACTTGGCAACCAGCATCCGAGCCGAAGCATCTGCCCGTTCTGAACACGGGGACCTGACGTCAGAATATATCACTCTTATACGCTAAATGACCTTGGGCTGCCCACATACATACAGCCATATCTAATGCACACTCTCCGAGGCATCTTGAAGAGGGAAAACAAATTGCAAATCAATTCTGAATTTCGCCACAAGGTTTCCTGGTGGCCATTATAAAGCAATGTCACCTTCAGAGGGAATACAGATGGCTATTCCTGCTCTGTCGATATTTTGAGAGCCTTTACTCACCTGCTTGGCTTGCAGGTTACGGAATTGTTTTCCTGATGGGACCAAAGCTATAACCAGATTCACACATACAAGGGCTATATTGCCTATTGAGAAGCACGGGACAGTAATGGGTGTCAGTTTGTGGCCATTTATCCCTTTTCACCATCCAGCATTGACCCTCCTCCACAGCATCCTGCGAGGATATCAGGTCTCTTTCTTCCCTCCGCAGAGCCAAGGTTACAAAGACTAGATTCTCATTCCAGGAGGAACCTAAGCCCGTTTATCCGTTTGTTTGTTTTGGTGGAAATCTCTTGTCTGTTCATGAGGGTAAAGGGCACCTCTTCTCTAAATCATTCCCAGACCTCAGCTTTACAGCCCTCTCGGCCGAGTTTCAGCAGGAGATTGGGAGAAAGCTTTGTTTGGATATTTGCGAGTGTAAGAATATAAAGCTCCAGCAATATAGGAGGATTTGCAGCCTGTTTTTCTTGTAGGGCCTTTCTAATTTATATACCACCACACAACCAGCACTGAGGAAAGATGAGTGACTCAAAATACGCTTTCCAATTAAAAAAACAACAACAACTTGCTGCCTAACAATAAATGTGAAAAGTGGTACGGAAACACAATAAACGTAAAAAGTTGTGAAAAGTATTATTTTACTGGGGGACTTACAGTATATACCTTTTACAATAAGATTTTTTTTAAATAAATAAATAACTAAATACATACATTCATATACATATGGGTTCTACAGTCCTAAAATGTAAAGTAAAAGTAGATACAGTTTTTTTCTTCTCTATAGATCTGCCATTTATAGGCAAAAATTCAACATATAAAATATAAAGTCTGACTTTTTGATCATGCCACTCTCTTATAAGTCACTTTGAGTTTATAAGATCCACATTTTTAGCAGTTCGTCATGATGTTATTCAGCATGCAGACCGCATTGTGGAGTTCCTTCCCACTGTAGCTTTTGCAAATAAAAACAGAGGCAATGGCGAATGTTATGAAGCTAATTTAAAATCTGCCTTGAACAGCAGCTCTTCAATTACAGTGTCTGTGTGATTGACAGGGTGATCGTCCTCCCCGTTCTGAGTGAGGAGACCCCTCTGGAAGCGAGGGCTTATATGAAGACGAGACTTCATCAGACAAGGCTAGATAGACAGAGAGAAGCGTGTCTCATTTAAATGAGTATGCTGTGCATAGTTGAGGAGAACACAATTGAGACCAGCTCAGCTATGTCCTTCACAGGGAATGAATTAGATTCATAATTTTCTTATATAAACATGAAATCAATTGATATATGCTGATATACACCATTCAAACGTTTGTGGTCAATACTTTTTTTTAAAAGAAATGAAAACAGCAAGGACACATTATACCGTTACAAAAGATTTCTATTTCATACTCTTCTTTTGAAAATTTATTTTCATCAACGAATCCTGAAAAATTAGTTTTCACACAAATATCAAGCAGCACAACTGTTTTCAGCATTGATTAAAATAAGAAATGTTTCTTGAGCAGCAAACTAGCAAATAAGAATGATTTCTGAAAGATCTGGTGACACTGAAGATTGGGGTAATGATGCTGAAAGATTCAGCTTTAACATCACAGAAATAAGTTACATCTAAGAATAGATCATAATAGAAAACAGTTTCACAATATTCGTGTTTTTACTGTATTTTACATTAAATAAATGCAGCATTGGTGAGCATAAGAGACTGCTGTCAATGACATAAAACTCTTCCAGAGCCCAAACTTTAAACTGTAGTGTAAACATTAGATTCTAATTAAAGATGATTTTTAAAGCATGCGATTTACAATATAAAAGGTGATAAGGAGGTAAAGATTAAAAATGATTAAAATTGAGAAGCAGTGATTTGAATAAAATTCAAGGCCACTACTAACCACTCATCTGTTTAAGTTGGGAAAATGTTGCATAGCCATCAGGCCAACAACATAAATCACCAACGACAGCAAAGTTAATGCTGTTTAGTGTCTGAAAGGAAGAAAAGCCAAAAAGATGGATATACAAACTTAAGCTAGCTTGTGATTTAACCACAAAGAGAGGAAGACAGATGATTATTTGCTGAAAAATCCTGCTTAAAGCAACCTAAGCTGGTTTGTCTTAAGTCTTTTAACTTATCTCACAGGCTGGCCAAGCAGGTGTTTAGCTGGTATAACTGGCAGCCAACTGGTTTCCCAGCTGAAAAGTGTCCTTTAGCCTTCTAAAACCAGACAAGGAAATCCGCTTAGGCAGGTTTAAGCCCCCTCCCCCCCATTTTAGCTGGTATAAAGAAAATTTAAATATTTACAAGGAATAATATATTTAATAGCTTTTTACAAAGCTGCTGGAGCAACAATAATTCCAAATGCAATACAAAGTCAATCCATCAAGAAGCGTTCCAGTTACTGATTGCGACTGAAGAGGGAAGAATCCGCAATCATCTCATTTTCTTAAAGGGAATTCATTTTTAATCATTTCATGTTGTTCTAAACTAGTATTACTTTCTTTCTTCCATGATAAACAAAAGGAGCTGTTAGGCAGAACGTCTTATCTTCTGCTCTCCAAGGTCGGTGACTTATGTTGCCAAACTTCAAAAAAAGAGAAGCCAAAACCCACAATAGTAGCCCATGCACTACATTTCAATATTTTTGTTTTATGTCATAAGCATGCATATCACTAGCATTTTGGCTGTTTATTCGTACTTACAAAACACATATTATTGCCTTACTCTACATGGTCATATTTTAGATCCCTTATTAAGCAGCAAATTAGGAGTTTATTGAGGCAAAATTTGTAGTTAATAGTGAGAATTGGCCGCCAAACTAAAGTATGACCAAAAGCACACCACTCAGGTAAGTCTTTATTCTCCTGTCAAAACTATAATAGTAAAAGTAGAGCTATACGTCTTACCAGAAAGATGTATGAAAGAACACACATTAAAAGATCCTGTTCTTCAGTTATAGACTTAGAAAGGACACCATGACTCAGTTCCCCAGAGTGCAGCAGCAATATGTTTTAAATGAGGTGTTTGTGTTAAAGGGGCCCATGCCGTGCTATTTTAATGGTCTGGAAACCACACTCCAATATAGAGAAGCATTATTATAGTCCTAAATCAGTATCCAGGAGTTGAGCTGCATGGGAATTCCATTAATCATGTTCTGGAGGTTCCTGTGAACCCACACACATTTACATACGGATATATACACTCCCACACTGACACAGAAGGAGGAGATATTATTCTATGAGATCTGTGCTCTAATGGATTTTCTACACATGAAGAATTAAACTTTATTAATGCAGGAGCATTAAAAAAGCAAAAACAAAAAGCAAAAACAAAATTGTATTTATAAATAACCTCTTGGAGCAAAATCCGAAACCCGACAGGAAGTCGGATATTTTTAATTTTCTCAGCAAGTTTTGTCATTTTTGCCCTTTTCAGGTGTTGTATTTTAACAAACTCCTCCTAGAGATTGAATCAGTTGAACACCGGATTTGGTCAGTGTTATCTAAAGCCCTTTGTGATGTTAAATTGCGAAGATCTATAGTTTTTGCGTCCGTGACGGCCTGACAAGTTTCAATATTTCACCATGAATCAGGAAGTTGTTATGACTCAGGCATACAATGTCCGATCTGCCCCAAGCTGATAAGACTCCTGTCCTGAAGAGATCTACATGCCCATATTCAGTTATAGTCATAGCACCACCTGCTGGTAACAGGAAGTAACATGTTTTACTCTGTAATAACTCCTCCTAGAGATTTAATGACATCAACATAATATTTGGTCAGTCTAATCTAAAGGCCTTTGCGATGTTAAATAGCAAAGATCTTGAGTTTTCCTTAAATGGCGTGTCCATGGCGGCCTGACAAAGTTTGATGTCGCGCCATGGTAATAAAAGTTGTAGTAACTCAGCCAAAAAATGTGCAATCTGTCCCAAACTTCACACGTTCAATAAAAGTCCTGGCCTGAACACATCTAAAGGCTAATATTCCATTATAATCATTGCGCCACCTGCTGGCAACAGGAAATGGATTGTTTTACACTAACTTAAACATGCAATGTCCAATCTGCACCAAACTTCACGTTTGGTAAGAGTCATGGCCTGAAGACAATATTCAGTTATAATCATAGCGCCACCTGTTGGCAATATACGTCATGCTTTATACTAACTCAAACATATGTTCAGTCTGCATCAAACTTTATAAATTGTATGTACCAAACTTTATAAGTTTGATAAAAGTGCTGCCCTGAAGACATCTACATACCAATACCCTGTTATAGTCATAGCGCCACCAGCTGGCAGCAGGAAGTTTGGCATATATAAATGACCTGTATTTATCACGTTAAATGCATATTGCTCACCGTTTGCGGTTTTCCTAAAGCACCCGTATGGCGGTAAGCCCGGGTGCGAGTGCCCTTTCATCGCTGCTTGCAGCTTTAATTGGGTTATGTTCCTGTTCCTGTCTTTAGTAGTTTATTTGTCACCAGCTGTGTTTGTTTATTATCTTGTTTAGTTTTATTAAAACCCTGTGTTTCCCTGAGTCTGGTGTCTGGTAATAACGTCGATGTCGTGTCCCTGTGTGTATCTACCTGTCCTGTGTTCCCTGGAGTTTTGAGTTTTTATTTTTATTTGTTTTTTATTGTTATTGTTATTATTAAAATTACAAATTAGCAATAACAAACAGATTTTAGTCTGATACGGAGAAACAAAATATATTTGCAGCCTGTTTGTAATTGGCCATGGGTAAGAAGAACATGTGAATTAGTTTAATTTTCTTAAAATAATGATTAAGGATAATTCTGCAAATATAACTGATGCCGCATGATGAGGAAGGCCTGTGTTCTGTTCTCATTCCTACAGCTTCACAATCGATCCATTAATGTTGGGATTAATGATCTCTCAGGTCAGCGGCTCATTGCAATTGCTCACTTCACTTCAGAAGCACATTTATGAGGAGGGGTTATACTGTTGTTGTGAGGTCTATAGTGTGTGTGAACACAGAACATGCTATACTCTCAGAAGCTTTTTCTGAGCTGAATGCAGTAACAGGATAGTCGTATCCATGAACCACCAAAATATTGCCACCATAGTGCAGAGTATGGATTGCAACAACAGTCATATAAAACACAGAACAGGAAAATAAACTAACAATCATAATAATTTAATTAAAAAGCAATGTAAAGTACTATGGTATACAAATGGCCCACTCTTCTTCGGTAATTCAGTAATATGTGCATATTTAAAACTGAAACCACGCAAAATGAGTTGATAAAGTGATATTGTGGGGCACACAGATTAAAGTCAATGGATGTTTCCTTACGAGAGTAAGGTGGCAGTAAAATGACTGGATTATGTTTTACATACTTCATTTGTCATCATAAATGCAACAGTGTTTGGTGAATAAATGAGCCTACTGATGTACTTACTAAGCTGTGTTGAATCATTACTATCATTTCCATGTGATTATAAATTTATGTTTACCAACCTGGTGCTTGACTTCAACTGCATATCATTCTCTGTTGGATTATAGTAAGAAGGCTTGCGCACATTATTCTTTAGAACAACATAAATTATTCAGATAAATGTTTTTGGCTATTTAATGGAATAATAAAAACAGCAATATGATAAAAGACACTAATGATAAATTATGAAACTGTCAAATAAAAACAATCTGCCAAGTAAAATATTTCATTAGCCTAATGCATTTAATACTATCCATTTTAAAATTGTTATTATCAAATACTATGCCATGTCCTTTGTGAAAAAGAAGAGGAAAATAAAGAATAAGTGTTCAGCACCCAAACTTATTGTTCGGCCTGTATTATTTATTTATGATAAAATGCCATATTCAGCCTGTAAATGAATGGAATACTTGTTTCTCATGTAGAAAATAATAATAATAAAAAAAAATAAAACACAGAGACAAAAGGTGGCTCTCTTCTCTAATGGCTGATATTTTCAAAACAATGCAAAACTTTGCTGATTGTTGTATAGACCACTGGAAATGCAGTTATGGCCTTTCATTTAACATCTCAAGGAATTGTTTATCAATTAGATCAATTCTGTCTCTTGAATAAAAGTTTTAATTGCATCTGGCAGCACACATAGCATTATGCCAGTCTAAAGTGGCTTCCACTACGAATGTACCACAACACATCCTCTGATATATGACAATTAGTTCAGTTTAATGGTGTATTGTGAGCCCAGCCTATTAACTTTTACTAGTTTTCAGTTTAAAAAACATGCAAAAGGATTGTACAAATTCTGCTCTGATTTTATATTTAGTATAATATATGACAAATTAAATGTAATTTCAAGACATGATTACTATTATAATCAAATGAAGTCTGAGTGTTATTTTTCTAAATGTCACAGTGCACTCAGAACAAGTTCAAACACAAACAACAACACTGTGAATTGCACTCAGACTCCATCATCTTCAAAGCCTCCTGCAAACAAAACTAGACAAATAAATGAACAGCAGTCATGTATTTCATTTTGCAAAGTTTTTTCTGCTCCTCTTGCAAACCTCATTATCGAAACAATTGTATTTGTATGCTAATTACTGTCTCCCCTGGCACTCTGTATATTTAAATTTGATTAGAGTGATATTCATTAAGACAGGTTAGAAAGATGTCAGGGTGGCATCTCTCCCTCCACTGCACCTCCAGTACTTTTCTTCTCATTCTACTCCTTCCTTCCTCTCATATTCCTCTTTGATTAATGCTACACCGTCCAAAAATGAACAAGGGGTCAGAGAAAAATGCAGCAGAAAGTGTCGAAACGCATTTAAATACATTTAAAATAAACGGATAATTTTTTATAATCTATAAGGCCTCTGATGGGTTTAGAAATTGTCAGATTTGTTTTGTAATCTCAGTCTCAGTGAACATGAGTCAAACACACTTAACAATAAAACATGAACTATTACATCAATATCTGGTGTAATGGTACACAGTTAAGAGATACATAATGTTACAGAGTGATATTTATAGATTATATTCAATGTGTTTGAAGCAGAGTGAATATGATCAGTGTTGAGCAGTAACTAAAAGTAGAAATTATATTGATTCAATTATATTTTTCAGTAGTGCTACAAAAAATCACCTAATTGTTTACTTTTACGTGTTTTTGTAAATGCAGTTTTTACATTGCAACCAAACAAACGAACCATTAAGGCAATAGTCATATTAATATTATTAATATATACTGTGTATATATATATATATATATATATATATATATATATATATATATATATATATATATATATATATATATTTGCTCACTGAAGCTAAGCAGGGTTGAGCCTGGTCATTACCTGGATGGGAGACCTCCTGGGACATCTAGGTTGCTGCTGGAAGAGGTGTTAGTGAGGCCAGCAGGGGGTGCTCACCCTGCAGTCCGTGTGGGTCCTAACGCCCCAGTGTAGTGACGGGAACTCTATACTGTAAAAAGCACCGTCCTTCGGATGAGACGTTAAACCAAGGTCCTGACTCTCTGTGGTCACTAAAAATCCCAGGATGTTGTTCGAAAAGAGTAGGGGTGCAACCCAGGCATCCTGGCCAAATTTCCCCATTGGCCTCTGACCATCGTGGCCTCCTAATCATCCCCATACACTGATTTGGCTTCATCTCTCTATCTCCTCTCCACCAGTAAACTGGTGTGTGGTGGGCGTTCTGGTGCAATATGGCAGCCGTCGCATTATCCAGGTGGATGATGCACATTGGTGGTGGTTGAGGAGATTCCCCCCTTTCATGTAAAGCGCTTTGAGTACCCAGAAAAGCGTTATATAAATGTATATATATATAATTTGTAATATATATACAGTCATGGCCAAAAATATCGGCACCCTTGGTAAATATGATCAAAGAAGGCTGTGAAAATTAATTTGCATTGTTAATCCTTTTGATCTTTTATTTTAAAAAAAAAAATCGCAAAAATCTAACCTTTCATTGGATAATAAGAATTTAAAATAAGGGAAAATATCAGTATGAAATAAATGTTTTTCTCAAATACACGTTGAACACAATTATTGGCACCCCTAGAAATTCGTATGAGTAAAATATCTCTGAACTATATTTCCGTTCATATTCACAATTTTGAGCACTCCAGGGTGATTATGAACATGAAATTATCCAGCCATGGCTTCCTGTTTCACAGAAATATAAATAGGAGGGAAAACAAAGCCCAAATTCCCTTAATCATCCATCACAATAAGAAAAACCAAAGAATATATTTCTGATGTGCAATAATTGAGCTTCACAAATTAGTCAAGTAAAGTCTGCTTTATTGTCAATTCTTCCACATGTACGGCACATACATACAGAGAATTGAAATTGCGTTACTCTCAGACCCTTGGTGCATACAGTTAACATTTAAGACACTGACAGTAGATGTTCAAATACGGATAAATACAGTTTAAACATATGTACATACAACTATACAGATATACAAATGAGGACATTTGTAGAAAAATAAAGAAAGAGATAGATAAAGTGGCATAAGGTGCATGGCAGAATAGATAGAGTGCAAACCAGTTAAATAAAACAAAACTGTGCAGATATATGTGTATATGTATAGAGTGTATATATATATATATATATATATATATATATATATATATATATATATAGTGCAAGAGGAGCTTATCAGTCAGTTCAGTTCAGCTTCCTGACAGCCTGATGTATGAAGCTGTCCTTCAGTCTGCTGGTCCTCGCCTGGAGACTCCGCAGTCTCCTCCCTGATGGCTGAAATGAAGTGAAGTGAAGTGGCTTTAAGAAAAGACCAAGAGGAGTGAAAATTCCCATTTCCACCACCAGGGCAATAATTAAGAAGTGGCTAAAGACTCTCCAAGTACCACAACTGGAGAATTGCAGAAAATAGTTGAATCTCGGGGTCAGAAAACCTTTAAAAATAAATTGTCAAACAGCACCTACATCAGTACATGTTGTTTGGGAGGCTTTCAAGAAAAAATTCTCCTAGCTCATTCAAAAATAAACTCCAGCATATTCAGTTATCAGACACGACTGGAACTTCAAATGGGACTGGCTTCTATGATCAGACGAAACTAAAAAACTAGCTTTTTAGCAGCAAACACTCAAGATGGGTTTGGTGAACATGGGCATAAAAAGTACCCCATGTGTACAATGAAATATACTGCTGTGTTTTTATTTAAATTTTATTTAAAGCTTATCTTAAACATAAGAACATATGTAATAAGAAGATGGGTTGATGTAGGTGAAGTTTACGTTGTAACAAAACATCCAAGTATCGTCAAGTTATGTTTACTCATGAATTTAATAATAATAATAATAATAATTTAAAAAAACATTATAGAAACTCATATATTACGGAAAATGATCTCAAGGGAGACCATGATGAATTACTCTTCTGGGTTCTGGTGTTATTCTATAATATTATATAATAAAAAGTAAAACTAAAACGAAACCTTAGAGATTTGAACAAAGTTAGAGTGATGCTTAATAATTTAATGATAATTTGATACATGATCATTTAAAAAAAAGACTGGACTATTACTGAAGCAACTGAATCAATCAATTTGAACTAAATCACTTATATTCATAATTTCTCTCGTTTTGGTATTGCCTTCTGTGCAAAAATGCTGCCGGATCTGTCCAAAAAAAGTTCTCTTAAGGCAGCATTATCATATTGCCTACCTTTTGGTGTAGTCTTCATGACTATGATGCTTTAAAATGCTGCCTATGTAGGTTTGGGAACAAAGCCACAGAGAAAGTGGGAGGGAGATTTTAATATATAATTATATCTGATTGCATGTTCAATGCTCCAGTGCACTTAAGTTAAGCTGGTTTATTTCACACTTCTACTCGCTGTCATCACAGTTATCTTTAGTACTGTTATTAAGCTGAAATGCTGTCAAAATCTATGTAACTATTTCTCCCTCCATGGTAGCTGTCACGACTCTTATACATCACGGTTATTCTGATACCTCACCATGGTGTACTGCATAAAGACACAAAATCAGACAATCACTGTCACTTCAGTCAATGTCACTCTGCTACTATAGAACACATCATGATGATTACAGGTACTGCAGTTACAGTTAGCTCTACTGACACACGGGGGCTGTGGCGACTCCCTACACGTTAAAGGGGTAATATGAGGTTGCTAAAAAGAACATTATTTTGTGTATTTGGTATAATGCAATGTGTTTACACGATTTAAGGCTCAAAAACACATTAATTTCCACATACCATATTGTTGCCTCTCTGCCCCGCCTTTCTGAAAGGGCTGTGTGCTCTGATTGGCCAGCTGTCCAGTGCATTGTGATTGGCCGAATACCTCAAGCGTGAAACGGAAATGTTACGCCCCTTACCATATTTGGAAACAAACAGCGTCTCCACCATAGATATGTATACACTAGATGCCCTACGCGTCCACCATCGTGGAATGGTCAACTTGACGTCATTCACCATAATAATCAATGAATATTCAAAGATATACAAGTGTATAACATGCTGTTGTAGACGCACACACACAGTCAACGTGCTTCGCAGACCGCTCCAAAAATGGAGGATGGCTTAAGTATCGCTGCCCATAGAAACAGTCGCTATGGTCTATGGTCCCCGCAACATGATGGCAGTGGCAACGATATTTCAGCAACAATAAAAGTTACACATTCTTTCTTTGCGCATGCATTTGGGTGGTGTTATGAAAATCTTCCCAAACAGTGACGTAGATTTGTGGGGGCGTGTTTAAATGAGGTGTTTTAGCAAGGCGTGGACGAGTCTTAACTTTTAGAGAAAAAAAAAACTCTTTGAGTTTGAGACATTAATCTCTGCGACTTTACGGATCATGTATATGCACAAACTGCATTCAATACTCCAAAGACAAAGGAAAACATGGAATCGTGTCACATGACCCATTTAAGATCTAAATATTTTAGAGGTAAATTTGCCTATCTAGAGCTGTTTTACTGATGGGACACTTCTATCATGCATATTCTTCATGAAGCAGCCAATGAGAAAGCAGTTTATTTCCATATAAGAACAAATTGTCACTGTCAAAACATCTATTACACTGTGAAACTAATTTTTATAAAAGTTTAATTTAATTTTTCTTATAAAGCACATTTCTACTGCCTTCAGAGCAGCCCAAAGTGTTGTACAAAGTTCCAAAAAAAACAAACACAAACAATGACACACACAATATCTTAAAATAGGAAAACATTCATTACGTCTCTCATTCAAAGCCGTTCTAAAAGCGAACACAGAGGGGGCAGCACAAATGGCTAGAGGTAGATTATCCCATAGCCGAGGACCGGCAATTGAAAAGGCCCAATCCCCTTTTCGCTTAAGTCGGGACCGCGGTACCTGGAGTAATTGCTTGTCAGCAGATCTCAAGTTCTTAACAGGTTTATGCAAGGTAACAAGATCTGACAAATACAAAGGTGCGAGACAGTTTCAAATTTTGAAGATTGTTACTAAGGCCTTAAAGTCGATCCGATATCTAACAGGAAGCCAATGCAAGGATGCTAAAATTGGAGTTATTCTATCCCTCTTTCTCCTACCAGTGAGTAGTCTGGCAGCTGCATTTTGAACAAGCTGTAATCGATTTACCAATGACTGAGAAATGCCTAAATACACAGCATTACAATAATCCAATTTAGATGATATGAAAGTATGGATGATTGTCTCCAAATTTCTAGATGAGAGCATAGGTTTAATCTTAGATATTAACCTTAAGTAGTAGAAACTAGTTTTCACCACAGTATTAACTTGTTTGACAAAATTTTGCTCTGAATCAAAAAATAAACCTAGATTTTTCACGAATGGATGAACATTTCTAGAAAGAGGCCCCAAATAACTAGAAATAATTGGTGAAGAACTAAGAGGACCAAAAACAACCACATCTGTTTTTCACTCATTTAAATGGAGAAAATTCTTAGTCATCCTCGAGACACTTAACAATTGTAGCACAAGACTTATCAACTGGGTGTAATGGGACAAACAATTGAGAATCGTCAGCGTAACAGTGGTATGTAATCTCATGTTTCCTAAAAATACTCCCAAACGGTAACATATATAAAGAAAACAAAAAAGATCAATAGTATGTCCTTGTGTATGTGTAGGTCCATTAATATGTTGGACAAGGTCAAATGAGACAATGAGTTGCATAAACTCCTTCACCAGATAATGGGAAGGGCAACATATATGAATATTAAAGTCACCCAAGATCAGTAATTTGTCCACAGTAGGAACTATATTAAACAGAAAAGTCCCGAACTCTTGAATAAAGTCCTTATAATATTTTGGAGGTCTATAAATGAGGACACAAGTCACAGAACTGGATAAATTAAATCTTAATATCTGCAGCTCGAATGTGGAATAATGATGAGTGAAAGGAACAAGCATACATTTAAATTGTTTTTAACAAACAGTGGCCAAGCCTCCCCCTCGACCCACTAATCTCGGAGAATTGAAATAATCACAGTCCTCTGGTGTTAAGTCTGCTAATGAATCCAACTCACCAGCGTTGAGCCACGTTTCCGTCAAAAAAAAGAAATCCAAATCTTGAGATATATAAAAGTCGTTTAAATAAATTATTTGTTACAGATGGATCTTGCGTTTACCATTGCCAATTTCACCTGCCGCGGGCCAATATCCATGAGCAAATCCGCTAAGGTATTCCAAGGACCGGAGGTTCTGAAAATCTACACCCCTCTTGGCATAACGATGACTTAATGATCAGAGAAAAGGGGCTAATGTGACCGGAAGGAGTGGAACGAGACCGATAACCAAGCAGCCTGTAGCTTCCAGGCTGGGCTCGGAATGACCATATCGATGAAAACCCACATCTCTTCAGCCTAGCAAGAAGACCGCTGCGCTTTCCTCTTTTTCTCAAGCGCCTTTTACGATGAAGACAGCAACCCGTTGGTCGACAGGTAACCACAGGAAAAGTAGAAGACGTTCGTGAGTTAAAGAAGTGGTCCTCAATTGGGATACGTTTGCAGCAATCCGAAGAAGAAAGACGTAAATCAAGAAGGGCTTTTGGCGATCGTAAGTAAGGGCGGCAGAAGTTTCTATCATGAACAGCCATATTGTCCACAGCAATACATATAAAACAACTGACAAAGGTGAGAGTCAACGGCACGCCAGAAAACAACCCGGCGCCATCTTGTGTTCCTCAGTTTACCATTTTTATGTTCTATGTGTCTTTATGAAGCTTTACATGCTGAATATGAAAATGACTTTATCGCTATGACTTAATCACTCAATTACTTGTTGTGTATCATTACCAATGCTCGTGAAAATAAATGCTTAAAACTTATACAAGCTAATCTGTTATCCTACTCATGCATAAAAATTACATGGTACATAATGCATAATACTGGTGCATAATAGTGAGCTAACAACAGTTTTGCATAAACGGTTACCAAAAGTGAGTCGTGCAAACACTTCTGAAGTGTATATGTTGGATGATTTTTGTCTTTTATGACTAGTCCCACCATGTTCTGGAATGTTCCAGTCAGCATAAGTATATGCCAGAAACGTCTAGAATGTTCCCATCCTTGCAAAAGCAAAAAATATATATAAATAATAATAATAATAATAATTTACTAAACCAATGTTTCATAATTAATGATTAAAGTTCTAAAGTTTATCTGACATAAATACTTACCAAAATCCTTATGCTATGTAAAAATAAATAGCAAAAGTGAAACAAATGTTTACTACATTGTGTTATAATATAATGACATATTTATTTAAATATTTATACACATTGTTCAAAAGTCTGGGGTCAGTAATATTTCTATTCATTTATTTTTTTAATTAATAGTTCTATTCAGCAAGGATGCATTTAATTGATTGAAAGTAACAGTTATAAAAGACATTTATGTTACAAATAAATGCTGTTCTTTAGAACTTTATATTCACCAAAGAATCCTAAAAAAATGTACTCATGCTTTCCACAAAAAAATAACAGGTAGCACAACTGCTTTCAACATTGATAATAATAAGAAATGTTTCTTCAGCAGCAAATCAGCATATTATAATAATTTCTGAAGGATCACGTGACACTGAAGACTGTTGCAGAAGATTCAACTTTTAAAATATTCCAATAAAAAATAGATTTTCCCCTGGAAATTGTAACATTATTTCACAACATTACTGCATTTTTGATCAAATAAATGCAGCCTTGGTGAGCATGTATTTCAAGAACATACAAAAAAAAAAAACTAACTTCTCATCGTAGTGTTGCTTGCAAAACATATTATTTAGTCAGAAAAAACAACTACTTACAAGTATCCATCAACAGAAAAGATGATTTTGCATATTGCAGCAGCAGATTATTGCATATACAAGCAGGGGCTAACTAGACCATGTTAACCAGCCAAACCTTGACCCCTTGAGAGCAACCTGGTATTACAAGTCCGGCTCAAAGGCACTCTTGAGTTCATTGGTTCTTCCAAACTGCAAATGAATCTGTGACCCCCTACAATGACAGGTCTTTACCCAGCAGACGACTCTACCATTTCAGGCTTGGCTCTGTTTCCCAGAACAGGAAATGACCAGCTGGTTTCAGCAGTTTTCTGTTTGGCCACCGTGTGACTTCTGTCCTGACTTTCTGCAGTGGAAGTGCAGGTGTCTCCACAGAAGACATCCCTGGATAATCAGCAGTCTACTCTCACTGCTCTCTCTGGCTGTGTTCTAAAACCCAGTCAGCCTTCTTGCTATCTGCTTTCTATACAGGAAGCTGTTTTCAAAGGCAGCATCCTAACTGAAATGGCAATCAAAAGTGATTTGAAACACACTACATATAGTCAGCAATGCATTCAACTATAAAGTACAATAGAGACTCGCTAAAATTTGACATTACCATGATAATCTATCCTTTCATAAGCATTAAAACACATGGCCTAACAAATGTATCTTAAAAGTCATTATCAGAACAAACTCTTTCAGGGAGTAAAAATGCTACCTATTTAGGCAGGTCACTAGGTCTTGGAACAGGTCAAAAGGCACAGAGAAATATGTATAATTATTGCACATTTTCACTCTCTCTCTTTACTTCCAGTTCTGCTCATATAAACTCATTTAAAAATGTCTAAAACTTTATTTCTGCATTGATAAGTGGTCATAAATATTCAAGCTTTTGAATAGAAATTTCACAAGAGTAATAAAGAGCCTATTTTTATTCAAATGAGTAATTCATCTAAAATAGGTTGTACATGATTAAGAATGAACAGGGGGTTTCCAAGACTGACTAACTACTAATGAAATACAGACATGGTTTGTTACAGCAATAACAAAGAAATCCCATTGTCCATATATAATGTGGTCCTGATTGTTTGAGAGTTACAATATTACGAATTCAATGCACATTCTATGAACAACATCCATGGCTCAACTCATATTTAGATTGTAAAAACATTGTAATACACTTGCAGTGGGTGTCTATGGGCAATTGTAAAGAAGTTTACCTCACAGACATCCAATGTCAAAGGTTTTCTGTGAACATGTTTATTGTTTTACAGACTGAGAGATGAGTTGAAGTTCATGTCTGTGGTAATCGACAGTGTGGCACAGATGCTTTCAATAGTCCTTAACATGCACTGAACCCTCTACATGAAGGTCCGCCATAGACAAATGGTTTCTTGCACTCTAAATAATGCAAAACACAACAAAAAATTATGTTTTACGCAATGCAGGCTCATTGAAAATACATGCTTGTGGCACTAAAACGTTAATGCTCTATCATATTGGAAATACATCAAATTTACCCAAAAGTGTTGACGAATGCAAAAGTGATATACAAACACATTCCCTAATGCAACTGTGCAATTTTAATTCCCTTATACACAGGTTTGAGCTGTTGTCGAACATAGTGTCACAGGATTTGTAACGAAGCGCTTTATCTCACAAGAGCAACACCATATCACACGAGCTACAGAGAAAACCTGCTGTGTAAGAACACCCATAATATGAGGTTGTATATGTGACACTAATGTTCAAAAGTATCAGTTTTCAAATCTCACAGCATGTTAAAATTGTTTTGAAGTCATTACATAATATTGAGCAAGGAATTGTGCGAAAATTAGGCTCTTAATTGAAATTCTGGCCCATACTTTGTTTGAAAAGGAAAAAAAAAATAGTCTGAGTTGCCTCTAGAGTTCATTTCAACTAGAAACTGTATGTATAGGTATGTTTTTTGAGTTTTGCAGAAACATAGGTATATTATGTAGGTGACATTTGCAGACTTGGCGGCCACAGGTGTCACTAAGGGATTCTAAATTTTACATAAAGTCCCTTTAAATGTATTAAACCAAAATAGTGCAGTAACACACACATTCATGCTGAGTTGAGCCAGCAAACATCCATCATCCTTCTCTCTCTAGCTTCAACTGGTTATCCCGCTCACCTGATGTAACCCCTCATATTGAGGGGGATTTGAAGGGTGTATGTCATGATGGAATCTACCACACACACACACACACACACAGGCCACCTTCCCGGCTTCATGTATTAATCATAAATGGTTTGCTCTTGGTTTACTCCCGCAGGAAGGATTACCCTCCTCCGTACAGGTGCAACTGGCTTCATTTCCCGCAGACACATCAAAGACTGTTCAATCAGGGATTATGATCTCCAGAAATACATAATACAGCACATAACCTCATACCCGATTGCTCCATATAAATCTGTGATTATCTGTAGCACAATAGGATTACGCCTGTCCTCAAATGGCTTATAATCATCCATGAGGTGGGATACGTATTTCTCTAACGGACATGTTTTATCATTTTCTTGCTCTTCGTTTCAAGTGTTTGAGGTCAGGATAATGTAAGTGGTGCTTTGCACTGTCATCTTGATAGGAGGCTGAAAGAGAACTGCAAAGGAAGTATTGCATTTGGATTTAAATATGCACATCATGCATCCATAAATACATGTACACACACACACAAAGTGATGACACTTAAATGAAAGAGCTAAAATGACAAGGACTATGGCATACTGCAGTGTACACTACATATGCAATATTTAAAAATCTGTAATAGTAGTATGTCAAATGAAGGCCAAACAAGACTATGCACCGTATTTTATGAAAAACATATTAACATACAACGTCCGCAATGTTGCCATTGTCATCTGACCTACAACCTCAATTGTGTCGTTTTTTCACTGCCATTTACAAATATGATGGCTTGTGGTTGTAAAGTGTTAGCACAGTACACTTACTGAAGACATAGTACAAGTAGTGTATAATATGATAGTCCCATTCTGAAGGGCTTTAATCAGAACAGAATTCTTGCACACTGCATACTCAGTGCACAGTACATGTTAACTCCCTAATATTTTATTAAAATATAATTAAAAAGTATATGAAACAGTATGCCGTACACAATGCTAAAAGTTTCCCTTGTAGAAATTAAATGCACTCAAATGTACTGAATGTGCACTTGTAGAGTACTTCAAATCTTATTTATATATTAGTGCCGTCAAACAATTAATTGCGATTAATCACATCCAAAATAAAAGTTTTTGTTTACATAATATATGTGTGTGTGCTGTGTATATTTATTATGTATATATAAATGCACACACATACAATATATATAAAGAACATTTACATATATTTTATTTACATGTATATATAAATATTTATAAAATGGATAGTTCCAGTCCTTGATTCTGATTGGTTGAGAATCCGCTTCGCGTCGTGCCTAACAACGCCCCTTAGGTGTTATAAAATTACTGTAAACTACGGCTTCACAGAGCTTATTGCTTTAATTTAATATGAAGAGTTTATTTGCAAAAACAGATAACTAATTTTTTTTTCATGTTCAAAAATCATGTTTTTTATTATGTTATCAGGCTTTATTGTGTTTTATTGTGTTAGTTAGCTGTATTTTTTAGTTATTTTTTAACCTAATCAAAATAACCCAACTGCAGTTTGATTAATTGGAATGCACAACGAAAAAACATGATTTTTGAAAATTGTTAAAAACGGTTAAAAAAAATCTGTTTTTGCAAATGAACTCTTCATATATAAACATAACCCATTTTTCTTAAATATATACATGCATGTATGTGTATTTATATATACATACTAAATATAAAACATTTATTTTGGATGCGACTAATCACAATTATTTGTTTGATATATATACATATAATTTACTTATATAATGCAGATATGAATAAAATAAAAGGTTACATAAAGAGGGCACACTTTCATTCTTACCTTTTTCTTAGCACATTAAGTACAGTACACTTATGTGCACTTTGTAATAATGTAAAATGAAATGTTTTACTTTAAAGTACATGTTAAATGATTGTTTTAATAATCTTTTGGCACGTTTTACAGAATAATGTTTATATTTTAATTAAGGAGGTACATATTAGTACCTAATGGTATATATATTGGCACTATACTACTATACAACATAAAAAAGTAAAAAAAGTAAAGTCGTGACGTATTGTCAAGTATGGTGACCCATACTCGAAATTGGTGCTCTGCATTTAACCCATCCAAGTGCACACACACAGCAGTGAGTAGTGAACAAATGCACACACACACACACACACACACACACACACCGTGAACACACACCCGGAGCAGTGGGCAGCCATGCTGCGGCGCCCGGGGAGCAGTTGGGGGCTCGGTGCCTTGCTCAAGGGCACCTCAGTCGTGGTATTGAGGGTGGAGAGAGCGCTGGACATTCCCTCCCCCCACCTACAATCCCTGCCGGCCGGGGACTCGAACCCGCAACCTTTCGATTACGAGTCCGACTCTCTAACCATTAGGCCACGACTTCCCAACATAAAGCACATGTGAAGTACTTTGATATAATATTTGTATTTATTTATTTGTTTTTAAATGTACTAAATTGCAGCTTTATCATTATAAATGTGTCAATACAAATATATTGAAATGCTTGCCATACATGTGTAACTTCATTATAGTATATTTTGGTTTACCATTTGGCAATACACTGTAAGTCATATTTCAGAATTATTATTATTGTTTTTGATAATTACATATTTTTTCTGACCAATTTATAATTTCAAATTAAGTTTAATTAAAACACACTCTTAAGTTCAACTAAATGCATTTAATATACATTTTAGTCTAATTGTAAAATCACATGCGATTAAGTGTCCAAAAACATTACATTCAGTTTGAATTTAAGTATATTCTGTAAATACCTTATTTCTGTACAATCTTTCTTGTAAGTATGCTAAAGTGTACACAAGGGTTTCAAACAACAGTTTGCTAAATTTTTGTCCCATAACATTCAATTTCAGTGAGTCTCCAATCAGAAAAAAAATACTACTTAATTCGTCACGCAGGGAATGTAAGCTCAAGTCGAGTGCACTGCATTGATATAATGTGCTTTGTTGTATAGTGCACATTTTGTACATTTAATATATTATATAGTAGTATATAGTAGTAAATACACTATAGTGTATTTCATGGATAAAAGAAATTAACATAGTTTTTAATATGCATACTACGTTCTCATTTCAAAAGCTACATCTCGGTACCTTACTTACCCCTAAAGGTGCATATTAGTACCTCAGAGGTACATATTAGTATCTAAATGGTACATACTGGCACCCTTTGAAACGGCACTGGAGTGCGCTTTTTCAAAAATCATCATCCTGTGTTTTTTTTTTAGATTAATTTTGAAAGTTGTACTTAAAAAGGTGCAGTGAAATGTCAAATTGTTCTAAATGATAAAAGGACACAGAGAATAGAGAAAAAAAGCGAGCAAATGTCTATGAAGTCGTGAAGCATCAAGGAGACTGGCAGTTACAGAAAGTACAAGAGAGAGAGTTTGAACGCCCACCTTCCAATCACAGTTCACTGCTCCGCTGTCATTATCCACATGAGCTCTCACATTCAGCAGACTGATTGGTAATTGTTGGGTGTTCAGTTAGTGTCACCCATGAGCGTTTATACATAATTATAGCCCGTCAAAGCAGAAGCTGGATTAAACATTTAAGAGCCAAGCTGTCCAACGGCGCCGGAATACAAACATTTATACAAACACACAAGTGTTTGCCTTCTTTTATTTATCTGCTGTATTTTGCTAAATTATTTATTTTTATTACTTTTGGATCCTTTGGCAGAGAAATCTTACCCTTAGTTCTGTTTTTCTGGCACAAACAACTAAGCCTGTTTTGATGTTGTAGGCATAAGATAGTGACACAAACCAAAACATACAGTACATATTTGAAAAACTTTAAGAGGAAAAAACCTTTAGAATTTAGCTAAACTGGCATTTAGTGGCATTATAGTGCATTGACTGTATTTTGCATTATTCCTCTAAAAAGATCATTACATCAGACACAAGGGTGTTTATCAGCCAGTAAACACTGTTTTTTAATCATTTGATCAATTTGAATCATTTCATTGTAATACTCAAACAACAATTAAAGAATTTGTTTTGAAAGTAGAGCTGTAATAATGGCAATGTTCATTTGGACAAACATTGACCAAAAAGTAACAAATAAGAAATGTAGGTATATATTTAATGTATTTAATAGATTGATTTTTTTTTTACACATTTTTGTTACATGAAATCAACAGAAACAAATGTATAAATGTTAAAATAATACATAACAAATAATATTAATATATAAACACATTTTATTAAAAAAATTAATTTCATGTGTAACTGATTTATTTATTTATTTATATGGAATAAATATAGAAATATAATATTATAAAAATGTAATACTACACACACACGTATGCACGCGTACACACACACACATATATATAAGATAAAAAAATTAATATTGTTAAAATATATAAAAAATACACATTATTAAATTATTTATTTTTACATATGTATATAATGGATTTATTGATTTTTTTATTGATTTATTATTATTATTATTCCTCACTGCTGTTCCTGATTTGCTCTGGCTGCACATTTATTTGTTTGTATGGAATCTGCATTAAAACACACACACACACACACACACACACAATAACTATACTGTAAACGACTGGGTTTCTTTTTTTTGGGGGGGGGGGGGGGGGTTATGATTTCACATGGTAAGTACTGGATTTCACACGAAGAGCCCATTTTCATAATCTTGCCTACAACTCCCTATTCCTGTCTGTCAGCTGCATGCAAACAGAACCGCAGGATGTGATGCAAAAGACACCCATCTCAGCCTCCTTCCCCACAGTGAAGGCAGATGAAGGTGAGGGAGTGTGTCAGATTTGAGAGTCATTTGAGGATTAGATCTGTTTCTGAGATCCTTCCTAAATGCTTAGCTCACCCGCAACAAAGGGCTGCCCTTGGCTAAAAGGATTTCTCTCTATAAGAGTTATTTTATCATGACTCAGTCAGTATTAAAGCAGGATTAAACCTGTTTGAAGATAAAGTGTTTGACAGCTACCAGGAAAGTCAGTCAGCAGAGAGTCTGTGATTGAGTAAAATACTCTCCCAGTAATGAAGTGCTGGTCACACAGGCGTGAGGAAGAGAAGATACTATGACAGTGAAGGCTTCGATTCAGTGTAAACTGAGATTACAGACATTAAATCTTCACCAGAGGTGTGTTGAGAGGTATAGCTGCACTCTATATAAATGTATACAAACATATAGAGCATCTTCATCTATGTTCCTTTCACACAAAGGCTGGCTGTCAACCCAAGAGCAGGTACACTTGCGTACGTATGCACAATTATATGCTATTTTAAGTATACATAGAGCGAGTAGTGTGTTCACACTGATATATTCAAAAGGGTCATTCTGTGTCAAACCAACCAAATTTCCCAGCTAAAATGTAGGATTTGTTAGTTTTTTTTTTTTTAATCTAAAGAAAGGCAATCATAAATAGCGATGAAAGCCAAACTCTTAAATATTACGTGCATTGGATATTTACCAAATAATTCATGTAGATGGGGTCATACTGACAATTTTCACCTGCGATTTAGTGCCAAATTACAGGAGGGGGAAATGTCTTAAAGATGGCGACATTATTATATCGAGTTTGAGATTAGTAGGTCTGCTGGTAAAATATGTTGACTTTAGCATTACTTGTTGCAATATATGCCAATGGTGACCGTTCAAAACCTAAAATCATTTTAGATATTGGTCCCTAATAAAGGTTTTAGTACGGTATCTTCATTTTTAAAGCCCAATATGGTTCAATTCCAGAGATAAGGGGACCTCAATGTGGTTCCATGAGTAAATTGTTATTGAATTTCAGTGGTCAAAAACAAAATATGGGTCAAAGATTTTATTTTTTTATTTTTTATAATAAAGAGGGATGTCTAAAGAAGAAGAAGAAAAAAGCTGAATTTAGACGAATCTCAGTGCCAAAAACATTCTCTTTCCAAAGATTGTATGCCTGTAAGAATCTAAAAGGATATTAGATATGTTTAAAACTTTTTGAGTCACAGGCATGCAAAAAGTGCTTTTTTTTCAAAATAGTGAATTTTTCAGTAAGTATTCATCTACCACACTGTTGGACACTCCATACACTCAACTGGTTGCAGTCCTTGACTACATGATGCTACACAGTGCATAAGTGCATATACGTCATTTGGAACAAAATGTAGGTGCTTATTTGTTCAAAGTAGCATTTAGGATAGCCTGGCTGTGCATATTAAGCCATGATTGCCACTACAAGCTGAGCCAAATAATACAATGTAAATAGTGACCTGCAGGGAGAAATCATGCTCGGATCTTGGAGCAAACAATAAAAACAGCCTCAATCTATGTGCATGTAATTATGACGCACACACACTCAAGTCTGTGCACGTTACTGAAAGCTCAGTAAGCAATAAGCCAAGCGTGTGACATCAGTAATGAGAGAGGATGGAGAGAGGGAAAGATTATTTATCTGTTATTGTGCTTAATCAAACTCTTATGCAACTTTAACAAGCAGATAATTAACCCCAAGCAGCTGAAAATAACTCAGAGGTGCATTATTAATGCAAGACATATTACATTCATTAGCCCAAGACCAGCGCTGCGTGAAAGTTGAGACACTGTGTACACGGCAGTGGGCGAGTAACTTACAGCAAGGCCATGACGAAGAGAGACCTCCAAACGAGAGACAGTTTTGAGCTTAAAGAACACAGATAGATTGGAAATAAATGCTGTTTGTATAAAGCTTATAATATATATATATTTTTAAAGTATGGCTGCTGATACACTACCGTTAACAGTAGGGTTGATAAGATTTTGATACGATTTTTTTTTTAATGTTTTTGAAAGAAGTCTCTCTCGCTCACCAAGGCTGCATTTATTTGAAAAAAAATAAAATAAATTTAGAGTAACTGATTTTGCATCATTACTCCAGGCTTCAGTGTCACATGTTTCTTCAGAAATCATTCTAATATACTGATTTGATTCTCAAAAATCCTTATAGACAGGGGTGTCATGCACTCATCATTTTTGAGGGGGCACGAGGCAGGGGGGGGGGGGGTCGTCATGTGACACACAGCAGCCACAACAACACTTATGTTTTATTCTATTAATTTTTTTCTTTTTATTCAAATTATTTTTTACGAAATAATAAAAAAAAAAACTAGACATCTTGGAAAAATCAGTCAAAACAAACCAAAACCCTTTAGATTGCCCCATAACAATCAAAGAATTGGAAGTCAAATTACAGGTCCTCGAGCCCAAGAAAGCCTGCGGTGTTGACGGCATCCTGAACGAGATGCTGAAACACACAGAGCAAAGCTTCAAACTGGTCATCCTGAAACTCTTCAATGATGTTCTTTGTGTAGGGTTCTTCCCTGAGATCGGGAACTTCCCTCATCAGCCCCATTTACAAGAACGGAGACAAACTAGTCCCCGACAACTACTGAGGCATCTGTGTGAACAGTAACCTGGGGAAGGTCTTCTGTAGCATCTTAAACACAAGAGTGTTAGACTTCCTGATGAAACACAATACCTTGAGTATATGTCAAATTGGATTCCTTCCAAAATGTCAAACTCCTGATCACAATTTTACACTACAAACACTAATTGATACATATTTACATCAAAACAAAAGAAAATTGTTTGCTTGTTTCATAGATTTCAAACATTTGACTCAATCTGGCACAAAGGATTATACCTAAAACTTATTGACTTATGTGCTGTCAAAATTGGAAACCAAAGAACAGAATTTTTTCTTCAGAGACGTGGAGTGAGACAGGGATGCAGTTTAAGCCCCACTCTCTTCAACATTTACATTAACCAATTGGCTAATACACTAGAGCAGTCTCCTACTCAAGGTCTCACTCTACATGACACAGAAATAAAGTGTCTTCGTTACGCAGACGACCAGGTTCTCCTGTCGCACACTAAAGAGGGGCTTCAGGACAGCCTGAATCTGCTGGAAGTTTACTGTCAGACCTGGGCCCTGACAGTCAACCCCCAAAAAACTAAAGTCATGATCTTCCAGAAACGCTCCAGACCTCAGGGACTAACACACATGTTCACATTATCACACAGAACCATTGAAACCACAAAGACATACACTTACCTCGGCCTGAAAATCAGCTCAACAGGTAACTTTACTTTGGCTGTGAGGGAGCTCAAAGGGCTTTCTATGCCATAAAAAGATCAATTAAAAATCGACATCCCAATTCAAATCTGGCTCAAACTTTTCAAATCAGTAATTGAACCAATTGTATTATATGGCAGTGAGGTGTGGGGTCCAAAATTTGACTTTGTAAATTGGGAAAAACATCCAATTGAAACTCTACATCGAGATTTCTGTGTTGAAATCCAAAGAAAAACACCAAACAATGAATGCAGGGCAGAATTAGGCCAATACCCTCTCCTTCTAAACATCCAAAAAAGAGCCCTGAAATTCTGAAAGCACTTAAAGACAAGCGACCCCAGCACATGCCATTATAAAGCCCTGAAACATCAAGAGCTGAACCTCAGAAAGAGTCCCCTCCTTCAGCTGGTGCTGAGACTGACAGAGATCAGCCAGCCTCAGGACTCACACACACTCTCAACCATTCGGCCCACACCACAGAGATCATCACCACAGAGAAACACAAGTATGTCACCCACTGGACAAACACCATCAAAAACCTACACAAATTAGAATGTTATCCTGCACTAAATCGAGAGTACACCATGGAGGTAAATGACATTTCCATATTAGTTATAATAATTAAATAAATGTTCAGAAGGTCTAATGTAAATGCTCATATGTTATAAACCATTTTCTTTGTTGTCTTAATGCTTTGACAATGCAAAATGTATTTTTTTGTCATGCCAATAAAGCTATTTGAATTGAATTAGTAGCTGATGATATGACCATTCATTTTATATGAGGAACACAAGCACCAAGTCACTCAACCGCACTAGCCTAGGGAACATTAAATGTACCAAAATATGATTGCATGAAATGACCTACAACAACTATGAAATATGACTGAAGATATTTGCTCTGTATTGTAGATATCATCAGGCAAATCTAAGCTTGGCAACTGCTTATACAAGGACACAAGTGTGACTGACAGAAGGATGGTTATGGTAATGTTAGATGGCCTAATGAGTGTGCGAAATCATGAGTGTGAATGTATCCGTGTGTGTTTAATCTGATATGTAGATGAGCAACAGATCAGCAGATGTTAGTCAAGGGGTTGAGAGAGAAGGAAGGAGAAAGAGCCTGAGAAAGTGTCAAACCAGTGTGATAACTGGTGAAAGAGACGTCACGCTCACATCACCATCACAGATTGTAGAAGATTTACGCTCAGGGTTCGTGTGATTGACAAGACGCGGGGAGCAAACATCTGCTCATCAGTATACAGCAGTGGATTGTGTAGAACCAGAGTGATGAATATTTACCATCTTACAAACATTTAAAAGACACACAAAGTGCATTTGTGCACCGCAGTAAAAATAACTTCAATTCACTTGTCGCGTTTCAACGATTTCTCACATTACACTCACACAAATGAACCAACTAAAATGATTAAATACGCAAGAGTGGCTCATATGAAGACATGATGTACAGCAAGGGTCCAAAATATAAACAAAACATTTACAAACGTGAATAAAATTGTACAGTAACTGTACTGGAGTCGGCAACATTGCATTGTTTAAAATGAAATATAACAATACTTTGACCATGACTGATGTGATGAGAGTTATCAGTGTTGATAAAACTAGAATTATTAAGAATCATTTCAGTAAAATAAAGCAGAAATAACCAAAATACAAATATTAGCTGACATTTGTTTTTACGTTTTAAGAAAATGAGAAGGGGTTCCAAAATAGTTGAAGTACTAAAACTGAAATAAAGTAAAATATATAAAAAATTCCTAAAATTGTAAATTAAAATTATAACTAATTTTGCATCGGTTTGTTTGTTTTTTGTTTTGTTTTTTCAATTTCAATATGCAATAATTGAATACGCAACTGTTTTGAATGACTTTTCAAACTTACTTTTTTTTTCTCTTGATGTCATTTATACATTTGGTGAACGTTTTATTCACAATTTTGAAGACATTCGCATCCAGTTCATGAATCCCCTGAGAATCAAACCCATGACTTTGGCAATGCTAGTGCCATGCTCTGCATGTTACAGACATCACACATTTGTAAAGTGTGGTGCATAAATAAATATATAATGCATTTGTTTACTGATGTAGGCATACATTTCCTTTCTTGAAATAAAGTTTAAAGCATAGCAAGCAAACTAAACAACATCTCTCCCTCAGTGAGAGTAAAGTTTTGACTGAGCCAACCCATATGATATCTTATGATTTTTTTCAAATGATTATGAGACTAGACAAACACTACAGACTACAATAAAGTTTATGCCAAAAGTAATAAGCTGTACTGTCAGTCACGTGGGGAGAGATCTCAGTGTGTTTGTGTTTACTCCCTCTCGCTCTTTGTATTTCTATGTGTCACTGTCTTACATTGTTCTTGCATCATCTGTGTATTTTCATCTTCGAGCATCCCCATTCCTGAGTGTTTATTCCTCCTCTTGCATCTGCTTACAGTGTCACTGTATATTTTCTGAACACATTCCACACATACAGTTAGTTTCAAGCCTGTTTTGGTTGGTTAGACCCTCCATTGATCAGCAGAATTTTTTTTTTTACTGGCTGCTAGACTGTGTGTTGTGGTACTCCACTTACGCTAGTTGTGTCTCGTAATAAGTACAAATGAAAAACAAAATCAATGGCTTTGAATGAAATTAACCAACAGGATTTACACTCAACTATAAAAATCACAATAACAAAAATGGAATTGATTGCAATGCATTTATAAGAAAAATGCACTCTTAAAAGTGGAAAAGCAGGCCTAGTTTTTTGCATTTATAACTGGAGTGCACCATTTGGCCTGCTATCCAGGGAAACCCACATAATAAATATCTGCTTGGAACACTTTGGCTCCAATACACAGACATAAAAGGTTTTAGTTCACCCCGTGTGCAAGATCCAGCCCGGACACAACCGCCCTGGATGTTATTAATGTAAGAATTGTCCCCTCGCCTGCAATAGCCCAGAAAATGAAAGAATTTTTATCATCCACCATCAGGGCAGTCAATGACAACCGAGGGAGGTAATACATTGGACCCGTGTCGATGCGTTTATGGTATCCGGGACTTTATTGTTTTAAACTAATTGTTGTGGGTACTGTGTTAGGTCTAAGAATGAGAGAAGACTTTGCTATCGCTTTGTTATTACATTAAAGCTGAGGACACTTGTGTTTGAGCAAAGAAAACGATTGGCTGTATTCTGTGACAGCAATAACATGAGGATTGTTTTAGGATCGGTTTAATAAAGAAGGCTCAGCATCCTCAAAAATGCATTCAAATGAATACCATAACTAAAGTGATAAATTAGTATTTTAATAAATTTACCAACAGATGGACATAGATAGATAGATAGATAGTTACATATAGCCTGACAACCGGCTGTCAAATCGGCTCTGAAAATTGCCACATAAATCGCTGTGGATCATTTTGAATAAATTGTCCTTTCACTGGGCCTTGATTTGACACATTGTGTCATAAAGACCGAATGGCTGGCAGGGTCATTTAGTGAAGTATGAAGTCTCACACTTTCCCCTCTGCCAGTCAAGCAAACCTCATGGGCACATCTACCTCCCTGATGGATGCGTGTGATTGGCTAAGCCACCTGTCAATCAACGCAGAAATATAAGGGGGCATTTACGATGACAGTCTCCCTGGCACGCTCTGAGGCGATTCGCTCACTTAGTCCAGCGTAAAGGGCCATTAATTAATGAGAGATGACATTAATAATTCATCGCAGATTGGATTGGAACAGTTAAAGACATTAGCATGGGATCAGGAGACTGAGATTTTTGCACACAGGCAAAGAAACAGAGGGTGAGAAATTTATGAGATGAGATGCAAACAGGCTAAATATCTCATAGCGGATGATGTGATATGCTAATTGATCCTTTACAGAGTATTAATATTCAGCGGCTAATTTATAGATGTATTATAGATGTATATATAGATAAATATTTATAGGGCATTTGTAATGGGAAATTGGCTATACTGGATTCATGAGATTCATGCCCAGTGGTGCTGTCATTCTCACTGACTGTTAGTGAATTGTACAGCTGTGGATCTGTCAGACAGAAAGTAAAAGCACCTCGGGTCGATCTGTGAGAAACACTTCTCTCCTGCTTCTCATCTGAGAACGTCTCTAGATTCTGTTGTAATGTTTTTAAAAGGTTGTTATGGAATTCTGTATGACTTTGATATATAGGTCACTTTCTTATGCTATTCTTTCTTTGTGATATTGATTTATTGAATGCAAATTACCCACATTACTCGATTTAAAATAGAAAATGATCCACTGCAAATATTTATTTTAAAATTGTAAATAAAGATTACTGGAGTACTATTTCAGTGTTTAAATTTCAAAATGTCATGTTTAATTTGATGGCAATGATTGCTGTTTCTTTGTAATTACTTGTGAAATGTACTCACTTATAATTCTGGATCATCATAAAAGCTGTAAATAATTGCAGTATATCGGGGGTTGAATCATTTTAATTTTCAAGTGTGTGTGTATTTCCTAAACTTGCTGTTAATTTTGAGTCTACACTAAAATAAAAATTTGTGTAGGATTTATTTTGAAACAATTTTCATCCAGAAATTTAAAGACATTTAATAATATTGACTTAATATAATAATATAATTGCATACTTGTATACATAGAGGGGAACGACTGCTGGGACATTGTAAATTATTATAATTAGTATTAGTATAGTGTATCATATAAATTAAAATATAATTTATACTAATATATATATATATATATATATATACACACACTGTATACACATACACACACACATCATATAAAAACAATGTAAAATTTTTGTATAAACAAATTGCTAAATTTTATAATTATTAGTGTCAAAAAAGTGTGAAAATGCTTGTCAAAACTTCATTATAACTGTTTTGAAGAAAACATCTTACATACTTAACATTAACTTAAGAGTAAGTGGAGCTCAGAGAAATGTTTGATAATAAATAAATGTATGATGTAACCCTTTTAAGGCTCAGTTGTGTACTCACAGTTCCCTAGACATCTCGCGACCTTTCTGGAGTAAAACTGTCAACAGGCGTCAGCTAAACCCTGCAGCCAACCAGGGTGTTTAAGACCGGTGCATATGTGTACGCCAGTAGTTAAGCACACAAACAAGCAAATACTGTCTATCTGTCTTCTCCTCTCACACACACAAACAAGTGTTGAAAGCCAGGCTGCCTGGGGCTTCCTGATTGGAGAAAGGTCAGTTTTGAGTGCTGAGGTGCGCATGAATAGGAAAATATAAATTAGGAGTTGGAAGCTGTGAATGCATTAGAAGGGTTTTAGCAGCAGGACTGCAACTCACTCACCTTTAGCTCCTAAATATGGATCCCTCTGCCCACCGGTCTTGCCAGACAGCCACAGCACAGCTGTCATACAATTCCGCTTCCACTTCCATCTGTTTGACTCCATTCACCTGGAGAGCCATAGAGAACGACCAGCAGGATGTGGATTTCTGTGGAGAGTGGTCAAATAGCTCAGAGGGGTTTTTTAAAAATCTTATCCCCTCTTCTTTTCCACAGTACATTACTTTCCAAGTGGACATTTTTAAACTAGCAGACCAGTGTTCAAATATAATTTGAATCTATTGTTATGGAACAGTTCACCCAAAATGAAAATTTTGTGATCATATATTCGCCTTTGTCACTACAAATCTGTGTTATTTTCTTTATTCCATGAAACGAGATGTTAGGCAGAAATATAACTCCTCTTTTCTATCCAAGGATGGTGATTTCTATTCTCAAGCTCCAAAAAGAACCAAAAAGCACAACCCAGGCTCACAGTCAGGGACGGATTTAGTGAATTGGGGGCCCCAGGCAAATATGGGAATGGCGCCCTATACATTTGCACACATTTACCTAAATCAACCTTGAGGATAATTTTTTGTCGTGATGCTTGCTGCTGCACAATGGTGCCCCATAGTTGTGTAACGTAATAAAAAATGTAATATTAATATGTAATTTAAAGAAATAGTTTAATTTAGCTCAAAGGGAATCATTTATGATTGTATAGGGAATTTTGAACAGACTCACTGTTACGGCGATTCACTGAACGAGCCGTATAACAAACTCTGCACTGGATATTAAAATCCAAAATATAGTGAAAAAACTATTAAACAGCACAGTAACAAGATCGACAGATTAAGACATTAACTTGTGAGCACAAAACACAAGATACTTCTCTTTTCAATATAAATAAGATTTTATTTATATAAACCTAAGACATAAACTAATCTAACACATGAACACACACATTCACACATTCACATGTTGCAGAGAGAAAGTAAGGAAAGGATGAGTTTAAGAGAATGGAAATGTGAAATCCCAAGTTTACAGCAATATGTTCAATCGCATAGACCTTAACAACCATCAATCACTTATTTAACCCTCGCTTTGAGTTTCTCAATGAGGCTAAAATTTATATTAAATACACCAATTCAGTTAGAACCTGGAGGTGTTACTTGCATTGCCTGTGTCTTCGGTTCCCCGAAGTTGCTGATTGGCTGGAAGTTCAGTAGTCTTTGAAGTGAGGTCTTGGGCATTGGCTGAAAATGCGGAGTTGGTCTGGTTGAAGTTTGAAGCCAGTGCAGTCGGAGCTGGATTTTGCAGCAAACTTACATTAGAACACAAAACTCCACGGAAAGAAAAGAAAGTAAAGTAAAAGAATAAGAATAAAAGGATGTAACGAGACTAGATGGTTTTCTTCTCATTGTGGTAGCAGCTGGCACATGGGCCAGAGCACGCTCAAAGAGCAGCATCAAAACACGGTGGCAAAAGAGAAGATGAGAAGGGAGAGGACCAAGAGAGAGTTTGATGGTGTCCTGAGTTTTTAAACTTGGCTTTCAGACTGTCCCATCTGGACGTCTTGAGCAATTAGATACTGTCCTTGCTCGGGGTATTGCTTTGTTTCTCCACCCCATCAATAAATCAACATGTTAAATGGTCAGTCACATGTCCGAACTTTACAAGCTCTTGCAAAGCATACCTTTGAATGTGATTTCTATAACCAGAATATGATACATTTTACAAAGAATTAATTGGAAGAAACATTTAAAGCATGAATTTTCAAACTCATACATACCCAACATGAATATTACCCTTTAAGGCTTAAGCTATTCAATACTTATTAAATGCAAGACATACACAATGAGTGATTTAAAACAAGGATAGTCAAATGTGTGGGTTACATACATAATATGCAGTTATGCATAGAAATGATTAGTTTCATTAAAAATTTAAAATGAAAGTCTTTAAGATGATTTTAGCTGCATATGGAAGCAGACAGTCTTTGTGAACCAATTAATTTCAGTCGAGTTCTTTGTCTTCTATGTGTGGGGGTAGCCAATCTAAGCAAGTCAGTAGCTCGTGGTTTTCCAGTGTGGAACCCATGTGATAGCCATCTCTTTGACCATAAATCTTGATTACTTGCCCCAAATTTGACAGTCTTTTTCCTGAATTGGAATTATCAATAAGTTTTCTTTTGTCTCAAGGTTGTAAACTCTATTGTGAAAGAGTTGGCTAGTTTGCTTGCTTCAGACTAGTGGTGTCAGAATCTAATGTATGACATTGTCCTGTTTACTTGGGGCCTCTCTGAATTCCAGCTCCTAAGGTTTCAATGTTCTGATGCATCTTAAATTTGTTTGATTCCGTTTCTGATATTCTACAGTTTTGTCCAATGTTTCTACATTTTTCATGTACATGTTATAATGGAATTCTTTCATTTACATTTAAGGTCATTGCATTTACATTAAGGTCAGTCCGAAATGTTTGCATGCATTTTTCTGTTTTTTCGTATTCCCCTTTCCTGTATTCCCCTTTCCTATCAAAATGCATGCTACGCATGCGAAAATGCAGAAAATCGAACCTGATCCAAATTTTTTTTGACGGACAAAAGTTTTGGAGGCAGTGTGCAAACGTGATTGACACAACATGAGATCGTATTTATTTTTTAACGTGTGAAAATTTCAGACGACCTGCAGTGACCTTTACATTTATTAATTTAGCAGATGCTTTTATTCTTTTATGTCGTAGACCACAAAATAGCAATTCACCATTGAGATACAAAAAAATAATTTATTTAAATAAAAAAATAAATTTTAAAATGATAAACCTCACAATTGAACCTTTAAACCATTTTTTTGTTTTTAAGAAAAGGGATGAGTCAGAAGTATAAATTATTATATTATTGAAAACGGGTTTATGTGGGTGGATTTTAGCATTGGTCTGAACAAAAACTGCAGACCAAAAACTGGATTATTGAAAATGCACATTTATTCTCTGCCAGTAGGAGGAGCTTTTGGAACGTCAGATATAGATATATATATATATATATATATATATATATATATATATATATATATATATATATATAATGTATTTTTAATTTTTTTTTTGTAGTAATAAAAATGGATTTAAGTGAACAATAGCTTTTAAAATGACTTAAAGTACATATATAATAGCAATGATGTAATAATAATTAGTTCAAATAAAGTATCAAAAGCAAGAAACTGTTAAAATATATAATGTATTATAAACAATAGACCTAATGTAGATTACGCATTACAACAAAGGCCTGCAGGGGCGCCGACTGCCTGATGATTATTTTTACACATTACTGTTTAATATTGACCAAACACCATTTAATTCAAACGTACACTTAATCTTTAATATTTGTCCATTTCTTTAGGACAGAAATGCTATAGCCACTGTAATTAAATTTATATGGTTTGTGCTTTTATTTTGAAATCGCGATGTATTCTCCTGTGTTTGTGTAGATTTATAAATGATTTACCTCACAAATCTGATGAAATGGCGCACGCTGCGTTCCCAGATGAATGTTATAATAAACACAAACTCACAACAACATGCAGAGATGGAGTTTGAGACGCTCCACATGTAAATGATAACAGTTTCTGTGGAGCTACTGAGCAGAGCCGCTGTGAGACGCACGTGCTTAACCAGTGAAATAATTAAAGAGCATATACAGTACTGTGTGAATTGCATCGCATATAATCATTTAATTAAATTATAGCGTTTGTGAATTCACAATTCTGCTTAATTATGATTTTTAAATGGGTTTAATATATCATGCATCCTTGGAAAATAGTCGAAAAATGTGTTTATGGATTCTCGTCCGTGAAATGCGCCACTTCCGGTATTTTACTGGTTAGTCGGTAAAATCAAGTAAGTATCTTGATATAAGCTTTCTTTATTCTTAATTTAGTTTTACCATTCCTGCTACTTTCACACCTGTCAGTTCTTGCTGTATGGACTCGGGAGGGGAATTAATCGTCTATAATTTATCTATGAATGCATTCTGATATCAGAATGTTATCGCATGCACCAAGAAATTTGGCTGCTGAAAATACAATAACGTATTTGAACTAAACGATTTAAAATTCAATTTAACGCTACTGAACAAAATTCAAAGATCTGATCTTGTAATATTTAATGTATATAATCGATATTATAATCAACAATACTATTCAAAATATCAGCCACCTCTAGAAATAATGTTGTTGTTGTGTGTGTTGTTTTTTGTTTTTTTTTTGCATTTGAAGAGCGAGATCTTTCATTACTGGTTGTGTTTATAATATGTAATAATTTTGTACTTATATGGAGTTATTCATTTTGCAGGATCAGTACAGATTTGTTACAGGAGATACAGTGTGGAAACACAGCCCAGTACTGAAGAGGTGATATTAGAAGTAAGTCAGCTCACCCTGATCACACATGACAAGCTAAAAGTGCTATATTAACTCACTATCTCTATGGATTTTAAATGCTTTACATCTTTTCCATTTGCAAGTAATATATTCCCACCTGTGCATTTACAGATCCCCCTCTAATCATCATATATTTCACAGGTAACAAACCAACGGAAGCGGGCTGCAGCTTTGCTGTGTCAGTCGTGGTAAGTACAGGAACATCCTTCATGAAGATGTGCGAAGGCAAGATGAGGGAAGAAAAAAATGAATCAACCTTTCTTCATTTTCATAGATTTTGGGATATTTATCTAAATTTGGGTAATTGATAAAGTTATGTTTTATTCCCTGTAAAGTAGGAATAACAAATGTTTGTAAAAATGTTATTTATTTTTAAAGCCCAGTGTCAGTGAAATCTGGTGTTTGTGGGAAATCTGAAGGAACATCTCCCAGCATTCTACTACGATGTTGATGATTGAGGTAATTTATCTCTTAGGTGATGCAGATGTGGTCAAAAGTTAACATACACCTTGCAGAATAAACTACTTTGTCAGAGCAGAAATTGCGATTTTTTTAATGATTCTACCCTCTACCCTCTTACTGCTTAAATTATTAACATTTTGCAGATACTGCAAGCTGTATATAAACTTTGGACTGCAACTGTGTCTATTGCTTTCACTCAACTGAACCATTTATAATGACTGGATATGTTTTATAACAATTGTTCTTCTTTCTTTCCTAAAGGATTTTTTTTTCTGACTTTCCTGCCTCTTTGGAACATTTTCGTTCAGAGACTGTGGAAAGATGGTGTGCAGCTTCATGACAAGTTTACTGCCGATGGAGAGCTTCTGAGACACTGACAAACACCACTTCTTAGCAAGTTCATTTGGAATTTGTATTTTTATTTTTTATTAATTACTTGCATTCACTAATGCTGGAGTAAGATTTTAGAAGAAACCTTTCAGTCCTGTTTAATGTTGGTGCTAGTATAGGTTTGAGAATTTATGGCCTAGTTTCCCAGACAGGGCTTAGACTAAGCCAAGATTAGGCTATAGTTCAATTAGGACATTTAAGTCATTTTCATTAACGCGCCTTAGAAAAAACATTACTGGTGTGCATCTTGAGACAAAACAAAGGCACTAATATTTTTAAAGATCAGTCAGTGCAAGTTTCTTTCAGTTGAAATAGCTCAGAATTACACTTTGGTCTGGGGCTAGACTCAAGCCTTGTCTGTGAAACCGGGGGTACCATCAATAAGGTCTCATTTGTTGTACGAATGTGTAACGGGGTGAACGAGACGTGAGACGTGTGGATCCAAGTGCAATCTTTTATTTATAAACATAGTCAATAAACAGGCAGGGTCAAACAATGGCAAACAGATATGGTACGGGCAAGACACAGTGCAATCCTAGGGCTAGCGAGAGTCGACGTTCGGCGAACAATATCCAACAGGGCAAGGCAGAGCGATAATCCAGGTATACGAGCAGTAGTCCAAGAGAGGTGCAAACAGAGTCCAAATGGCAAGGCAAAGGGGTAAATCCAGGAAACGCGGGCAAGAATAAAAAAAACTAGAAAAACACACAAGGCTAGACTATGACAACAAAGTGGGTTCCGTATCGCAGCTAAAACTAGGAGAGGTATAAATGCAGAACAATACTGGAACTAAACAGAAAAACACAGAATGGCTCGGTAAACCAGCTAACACGGGAGTGATGAACGCAATACAATACTCGGCAGAGAGGAAGAGGAAGTCCATGGTTTATGTAGGGTGTGTGATCAGTGCAATCAGCTGTGTGTTGTCAGTGCAATGGATGATGGGAATTGTAGTCTGCGGTGGCGTGCAACAGTTAGTGTGCTGCAAGAGTCCATGTGGTGAGCGAGTGACCTCTGGTGGGGAGCACCCAAACACCCAGCAACTAACCGGAAACGTCCGAGGAACAAAGACGTCACTTCCTTATACCGCTGAATATCCGTTGAAATGGTCTATATTATATTAATTCTACTGAGTGGTGATAAAATTGCTATCAGTTTTATGCGGAATGTCGAAACATTAATCTGACAATATTTTACTATACTAAATGATGTACATACACTGTGTGCATGATTATTAGGCACACTGATATTCAGATTTTTTTTTTTTTCCAAGCACATTTTACCAATTCCAAACCACATCAATGTTAATAACTACTATTGATTTTGTATTTAATCATTTATAAGTGATATATAATTGTCCATGAAGGCTGGAAGTGAAAAACTCCTTACATTCAAGTGTACAGAATTATTAGGCATGTTTTCTTTTACTGATAAAATTAGGGCAAAAAAGAGGTTTAACTCAGACTGAGATGTCAACAATTATTAAATCCCCCATGAGAAAGATTCAAAACTAATGCAATACAGAAATTGCAAAGTTAAGAAATACTCATTGGGTCATCAGGGTCAGAATAAACAGGCGGAGAAGAAAAGACATGTTAACTGCAAAAGTATTAAGAATTAATGTGAAGAATTAGGTGTAAAACCATCAAGAACCATTTAGTCTCCAGCACCACCATTTTCCAGAAATGCAACCTTCCTGGAGTCTCCAGAATTACAAGGTTTCAGGTTCTCGGAGACTACACTGTAAAAAATTGTGCCGTTAAATAACGGTAATGTGCTGGCAGCAGAGTCGCCAGCAATCTACTGTAATTTTACAGTATTCGTACTGTGAAATTATTTTACAGTGTATTACCGTAAAAATGAAATACAGTATAATTCCGTTTTTTTTTTTTTTACAGTAAAATACTGGCAGCAGAGTCGCCAGCAATCTACTGTAATTTTACAGTATTCATACTGTGAAATTATTTTACAGTTTATTACCGTAAAAATGAAATGCAGTATAATTCCGTTTTTTTTTTTTTTTTTACAGTAAAATACTGGCAGCAGAGTCACCAGCAATCTACTGTAATTCTACAGTATGCATACTGTGAATTATTTAACAGCTTGTTTCTGTAAAAATTAAATGCAGAACATTTCTGTGATTATTTCAATTTACAACATTATGGTTACTTTAAATTCACTCTTTATTGTACAAAGGCATAAAATGGATAGAAGTAATTGAATTGAAGATTAATTAATTTAATTTTTTTTTTAGATTTTAAATCTAGTGTTATTTTATACCTTTGTAAAGAGTGAATTTAAAGTAACCAATGATGTTGTAATTGGATTTACAGTCGAACATTATTGTTCTGTGGGCTACACACATCTACTTAAAATACATTATATTGAAATATCTAAACAAGCAAACACTCAATGAATATAAACCAAAATAAAGTTTTATTTAAAAGAACAGTCAACATTTAACAAGGATTCAAAACAAAAAAAAAAATGGTAAAAACCTGTGAAGACAGATTTTGGCTAACAAACAAAAACTTAAAAATAAAAACAATGGCAGTAAAAAAAAAAAGACAAACATAAAATAAGTTACAAACATGACAACCTGAAGTCATTAAACATTTTAACATTTAACATTTTTTTTACATTTTGTATCATTTTTGGATATACTCAGAACATGCAACAAATTTAGTGAAACATTTTAGTGAAAAAAAAAATTTTTTTCTTTAAACTTCTTTAAACATTCCAGTGAGGAGGCTTGTGTACCTTTTAAAAGAGTTCTAGTCCTAGGTGAATGACTTTGTCATTTTACACGTACTTAACCATGACGACCTGGCTGCATGTTGTCTCCTGAGGTATTCCAACTGGTACCCCTGTAAAACATCAGCAAACAAAACATTTGATCAAAATAACTCTAGAATTGTCAATGTAGAGTACAACTCAGATAACAAGGAGATTGCTGATAGTGTTGACTAACAAAATGCTTCCTGCATGTCTCAAGTCAACTCATTTTTCCATAACACTATTTGTTTTTACATGTTTCTACTGTTCAGCAGTGCTGCCAACTGCTTTCAATTGAAAGTAGCTAAAACTGGTAGCTAAATGTCACTATATGACATAATACTGGCAAATTCACTGATCTATATAAAGACAAGATGTGAACTTGAACTCAAGAAGTTGCTATATTTGTCCCTAAACTTTTGAAAAAAGTTGTTAAATCTAGCTACAAAATTGCTAAATTGGCAACACTGCTGTTCAGATTCACTGAATGGTCCATGTTTACATTACAGCACAAAATTATTCCTAAAATGTTACCTTTTAGATCAGGGGTTCTCAACCCTGGTCCAGGAGGGCCACTGTCCTGCAGAGTTTTACTCCAACTTGATCAAACTCACCTGCCTGTAGCTTACTAGTAATCCTGAACAGCTTAATTAGCTGGTTCAGGTGTGTTTGATTAAGGTTGGAGCTAAACTTTGCAGGACAGTGGCCCTCGACGACCAGGGTTGAGAGAGCCTGTTTTAGATGGTAATGAAACTGAATAACTAACACCCGGACAAATGTTCAGCTACAATGGAATCAACTGTGGTTGGTCTAATTCAGCGGTTCTCAAAGCTGTCCTGGAGTACCACCAGCCCTGCACGTTTTGTATGTCTCCCTATATCTGACACACCCATTTCAAGTCTTGCAGTCTCTACTAATGAGCTCATGAGTTGAATCAGGTGTGATAGATTAGGGAGACATACAAAATGCGCAGGGCTGGTGATACTCCAGGACAGCTTTGAGAACCACTGGTCTATTTGATTTGGTAGCTTTAAATTTTTTAGATTTTCATTGCTTTACACTCCTGAAACATTTTTTAAAGGTTGTATTGCTTTTGTTCTTTTTAGCACGCTTTTACTTTTTTAAATGAATTTTGGGGATTAATGTGGCAACATCAGTCTGTCAAAACAACACAGACAGAATCAAGAGGAGAGCTCACTGACCTATATGAAGTCCCACTGAAAGTCGATTAGGTTCTTCAATAGTGTGGAGACATGTGTATTCACTGTGGAGAATTTTTTCTGGACAATCGCCCCTGTCTTCTTCGAGGTAACCTTTCCCCGGGTGGCCTTTGTGCCTTTTTCGGGATTGATGCCAATGAAGCGCCTGGAATTACAATCGTCAGAGACTGAATGAAAAACTAAGGAATGACTTGTAAACTTAAAAGGCTAGTTTGGGTTTTGCACATTGTTAATAACTAGTACTGAGATCATGAGGTATTTTGTCAAATTTTGCTGCTGTTTTTCTATATCTTGGAAGTAATTTACTTGTTAAAAATGACAAGTGTATTACTATGCACAGGAGACAGTATTATGCCTATATTCAAGCTTATATGCAGTGTGAAAGTATGCAAAGTTTGCAAAGTTTGAAGAACTGGTAATTCCTGTGTAATGTTTATGTAAAATGGTGCACTTTATTTTATAGTCCTATTTCCATATACTTACTATGAAAGTACTTGTGTATGTACCTATTAGTTAATGTACAGAATAAGTTATGCGGTACTCAAGTTGGGGGTATGAACATGGACCAAGGTACTTGTTGAGTAATTGATGGTAGATGGTACATAGTAAGTATATGGAAATATGACTAAAATAAAGTGCACCATTTTACATAAACATTACACAGGAATTACCAATTCTTCAAACTTTGCAAGCACTGTTGTGGAGAGCAATTTAACATGAACACACACTTGTTTGTAAGTACTACATATTTACCACGTGTATACCAAAGACCGTATGTGTCTTGTTTGTTACCACATAATAGCACATTTTTCCATAGGTGCTACATATTTACCATGTACATATTTTTAGTATGTACAGTAATGTCTTATTAGTCGCCATATATGGATACTGTAAGGACCTGCCTGTTTGTACCCACTTGTCCGTAAGTACTATATATTTACCATGTATATACATTAGTAAGTACAGTAAAGTATATAATTAGTTACCATGTACGGGCACTACCTGTAAGTGACCGTTCTTACCCACACTTGTCTGTATGTACAAACTAATTACCATGCATATACGACTGTTAAGTACAGCTGTGTTTCTTATTTGTTACCATGTACATACACTTCAGGTAAGTACTTTGTGTTACCACTCATTTGCCAGTAGGTACAAGATATTTACCATGTATGTACCAGGTAAGTACACGTACTGTAAATTAAAGTGCTACCAGAAAAGCTACAATGAGGAAAAGGAAATTCAAGCAGTCTCACCTCTGAATGAATTCCAGAGTACAGGCTGCTTCTTCTTGATATTGGAGGTTAAACATGTAGTAGATTGCAAATACAGCAGCAAGTCCCGTCAAAAAGGTTGGTGTGATGCCTTCAGATATGACACGACCCTCAAGTGTGATCATCCAGCCCCCAATAGTGACTTGCCCTGTTCCACCTGAAACTTCCAAGTAATGGCAACATTCATCTCACCTTGCATAAAAATCTGTACATTCACAGAAAAATAGCAATGTAATATGTCTATCAATGAAATGTATACCAAGTAGAATCAGGCGAGGACTTGCAGGTACAGTCAGGGTTGTCTCAACGTCAGCTGCAGTGGCACACACCTGTAGGGAACAGACATTTTAAAAGATGTTTTTAAAGGGTTAGTTCACCCAAAAATGAAATTTCAGTCATTAATTACTCACCCTCATGTCGTTCTATACCCGTAAGACATTCGTTCATCTTCGTAATACAATTTAATATATTTTTGATGAAATCTGAGAGGTATCTGGACTGCACATAGGCAGCAACGCCATTGCACTTTTCAAGGCCCAGAAAGTAAGTAAAGACATCATTAAAATAGTCAGCATGACAATAGTGGTTGAACTTTAATGTTATGAAGCGACAAGAATACTTTTTGTGCGCTAAAACAAAACAAAAATAATGACTTCATTCAACAATCTTTTCTCTTCCCTGTCAGTCTCCTACAGTTTATGTTGTAAACATAGTTCAGCGCTTCCAGGTTCTACCTCAGAACGTTGCGCATGCGTTGTGCTGCTCACATGACCAGCGTTGGCCAATAGTTAGTTGGTGTTCTGATGTAAAACACGGAACCACTGCATTAAGACGTAAACAGCGTAGGAGATTGACAGGGAAGAGAAAAGATTGTTGAATGAAGTCGTTATTTTTGTTTTGTTTTAACGCACAAAAAGTATTCTTGTCGCTTCATAACATTAAAGTTCAACCACTATTGTCATGCTGACTATTTTAATGATGTCTTTACTTACTTTCTGGGCCTTGAAAAGTGCAATGACGTTGTTGCCTATGTGCAGTTCAGATACCTCTCAGATTTAATCAAAAATATCTTAAATTGTATTACGAAGGTCTTACGGGTGTGGAACGACATGAGGGTAAGTAATTAATGCCTGAAATTTAATTTTTGGGTGAACAAACCATTTAAAGAGCAAAATAAACAAAACGGACAATTATCAGAAAACTTGCTGTGAATAAATAGACAAGGCATTCAGAATTTGAAAGACAGGGAAGAAAGAAAATATAAACTTACATCTGTAAAAAGGATCAGTCCTGTTAGTTTCTCTCCAAAGTGTGCCATGAGCAGCTGAACAACACGAAGTGCCATCTCATCATCTTCACTTTTGGAGAGGACATCCTTGACATCTTGATTGGTAGGTTTTCTTGTGAAGTATTGTGTGATGGATGTTCCACATTCCTCCATACTGCGTTCCAAGCTACGAAGCACAGTGATGTCTGTAAGCAACTCAAAATGACCATATATGAACTTCTGAATGAAAAGAAAGGGCCATTTGTTTTGCAAATCTTCAACGTCAGGTGGTGGAAGGGCATTAATATCACGGCGTTGTAGACAGAATGTGCGCTCCATTAGATTTTTGACCTCTGCTCTTTCAGCTCCACCTGCACCTTCCTGACTGTAAATCTCCATCAGTTTTTGGCAGCTCTGCTCCAGTGTCTCGTCAGTTTCTTCTGGAGGGAGATCTGGCTGAAATCTTGAACAACCATAACTGTCGCTTGGCCCTCTCTTGGAACTGCTTCTAGAGGCTCTGTGACATGTAAAGCTTACCTCACGGTTCACATTCTCGATGCGGTTTTTCACTTGAATCAAAAGTGATGTATAACCTCCACCCAAAAGTGACCCGTCTGCCGCCATATCGGCAAAACTTTTAGGGTACTGCCTGATGATATTTCGGATCACAGAGAGACACTGTGAGCGAGTTGGATTGGCCTCATACATCCTCATTTCATCAACAAGTACTCGCACCATCTGACGTCGCTCCACTGGTTTCGGTCTTTTGCCATCCACAATTGCAGATCTTATTTCCTTTGGCATTTTTTCCCATGGAACCTGAAAGGTTTCTGGCCATGTTTTGAATGTTTGAGATGGGGAGGGGCTGTTGCTTGGATCACTGTTTCTTGTCTGTGTTGACAATATATCGGTGGCTGGCAGATGTGATGAACTACAATGACTTGAAGGGCCTGATGAAGGCTCTGAAACTGACGAAGTACTACTCAGTGGTGAAGAGGGTGGAATAACTTGTAGATCCAATGTGATGGTCTCTGTCTCTAAACAAAATAAAAGATAAAACATACATAAGTGTCAATGTTGTGACATTTACATGGCATGTCTGTAATAGAAAATTATTGTCTATCATCAAGTACTGACTTGACCCATAATAAACACAAACAAATGAGATCAAATATAAAAATATGCATCTTACGAAAAATGTTTGTGACGAATCCACAAAATAAACACGGTATGGTTTTGTAGTTACACACGTCTTTTAGTATCAGAATGTTTATGATTAAATTATATTTAAGTTCTCTGTGCTTACCATATTTTAGCATGTTAATTTATTACCTTGTTTAAACGCATCCATGAGTTTTCGGAGCTGAATGATGGGTAACAGATCAGCAATATCTTCCTTCTGTACATATCTTAGATCTTCTTTTGACTCCAAGCCAGAACTCTGAAGTTTAGAAATGATCTGTAACTGAATCTCTTCTGAGAGCTTTGGCAAGGTCTTGTGGATGATCCCCTTGATTTCTTCACTCAAATTAGTCATTATTCTGGAGTAAAGGGAAAGAATGGTGAAGAATTATCACTGGTGTGCCATGGACAGAGTACTCCGGTAAGGGGTAGTAATCTAGCAGATTCTCCTGATTAACACAACTGTAGCTTTTCTGCATCAGTGTAAAACTATAGACACCAATGTCAGGATAACGCATACCATGATATTTTTCAGCAATAAAATATACAGCTGAATCCTTGTGAATGAGAATCACTTTGATTTTTCCAATTACCAATCCCTTATCATCATCATTGATCACAATGAACATGTTTTTCTTGTATTTTGTACCCTTCACCGCCACCTCATGTGCTATTAGAGTGTTTACAGCCTCAAAATTGTGTTGTGCAACTGCCTCTCTGATGTCATCATTGTAATCTCCTGAGAAAAACGGTGTGCCCTTCTCCACTAAAACAGCTGGAGGGAAGAACTTTCCAGCACTCAAAAAGGCCTGTAGAAGTTGATGTCTCTCTGCAAGAGTAGAGCATGGATTCTTAAAGTTTCGCAATTTCCTCAAACATTGTTTAAAATATGTATGTTTGCTCTCAAATCTTAAAGTCCATAGACGAATAAGTGGCCCAAACTGGACAATGAGCTCTGGGTAATGACTGACATAATGATGTTTGGGCTTCAGTGGGTGATTAGGAAAGGCTTGCTTTCGGCAATGCAAATATTCATCGATAATAACTCTTAGGTAGGCTATCTGACCAGTTGAAATGGCTGGTGCACAAATGAGCTCCACAATTTCTCTAAGTTGTAATACCAACTGCCATATTTCATTGTCACCTGGATTTTCAATTTTGTCTCCAATCAAGACAGGCAACATTCTGAGCAAACACCAATTTTGCACAGCATGCCCTCCAATTTTTCCACCCTCTGGACTGACCTCACAGGGTTTGTCATTAGCATCCTTACCAAGATACTTGAACTGGTTTATTCGCCGATTCAACAAGAGATAGCTGAACAGTTTATCCACCTTAACAAAATGGCTAATGTACAATGCCAGATCATAGGATACAATACCCTCAAAAAGATCATGGCCAAGGCAAGGAGGTAACCCTGGCTGACATACATGGAAGTATGTGAGTGTATTAAATAAAGAGTTGAATTTAACACCTCCACTGGATGAAGACTGTCCATCACTGGTCTGAACATGATCACTGTATGACTGTTTTGTGCGTTCATTGCCTTGAATAAGAGGATCTGCATTGAATTCATCTCTGGTGATCTCACAATATCTGCAGAAGTGTGAACTCTTGCTAAAATTCTCAACAAAGCCTCCTATGCTATGTGAACCTAGGTTGTCCCCTGCAATGGCACACAAAGTTCCCTTATAGACGTTTCCATCCGACAGGGTAACGCCATTGAGCTCAAGATCTTTAAGGTCTTTGACCAGGGAGCCCATAACCAAGTCCTGACCAAAATACTTCAAGTCTTGTTCTCTACATAGAAGAGCAAGCTGCATGTGATCAGTGCTTGATCTATTATGTGGCATTAAATCTGCAAGAGTAAGATATACTGCAAGTATCTTGTGTTTTTTCTTCCCAGATCCCAGTGGATTGACCACTTCAAATGCATCCTGATATAGGATTAAGCTCAGTGATGAGCTCTCTGTCTGAAATAACACATTCTCTGCAGTATTTCTGCCATCCCACACATCCCGAAGAATATCCTTAGATCCAATACTGGAGTGTACTTGTTTATATTGATCCCACACTGACTCATAATGAAAAAGAGATTGGAGTGTTTGTTTAATGGGAATATACTGAACAAAACACTCTTTGCCTGCCTCATTCTGACCAAGACAGATCTGAACTGGCTCAACATAATCAAAACTATTCTTGAAAACAGTTTTCCTTCTCTGGTCAGTTTGCAATGACTGAGTGTTGCAGGTCCTAAAGAGATCCTCAGTTTTCAGGACATTGATCACATTGCTTGTGTCAGCTTCTGAAACCCCAAGTGTAACCAGCTTCTCTTTCAGTTTGAAAAGTAAATGTGATTGGCTTATGTCATGTATTTCCTGAATATCTTCGATAATTGTTTGAATGACGGAGGATGGCAGCAATAACTTTGCTTGCAATTTCAAATAAAACAGGGCTAAATTTTTCAAGAATAGGGATTCATCAGCAGTTTCTGCAAATACATCTGATGGCTCATAATCTGCATCACTGGGAGGGTCAATCTGCATGTCAGACTGCTCTTGTTCGCTCACATGGGACATGCCAGGATTCACTACTGAATCAACCAGATGTTCATTAGCACCATCTTTATGTTTCCTACTCACGTGAGATGTGAATGTGGATAAAACATGAAAGCTCTTGTCACACTGTCTATAAGGGCAAGCAACTGTTTTCCCCTCTCTGATGTGTATTTTCAAATGAGAATAAAAGGACTTCAAATTCTTACACTTTTCCCTGCAGAAATCAACATGACATGTCAATTCAACTTCATGACACAACCTAGGCTTAACCACAGATTTGTCGTGTCTGTAAATGTGACACCTAAAAGCTGGAAACCTTTGAAAACACCTACTGCAATCTGGCAGAACACACTTAAAAATTAAATTAGGTGTATTTTTATGAATTCTCATGTGCCTTACATAAGCCAATACTGTGGCACAGTTATGACCACAGGCCTGACAGGAGAACATTTTTGCTGTCAATTTGAAGAAAAAAATTAAGCAGCCTACACGATTGCCATACAATTGCTCAAGGCAGTCAATTTCATGTAATCAACATTTTGAATAAGTGTTCACACTAAACATCCTTTGATATTCGGCTAAAATACATCAGAAATAAGACAAATATAATGGCTGAACCCGTGTCAATCTTCGCACCTAAATTTCTAATCGCAAATCAAGTTATCAAAATATATGTTTTTCTGTAGATGGTAAACACTAAAACTATTCTCATTTTAAACATATGCCTCCTTTAAACTAACATTAAATAATCGACATTTCTTACACCATGTTTGTTTGGTGATTATTGTGGAATTTGAAGCCACAACGAGCAACAGATTGTTAACTGACCAGTTTACAACAACGACTAACAGTCTTAGTTTAGAGATTATCTAAAACAAACTTATTAATAAAACCTGGTGACTGTAAAATGCGTGTATATGTTTGAATTATTCACACATTTTAGCAGTGAAGAGACGTTTTACAACTGATAAAACTTGGTGACTGTAAAATGCGTGTATATGTTTGAATTATTCACACATTTCGCGGTGAAGAGACGTTTTACAACTGATAAAACTTGGTGACTGTAAATGTGTGTAAATATGTTTGAAATATTCACATTTCAGCACTGAAGGACCATTTTAAAACCATACACTCACTAGCTCGACAGTTTGCTGATCATCGATGTCATAACATTACTTCTGGTAATATTACCTGAATAAAATACTGGGGAGGAATATAAGAAATGCGTTTAATTACCTTGTAGGTGCAGATGCAGGTCAATGCTGTTGAAGGGCATCGGATGGCGAATGGAGATGTGAAGCAGAAGTCCTTAGAAACTTGTTTCCTCTTCAGGAAAAAAAAGGGCTTCACAAATGACGTTTGTAAAAATTGTCATCACAAGTACCTCAATGAAAAGGATTTCGGATGATTGAAAATAGCAAATTAACCAAACTGACAAAACAGCAATGCACTTTGACCACACTTGTACACTCAATTAAAAAAATAAAAATACTGCATTGTACTGTATTTAACGAGCCCACAATGCATTGCAAACAGTAAAAAACCGTATTCCTTAAATACAGTAGACTACTGTTAAAAATGAGCTGTAAATTAACAGCAATTTCTTAAACAGCAAAATATTGCCCAGAATGCATTGTTTTCTACAGTACATTACTGTTTTAATGGAAAACAGTATGTTACTGTCAGATTTTGGCCGTTTTTTAACAGCAATTTTTTACAGTGTATGCTTGGGTAAAAAATCCTAAAAAATGACCCTCAGTTAATAATAATAACATGCTGACGTGTTGCGAAATACATTAAGCCTGATTTTTTTATAGGCTTTATGGATAGATAAGTTGTGAGTGACTCTTGAAGGACCAGCACCTCTTGTACCACTGTTTGAAAAATTGATCTTCCAGAATCTGGCAGTAAGTTTTGGGAGTTCAATTTTAGTCCATCTCTTATCCTGAAAAGTCTGTCTTGCAGAGATTGACTAAAATGAGCTCCTAAAACTTACTGCCAGATTCTGGAAGATCAATTCTTCAAACAGTGGTACAAGAGGAGGAAGGTTGCAGTTCTACTAAATGATGGCGCTGGAGACTAAATGGTTGCTGATGGTTTCACACCTAATTATTCAACTTAAATCTTAATTCCTTTGCAGTTTGCTTGTGTCTTTTCTTCTCTACCTGTTTTTTTCTGACCGTGCGGACCAAATGAGCATTTTGTTGCCCAATGGTCATGCCTTAACTTTGCAAATTATATTAGTGCATTAGTATTGCATCCTTCCATAGGCATTTAAGAGTTTAAGGGATTTAAGGGCATTTTGAGTTTTAGTTTACAATTATGTATCACTTATAAATGATTAAATACAAAATCAATAGTATTTATTTAGATTGATGTGGTTTGAAATTGGTCAAATGTGCTTGGACAAAAAAAAATATGACCAAAATATCAACTTGCCTAATAATTCTGCACACACTGTATTGTGGCTGTTCAGAAATAAAGTGTCCACCAATGAGTGGTGCTAAAAGATTAACTCGTGTTTGAAAATTATGCCATTTTAAGTCTTTGAGCTCTTTCATCACGACTCGTGTTTTATAATTAAGACCCAAGTGTTCCACACTGCAAACATAATACTGTACCATGTGAGCTACAGAGAAAGTTTACTATGTTAGAAAACCCATACATATGGAGCTGATTATATCACAAGCATCAACATGTCATAAGGTTCAATTTTTCGAAATAAATAAGATTTCCATTGATGTATGGTTTGTTAGGATAGAACAATATTTGGCCGAGATATAACTATTTGAAAATTTGGAATCTGAGGGTGCAAAAAAATTTGAAATATTGAGAAAATCGCCTTTAAAGCTGTCCAAATGAAGTTCTTAGCAATACATATTACTAATCAAAAATTAAGTTTTGATATATTTACAGAAATTTGCTAAATATCTTCATGGAACATGATCTTTACTTAATGTCCTAATGATTTTTGGCATAAATGAAAAATCAATAATTTTGACCCATATAATGTATTTGTGGCTATTGCTACAAATATACCCCAGCGACTTAAAACTGGTTTTGTGATCCAGGGTCACAAATGGCATGCGAAAACCGATTATGTCTGGCATCAATGACATTAAGCTTGATGTAAGGCTACATTTAAATGAACACGTCTAAATGAAATTTGAGAGAATTAGTAAATGAGATTACTTTGAAAGCTATCATGCTTTAGAAGAGTTGGAATATAGTGCACGAGTGTTATACACTGATTTTATGACACATTTATGGTGCATTTTGTCATTTTGCACCTTGGCAGTATAATTGGCTTTTCTTGTATGAAAAAATACCAAATATGCCAACATACCATAGCATATTTAATTTCTTTAGCTCTCATAAACCTGCAGCTATAAATTAATTCCTGCAGCTTCTATTTGCATGCATTTCCTGTTCTCACTTATTTCAACTGCAGCACAAATCATCTTTCTAAATTACCTGCACCTTCATGGGGGACTGCAGTGAGTTCTGGACTGATTGACGGTGAAGAGGACTTGTTCAGAGAGCCCGGCTGACGCGCTGACAGGGAGCTGCATCAGAGGCAATCGCAGTCAGCCTGTGAAGAGATGCTCAAAAAAAAAAAAACAGCCATCCAGACAGGTTGAACTGACATAGTACATGCTGACATCAGCATAAAGTGCCATGTTAGCACATGAACACGGTTTAAAAATGTATAAGTAAACAGAGAAACCATTGTCACGTCTGACAAATCATTGTGCTTCACCCCATGCTTTCCTGATCACTTGTATGTACAAGCATACTGCTTTGCTGCATACTGCCAACTATCAAAAGTAGTAAACGAATAGTTCATTCAAAAATAAATTTGCTGAAAATATAAATATTCATCAATTAATGTTTTGTGAAGTGAAAAGCTGCATATTTGTAAGAAACAAATCCACTAAGGTGTTTTAAAATTTAAATAGTAACTTCTGGACAAAATTCAAGTTCGTAATCCATAATAAAACTTCCTCTAATTCTGACGGCACCCATTCCCTGCAAAGAATCAACTAGTGAGCAAGTGATGTGATGCTACATTTCTCCAAATGTGTTTCAATATAGAAACAATCTCATTTTATATCTTTGGTGGCCTGAGGGTGAGTACATTTTCAACAATTTGTTAATTTTGAGTGAACTATTCCTGTAAGCGAAAAAGATTGCACTATGCAATAAATAACATTGTAAACAGGAGTGCCATCCAAGTGCTACGTTAATAAGCGCATCCTACGGTATACTGCGTCAAGAAACTGGAAATGGAAGGTCAATTTATACAGACACCTATACATACATAGATTACAAAACTTTCTATTTATCAAAGAATCCTAATAAATAATCACAAATTCCACAGAAATATTAAGCAGCACAAATGTTTTCAAAACTGATAATAAGAAATGCTTATTTAGCACCAAATCATCATACTGGAGTGATTTTTGTAATTGCAATTATGCAAATAGGAGCATTTATTGCGTGGAACCCATAAAACGTTTATCTCCTTTCTGTCTGAATAATAAATGTACTGCAATCTGCCAGATGACTCTTCTTAATGTTTAAAAGAAAAGGCAGGATTAACCAGACTTTTGTTCATCTTTAAATAACTGCATGCATTAACATTCTGCTCTCAAACCTCATTAATGAGAAAACAGCACCATAAACATGCCAATTACAACATGATGTGATGAAGATCATGTTTGTGATTGAATCCCTGCAGCATCTGGCTTCTGCTCATGTAGAATTATAGAAGTCTTCGGTCTTTAGCATAACTCCTTAAAGAGGTCGTTTCGGACACCTCTCATGATAAAAGGTTAAACTGTATGTCCATTTGAAACGGTCCAATCAGAATAGTTTATGAGGGCACCTTGGCCCTTAATAAAATGCTAAGAGGGATTGAGGACATCTCCAGTCAGTGTGGAAACGAGCCAAAGCTTTCATTAAGAAACAACCACTGTATTTTGCTCCCTTCAGCCTAACACTGTCATTTTATGTCATGTCATTAATTATGATTAAAAAAATCAATTTCTAAGCTAGCATTAACAGTGATTACATCAAGAATTTCTTCAGACGCGACTTTTGTCCTCATGCAAAGTGACTTATAAACAACAACAGGGAAATCAAAATCAATCTGAATTCTCCCCTCAACAGCTGGAGAAATTTAAGGAAAGGATATTGTACAGTTAGACGGTAATTATGGCAAAATAGAGTTCTACAGGATAACAGGACTGACACAAGTCAAAAAGGGTAGATTTTGAAATGAATGACCAAAATAACTCACTAACTAACCAACCAACCCAACCATGTATTTTCATACATGCATACACACACACACACACACACACACACACATATACAGTGCCTATAGAAAGTCTTTATACCCCTTAATTGTTTCCACATTTTGTCATGTTGTTTTATTGTTAAACTGCTTTAAATTACTTTTTTTTTTCTCCACAAACATCTACACCCCACTCACCATAATGACAAAGCAAAAAACGTTGCAAATTTATTAAAAAGGAAACACTGAAAAAATGACATTGCACAAGTCTTCATACTGTAAAGGAATTATGTAATTTAAAGGAAACAGGTCAATTTAGCTCAAAGGGAATCATTTATGATTTTGAACAGATTCACTGTTTCACAGCAGCGATTCACTGAACGAGCCGTAAATCCATAATATAGTGAAAACACTATTAAATAGCACAGTAACAAAGATCGGCAGTTTAAGACATTAACTTGTAAGCACAAAACACAATATACTTCTCTTTTCAATATAAATAAGGCTTTATTTAATAAATCTAAGACAAGATAAACTAATCTAACACACGAACACAAGCATTCACACATTCACACGTTGCAGGAAAAGAGAAAGTGAGGAAAGAATGAGTTTAAGAGAATGAAAATGTGATATTCCAAGTTTACAGCAATAAGTGCTATTTCATAGACCTGAGCAACCATCAATCACTTAATTAACCCTCGCATTGAGTTTCTCAATGAGGCTAAAATTTATATTAAATGCACCAGCTCAGCAAAAATCTGGAAGTTACTTGTTTGCGTTGCCCTGGGAGTTAAGGGTTTCCCTTTTGTCGTCGTTGTTGCAGGAAAGGGGGTTTACAGAGGTTGCTGATTGGCTGTTCAGTGGTCGTTTGTAGTGATGTCTTGGGAAGCCAATCGTTGGGCGTTGGCTGGAGATGGTTTCAGTTGCCAGTTGAAGTTTAAATTATTAGTTGCTCATAAGTCTTTTAAGATGATTTTAGGTTCACATGGAAACAACAGTCTCTGTGTAATTCTGTGGAGAACTAAAAGACATGTTCTGCGAAGACCAGAGAGGTTAAAAGGTCTCCTAAATAATTTCAGTCTCAGTCTTTGTCTTGTAGTTGGTTGAAACCAATCCAAGAAAGTCTGTAGCTCGTGATTTCTATCACAGATCTACATGTGCTACATCTACATGTATCTTTACTCAGAAGCTTGAGTTTGGTCAGTTTTCCATCAAGCCCAGATTGGTGGAGTGTTGCAGTGATGTTTGTCCTTCTGTAAGTTTCTCCTATCTCCATATAAGATCATGGAGCTCAACCAGTGTGACCATCAGTGTCTTGATCACCCCTTTAACCAAGACCCTTCTCCTTCGATTGCTCAGTTTGGCCAGGAGGCTAGATCTAGGAAGAGTCTAGAGATCGACCGATATATCGATTTACCGATATTTTCCCGATATTTAAGCATTTTCCCATAACCGGATATCGGTTTTGTAATATCGGATTCACCGATAAACACTGCCATCTTGTGGGTGTTTTGAGAATTGCGTGCAGAATCGCAATTGCAGCGCATCTGAGGGGAGACGAGACAACAACAACAGCGTGCAGGTACTTGATTTGCAGTAGTTAGTAAACTATTTAATATTACAGTCATTAATGCACAAATTAGATGTATTACATAAATGCCTGATATGTAGTTTATGCAACTTGGCTCTAAGAAATATCATAAATAAGATACTCTGTCAAGCCCTGTCCCTATAAAGATATAACTTTACCTGAAATAACACAGCCATGAATTAGCACATGCTGGAAATAAAAGCGCTGAATTGAATTCTCTCTCTGTAGTCTATTAGTCTCGTGAAGTCGGAGTCACATAGATAATCCGTCAAGTCCTCTCCAAATAAAGACGTAACTTTGCATGAATGAAATAATACAGCCATGAATGATTGCGTGTTGGAAATAAAAGCATTGAATTGAATTCTCTCTCTGTTGTCTATATGCTCATCATTAGTCTCGTGAAGCCGCTTTCATATTGCAATTCACTCAGCGGTTGATGCTCAAGAAATGCTCAGCACGGCCACCGCATGTAACTTTTAACAAGATTCACTTTTTTGAAGCACCCTAAATTGTATTAACACTTACTATATAACCATTATTTTGTTTATAAACATCTAAATTAACACAACTCTATGGGAATTCTCTGCAATCGATCGCAGTTTGAGTAGCCTATAGTTCTGTGTAAATGCATAGATAAACCGCGCTGTCAGCAGCATAATTTAGAGCATGCCAGTTGAGAAATGCAATAAAATACAATGCTTGTTATATTCCAATATTCCAGAGAATATTATTCAGTGAATTAACATTATCCAGTGAATTATTCTTCACTTTAGCCTATTAAACAGCTTATAAACCTACTAAAACTGTAGTTAAAAATGAAGTTGATATGACTCCTGTCCTTTATTTATTTTCTCCATTTGAAAACATTAGACATTCTATGTTTATTTTGCTTACTGCTAATATTAGTGTTGCTGCTAAAGCTTTTTATAAATAAAATGTTTTTTATTGTTGTAATACAAAGATTAAATTTAACATGACAGGGCTCTAGACTGCGACCAAAATGGTAATTTTTTGCGAGTTAAAATTTGACGTGGTCGCATTTGTACGAGTGCATGGTCTGCGCTGCTCCAAAACTTCTGCTTCGTACAGCGCGCGCTGCCAGCCGCAGCACATTATAGCAGGAGACAGATTTCACTGATCACCTGAAGAGACAGAAGAGAGGTGCTCTCAGCGCGAGTGCTTCGTGGGTAGAGCCTGGTTTATATTCGCCGCGCCAGCAGGAGCGCGGAGGATTTTGTTTTCAAACTAAAGTAAAAGACCTCTTATTAAACCAGAGAAGGTGAACATGCTGGTGTTCTTGTAGAAAAAACATTCAAGTCCTGTCAGCGACAGCCAGTTTAGTTTTACTTTTCTTTTTGTTTTCGCTTGTTATCTTCGCTGTTTACCTCACGTTACGCTATGGAGGCTTTCCTTAATTTTTTTTTATATAATTATTATCTGATTCCTCAGTGTTTGCTAAACATTATGTAATTTATTAGTCGTATATAATACAGCATGTGATGTGTCCTGTGCCATGCCTCGTCTTATTAGTTTTTGTTGATAAATGTTATGTAAGCTAGTTTGTCATTGTGAAGTGAAGTGACATTCAGCCAAGTATGGTGACCAATACTTGGAATTCGTGCTCTGCATTTAACCCATCCAACGTGCACACACACAGCAGTGAACACACACACACCGTGAACACACACCCGGAGCAGTGGGCAGCCATTTTATGCTGCAGCGACCGGGGAGCAGTTGGGGGTTCGGTGCCTTGCTCAAGGGCACCTCAGTCGTGGTATTGAGGGTGGAGAGAGCGCTGGACATTCACTCCCCCACCTACAATCCCTGCCGGCCCGAGACTCGAACCCGCAACCTTTGGATCACGAGTCCAACTCTCCAACTCTCTAACCATTAGGCCACGACTTCCCTGTAACCTGTTTTATTGTTGTTGTGCTTTTTAATTAAGAATAACATTGAATCCATCTTTTGTTTGTCTTAAAAAGTGAAAGGTGTAGATATAAGCAAAACAGATCTATCTTTTCTTGTAAAATGTGACACCAAGATCGCAAATTTGAAAGTGAAAGCACACGAAAAAAGGAATTCCTGTTTACAAAATTTAAATCACAAATAATACTGATAAAAAAGAACGAGTTTAATGTTGAACACTTTCATTAACATATAACTATAAACTATGATAAAACTTAATCAGCATGCATTGGTTAATCAAATGTTGTAGCAAAAAAACAAACAAATTGCAACCAAATTATGTGCTCGTGCGACCAACTGAGAAAGTTAGTCACAAAAGTGAGATCAGTGGGAAGAATGAGTCCTGTGGCAAATTCAGTTAATTGGACAACTCCGACAAAATTTGCCACAGGTTCAGCTCCAGTCGGAGTTGTTTCCTTTTTAATAAATTTGTAAAGTTGTGATAAATCCGGTTTTTGCTTTGCCATTATGGTGAGTGGGGTGTAGAAAGGAAAAATTAGGAAAAAGTAATTTAAAGCAGTTTAACATAACAAAATGTGAAAAAAAAAAATAAGGGGTATGAAGACTTTCTATTGGCACTGTATATAATATATAGGGAAGTCGTGGCCTAATCGTTAGAGAGTCGGACTCGTAATCCAAAGGTTGAGGGTTCGAGTCTCGGGCTGGCAGGGATTGTAGGTGGGGGGAGTGAATGTCCAGCGCTCTCTCCACCCTCAATACCGTGACTGAGGTGCCCTTGAGCAAGGCACCGAACCCCCAACTGCTCCCCGGGCGCCGCAGCATAAATGGCTGCCCACTGCTCCGGTGTGTGTGTGTGTGTGCGTTCACTGCTGTGTGTGTGTGCACGTTGGATGGGTTAAATGCAGAGCACGAATTCCGAGTATGGGTCACCATACTTGGCAGTATGTCACTTCACTTCATATATATATATATATATATATATATATATATATATATATATATATATATGTGTATATATATATATATATATATATATATATGTGTATATATATATATATATATATATATATATATATATATATATATATATATGTATGATTTGCATTGACAGTGAGTCAAAAATACATGGCCATTTGGTCCATTATGTTAAACAATCATCAGGGGAAAAATATTCTATCATTTCTGTGAGGTATGAATATTTTATACATGTTATTCCAAAACATAAACACTTACAGCATGCTTAACCGAATGTAACTACACCACAGATGTGTATACTGCAAGAAAACATGTTAGACTGGAGTGCTTAACATCCATGTTACATTAACTGCATGATTGCTTCATTAATTTGTCTGCACCTCTTGGGTTCCTCAGAAAGTGAGCATAAGGCAAAGAAAAGATAGAGAGAGGAGAAGAAAGTACTCAGCAAAGTGGAAAAAACTAGAGATATAAGAGTTTACAGCATGTTTAGCACAGTAACACCTCTAAAGGGCAGACACTGATCTCCGGTCACGTCACACTCTCGTACAAACAAACACACTTCCTCTCTCACAGACACACACAACACACGCAAATGTCCCAGACAAGATTCCACTCTGCAGCGCAGTCATTTGTTCAACTATTCATTTTTAATGCAGCTGAGATGCAGTTCAGGTCAGCATCTAAACACGTAGTAACACGTAGGGGAAGTCGTGGCCTAATGGTTAGAGAGTCGGACTCGTAATTGAAAGGTTGTGGGTTCGAGTCCCCGGCCGGCAGGGATTGTAGGTGGGGGGAGTGAATGTCCAGCGCTCTCTCCACCCTCAATACCACGACTGAGGTGCCCTTGAGCAAGGCACCGAACCCCCAACTGCTCCCCGGGCGCTGCAGCATAAATGGCTGCCCACTGCTCCGGGTGTGTGTTCACGGTGTGTGTGTGTGTGTGTGTGTGTGTGCGCATTTGTTCACTACTCACTGCTGTGTGTGTGCACTTGGATGGGTTAAACGCAGAGCACCAATTTCGAGTATGGGTCACCATACTTGACAATACGTCATGACTTTACTTTTTACTTTAGTAATACCAGTAATATTACCTCTATTCCAAAATCTAGAGACCTTCTAATGCAGCATACACAATCAATTTTATGAATCAAATTTTGGCAATATTGTCAAGAGGGTCTCAAGGCAAATATCATGTGAATTGGAGAGTGAAAATGTAGATTTTTATAAAAATTGCAGAGTATAATATTATATATTCACACCATCTTGGACACCATCATGGTGATATAAAAAAATATGATTATATCTCACACCATTTGAATAAGTTCATAAAAAATAACTTCAAAAAAGTTTTTGAAAAAAGGAAAAAGTAGACAAAGAGCAAAGAGACTCTTCTCATATAATATACGAGCATGAGGGCCGGGTTGGTAGGTTAACTTAGTTCACAAGCTCTGTTCTGATAGGCTGCTATGTCAATTACAGCAGTTCCCTTGATACGGCTGACTCTAAGGTCATCTTGCCTTGATGGAGACATTAAACAGAGACTCTTGTCTCTAACGAAGAGGGGGTGAGTGCTCGCCTCTGCACGGCTATCGCCATTCCCGTCTTCTCCACCTTTGATTTTCTTTCCATTACTCTCTGTTCATTCCACATTAATTATCCCGCGTGATAACAAGAGCATCTGCAGCAATGGCTTCTGCCTCTCCATCTTAATGAGCAATCATAACATCGTCTGCCACACTGCGATGTTTAATTGTTGCGGGTAAGCGCGAGCTTTTGAAGTGCCTCTCAGGATGGAAGAAGCTCAGAGAATGAAGGACCAATATGGACGGACCCATATGCTGTATACAGTCTTCCTGTACATCTGTGTCACACATTCAGAGAAAATATCCTCAAAAAGACTGTTCTAAACAATATAAATTGCACATAAATATCTAAAATGAACTGACAAAGTTGCATTTAAAATAGATTTTTACAAATAAAACAAACTGTCTTTAAAACACTGTGCGCTCTTGAGGAAATGCTGAATAAACAGCAAGACACAGCATATGTTTACAGTGAATCATAAGAGAGCTTTGGCAACCCAGCAAAAGCTAAATGAAACTGACAAAAACAGGTAATACAGTAATGACTAGTGGTGTCAACATTTGCTATGATAATGATTCAGTGACACTAAATGTCTATTTTTTAAATAAATAAAAAATAAGGGGCCTTTAAGCATAAAAATTATATCAGTTAAATAAAGCTTTACATTTATATTTTTTCTCCATACATTTGAATGTGTCCTGATTCTTTTATTTATTAATTTTTTTTATGAGCAAAAAATAATTATGCCATACCATACAGATGTATACCATGATTTACAGAAGACACCCACTAAAATGTCATTCAATGTAAAAAATTCAAAAATAAAAAAAATCACATACCAAAAAATCTTGTCAGGCATATTTAGAACAAAAATCATTGGATGACATTAAAATGATCATGTTGCAGCCACCCCAAAACTAATTAACTATCATTTTAAATCTTTATAAATCTTTGCCACTATTCTTGAAACCACTAGGTTTTAACCATTTGTCAGAAAGACGTTTTTGATCATATAAAATATAATGAAATTTAGTATGCTCACTTATTCTGTTATATATTTTAATAAGGTCAAAATAAGTGTTTTGTTTCTTTACATAAACATATCTGTAATGCTGAATGACGGTGAAACAATATTTGACATCTTATTTTCATAAAAGTTATCTGAAACTATAAAGTAGACACTTTACTAGCATTTTACTAACACTTTCTGGTATATAAAATCACTTTACATTTATTATTTTGATGCGGACACCAAAATGGGATGGCTTGTATTTGAAAACCTTTGAATAAATAACAACAACAACAATGAACTCACTAATAAATGATAGATGTTGCTTGCCTAAGAGATGTTTGCTTTTGGCACAATCATTGACTAAAAATATCAGTAAAACTCTGGAAACAAAAAATATGTATCACAATTTAAAATATGAGCCGTTTGAATCAGTATACTAAGTTACTACCAATTTATTTGTGATATGAATGAAGTAACACAGATGCACGCAGGCTCCTCCAGAGGCATGGCGCTGTGCTTATCAGTCCTCTCGTTCCCTCTCATTTTCTCTGGAATCAGACTCCCTGTCTGGCCAATAGGAGATACAGTGCTGATGAGATCAGTAGTGGCCAATTTGGTCAGGGTCAACACTCATTGCAGCCCATTTAATTTTAATTGGTTTTAAATGTAATCCATTTCATAATGTCAAATCCAATGTTTGTCATCTCTCTCTCTCTCTCTCTCACTGGAAAAAGGCAAATGGCTTTCATGGCCGATGTGCAGCCCAATTGATTTATTGCATTATATTCAGAAGTGTGTTTGCTGTTTGAGATATTGTTAATTGGTGGTCTGATAAACACAGTGAAGAGGTTGGGTAGCAAGCGCTCTCAGAGTTATAATTCAGCCCCCTGGCCTCTTAATAATGTAAGAGAGATTGCTTAGAGCATGGGTGGAAAGAGATGATTATTGGTTAGGTAAGTGATTATTTTCTTGTTAGTAATTATTTACTTTGTGTTGTGCTAAATAGCAATCATACAAAAGGGCACAAAATAGTGCTACGGCAAATATCAATATTTTCATTGCTCATCCATAGAGTTATTTTTGCTGAAACTGTGGTGCTTGGTGATTCATTAAATGCAAGTCAGCAGCTGCCTGTTTTTGAGAATAAAAAAAGACATATAAAAGAGCAAAATTAACACCCGTGGCTACTGACAACAAATTTAGGTTTTATGAAGCAAAACAATCGGTCTGTGAAGAAACTGAACGTTATTTACAACGTTATACCAATCCATAGCCTCGGTCAAGCAATATGTGACCCTGGACCACAACACCAGTCTTAAGAAGCACGAGTATATTTGTAGAAATATCCAACAATACATTGTATGGGTCAAAATTATCGATTTTTCTTTTAAACCAAAAATCGTTAGGATATTAAGTAAAGATCATGTCCCATGAGGATATTTTAGTAAATTTCCTACTGTAAATATATCAAAACTTAATTTTTGATTAGTAATATGCAAGGACTTCATTTGGGCATATTTGAAAGGCGATTCAGAGATGAGAACAATCTGATCTCAACAACTCACATAGCAATTCATCTGTTCTCAGTTCAGTTTGTTCTGATGGGAGAACAGATCTCTCAGTAACGGGCCACTGAAATCACATCAAAACTCAAGGATAAAAAATTGAATTGTTTCCTACTCCATTTTTTTCTCATATAAACATTTTGCTCATTCGTATTAATAAGTATCTGTAAGTTAATAATTTTATAATTATATCAGATACGCTATTCAAGCTCATGGAAATACATGCCTCTACCTACTTTTCTGCAAAAAAAAAAAAAAAAAAAAAATAATAATAATAATAAATGATATGGTTTCCAGTTAAAATGAACACTAGATACAGTAAAAAAGTGTAATAATCAAAATGTATGCATCCAATTTACATAATAAAGCCTATGAGATCACTCTGGATTGTCATACATTGTTTAAAATAAAAATAAAAATAAATAATAAATAATAAATAAATAATACCTAATAAAATGAAGCAGCATTCAGAGAACACTCTCCAACTCATCACACAGATACAATAAAAACAATAATTATGTAATAATGAGAAGATGCCATAAACTATGAAAAGACACACTTCAGTTTTATAAAGTGACACATATGGATTAATGGGCTTTTTCTCAATTTGTATCGTTTTTCTTTCTAGCTCAAGTGTTTTGTGCAGTCGCTCTTTTTATATTGAAAAGCATGTAAGTGCTTCAGTCCTTGATAGAAGATTGTAAAGTTATTTTATAACATTTTTAGTTTGTTTCTGGCTTTATTTCTATAAAAATAAAATAAAATAATAGAGAGAGAGAGAGAGAGAGAAAACAGAGCACTTCATAAGTTTTGATACATGTGCAATGTTCATTAGTAGTATTAAATCATTAAGATGAGGTTTAAAAAAGAAACGAATCACTCTGTCATTTAAACTGCTCCAATTTAGATACTCGTTCTTTCTTCAAAAGAAAAAAAGGGGGAAAAGATTAATTGCATCTTGTATCTCTCTATATGTCTCACTAACTTTCTGTCTAGTCTCTGTCACCTCTGTGCAATCAGATGAGGCCTGTTTCTATTTAGCCACCATTTTTAATTTGTTATCTTTATTGACTCTGTCCCACTTTGCAATTAGAGCCTCTTACGGCCTCTGGTTTCCTGTCGGTCTGAAGCACTTCCTCCTGTCCTTAACTAGAGCTGACAGTAAGAAGGACTGCAGGAGGTTCTGTATGATAAAATGAGATCAGCATGTGCATGGATGACTAGGGGAAGGCAATGAAATTATGAGTATCTTGTTTGTCTGGTTATAAATGTTACGCTCATGAATTAGATGCACATGATAGACTGTAGCTCTGTTACAAAACCTAGTGAGTTCCCTAAATAGAAATGAGTTTTAGGCATCACAGGTGACGTTAAGGCAAAACCTTGTTGTTTAATGAAATTCCCACAATACATTTCAACTAGCTCAGTGAAAGATGAATGAAACAAGATACATATTGTGGGAATAGATCAACTAATCACATAATGAAACAAATACCCAATAATTGTGTTTTTATTGAGTTCAAATGTATGCATATGCTTCTGATTCTCTGATATGTAGAGAGAGATCAGATCTATATTAGTATTCAGTTCTTCATATAATCTCTATTGTTATTGTTAACTGAAACTTAAAGCTGCAGCCCGTAACTTTTTTTTGGTTAAAAATTATACTAAATCAATATTTGAGCAAGTACATAACCAGCCAGTGTTCAAAACTATCGCCTTACTTTAGCCCGGTTCACAACGGTTAATTTATAATAATGTTTTCTAATTTGAGTGTTACGGGTAGGTTTTCACGAGAAATTTGAACATGGCACTGCGTCATTACGTCATTACGTGTAAACATAAAGAAGCTGTCCCGCCTAGTAGGCTATCGCATGTGAGAATCCTGTAGGTGGCAGCTCGTTTATAGCCTTTTCTCACAGCAGCTGGAATAATTAAATTTATCATTTTGATGGCGGATTGTAATCCAGAAATGATTATGTGTTTATGAAATACATGTGAATGAAATTAAATGATATTCCAGTTTTAAATGTGCTTCTGATTACAGATGGCATGGGATTACACAAAACTAGTTTGAAGGGAGCATAATTTGCTTTTTGGGTTAAAATAATTTCTTAATATGAAATTCGAATGACAATTAGATATTAGACTGTACAGAAATTGAAATCTACTGGCTAATACACAGTATACTCATAGTCACGCAATGCTGATGTTGTTAACATTAATCATTTGAGAATAAAGTATAACAATAATTTGCATGGTTTGATGTGATATGAGCTAACCGATCTTTAGATGTAATCACCATTGGTAGCGCGATTTATGTTAATGCTTTTTTCCTCAGTTGGTCAGAACAAACGTGGCAGACTTGTTACATACTTGTTCAGATGACAATATACGGTTAAAATTCTTATTTGGGTCATATAATCCAAGACATAGGCTAGAATCTGTGATTCCTAAATACAGTATCCACACCGGTGCAGTGACTGACAGCCACACATTCACCTTTGAGCCAACTCACAACGAACGGAAGATAATTCTGCACAGAGCTGCAATTTCAGGTTTTCAAACAGAGATGGCGACAAAGAGGCAAAACTTACGGACTGCAACTTTACATTTCTATGTATTTATTTAAATAAAGCTGAAATAAAATTAATATTTAATGAAAGCAAACTTACAAAAACATAAAATTAGAACGTTTTAAGTACTAAAATTACTAAAACTGAAATTAAAGCTGATCGTACAAATTCTTATATATATATATATATATATATATATATATTTGTTTTTAGAAATGGAGAGATAAGCGATCTAAACACCATGGAAATATGAACTTGCTGACTGGCCCAAAATCAGCCAAGGCCCGGTGAAGGACAACTCTCCATTTTTACAGACTGTCAGGACTGACAGAGACACATAGGCTGGTCTGACCAATCTACACTTTATGCCACTAATACCACCAAACCCTGGCCACCAGAGAGATCAGACACTAAATATATCTCCCTGCTCCTCCTGTTGCATGCTGGGCCATTGTCACACCTGTCCGTGGCTGCTGGTAAGCCGTGTTCCCCATCCAGCCGGTTCTCCAAGGTTATCCAAATCACCAGAGTGTGTCACAGTCTGCTTTACGGGACCCTCGGGTGAGGATGTGGCGGAGCGGAGAGGGATGCTGGGATTGAAGTGGGAATTAGAGAGATGGGGGTGGTGAAAGAGAGAGAGAGAGGGTGGAGAAGGGAAAAGGTGCAGAAGGAAATGAAATAAAGGAAGTATAATGAAATAATGTAGGCCACTGCAGCCTCCATGTTTACACTGGAAGTGATCAATGGGACATCACAATTTATAATTTAGGTGAGTATCATACCTGACGCTGTTCTGAACAGTCTGGACTCAAATGTCAGAACGACTGCTGTTTTTCTCAGAAAGTCGGCAAAAAATGTCACAATGAAGGTGCACCATGCAGTGCAACGAGAAATGTATAATAATCTGGACAGGATTAGATTTCTTAGAAAACTGGCCACTTCAGAGAAAACTAGACTTTAATCAGGCTTAAAACACACTAATTCAGTTCAGTTCAAGCCATTGGTTTTATTTAAATTAAATTAATCCAATGGTATAAAAAAGAAAGAAAGAAAGAAAGAAAGAAAGAAAGAAAGAAAGAAAGAAAGAAAGAAAGAAAGAAAGAAAGAAAGAAAGAAAGAAAACTAATATAAAGTTCAAATTAAACCAATGGCATAAAATAAAATAAAATAAAGATGTTAAGCAAAAATTAAACCTGTAAGTATGCAAATTGTCCTAGTTTGTTTTAAAATAGAAAAAAATGTTAGTAGTGCCGAATGCATATACATTTAACAGATAACATGATTTATATTTGGTCAGGGATCTGAACACCATAATCTGCTTTTGATGTGATGATTAAAAAGAAAAAAAGATACATAAGGAATCTAATGCATACAAATAGATAAAATAAGCTATTTAAATTACTTCATTTACCATCGTAGCTCTGCAGCCTTAACAAAAAAAAAAAAGTGAATCAACTAAAGGTGTGATGGGAGGCGATGCACAAAAGGTGTAAGACAGTATCATAAATTTCATGGAGAACACAATCGCAGAATGCTTTCTGATTAGATCAGTGAAGACACGATGATGAAAGTAGCAAAATAAATCCATTCCATGTCTAAAAGTACTAATAAAATAAGGTTCAATAAAATTAAAATGCATTGGTTTACCCAACACTGTGTGCTAATTTTATGCTTAGAATGTCATGTCGTTAACTTAGCAACATGCTTCTTTTTTTTTTTTTTTGTGGTACTTGCTGTTTCTTTGCTGCTTCTAAATTTACCAGCAATTTCAGATTTAAAATTGTCATTATATATATTATATATAAGTTACAAGGCAGTGAGTCCCTGCGTTACCTTCCTCTGCCCACTGCAGCAGAGCCCAGGCTGTAAATCCTGAATATAGGCCACTGCAGCCTCATGAATCCCTGTCTCCTAACGGATGCTTTACTGTCCTGAGTTTCTGTCTAGAGCACAAAGCGCAATTTCTCACACACACACATGCACAATATCATAATACACACAACGATGCCTTTGCACCATTGCACTTTATAAGCATGCATGGACAAATAACTGCACTGCAACAGAGGCTTTTTCAATCAGTGTCCGACTCAGTTTACAGAGCGTATAAAAGTCACTCTTTAAACAGAAAAGGGTGTATGTGGAAACATTTTCTGAAAGGAAAGGAGTGCCATGGTTTTGGCATAGTCTTGGACTGTAAAATCTTACTCTAAATAGCAACACCTTCACTGCTTATAAGAGAGAAGCTGACAAGCACAGACTTTAAAATCCATTATCTGCCACAGAACTGATATACAACCCAAACAATTCTGTCTAGCTTGATTTCTATAGTTGTTTTAGGACTAAATCACAATATAAGCAGCAATGTCAACACAAAGCCTTCTAGCTAAGCCTGATCTTACATTTTACAAGATATGTTCAGAGCAATCCAAGACATTAATTAGGCAACAATCCAAGCAAACAGAGTGATAAGACTAGTCTGATTTGTGATTCACTTTTTCATTGGTCAAACATTATCAATGAATGTATGTTTCAAACTTCAGAGTTAATTATTTTAAAGTAAAAAGTAAAAAAAAGTCGTGACGTATTGTCAAGTATGGTGACCCATACTCGAAATTGGTGCTCTGCGTTTAACCCATCCAAGTGCACACACACAGCAGTGAGTAGTGAACAAATGCACACACACACGCGCACACACACACCGTGAACACACACCCGGAGCAGTGGGCAGCCATGCTGCGGCGCCCGGGGAGCAATTGGGGGTTCGGTGCCTTGCTCAAGGGCACCTCAGTCGTGGTATTGAGGGTGGAGAGAGCGCTGGACATTCCCTCCCCCCACCTACAATTCCTGCCGGCCGGGGGCTCGAACTCGCAACCTTTCGATTACGAGTCCGACTCTCTAACCATTAGGCCACGACTTCCCTTTTAATTTGTCTAATCAATATAAAATTGATTAATTGACTTGTAGAGTCAAATCAGAAACCAGTATCATTTTGCTTTCGAGGTCAACTACTGTCACATGTTGGAAGAGAATCTATGATCAAGTCAATTAAAGTTAGTTAAACTGCATGTTGACGTCATATAAGTAACTGCCTATATAAACATCCACTTTAAAAAGATCTATCGCCCCCTTTAGTACTCACTTTATAATGTGTTGAGTAATAGATAAATAAACAAGTTAAGGACAGTACTGTATATTTTTAAAAAGGTTTTTTAAACATCAAGGTCTTTTTTTAAAATCACCAAGGTGGCATTTATTTAATCAAAAATACAGTAAAACAGGAATAATGTTAAATATGATTACAATTTAAAGTAATGGTTTTCTATTTAAATTGACTTTAAAATGTCATTTATTCCTGTGATGCAAAGCTATATTTTGAGCATCATTAATCCAGTCTTCAGTGTCACTTGATTAACCAGAAAACATTCTAATAAGCTGATTTGCAGCTCAAGAAACATTTATTATTAATATCAATGATCAAAACAGTTAAGCTGCTTCATATTATTATTGGCACTTTTGATCAATTTAATGAAGCCTTACTGAACAAGACTAATTTCTTTATTAAAACAATAATAATAATATACTAACCCCAAACTTTTGAACAGTAATGTATTTCTACTCATTTATTTTCTAAATCTTTACAGAGATTTTCTCCTGCACCGTCCTATTATCATGCTGCTCTACTTCAGATTTACCTGCTCTTAAACAACAAGCACAAACAAAAACTTTTCATGTCTCATCTAAGTGGTCGATTCATGGCCAGAATAAGTTGCAGTCAGTGAGAAGTCTAATTACACTATAAGAACAAGGGAACACAAAGGCAGAAAGAAACAGAATGAGGAATAGCACTAGAAAAACCAATGTGTGTGTAAGAACAGTGAACTTTCTTCAGACAGTGTGTGTGTGTGTGTGTCTGTGAGTGTGTGTGTGTGTGTGTGTGTGTGTGCACTCGCATGTTTCTGTGCCGTTCAGGGACATTAGACTTACTGACAGAGGCCTTTTCCTCTCAACTCTACTCATACACCACTCTACCCTCAAATCTTCATAGATGATTCACTGTCATCTTTAATTCATTTCTCTTTTTCCCGCACCCTCTAATCTGCATCTCATATAACTTCTCCTTCTTTCTTTCTTTCTTTCTTTCTTTCTTTCTTTCTTTCTTTCTTTCTTTCTTTCTTTCTGTCCCAATCCACAAGGAAACCTCTCTCTCTCTGTGTGAAGCATTGTCTCTGGGTGTCTGTGAAGATTTGTCTGCCCTTTCAGAGTGATTCACACAGAGTTATTCACAGCACTTTGTGACACTTCAGATTTGGTGAAAGATCCCTGGCCTTCAATAGATCAGCACTTAGGTTATCTGAGTTAAACAGCATCTGATGCTAAAGTCTCTCTCAATGACAGCGTATCCATATAAAGACCTTTTTGTAATAAAGATACAATTAATTCCTGTCAGCAAGTACAGCTTGTATCCTAAATAAAAGTTTTCAATGAGAACAAAAGGGTAATAATAAACCCAGCGTTTAGGACATCAACTGCTAGGCCATGACTCCCACTAATTATAAGGTTTAAATATCTTGTGAAAAGCATCTGCATAATGGAAATAATTGGTCACTGGTATCAAGGGTCAGTGTTACCTCTAATTTATGCTCTTGCTGGGAATATATATATATTTTTCAGTTTTCAGCACTCAATGATACTAATAATAATAATAAATAATAATAATAATAAATAATATTTGTTGTTATTGAAGGATCATGTGACACTGAATACTAGAGTAATGATGTTGAAAATTCAGCTTTTTCATTTTAAAACATATTTAAACAGAAACCAGTTCAATTAAATAGTAATAATATTTCACAAAATTGTTTTGTATTTTGTGATCAAATAAATGCAGCTTTGTTATATATATATATATATATATATATATATATATATATATATATATATATATAACAAAATCTTACATACCTTATATTTTGTCAAAATCTAATCCTTGTAACTTTTTCAGTGGGAGCAATTATCTGTTAAAGAGTGTGTAAACTTACTTGTAACACTTTAACAGTTTATGCTATCCTTAGCTGATTAGCTGTATTTAAAGTGACTAAATGTTCCGGCTTATTAATCATTCATGGAAACCTAATTCCGCTTACATAACACTGACTTGTTAATGATGAATAAAACATTTATTTGTGTACTCAGTACACCACCCTACATGCTAATTGAAACGAGGTGACAGCTAATGCAAGGTGAATCTCAATGAGGTGTTGAATTGAGTTTCAGTTTCGATGACTGCAGATTCTGCGTGAGAGTCCATTGAAGTACATACTCAACTTTGAGTGATCAGGTTAAAAGTAGAGTTCATGTAAAAAATAAAAATATCTGTCATTATTTGCTCACCCTTACCAACTGTATGAAGTAACATTTTTCTATAAAGCTCAGAATGAGAGCTTTTTTCCATTTCTGCATAGATCCTGTATATAACTCCAAAAATGACAAACACACTTCTGAAGCATTAGACTATGATACTGTAGCTCTGAGTGTCGAACTGACTGCATGGAGCACAGTGAGTTGAACTTGGGAATCAGGTCAGTGAATGAATCATTCTTTTGAGTCAATTCTTTCCAAAGAACCAACTGATCCAGTAAACAAATCAGATTGAACCATACGTTCACAAATTAGACTGACTCTTCTTATTGATTCAGTGAGCAACAATCCTCATGTTATCAGCTTATCTTGGCCATCCAAGATGTAGATTAGTTTGTTTCTTTATCAGAACAGATTTGTAGAAATGTAGTATTCCATCACTTGTTTGGGGAAGTTGCGGCCTAATGGTTAGAGAGTTGGACTCGTAATCCAAAGGTTGCGAGTTCGAGTCTCAGGCTGGCAGGAATTGTATTTGGGGAGAGTGAATGTGCAAGACCAAGGGGTTCTCCCCGAGGCCCCCTGTACAGGCTAGCATACCAGATCCCTGCGTGGGCCATGAGGCTGAGCTCTCCTGGTTGGTCGAGCTGGCATTGCTCTCTGGCTGCTATTAGTAGCCCCATTCTGGCCGGGCCGAGTATGGTTCTCAGACCTGATTTCCCTCCTCGACGGCTTTCCATGGGAGATTCCAGTCAGGAGGGATCTCATCTCACAGGTAGGAGGCACCCTTGTGCACCCCCGCCCGGAGTGGTGGAAGCTGTGGGTGTGGCCCCTGATGGGGCACAGCTCATAGCTTCCGGTCTCTCAACCGAGGTTGTTGAGACCATTCTCCAATCCAGAGCTCCCTCTACGAGGAGACTGTACGCCCTGAAGTGGAGACTCTTCACTTCATGGTGCGGAGATTGCCAGCTCGACCCAGTTAACTGCCCGGTTGGTACAGTGCTGGAGTTCCTGCAGGCTTGACTCTCCGCAGGGTTAGCCCACTCCACCTTGAAGGTCTATGTGGCTGCAATCTCGGTTTACCACACCCCTCTTGGTGGACTGACAGTGGGCAGACAACCCCTAGTTACACGTTTCCTCCGTGGTGCACTGAGGCAGACGGTTCGTGGATGCCACTCAGATAGCCTATGAGTCTTCTGACCTCCCCTCGCCATGGGAGTCAGAGCTCATTCCATGAGGAGTGTGGCAGCCTCCAAGGCCTTTCTTGCAGGTGTCCCTATCCAGGACATCTGCAAGGCTGCGGGATGGTCTATGCCCCTGACCTTGTCAGGTTCTATAGCCTAGACAAACGAGCCACTCCAGGTTTTCCGTTCTCTCGCCCTGGCTGTGCTCCGTTGGATACACACAGGGCAGGGACTTGGAAGTCAGGTGCCGTGGGTATCTCGTTCCCCAAAGCGTCTCCTGACGCAGCGTCTCGTTCCTGAAGAGGAACGTTTTAGGTTACGTATGTAACCCCAGTCCTTCAACTCGAAGGAACGAGACGCTGCGTCGCGAGGCCACACTTCCGGCATCCCTGCCAGCGCTTGCTTCATTCTAGAAGCTGACGCCAGTTTCACCGTATGTGATTTTATACCAGCTGGTCATTACGTCACCTCGCCCGTGACGTCCCTCCCATCCATTGGACAGATTTCATTGGTATTCAGAGCCGGTTACGCTGTAGGCATCCCCCAAAGCATCTCCTGACGCAGCGTCTCGTTCCTTTGAGGAACTGGGGTTACATACGTAACCTAAGACGTTTTTTTCCGCCATCTCGTGTTAAACTTTATAATTAAAATTATGTTATGTGACAATGCTCAACACTATGGTATCGGAGTGCTACACTTTGTAAAACCTTTTTTTGCTATGCCAATAAAGCTACTTAAATCTGAATTTGTCAATTTCTCAAACCATATCTTTGTTTATGGGTTTTAACACTCAATTGTATATTTTGAAATTTCAGTATTGATTCTGATTACTTTAATGTGACCGATCAAGCTATTATATGAAGCAAGAATGAGTAACAAAATGCTTTCTTGCATTAGTCCAGATTTGACTAATGCAAAAACTTTGATATATGTATTTAATCATGTCTAAATATATATCCAAATTCAAGTAACTAATTATGTGGGAATCCAAAGTTCCCAGCCACACAGCCATGTTTATGTGTTTATACACTGAACAAAATTTTAAACGCAACACTTTTGACTTTGATTAATAGTTTGAATCTGGTGTACGAGTAGTATAGACTACTTTTATGGTACTTTTTTGAGGCATTTTGGAGCTTGACAGCCACAGTCCTTATACGTGTTCATAATTATTATTTTATAAAAAGTGGCCAGGATATTCTTCAAAAATGTATCTTTTGTTTTCGTAGGAAATAAACTGTCATACAGGTTTGAAACGACATGAGTGTGAGTAAATGACAATTTTTTTTTTTATTTTATATTTCTCACTCGTGCACCCGATTATTCTCTGTTCGTGACCTTTATTCCCCTGCAGCTAAAGAATAGCAAAGCCATGACCTTAGATCCATCTCTCCATATTCTCTTTGTATCTCTCTGGGGTTTGTGAGGAGAGGATGATCCTGCTTTGATTGCTATGTGGCTTCAGGCAGTCCTGCGGTGAATGGAGAAATTCAGCTGGAATCTGAAGTAAATAATCCCGTTTGGGAAAAGACGAGAGAGTTCCAGAGAGAAAAAGAAAGAGGAAAACCAATAGGAGTACTACATGGAGAAAGGACGGAGAAGAAGGACGGTAAAAGAAAGGGAGACTGCGAAAGACCCCCCAAATAGCACAATGCCGAATCAGAGTACAGATAGAAATTCATTCGAGTGAAGGAGGTATGTGGGAAAATTAAGTTCACCTACAGACATTAGATTGACTCTATCATGGAACTGAAGAAAGCCACATAGGCAAAGTGATCCATCACAAGACTACGAAGGACAAACAAAGGACAATGTTACAATTTTTATACATTCAGACCTTATTAGCTGTTGTTTGTCCTACCCCATGCTGGAAAAAAAAAACATCTTAAACCAGCATAAACTAGTTTTGTGGTCTTTGCTGGTCTTTCAGCCAGGTCTATTTGCTGGTTTTACATTAGGTTTGATCAACTGGCCAACTATGTTCAAAAGTTTAGGGTCAGTTAAAGTGTTTTTTTTATTTTTTATTTAATTAATTAATACTTTTATTTATGCATAATGCTAAAATATTTATATTACAAATGAATTCTGTTCTTATGAATTTTCTGTTCTCAAAGTTTCCACAAAAATATTAACAACTGCTTTCAATATAAAATTCAGCTTTCCATCACATGAATAAATTACATTTTAAAATATATTAAAATTAAAACATTTAACATCAACATTTACATCAAATAAATGTATAAAACTTTATACAACTTTCAAATGTTACTGTAATCACTAGCTTGACAAGGATGTGAGACCTGTTTAAACCAGTTAAGACCAACGAGGGGGCGCGCAAGATGGCGCCATGTTAACACGCTCATGCCTGTAGCTCGTGAGTTAGTGAGCAAAGCTCAGTTTTACTTTATAGTTATGTGAAGTATTATATATAGTTTTTCATGGCTTATTGATGTTTTTGCTTTTTTGAGTTGTTGGACTTATTATGGGCAAACGTTCAGCAAAAAACAAGAACAGAAGTTTCTCGAATTTACCAGCGGTAAATCAGGGAACGTTAACGTTAGAAACCATGGCGTACTCTTCTCAGTCTAATGTGATGGACACTCATGATTATGCCATATCTATGGACTTAAGTTCTGATGCTGAAATAATTCCTCTGCCTGAAACACCAGAAAAACTTCCTGTGGCCAAGAAATCGCGTGTAGCACTGAATGACGATGTACCAAACTCTGTTCTTTTGACTGCGATTGAAAAAATAGGCAAACTTCAAGAGGAATCATTGGCAAGGCTTCAGTCTGTGGAACTGTCGGTTCAGGAGAACACTGCTTCTATTCGTTCCCTCTCTTCTGCTATGGAGTTCTTTGGCAAGGAAATTGAAGACGTTAATAAAAAAGTTGCATCTCTGGAGAAAGTGGTTTCTTCCCTGTCGAAAGAAAATGAATCTCTTCGGCAGTCATGCTTGGAACTGGATGAATACAAACGGAGATGGAATCTGCGTGTTGCAGGTGTCCCTGAATCTAACAATGAGAATGTAAAAAATGTAATCCTGGAAATCTTTGGAAATGTTTCACCGGAATCTGCCGCATCTCTTGCTAATTCAGTGGACATTGTACACAGGCTTGGTCCCAAATCTGCTACAGATCGATCTCGTCGCATCATTGTCCAGTTTGCCTCGCGCAGTATAAGAGACAAAATCTGGAAAGATGCAAAATCTTCTGACTACCTGCGACGGAACAACTACAGGGTTTTGGAGGACTTGTCATTGAACATGAAAGAGGAACGCAACAAACTGTGGCCTCTAGTGAAACAAGCAAGAGATGAAGGGAAAAGGGCAGGTTTTAGAGGTGCTTTCGCATATGTAGAAGGTAAAAAAATATCGAGGTAAATGCCCTAACTGTACTTCAGTTCGCTTTAACATACTTGTGTTAATAGAGTGAAATTTGTTCATTTTGCTTTTTCTTATAAAAATAAGCCATGATTGCCTTTGTATTCTGAGCAAGCTCAAACTTGTTAGTCTCTTTTTTATTTTTCTTCTTATCCTTTGTCTGTTTCTAACTTTATAGGCCAAGTTTATTTAGTTTACATCGTTCACTAATGTTAAATATTTCCTGTTTTTCACTTAATGTTCGGGGGATACGTGATTTAATTAAGAGAAAATCAGTTTTTTTGTTTTGTAAATCTTTTAACCGAGATGTTTTTTTCATGCAAGAAACTCATTCATGTCAGGAGGATGAGAAATTTTGGCAAAATCAATGGGGTAATAAGATTTTTTTTTGTCATGGGACCCGTCGTGCAGGAGGTGTCGCTGTTTTACTTGGTAAAAATTTCAATGGATCAGTTATTGAATTTTTGTCTTCACCAGAAGGAAGATGGTTAATGGTTGTGATACAAATGGATGACTCTTATTTTATTTTAGTTAATGTATATGGTTTTAATAGATCTGATATGAATGCCACTCTTATGTCAAAGATCTCTTTGCTTGTTCTTGAAAAACAGCGCAAGTTCCCCTCTGCTTTCTTGATTATTGGAGGAGATTTTAATGAAGCCCCTAATTATTCTGAAGACCGATATCCTCCAAGACGATATCAAAATCCTCTTAATCCGGTAATTTCAGATTTTTGTCAATCTCTAGATTTGATTGATGCATTCAGATTTCTGTATCCTTGTTCCACCTCCTTTACTTGGTTTAAACCAGATCAAACTCAAAAATCTCGCATTGATTTATGGCTAATCTCTGTTTCTTTGATTTCATCTTTGACTTCTGTCTCTTGTAGTCCTTCACCACTAACTGATCATTGTGGTATTGATTTAATATTGAAGCCAAAAAATTCTAGAACCTTTAACCCTGGCTACTGGAAATTAAACTGTTCCCTGCTTATTAATGATTCTTACTGCTCAGATATAAAAAAATTAATCAACAATATCAAAACAAGGGCAGATATATCTCCTATTGCCAAATGGGAGCTCCTTAAATTTGAGTGCAGAAAATTTTCAATTTATTTTAGTAAAAAACTTTCCTTTGAAAAGAAAAATAAATATGCAGTTTTACTTAAAAATATTTCTGATCTCTTAAATAAACAGCTCTCAGAAGAAGATCAATATAGGCTATCTTCTTTACAAGAGGAATTGAATTCCTTGTATCTTGAAAAAGCAAAAGGAGCTTTTGTAAGATCTAGAGCCAAATGGCTTGAATTTGGCGAAAAAAATTCATCTTACTTCTTTAATCTGGAAAAACAACATGGAAGAAAAAGGTCAATTCACTCCCTTCAAATTGATGGCTCTATTTCCTCTTGTAAAACTCAGATATCTCAATTTGTTTTTAAATTTTATAAAAAATTATATTCTTCTGCTTTTAATAATCTTGCGGCTGATTCTTTTTTTGATAATGTAACTCCTTTTATTCCTCAAATTTCGGAACATAATAAATTAGTTTGTGATAAGCCACTTACAATGAAAGAATTGGATGATGTAATATCAAAGTCCCCTGTAAATAAATCTCCTGGCCCAGATGGCCTACCTTTTGAATTTTATAAAGTTTTCTGGGATCACATTAAGGATTTGCTTTTTGAGGCTTTAAAAGAATGCATAGATCAAGGAGAACTAACCACCACTATGAAACAAGGTTTAATTGTTTTAATTCAAAAGCCAAATAAAGACGTTTCTAATTTAGATAACTGGAGACCTATATCTCTCCTTAATATAGATTATAAGGTTCTGGCAGCTGTGTATGCAAATCGTCTTAAACAATGTCTAGAAGAAGTAATTTCAGAAACACAGTCTGGTTTTATGAAAAATCGACATATTTCCAATAACATTCGCCTCATTCTAGATTTACTAGATTATTCTAATTTGGTTAGTAATGATGCCCTTATTCTTTTTTTGGATTTTTTTAAAGCATTTGACACCGTTGAACATAATTTCATTTTTAAAGCTTTAGTTAATTTTGGTTTTGGTAATAATTTTATTTGTGTTATTAAAACTTTATACAATGATATTAATAGTTGTGTTTCTCTTTCCAATGGCACTTCTCCAAGATTTTATGTTAACAGAGGTATTAGACAGGGATGTCCCATCTCTCCCTTTTTGTTTTTACTCGCTGCAGAATTATTGAATCTATATGTAGTTAACTGCACTGGTATAAAAGGAATTCAAATTGGAGAGGAAGAATTACTCATAAGTCAATTGGCCGATGATACGTGCATTTTTTTAAAGAATCAATGTCAAGTAAATTTGATAATTCAAAGTCTAAATAATTTTTCCAAAGCCTCCGGATTGGTAGTTAATACTAAAAAAAGTGAAATAATGTTTATCCATGATTCTGATGTGACCTCTGTTGATGGAATTTTAGTAAAGAATGTTGTTAAATATCTTGGCATTTATATCTGTAAATCAGCCCAAGAAAGAATCTCTTTGAATTTTCATCCTAAATTAGATTCTGCCAAACGTATATTCAGCTTGTGGTTACAAAGAGATCTTACAATTTATGGCAGAATTTTGTTATCTAAGGCTGAAAGTATTTCACGCTTTATTTACCCTTCTATACCCCTTTATATTGATTCTAACACTTGTAAATCTATTGACGCTCTTAATTTTAAATTTATATGGAAAAATAAGGTGGAACACATCAGTAGAAAATCCCTAACACAGCCATATTCAAAGGGAGGGTTGAATGTCTTAGATTTTTTTACCCTAAACCAAATTTTTAAAATAAACTGGCTAAAAAAATGTTTGAAGGGTAATTCAATTTGGTTTTGGATTCCTAATATGATTTTCAAGAGATGTGGAAATTTACAGTTTTTGCTTTCTTGTGATTTTAAGTCCACAAGGCTCCCTATGAAGCTTTCAAATTTCCATAAGCAAGCTTTAGACTCATGGAAGCTAATCTTTAAACACAATTTTTCCCCTCATATTATTTGGAATAATCAGTATGTTTTATCAGCTCGGAAATCTGTTTTCTTCCCTGATTGGTTCTCCAAGGGCATTGTGTTTATATCAGATTTGATAAGCAACAGTGGTGATTTTTATGCTTATGTTGATTTTCTTAATAAATATGGGATAAATGCTTCAAAACGGGACTATACTCTGCTTACAAATTCCATTCCTCCTAAGTTGCTATTTTTAATTAAGACTTATAAAATGTATTGCAGTCTTTGTTTAATTATCCCTCGATTATGTATTCAAGGGGTTAATATTATGGATAATAAGTGTACAAACAAATTTTTGAGAAACTTTATTACTGCTAATAATGCTTCATCTTTTAAAGCTTATAGAAAGTGGTTGGCACTTTATCCAAATGTTAATTTTCAGAAAGTATGGACAGTGCCAAACAAATTTTTGTTTAACAATAAAATAAAAGAAGTTCATTTTAAAATTATCCATCATTATTACCCCTGCAACAAATATTTAAGTAAATTTATACAAAATCTTTCTCCACTCTGCTCTTTTTGCCAAGAAGAGGAAGAATCTCTTTCACATTTATTCTATTTCTGTCCCTATACTAAACAATTTTGGCTTCAAATTTCAGCATCGTTATTTTTTGTATTCTTTCGACTGTGTAACATTTCTGCAGTTAAGGTTCTCTTTCATTCGGTGGTTTCTGACAGTAGGGAGCTAGAGGATGCCCTGGATTTTATTTGTATGATGGGAAAATTCCACATTCACAAAGCGCGATGCCTTAACTTTAAACCTAATTATACAATTTTCTCTTCTGATCTACTTTTGGTTTACTCATCTCTTCAAAGAATCTCCTCTAATAAAAAAGCCTTAAAAACATCCAATATTATAAAAAAATTGATAAATAAGTTGTAATTTTTATGGTTGTAAAGTGTTTGTATAACTGTGTATGACTGAATATTTATGATTTTTTTTATTTTTAGTTTATTTATTTTTTCATTGTATCCCCCATATGTTCACATGTATTTATATTCTCATGTTCATGCTCTAATGTTTATCTGTTTATCTCTGATAGTGTCATAATAAAAAAAAAAAAAAAAAAAAAAAAAAAAAAAAAAAAAAAAAAAAGTTAAGACCAACGAACCAGCTCAAACCAGTTAAGACCAGCAAAAGAACTCTGGCTCATTTAAGTGTTTTTTTTGTTTGTTTTTTTTTTCAGCTGAGATGGATATAAACCAGGGCCGTAGCTAGAGGATTGGGGGCCCCCTGAAAAAAATATTGATATGCCCCCCACACACACACACAAATCATATACTGTACAATATACAAGCATGGAGGCCCACATATATATATAATAGGTGTTTCTTACAAAATAACAAAACAGTTAACAAATAAATGCATATAAAGGTTTTTTACTGAACATCAGCACAAGAAAAATACACAAATATAAAACAAACATTATAGCAAATAAATAGCAACAGTAAAGCAACTAAAAATAATTTTGATCAGTAATGAACACTGAAATAACTATGACAATTATGCAAATCATTCTTATTACATCAATTCTATTGTAGATCTATATTGGTTTGCTTGATCTTTAAACTTTGATGACATGTCACGTCACTTCACCTAGGATGAACCGAAATCCCATTGTCTGAATTTTTTGTTGGCAAAGTCACTTATGATGTCTTTCAATTGAAAGTCGGGCAAGGCTATTAAACCTCTCCTGAGTTTGGGTAGACCTGAGATAGTTTTTGACAAGCTTCAACTTGCTGAAAACCCTTTCTGCACCAGAAACAGAGACAGGTAAAGAGCAGAAGATTCCCACTGCAACGCACACTTCTCCAAAAATGCTCTGGAGCTGCATCCTGTAAATTGAATTCAGCAGGTCGAGGGGAGACTGACAGTCTACAAATGTGGCATTATACACAGACTTAAGATGCCTCACTTCATTTTCAAAGCCTGCTGTGAGATCCTGTGTATATTTGCTCACTAATGAGTGGCAAGCTGGGTGAATCTGATCTTCTAAATCTTTTAACTTCAAGATTGCAGTAAACTCTTCAAATATCTCTGCAGTGGTTTGAAAGCGGGTATCCAATGCAGAGATTATATTATCCAATGCCACAAAGAAAACATTGTTTCGAAATCGATCTCTTGCTGATTAGTGTCCTCTGAACTCTGACTTTCATCTGCAAACCGCTTTCTCCTTCTCTTGTGGCTGATTGGAAACCCCCTGGGCACATCCATAGCTTCTGCAATGAGGGAGGCTTCTGCAAAAAGATTATCCCATGAGTTACGCAAAACCTCCATCTCTTCTTTCAGTGCCTGTATGTTGCTTATTTCAACTTCCATTGAAATTTTCCCTGATTGCAGAATTAGGTTTCTGTCTTCAATGGACTGCAAGATTTTCTTCCATACAGTGAGAAGAACTATGGCTTTGAAGGACATGAAGTACTGTTTTAGACCACTGGCCTCTGACCTGGCTTCATTGGTTAAACTGCACTTTGCAAGGATGGTGTCCAGAGCTTCTATGATTGATGGCAAGTGGTTTGCAACAGGTTTAACTGCAGCTATGCGTGCACTCCACCTGGTCTCTGACAAACGTTGAAGGGAGCAGCCAGTCTTACTTTTAAGGATTGCCCACCACTCTGGACTTGCACTAGAGACTGTATAAGCGGTTCAAACAGCCAAAAAATGTTGACACATCAGGACATGACTCTGCTGCTTGTACACCTACAAGATTCAGGGAGTGTAAACCACAGGGTGAATATGTGGCAAGAGGGTTTATTTTCTTTATTTCAGCCTGAACCCCTTTCACTTTGCCAGACATATTTGCCCCATTGTCAAATCCTTGTCCCTGGCAATCTGAAATAGCAATGCCATGCTCCTCCAAAGTCTTCAATGTCATTTCTGATATTTCCCGGCCAGACTTTCCATTGAAAGCTTTGAACTGTAAAAAACGTTCAGTTATCTCCCACTGATTATTCTCCTTCTTTACTATATATCTTGACAGAATCACATTCTGTTCCACATGAGATATGTCAGGAGTTGCATCACAAATCACATAATAATAAATAGCATTCTCCCTTTCCTTCAATATTTCTTTCAAGACCTTTTCTCCACAGAGTTCAATGAACTCATTTTGTTATTCCGGGCTAAGGTAATGTGCCATTCTTGAGCCTTTATTCTTCTCTGACACTTTTTTCAAATGTTCACTGAGCAGAGGATCATAACGAGCCAACAGCTCTAATGTGCCAAGGAAGTTTCCATTGTGAACGTCACCTACATTTTCTGTGGTCCCTCTGAATGCTAGTTTCTTGATGCCAAAAAAGTGTGACATCTAATATTCTTTCAAGAATTGCTTTGTTTTTTTCAACTTCCAGCTGTATTTGTTTTTGTAAGCTGCTATCTATTCCTTTTTCTTCCATCAAAGAATATTTCAGATTTTTTCCACTTGAGGTAGCATGCTTTGTGTGCCTTACTTGCTTCATGGTCAGGGAATTTGTCGTACATTCGCCGCCATTTTAAATCTGCTGTCTTGTACCCTTCTTTAGTATTTAGCGCACTAGTTGATGCCTTTCTAAGGTCGTCATGTGAAAACAGCATGCATGGCACACAATATAATGCATCCATGCTTGTACTGTATGTCAACCAGTCTCTTTTCTGTTTTTCTCTCCCATTTGCTGACTTACTAAACTGGAGATACTCAGGAAATTTCTTTCCTTCTGAATCCTTTGGCATAACAATTATCAGGTCTATCTGACTCACAGTGGCTAGCCTTCTAACAATCACCTCACATTCATGATCTGTTAACCTCTCTGGCCATAAACCTGGATCAGTTGTCAAAAAATCTTCATTCTCGCCTACATTTCGCCCTGCACTTGCTGAGTCTGGGCTGTCTGTGACTGTGTCTTGACTGCTGCTACTTTCAGCTTCTTCATTTTGACCTTCACTAACTGATGTTGGCCTATTTTCATGCAGTTGTTCAGTTGAGGGACCTGCCTCTGTAGACAACAAATACCATGACTCAAAGAGTATCAAAAATAAACCAATACCTTGCAGTTAATTTCAGTTAAAATACACGTTACTAGAAATAATAAAGTGATTCCCTGACAAGTCAATATACCTAATGAGTATCGTCTGCACTGACCCTCCAAGTCATCTTTGGAAAATGGCTGTGAGTCAGACGATGCCACATCTTATGCTGCAGAACATTATAAAAAAATTAATATCACATCACTTGCAATGTGATCACTTGCAAAGATGGCAATGTTGTTGTAAACCTTTTATTTTAAAGTTAATTAAATAAATTATTTTATCAATATTTTATCTAATTTATTTTATCCTATAATTAAATTATTTATTCATTTATTTTAATGTCATTAAGCCATAACTTATGAAACACTATTTAAAGACTTCATGCACTTATTTAAGACAAATGAATAAAAAACTACCAAAAGACAAAGGAATTATTAAATAATAATAAAAACCTTTTTTTAAAGGACCAGCAATATAATAATTTTTCCCACCAGCCTGTTATAATTCGTAAATCAAAAAGTAAAAATTCATAAACAGATAATAATGCAATCTAATACTCATTGTCTTAATTTAGATAATACAGGGTGCTGCATAATATATTAGGCTATTGAACAAAGCTAATAGCTACATTTCTTCTTCCAAGAGCATTGTGTTGCATTGATGTTTTCTTGACCATAACACAGCCGGCAGGTCTGTAAAGCTTGTCATAATGCGTCGTGACTCGTGGCAGTTTTTTTCTGTTTGTTATACAAACCAACTATATTTACAGTCGCGTAAAAAAAAAAAAGACTGGGATTTTGACCAACCAATGCGGTCGGCGGCCGATACAGTAGCCTAAATAAAATTATGTGATGGCGGTAGCGGTGGTCGATAGTTTAAATGACAACATACTAACCTGTCTTAAATTAGGTCTTGATGGACTGGGATACGGCAATTCTCCTGGCCTCTCTCTCCTTCTTTTCATTCCGTTTCTGGTAACCTGGTTTATATTTTCTTTTCCCCGACATTGTCAGTCAGAATGTACATCACTAACCTCATCTGACGTCTCAGCTCTGATTGGTCGTCTTGTTCACGATCTGGGGTGGGACTTCTGAGAATACTTCTTAACCATTTTTCGGGAGGGTAGAGGAGCAGATATTAGAAAATGTATTTAACCAATTTGCATGCTTTTTTGTGGTTTTCATAATATCTCAGTTATACAACTAATAATATATTAGAGTTATTCACAAAACATGGGCCTATATAGTATAATTCCTGGATTTTGTGGGGCCCCTGGGCGGTGGGGGCCCCTAGAATTGTCACCACCTTTCACCCCACTAGCGACGGCCCTGATATAAACTATGCTTACAATCCATGGTCTTGGCGAGAAAAGAGGTGCTGTCACTTTTAAAAGTGATTTTATAAAGATTTGCAACTTACCCTAGCAACCATCCAGAACGCCCTAGCAACCGCCTAGATCCCTCCAAGAACCACTCAAAAAACCTTAGCATCATGGTGAGTTTTACACAGGCAAGCACAGCTCATATTTTCTTCAGAAAATGTAAAAATCTAGTTACACAGTATTTCCAGCATCTCCTACTCAACATTCCCTTCCGTCCTCATCCTCCACTCTGCATTTCCCTTCTTAATCTGATCCTAAATAAGTGCTGGCATCTATAAAATATGCATGTGCTTTTTCCACATTCAGCGCTCAACACTGAGCGTGCGCCGAACAGCATGTCAGCCCTCACTTCCTCTCCTCAGAGTGATCCCGGGCTGTCACCACGGTTACAAGCTCTGATGTCACAATGAGTCCTGACGAAACTGACTGCAGGTCAAAGAACTAACTTTTCATCAGAAGCAACAGGAGATCTATAGAAAGACTTTAGATTACTAATTACTAATTGACCATGTGCCAAATGCTGCAGCATAATAATAATAATAATTGCAATTAGTTGTGTTTTCTCTATTTGTTCTGCCTGTTTTTTTAATGAAATAATGTTGAAATAACTAAAAAACTCAATATTCAATAAACAATCACTTATTTTTTTATTTAGTCTTCTTTTAAGATATATATAAGATATATAGTCTTATTTTCCTATGCAAAAGATGCTCTCGTAGACAAAGTGGACAGGACCCAAAAATTGCTCAAAGTCAATAACACAGTTATCTACCAGTGCCTCTCACTGAAGCATGACATAAATGGGCCTCTATATAGCATGTGCCCACATTTATGTACATATTCATGAGGATACAAAGCAGATTACACCACTTCAACTCAGAGGTGGATAGTAACTAATTACAAATACTTTCGTTGCAGTACTTGAGTACATTTTTACAATTAAATTGTGGTATTTTTACTTTTACTTGAGTAGAATAAAACCAATCAAAATGTCCAGTTCAGCTGCGGGGGCAGTGCGTTCAAACCGCGCTATACTTTGACTGTCAATCACTGGCATTGGCGTTTTGAATCATCATCATTAGTGTTTCAGTATTTTAGTGAATGTGAGCTATGCTCTGATTTTAAATCGTAATTTTGTCAGCTCCTGAAATGAGTCATATCGTCGATATTACCAGAACACACAGCAGTAAGTAAATAGAAACTCGGTTGATAGAAGGACGCAGTTATTGCATGGATGGAGCAAGAACAATGTAAGTGTTTAACAGTGCAGTTAAACAAATTGTACAAAGCTAAAATAACCTCAACATTAACAGCAACACTGAAATAAAAGCACATGCATTTTTACGTGCATCTGGCTGATTGATCAACCAGGATTTATCTGTTAATCAGATGCATTTAAAATCACTTTTTCTGTGTGCATGCTTTGCTTGTGTGAGCACAAGGGCGAAGAAACAAGATAGTCTATGTATGACCGGACAATATATTCATATCTAAAACGAGACGATGTGAACATTACGGAGCGCTAAACACTCTCATGCAGTGCATGTTTCATTCATACTTGAAGCCAGATTGCACTGTCACGCAGAAAGTCCAAAACGGCCTTGTAGAAGTAATACCTTATGACGTGCAGGAAATCCCTAATATGGACAAAAGCATCCTGCAATGGCTGTAGCTAAAAAAGGTAATTTCAGGTCATTTCCAGGTAATAAATATATTATATGAATAATGCAGTGCTAATTGACATAACATTTAATACAGAATATAAACTATTCTGCCTTAGTATGTGTTTGTATAAACCAATCTAAAATTGTCATTAGGAAAATACAGAAAACAATATTATAGAAATTATTTGTTATCATCCAGCAGTTTATTTGATTTCTTATCAAATTAAAATATATAAGAAAAAAATAAAGCCTGTCAATTAGGCAAAAGTCGCTTTTTTTATATAAATTTCTGTCCCCCTCATTTCTGAAATTCAGTCTTCTTGTGCTTGAATGGTTTAAAGTCATATTAAAATGCGCACAAAGGAATCGATAAGAGGAATCGAAAATGTAATTTTATAACAACTAGATGATTCCTGACCTTAAGCATCCTATTCAAAGAATTGGAATAGATTTTGGATTCCCAAACCTAGGTATGGATTAAAATGTTAAATAAAATGCTCTTTTTTTGTGTGTGTCCTACTGAAAATGTGACTGGAGTCTACCTTTGTTATTATAACAAACTACTCTTTCAATGTCATTTTAAACCATTCAAGTCAAGAAGACGCGCGGCCTGTTTTCTCTGCTGCGCACACATCTTTGGGTAAGTGTTCTTTAGCCTGTTGATTTTCAGTCATAGCATTCAGCTAACAATGAAATATTTTGCAATAAGAGTTAGAATAAATGTGAATGATATCTAAGATTATATATATATATGTTATGGGTATGTGGTTGTAGCAAGGAGCGCACGACGAGGAGTAGGAAAAAAAAGGAGTATCTTTATTTAACATCAACACACGTAACCATTTGAAAACTAACTTAACATTAAGATCAGACAAAAGACAAGGGGAGAACTCAGGACTTATAAAGGGACAACCAAACGAGGAAACAAGATAATTAACTCAAGACAGGTGAACAGGATGAACGATGATTAACTAATGACAGGAAAAACCAAATAAGGGCAAAAGGGAAACTGAACAGAAACCAAACCGTGACTATATATAAATATATATGTATAAATAAATTAGTGATATCAAACGATTAATCGCGATTAATCGCATCCAAAATAAAAGTTTTTGTTTACAAAATATATGTATGTGTGTACTGTAAATATATATATATATATATATATATATAAATACACACACATGCATGTATATATTTAAGAAAAAATATGTTATGTTTACATAGTTTTATATATTTATGTATGATATAATTTATATGAATATAAATATATACATGTAAATATTTTCAAAACATATGCTGTATGTGTGTGTCTTTATTTATACATAATAAATATACACAGTACACACACACATATTTTGTAAACAAAAACCTTTATTTTGGATGCAATTAATCACGAATAATCGTTTGACAGCACTTATATATATATATATATATATATATATATATATATATATATATATATATATATATATATAACCTAATTGGAATCAAAATTAGGAATTGCCAGGAATTGGAATCATTAAAATTCAAACGATGCTCAACCTTACCCATACCCCACATTATTTGTTATTGGCACCTTTCTATTCACACTGTTTTAAACCCTTTCTTTGCTTTGAAACCCTCACTTACCCTTCTTTGCTTTTGCCCTTCTTAAAAACAACCACATAATCTTATACGTGAATGTACTTTTCAAAATTAGTAATAAAACAGTTACTCCTGGCAGCAGGGATAGGTAGTATGTTTGCTTAACATAGCGTCAAACATGACAATTTATGAGACTGATATCATGTTTTGCTCCAAAATCACAATATAACATCAGTCGTTAACTGTTAGCTTCTGTGGTTCCATGTTGCTTCTTATCATACTGAGACAGATTTTTTTTTTTATAAAAATCTTTACTGTGATACAAGCTGTGTCATTTAGCATTGCATTGCAATTGTGTGTTTATTGTCTTCCATGGTTCATCAGTCAAAGCCTCTCTATCTGTTATTCAGCTGTAGTGATATCTGATGCATTTGTCCATATAAGGGATTTCCTGGGTCTCACTTGTGAAACAGACATTCCAGCGCATTAGTGTTAGGATTAGGGTTAACCCTGCTCCATAATGCTCACATTGTCTCATTTTGGGTAAAAACTGAAAAATAATACTAAAGTACTTTGTAACGCAGTAACTTGAGTAGTTTTTCAGCAAACTACTTTTTTACTCTTACTTGAGTCTTATTATTTTTTAGTAAATTTACTTGTACTCAAGTAAATTATTCCTAGCAATACTTTTCCTTAAGTACAATTGACTGCTCTTTCCACCACTGCTTCAACTAATGTGATTATACTATGTTAACTATTTAAAATGCACCAAGAGTGATACATAATATATAGGGTGATATTTGTAAACAGGCAATTTGTGATTATATTTAAAATCGCACCTTCCTTTATCTTACACCAATCACCATGTGAAAGATTTGCTCTCATAAGCTGTGCTGATTCATACTAAAACACAGGCCTGCACACGTTGTCAGTGCTAAATGACATTTTTCCCCCAGCAGAGATGACAGCTCTGAGCCAACTTTATCATATTACTGATGCTACCACCTGCTAATACTATTAACAGACATGTAAGGAAAAAGAAAAGGAGAGAAAGAGGGGGAATGAGACCAAGTCAAGATGACAAATGACAATTTAATTTTTTTTAATTTCTTTTTGCAGCCTTTGTAAGATGGCAAGGATACAATAAATCTTTAAAAGTATCTAATGGCTATATGCATCAAATTTCACTTCCAGTTGCGCTCAATATCACATCTTCGGGATTTATTCAGCAATTATTTTTGCACCAGTGCACAGTGACCTGATTGATTGCATTACCAGATACAAAAAAAAAAGTATCTGAAAAGTGATGGATTCATTTGCACAAAAGAACATCATCCTTCCAGGTTACTAATCCACAGAGGTCTAGTTAACATTCAGTCATGTCATTTTACTTTCGTACCATGATGTTTTTCCAGATTTTCAGCAGAGTAAAAGTACTGTAAGACTTAATTGGATTTTGTTATATACAAAAATAGGGTCAATTTTGATTTCTCATTTAATTTAACTTCTAAATTGTCCAAACTGCACCACTGCCATAAGAAGCAGCAGCATGATCTGACTGAAATTTAGCACTTCCGGGCCTCCATCACCGAACAAAAGCTAGAAAAATCCACCTCACATATTCTAGACCCATCTCAACCTGATAAGCACAATGATATCTGCTTATGACGGCCACCCACAGGATGAGAGCTGATGTTATTGGGACGTGAATGGGCGCGGTGTGTTAAATTTGATCTTTGCAAAGCGTCAGCGGGCCTGCACCGGGGCGACACTCTAATGGCCGTCAGAAATGGATCTGCCTCTTAGGCGTGCGATAGCGGGCGGCCATCCATAAAGACCCTGTCAGCCGAGCACAGAGCTCATTTACACCTTTGCGTATTCCCATTATCTACAGGCCACTGAGCCGAGCATCACACGCACGCTGATCACATCAGCCCCACCAGGACGCAGGTGTTTACCAGCATGTCACTTCACCTGAGGGCTAAGAAGCCCGGAGACGTCACGCGTGCTCCCGTTATCATCGTAACAGGCAAAGAAAAACAGCAGAGCCGTGAGATCGGTATCTGCTCCAGTCACATTTCTGAGATAAATCTGAATCAGTTCAGAAGGAATATCACTACTTTCTTAAAGGAATATTATTCCCTACTGAGAAATATGGAGGAGAAAAAAACTAGATAATCTCTGTAAATCCATCACCTTTTACTTCCTTACACTTTTATTGTAATTGGAATGTAAAAGTTATTCCTGTGGCCATACTTTTCTTTTCAGGGAAATCAATGTCTTATTAGGCTCTAGCCCATATCATTAGCCCATATCTTATTAAGCTCTCTTTTTAGACGTTTACTTGCATTTTGAAGTTCTCGGGCCAATTCTAAAGAGTGAACATTTGTAATCATAGGGACTGTGTTTGAATCACACAGAGAGAGAGAGAGAGAGAGAGAGAGAGCAATAGAGTCAATGCTTAAATTACTTTGCATATTGTCTATTTTCCTCACTTTATGTGCATTTATTATTGCAGATGCTTTGGCAATGCAAATGTGTATGATGAATTAAGCACGTTATAAATGAAAACTCAGAAACAACAAAAAAAATATTAATAATGATGAAGATAATACAATGCTGTTTCTAAGAAAGCACAAGAAAGAATATGGACATTTTGATGAAAAAATCTAACATTTTAATGCAGTTACTAGTCACTAAAATGCCCAGGTTAAAAAACAAGTACACTTCCATAATGTGTTTAAAGTGCTCTGTTTTCGTGCACTAATTTTGTTCTTAATATACTAAAAATGATTCTTTAGTACAGAACTTCTAAAGATGAACTAAGTGCACTCAACTGAGCTATTTTGGGACACCATGAATATGAACAACAATGCACTTTTAACATACTATCTCTGTATTTAAAAAAATGTATTTATTCACCACTTGTACACGTGAGTGTACTGGTGTATGAAAGATGTGTTCAAGTGTTACAAAAATACATTTAAATGCAGAGATAGTATGTTAAAAGCGCATTTTAGTTCATATTCATGGTGTCCCAAAATAGCACAGTTGAGTACACTTAGTTGATCTTAAGTTTATCTTAAGAAGTACTAAAGAATCATTTTTTAGTATATTAAGAACAAAATTAGCCCAGAAAAATAAAGCACTTTAAGTGCATTATGCCGTGTACTTTTTTTAACCTGGGTAACTTGTGTGAACTTTAAATAGGAAACTTCATGGAGTGAAATTCATTGCCACATTTTATAAATCATGAAAGGCATATTTGCTATAGAAATGATAAATGGACTAGAGATTCATCCAAAAATGTTCATTATTTTTGAATGTGCATTGTTCTGAGGCACATGATCTGATTTAGGGATAGTTTGTCAAAAAATAAAATGATGTAATTATTTACCCACCCTTAAGTTGTTCCAAACCTGTATGAGTTTCTTTCTTCTGCTGAACACAAAAGGAGATATTTTGAGGAATGTGAGTAACCAAACTGGAATTACATAGTATTCCATACTATGAAGTCAATGGGGACTAGCAACTGTTTGGTTACACACGTTCATCAAAATATCTTCTTTTATGGTCAACAGAAGAAAGAAATTCTTAGGTTTGGAACAACTTGAGGGTGAGTAAATAGTTTTTCAGTAAACAGAATTTTCATTTTTGGGGGAAGTCTTGGCCTAATCCTGTTCTATCCAAATATCGATATAGATAATTTTGCAATAATTTGCAACAGACACGAATGCAGATCAGGATCGTGACTGTGATGTTATAACTATATGTGACCCTGGACCACAAAACCAGTCATAAGTAACACGGGTATATTTGTAGCAATAGCCAACCATTGTATGGGTCAAAGTTATCGATTTTTCTTTTATGCCAAAAATCATTACAATATTAAGTAAAGATCATGTTCCATGAAGATATTTTGTAAATTTCCTACTGTAAAAACTTCTTGAAAAAAAAAATAATAATTGTTAGCTTCAATTGTCCAAACGAAGTTCTTAGCAATGCATATTACTAATCAAAAATTATTTCATTTTTTCGTTTTTCATTTCATTAATTTACACAACAATGTTTTGGGGGCCTGCAAATACAAACTTTTGAAAACGGGTTTTAAAGTGCAAGTTTTTGAAAACAATGCTATTATCATCTCTGTGTAAACTATAAAAACGTGAATCTGTGAAAACGGTGATGTCAAGCACATGCATATTACATGGAATGCATATGTGCAGAGACATGTAGTGTTTCTTTACAAAGTGACATCGCCAACTACTGGCATGGCATGCACAATACAGAACTTGTAGTTATTTTTGCAAAGATCTGTTTGAAGGGTGACCTGTGTGAACGTTACCATCAATACATAAATTTTTAGTACAGTATTGTCCTGTAAACCTACAGTTTAATTTGCACTTGATGATTTTGACTTTTTGAAAAGAAAAAAAAAAATCAAATATGTAAATAAAACTGATTATTGGGTCATTTTATTTTATTTTGTCTTTCTACTAAAAAAAATTGTTAATTCCAAAATGTTATTTGTTTCTTTGTAATTTTTTGAGAAATAATTCTGAATGTTTCGAAGTAAATCCTACACCTTTTTTTTTTTATTAATTCAATTGTTTTTTAGTGACAGTATGTACATTTATCAACTTCTAATTACCTTAATGATGATGATGATGATATCAACATGTATTGATATAAAAAAACGGAAAAAAATGATTTAAAAAAACAAACAAAAAACTGAGTGGTGATGTTTTCTGCCAGACACCTGTTGACAATTTCGAATTCATTTGCTAGGCATCAGGTGCAGGTCTACTAGTGAGAGCAGTGAAACTTTTTTTGCGGAAGTTTTTTTTGCCGATTGAGTCATTTATGTTAATTATTCTAATCCTCTTCGTTCATGTCTTCTCAGTTTGTTTTACAAAAGCCCCTCAGGTCATGCAGTCTTCATAATGGAGCATGTATTAGCTTCATTAGCCTTCTGATAAACTGATATATACTTGTTCTCTCAGCACTCAATTTTCGAGGAAACACTTGACTGCTTCTTTATTTTGCTCACAGAGAGTCGGGCAGCAGCTCATTTCTGTCGAAGCCTTCTGATGAATCCTCAGCGCACTGGTCTGCACTCCACCGTAACCACCCTTGACTTTATCGCCCACATCCTTTCAGCTGTGCACTGATAAGAGTGATATGTACTTGGAATTGCGCAAGTTGCATTGTTGTCTCGGTGGTAAAGTATCACTCCCAAAAAAAAAGGACTCACTCTTAGAAGCTCAGAGTTGACAAATTGAACAAGACTCTACTTGTCATTTCTCTATATTTATACTCCTGGGCTTTGAAAGTTTCTTTTTCAGTGTCTGAAAAATAAACTTTCTGTTTCTCCTTCATTCCTGAGATCAGTCGATAGAACTAGCGGCCGTTGCTGTGAGGAAACGAGGGCCCGTATGCAATATTAAAGCAGAGCAATTAGGCACCTGAAGCCCCATGCTAATGTAAGCATGACACAATTACACAAATGAGGCGTTTGCACATTAGAAACCAGGAAGTCACTCTTCCTTCTCCGTTTATTCATCTGCTCAATGAATGAGAGTGTCGGGAAACAATAAAAAGGTGGAAAGGGAAGATGGAACACAAGTGTGGAGGACTCTACTCAAGCGAGTAAGTCTCATACAGTGAGCCGTATCGGCAGCACTGAATACAGAAGAGTTTGAGGCTGGGTCAAGCTAACTAGAGCAGAACTACTCCTGGACACTAGTCTCTTAAAGGAACGGTTCATCCAAAAATGAAAATTCTGACATCATTTTTTCCAAACCTGTATGAGTTTCTTTAGTCTGTTCAGCATAAAAGAATGCTGGTAACCAAACGGTTGCAGTTAGTATTGAAGGTTTTTTTTTTTTTCATACCGTGGAAGTCAATGGCTACCACTGTTTGTTTCCCAACATTCTTCAAAATATATATTTTTTGTGTTCAACAGAAGAAAGAAACCCATGACATGAGGTTGAGTAAATGATGACAGAATATTTTTTTTTTCCTCTCTTTAAAGGAATAGTTCATCTAAAAATGGACATTGTGCCATAATTAACTCACTCGTTGTCTGCGTTTCCACCGTTGGGCCAGAAGCTTCGCTGCACTTCACTAAAACCCGTCCTTCACACGCAACCCCATCATTTTACCAACAAAGAGAAGTTATCAGAAAACTAATCAGAGATATGTCACTGGAACTAGCATGCGGCCACAAAACGAACATGATAAAAGTGGCCGTTTGTTTGCATGTTTTGTTAAAGATTTAAATCCAAAAGCATCAATGTTTACAATAATAAGTGATAAATGATCATAATTAATTAATTTATCAGGATTTAAAATTAGTCACACAAAAATAAAGTGGTATAAACCGTTATTTCACAAAAGAAAGACGACACATACATTCAGTCGAGTCTGTTTCTGTTTATTTGTAGTCACAGTATACATCACATTTAGAAAGGATGATCATTTCTATATTTTTCCATCAAAAATACGACCTGAGTAGCAGAGGGAGCTACCGAAAAAAAAGCCTTTTTTTCCAGCCCGATCTCGAAACTCTGCCTTTGTTAATAACCACTCCTCTAGCCCCAGCTGGTCAGCTTTGGCCCAAGGTTTTCGTTGGGCCAAAAATCCCTGGCCTTTGGACACGAGGAAGCACCGACGAGGCACGATCAAGCCCTGGAAGTAACAGTGGAAACGCGACTGGCCCTGGAACGCACTAGCGCGCCCACTTTTGGCCCGACAGTGGAAGTTTAGTTTGCACCAATCCTGAGTTTTAGGTTACATGAAAGTGGCTTGGCTTTTAGCTGCCTTCATTGTTCATTCCAACTATATAAAATAACAAGTTTCACTTGTGACTGCACTGATAAAGCACGATAATTTATTTTATTTGTCCTCTTTCATGAACAAGTACTTTTTTCATTGTAAATGCATTTAAATTCATCACATTCTTCAATCTCTTAACCTTTAGCAAAACCTTTAACCAAGGCTCGTGATTGGCTAGTGCCATATTCAGTACAGTAGCATCTTAGAGATCTCTAATCAGTTAAATAGCATAAGTTATTCTTTCACCACATTCATGTGATGTTATGAACAATGGCCCTATGTTGTTGAACTAATGTGATTCAAACGACGGAGATGCGACCATGTTCAGGAAGCAGTCGTGACTAGCTAGTTAGTTTCCAAAGCGATGCATCGTATTATGGTGGTTAATCAGCGAGTTACGTTGTTGTTCGGGAAACGCAGCCCTGGGTGGTTGCAAATAGTTTTTGGGTTTTGTGTCTTTTTCTTGTCTTTGACAGACATGGCCACTATGAACTGTTATTAGAAAAGAGTTTCTTTAAAAATTCTCCTTTTTGTTCCACAGGAAAACAATAATGGCAGGATTTAATCTGTGTGAACTCTAAACCTCATCCTTTATTCTCCAGGAGAGTGGAAAGCCCATCTATTTCCGTGACATGTTGCGTCTGACATGTTCTGTGTATTCACAGCATGCAGCCCAATAAACCCAGGGTTCCTTCTCTCTGAATGCCAACCAATCAGGAGAAAACCGATCTGTTGTCCGATTTGAAGGCTGAGGCTGGGAAAATTGGCCTCAGTGTCTCATAGCTCGTTCAGACTGCTCCATTTAACAGCGAGGACCACTAGAGTCATGTTCAACAAACAAATCAAATGTTTATTCTATTTGGAGTGTGGTCCAGTGAAGTGGGGATGCACTATTGAGACGGAGTGCTGGGTAATTGCACCTCTCAATGTTCTGTTTCTCTCTGAGGTTTGGAGTGAGTGATGAGATTGTCGACTGTGGTGTTTCCTGGTGTCGTTATTGTATTGACCTGTGGATAGATAAACGAGCGGGGAAAGCCTTGTTTGCTGTGTTGGCCATGTTTATTTTTTTGTTTTTGCTTTCTTTTGCCATGGCAACTGTCCACTAGCTCCTTGTCAATTGCTCAATTACTACATCACATGGGTCGCTGGAGGCAGGAGAAATATCACACTCTTATTAGTGTGTTGAGTGCCTATAGAAAACATGAGTATTTTTTGTTCAAAGTGAACAATTGAAGTCAGCTGTGAGGGTTTTGTAAACCTGATAACCTAAATCTTTAAAGTTGGTTCATCTGTATGCATCATGATATCATTTTTTAAGTCTTCTCATTCTGGTTTTGGTTTGGAATAATCATTATTTGTCCCATTTTCCTTTCAGAAACTGTCCAGAACACTGATGCACACCTACAAACCTTATTTCTATGGACACAGTTTGTACTAAAAGGAATAGTAGGAACAACATCCTCATGTTCTCAAGTTCTTTTTTTTTTTTTTTTTTGAAAAAATGTATTCAGCAAGGATATGCCAAATTATGTAAAGGCAGCAAATGCTTTTAAATTGTTACACAATATTTATATTTTAAATAAATTGCCTTCTTTTGAACTTTCTGTTCTAAGAATCAAGTTTTCAACATTGATAATAATAATGTGTTTTGAGCAGCAAATCAGCATATAGAATGACTTTTGAAGGATCATGAGACACTAATATAAAAATATTATAAAATATGTTCAGCGAAATAATATTACAATTTAAAATACCAGTTATATTTTAAAATGAAATGTATTCCTGTGATGACAAAGCTGAACGTTCAGCATCATTAATCCAGTTTTCAGTGTCACATGATCCTTCGGAAAACATTCTAATCTGCTGATTTGCTGCTCAAGAAACATTTCCTATGATTATCAATGTTGAAAACAGTTTTACATGCAGTTATGGAAAATTATACAGTTTTTTCCCAGGATTTTTTGATGAATAGAATGTTCAAAAGAACAGCTTTGTTGGGGTGGGGGTGGGGGGGATTCTTTTGTAATTTGGAACATAATAAATTAGATAAAATAATAAAATATAAGTTTGATGTACTCCATTGGATTTAAGCTAGTGTCTGGCGATAAGCTTTTCCAATCTCTTCAAAATTATAAAAAAAGAAAAAAAAAAAATCCTTCAAGCTTTCAACTAAAATGCAAAAGATAAAAACAATTAAAATATATTTAAGTACTTATTTATTTCTGTTATTTTACTATTCCTTTTATATTTCTGTCTGTTCTTCTTGTATAGCTTCAGAAGTTTTAGAATATAGTCATATGAACTAATACATGCATGACTGTTATTTCAGTTTCATCTATGTCTATTGTATCTGTTCCTAACAAATAAAACATAAAATACTATTAATAATAACTATTTTTATTCAGCCTTTTTTAGCTTATTGGTGTAAATCCTATTTTGAAATATGGAACATGATGTCCTTCCATAGAAGAAAGTAAGTACTAAATTGTTACTAAAATTGTGAGTACATGTGTAAAATATTGTAGTATATATATATATGAATTATATGTGATCTATTTTTTTTTACAGACCCAGACAGGACACTATCCTCATTCTTCTAGCCTGCATTATTATAAAGACACGCTTGTCTTAGCATGATCATTATGTGTCCAAGCATCTGCTTCCTTTACCGGAAAGGGAAATGCACACAGAGACAGAGATCCCAAACGAGCATAGAAGCCCACTTGGCCTGATAGCCCACTTTATCACTGGCTGTTGGCAACGTCACCACAGATTGTTTCCTGGAAAGAGAACAAGCACAGACAGTGAATACACAGGCCTCCATCTGTGAACAAGGTCACTGCCGATCTGGTAATAGTAGGATTAGACCCATCTAGTTTATTTGATTTATTCTGCTGCTGCCCTGCTGTATACACACACATTCAACATACTGTTGACATTATGTGTTTATTGATATTGTGGGTTTATATGTGGCATTGATAATATAAGTGACAAACTGTATAACCATGCTGAGCTGAAATAAACTCCAATATTGCGCAAAACCAGATCCAGCACTATTTGAGAGACTTTTTTTTTTTTTTTACTGGAAAATCATGAAATATTACTTCTTCATTTATGCCATAACATCTTTGGTTAAATTATTCAAACTACTATTTCCAGGTTTAAGATGTTTGGACCCCACTCTTTTGTAAATCCCAGTCAAAAGTTTGGAATAACTATGATTTATTTTTATATATTTGTTGGAATAAGTCTCTTTTGTTCAGCAAGGCTGCATTTTATTTGATTGAAAATACATCAAAGCAGTAATATTGTGAAATATTATTGCATTACATAATTTTTTTAAGTTTTTTATTTAAATTGATTATTTATTTTATTACAATTATTATTTGGTTTGGAATGCATATTTGTCATTATTATCAATGGTGAAAAACAATGTTTTTGTTGCGTAATAATATAACAATCATTCAAAAGTCTGGGGTAAGTAATATAAAAAAGAAAGAAATTAATATTTTATTCAGCAAGGAACCATTAAATTGCCCAAAAGTCACAGGAAAGACATTTATAATGTTACAAAGTTTTCTATTTCACATAAAAAAAAATTAAAATAAATAAAGATTTCTGAAGGATCATGTGACACTGAAGACTGGAGTAATGATGCTGAAAATTCAGCTTTACATCACATGAATAAATTCTATTTTAAAATATATTAAATTAGAAAACAGTTCATTTAAATTCTAATATTATTTCATAATATTACTGTTTTTATTGTATTTTTTTTAATGCAGCCTTAAGAAACTTATTTTAAAAGCATTAAAGTAATCCTTATTCACAATAATAATATATTATATTATTATATAACAATTATTCTGAACTTTTGACTGGTAATGCATATTATTGAAATGTAGCAGGCCATAGGTTTGCTGTGTTGTGCCACCTGTACTCCTCTGAGAGGGGTCGTCTAAATGATTTCATCTTGTTCCTGGGTCATGTTGATCCATTTAAGGTACCAAAGGTACACAATCTCAGACTTTGGGTGTTAAAATGTGTGGGGTTTTTTTCAACCTGTGGTGCTTTGTGTCAAAATTTATTTGTGATGACAAACTTTTTTCGCTTGTTTGCAATTATAGGCTGTCTCAGGTTATGCAGTGTAACGAGGTTAAAAGCAGTCTGGCTCGCTCTGATGGATCGACCATCTTTAAAGCCTTAAGAATTTGGTGAGAAATACCCTTTGGTTCCACTCAGGCAATGGAAAATCAGTCTTTTTATAAAGTCTTTTTATAAGCGTTCCACCAGCACAACACCGACCACGGTGAGAAAAGACCTACAATTAATCATGTTATTGTATTTATTTGGGAAAAAGCAGGCAAAGTAATGACTGCGTGTTTAAATCGGTATGATTCCTCTGAACATGTGGTCTAATATCATCCAAGCATTTAAAAACTAATCAAGAAGCACTCAGCCCATCTCAGACCCAGTCAATTAATGTTAAGTGGGCGATGTGTTAACGGCTAATTGATTCCAGCCTTGGTTAGTAAGAGAGGCCAATAGAACATAAGTGAATGAGCACTGCGCTCACATCATCTTTAGCTAACTTTCAATAACTTCACTTTAAAATTAATTTTATCAAGCAAAATTTAGCTAACTTAGCTTGCTGTCTAATAGTAGTGTGGTACTATGGCAAGCCGTTTTGAATTTTATTCATTCTCAGGATATGAATTCTTGATATCAACAATTCAATTTTTATTCAATTTTAATTCAATTCAACAATCAAGAATTAAATTGTTGATATCTGTAATTGTATTTTCACTAGTTAAATGTCACCATAGGCTGCCATTCAAAATCAATTGTTGATATCAATAATTAATTTCTTACTAGTTGAAATTCCAATTTCACATCAGAAATACAATTCTTAGTAGTAAAAATGTCTATTCTTGATATCAACAATTAAATTGTCACTAGTGACAATGTTCATTTCTGATATCTGAAAATGTATTTCTGATGTCAACAATTTAATTATTGATATCAGAAATCAACATTGTTCACTGCTCAAGAAACATTTGCTATTATTATTAAAGTTGAAAACAGTTATGCTGTTTTTTTGTTTTTTGTTTTTTCAAGATTCTTTGATGAATGGAATGTTCAAAAGAACAGCATTTGTTTGAAATGGAAATCTTTTGTAACTTTATAAATGTTTTGTAACTTTATAAATGTTTTGTAACTTTATAAATTGATCTTTTGATCAATTTAATGCAAATAAAATAATTGATTTATTTAACAAACACATACACAAAAAAAAAAAAAGAAAAAAAAAAAAAAAAAAAAAAATATATATATATATATATATATATATATATATATATATATATATATATATATATATATAACTTAGTGACCTAAAAGTTTTTATTTTATTTTTATTTTATTATTATTATTATTTAGTTTCAATGCTAGCCTTTCATTAATTAAATTTAACCTAAATCATTCAAATTGCTTGTAATTTTTTGCATTGTGTTATTTTTTTTCTTTCAACTAAGCTTTCAACTAAAACGCAAGGTCAACTGCTGTGTTGGACACTGGAATTGGCCACTCTCGTCTAAAGGCTTTATTTGAGCAATAGCTGATGGGTTGTTTGAATGCAGAGTGTTTCTCTAAGGGATTTCTTCATTGTGGTTGTGACCTGCAGCTCTCCTCTCCCCTTTAAAGATGAAGAGCTCTAGACTCTGTTCTTAGAGACGTTAATTAGTTCCGGCCTTCCCTCCACAAAAGACGAGATGCAAAGAGATATACATGATGAGGAGAAAGGAAGGAAGAGCAAGTGTCATCTTCAGTTATGACCAAGAGAAAACAATGGGGTTGACTCCTGAAACAAGTCAGGAGTCGCGGCATAAGTGGATTGCTTCTCACTCTATTATATGGACTCTGTTTTTTTTGTTGTTTTTTTTGTCATTTTCTCAAAACCACAGTGGGCATCAAGATGTACAAATGAATTAAAGATGTTAAAATGTTGATTTTTAGGTTAACTATTCCTTTATAAACATGGATATAGCACTGATGTCTTCAGAGCTGCAGCCTCTAGTGTTAAGTCATGTGTTTACAGGCAGATCAGAGAGATTCCTCATGAGCCTGATGACAGACAGCATGATAATTTAGCCAATCAAAGTGATATAAGTCAAGCCTCAAGCCTGGTTTTCATTAAGAGGTGATCAAGCGGCATCTGTCCTAATCCAGCCAATAGAATGGGTCATGCTGGTCCAAGGAGGGTGGGTAAATCTATTTCTTCAGTTATATTTTACAGTTATTATAATCCCTTAATTTGACATTTGTTTATGATATATATTTGGGGTCATTAAGACTTTTTTATTATTATTACTAATTTTAAATGAATGAATTTAGAAACCAAGGATGCATTAAATTTATCAATAGTTACAGTAAAAACATTAGGTTATAGAAGATTTATATTTCAAATATATGCTGTTTTGCATCACAGGACTTATTTATATTTTTAAAAAAACTGAAATTGAAAACATTTCTTTTAAATTGTAATATATTTCACAATTACTATTTGTACTGTATTTTTGATCAAGCAAATACAGCCATGTTGTGTGTGTGTTAGCAAATACACAAAATTGAAGTATTGTTATTTAATATGAAAACGATTCAATAACACACATTGTCAAGTATTACACAGTAAAAAATGGGGTGTTAATATTTCAGAGTAAAGTTATTTTAACCCAAATAGAGTATTTTCAACATTTGGGAGAGTAAAGTTGCTCTATCAGTGGAGTTAAAAGTGAGTGTAAAAATCTGCAGAAACGCATGACAATTTCAACTCTACAGCAGTGATGAATACCCGCCACTCTGTTGTGCTGAAGATTGGCACGTTTGTCGGTGGAGAAAGATCGCTCTGGAGTAACGTTAGGCCACTGATATTGCTAGGTAAGTAATAATCCCTGTGTTGTCAACACACAAACGGTATTTTTTAACTTTACATAATTTTAGAGTTGTGCTGATATTAGTTGAGGTCATAATACAACTAACCAGCTAATCTGTATCGGTAACTGTGTTTCTTACTTGCAATATTTTCACGAATGGATTTGGTCAGAATGATTTATGTGTAAAATAACGTTAGCTCGGTCGATATAACAACAAAATATTTAATATCTATTTTTTTAGCTTCCCATTCAACGTTAATCTGGGTTTTTTATACTGGTAATGTTAGCATGATTCTGATGTTGGTCTAGCTCTAGATCACTGATTGCATGATGTGTTTGTTTAACATGGCTTAACCATTTTAACGGGTTACTGTTTGAACTAAAATAGCTAATGAGCTAGCTAACTTTGGCACAGTTATTTGGTAGCTAGTGGGACGCGGTGCCTCTAAACTTTAACTAGCCTAAGTTAACGTTAACCCATTTGCTGCAGAAAATAGCCTAACGTTATATTCAACCAGCATAACTTTGTCTTCTTCAGCCACTCTTTGTAATTGCAGTGTAACATCTAAGTAATGCATAGTGCATTGCCACTACTGAGAGAAATGGATAGATAATTCTTAGTTGAACCAGCCCTAAATTATGATTTTGAATATATATATTTTTTTGTTAACAGGGGCAAAATGCTGTTGCGTGTTCAATTCGGGGAAGAGCAGAAATATGTCAAGCTGTCTGAGCTGACATTCGATGCTTTCTTGAAAGAAGGTGGGTCATTAGGTTAAAGCAATATCACCCAATGATACAGCACCTATTATGTTATGATATCTAGCTAGGTCAATAATCATTTCTGCTGTGCTTTATATTTTCAGTTACATAAAATCGGGTGCAGATACTTGTCTTTCATCATTTTGTGAATACATGAGGCAAACTTAAATATGACCTTTGATTCTTGTGAGGGAATGCATGTTTTTTTATTTAATTTTTTTTAAACAGCGTGTCTAAAATTCAACATACCAGAAAGCAGGCAGCCAGACATTAAGGTGTATGACCAGTCAGACACAGGTTTTTGAAGAAATAGTGAAGGAGTCACCTGGAACTTTCAGAATCATGCTGGGCAATGGAGGACTTGGTATTCATTCAGACAATTCACAAATTAGTTTGTTTAGTTCAAAGGCCGGAATGAGAACATTTATTGTTTTAAAAATATCTGTTTCTTGTAATATGTTTCTATGTTTTGTACAAATTTCATAATGAACAGGTGCCTCTCAATCATCATCATGCTCGGGTACATCTGATGACACCGTCATCCTGAATTTCACGATGTGTGACCCTGTTGAAGAAGTAGCTGCTGCCGAAGGAAGCCAGCCTAAAAGGCCATGTCACATAAACTATGAGGCAAAAGCGGTAAGTGGTGGAAATTGCTGTTAAGTCCAATCTGAATGTTGTTTCACCATGGGAAGTGTTCTTTAGATAGCTCTTTTTTTTCAGCATTACATATGGTTTTACAATAACGGAAAGCACATTTTATTCCACCTATAGTTGATTGAAAAAATCCTAACATCAAAGCCTGGTGGTGAACGCATTATGCAAGAGTATGGAAAAACCAAATCTCTGACAGATGCCACCAGAAGACAGATGATTAACATACTTGCTGCTGAGATGACAGAAACACATGGGTAAGCATTAATCATATAGATGGGCTGTAAAGAAACATTGTTATTGTTGTACAGTTATTAATTATGTAAATTGTGTTGTGCAATGTCAGTTGAGTGTGATGTTAAATTTGAATTCATATGCTAGGACATCCCCCCCCAAAAGTGTCAGAGTGATGTATGCACAGGGGATAGTAGCTTTGTTTCCCTATCTAGAAGACCCATACTCACAGCATGGATATGTAAGTAAATGGGTTATTGCAACATTATGCACATATTCACTCTTTGAAATGTTAATAGTACTCATTTATAATTTATTTATAATCACATAGGAACATTACTACGATCCGGAGAGTGGTTCGGGATACCTTGCATGGCGATTGAAGACCATACAAAAAAAAACAGCAGAGGAGAGAGGTGCCTCAGTCAGCAAATCTCCTAAAGGTATGTTTACTGATCAGTGATGTGATTATAGTGGTGACCTGTGAATTGTACAGAAATCAGTTCTTAACATTGTATTTTTTCTTAAGTTGGTGGGCCAGGCCGTGGTCGTCAGCCCGTCAGCCCTTCAGCCCTTCCGCCATCTGATGAGGATGTGGAAGCAGCTATTTCTGTTTTGAGACACTCTGCTGATGAAAAGACTGTCCGCGAGAAGATGGAAATGACCTTCATATATCGGCAAGCAATGGTCAACGATGAAGCCAAATCATCAGATGTCTTCTTGGTCTTCCCACGATTTCTGATCAGATCAAAGCAGGATTTGGTTTTTTTTCATGTCGACAACCTGCATTACCCTAGGCCTTTTGACATACAAATGTCATATGGAGGGACTGACACAACTCTCCTTGTCGTGCCATATTGCTTTCTCTGGTAAGAGAAAAATGTTTGTAAAAAAACATTGTTATACATGTCTCTGTCAGATACAAGGCATTGTAAATTCAATGTTCAACTCAATTCAACATTGAAATGCTTTTTCACAATAAATTGTGAGTTCTGTGATCTAGTGTTATTGTGCTTGTTTTTATTTGGATAGTATTGATAGTTCTATATAATTCAGTAACAATGCATCTTATGATTTATATATATTTTAAAACACTGTAGAGAAATAAAGTAAACATTACACTTAAAGTGTCATTTTTTTAAGTAAAATTGTAGATAAATTAACTCTATACTGTGTAATCATATTACTCTTAACAGTGTGATTAAGCTACAGTGTTAAATACTTTTACACAATTCATTGTTATTTTTTACTCAATATTGAGTAGAATTAACTCTAAAAACTTGACACTGACCAAAGAGTAAATTTTACACTGATTTCGAGTGGGACCAAATGTTATCTGAAACAGAGTCAAATTCAACTCTTTAGGAGTTAAATTAACACTTCTGTTTTTACTGTGTATGCTAACAATGCCAAGGTCAAAGGTTCACTTTCCAGGGAATGCATGAAGTGTAAAATGTACACATTGAATGCAGTGCAAGTCACTTTGGATTAAAAACATCGGCCATATTCACAAATGTAAATTAAAGACATTGATAGAAACGGTGATTAAAAAAGTCAATCTATCATTCAAGCTAAAGTGTCTAACAGGAATTTTTATCAGAGGCAAAGCGAGGACACACGCCACGTCCAGCGCTGCAACTTTTCATTAGTTTAACTTCAGATGACTGACTTGATAAGAAATTCAAATGAAGTCATTAAAAGTCTCCTCTGGGTTCAGACCAACAAAGGTCTCTTTTGTTTCTCATCCTCTCTCAGCAAGTCTGCCACTCTCTCTTTTTAAGCAGACTCAGTTCTGAAAACCAGGCGTTTGTTGTTGCTGGCATCTCATACCTATTAATCACAGCTGCTTATCTTGTCATGCCCGTGCAAAATAGTTGTTTTGTGTGTCTGAATTATCTCCTGCAACAGTACTGACAGTATCCCTGGCAGGATTCAAGACGGGGCTATAGAGGCTATTATATACAGATATCCAGATACAGAGAGCTGTACATTTATGGAAATGCATTAAAAGGAGATGCAGCAGAGGGAAAGTAGATTGTAAAATCCAGGCTGTTGAACTGGAGCTCGCTATAACCTTGTTTATGCTGTCATTTCTCTTCCAGACACATTCTAAGAACAGAACAAATCCTCGTGACAAGAATGGCATTGCCCTGGATCTGGATCTGGAAAAGCTGAGAGATTCTGTTCATGATGTGATTCCAGGATTCTTCTCTCAGAGCTAGTTAAAGTTGGGTAAGTGGACACAGTTTCTCTATGCACATCTGCCCTACTGGCTGCAGAAATATGTATCTGTTTATTTCCCTATTTTGCTGTTTGGAGAGACTCTGTTGGCAACAATAAAGTTATTTTCAGCACATGCCCCAGTATCAATGCAAACTCACAAAGAGCAGAACACAGATCTGCACTTTTCAATACAAGTTTCATGTGTGCTAAGTGCTTACAAACCAGTCTAAGTTCAAGTAGCCCACATTAACGTCTTTATAATACTCAAGTCTCTAGAAATCAGTCCTTCCTTTAATAGAATAGTTCAACCAAAAATGCAAATTAGCTGAAAATGCACTCACCCTTCTCTGCAGTGAATGGGTGCCGTCAGAACGAGAGTCCAAATAGCTGATAAAAACATCACAATAATCCACGAGTAATCCACACAACTTCAGTCCATCAATTAGTGTCTTGTGAAGTGAAAACCTGTATGTAAGAAACAGATCCATTATTAAGAGTTTTTTTTTTTTTTAACTGTTGCTTCTGGCTAAAATATGAGTTCTCTACACAGTAAAAACAGAAGTGTTAATTTAACTCCTAAAGAGTTGAATTTGACTCTGTTTCAGATAACATTTGGTCCCACTCGAAATCAGTGTAAAATTTACTCTTTGGTCAGTGTCAAGTTTTTAGAGTTAATTCTACTCAATATTGAGTAAAAAATAACAATGAATTGTGTAAAAGTATTTAACACTGTAGCTTAATCACACTGTTAAGAGTAATATGATTACACAGTATAGAGTTAATTTATCTACAATTTTACTTAAAAAAATGACACTTTAAGTGTAATGTTTACTTTATTTCTCTACAGTGTTTTAAAATATATATAAATCATAAGATGCATTGTTACTGAATTATATAGAACTATCAATACTATCCAAATAAAAACAAGCACAATAACACTAGATCACAGAACTCACAATTTATTGTGAAAAAGCATTTCAATGTTGAATTGAGTTGAACATTGAATTTACAATGCCTTGTATCTGACAGAGACATGTATAACAATGTTTTTTTACAAACATTTTTCTCTTACCAGAGAAAGCAATATGGCACGACAAGGAGAGTTGTGTCAGTCCCTCCATATGACATTTGTATGTCAAAAGGCCTAGGGTAATGCAGGTTGTCGACATGAAAAAAAACCAAATCCTGCTTTGATCTGATCAGAAATCGTGGGAAGACCAAGAAGACATCTGATGATTTGGCTTCATCGTTGACCATTGCTTGCCGATATATGAAGGTCATTTCCATCTTCTCGCGGACAGTCTTTTCATCAGCAGAGTGTCTCAAAACAGAAATAGCTGCTTCCACATCCTCATCAGATGGCGGAAGGGCTGAAGGGCTGACGGGCTGACGACCACGGCCTGGCCCACCAACTTAAGAAAAAATACAATGTTAAGAACTGATTTCTGTACAATTCACAGGTCACCACTATAATCACATCACTGATCAGTAAACATACCTTTAGGAGATTTGCTGACTGAGGCACCTCTCTCCTCTGCTGTTTTTTTTTGTATGGTCTTCAATCGCCATGCAAGGTATCCCGAACCACTCTCCGGATCGTAGTAATGTTCCTATGTGATTATAAATAAATTATAAATGAGTACTATTAACATTTCAAAGAGTGAATATGTGCATAATGTTGCAATAACCCATTTACTTACATATCCATGCTGTGAGTATGGGTCTTCTAGATAGGGAAACAAAGCTACTATCCCCTGTGCATACATCACTCTGACACTTTTGGGGGGGGATGTCCTAGCATATGAATTCAAATTTAACATCACACTCAACTGACATTGCACAACACAATTTACATAATTAATAACTGTACAACAATAACAATGTTTCTTTACAGCCCATCTATATGATTAATGCTTACCCATGTGTTTCTGTCATCTCAGCAGCAAGTATGTTAATCATCTGTCTTCTGGTGGCATCTGTCAGAGATTTGGTTTTTCCATACTCTTGCATAATGCGTTCACCACCAGGCTTTGATGTTAGGATTTTTTCAATCAACTATAGGTGGAATAAAATGTGCTTTCCGTTATTGTAAAACCATATGTAATGCTGAAAAAAAAGAGCTATCTAAAGAACACTTCCCATGGTGAAACAACATTCAGATTGGACTTAACAGCAATTTCCACCACTTACCGCTTTTGCCTCATAGTTTATGTGACATGGCCTTTTAGGCTGGCTTCCTTCGGCAGCAGCTACTTCTTCAACAGGGTCACACATCGTGAAATTCAGGATGACGGTGTCATCAGATGTACCCGAGCATGATGATGATTGAGAGGCACCTGTTCATTATGAAATTTGTACAAAACATAGAAACATATTACAAGAAACAGATATTTTTAAAACAATAAATGTTCTCATTCCGGCCTTTGAACTAAACAAACTAATTTGTGAATTGTCTGAATGAATACCAAGTCCTCCATTGCCCAGCATGATTCTGAAAGTTCCAGGTGACTCCTTCACTATTTCTTCAAAAACCTGTGTCTGACTGGTCATACACCTTAATGTCTGGCTGCCTGCTTTCTGGTATGTTGAATTTTAGACACGCTGTTTAAAAAAAATTAAATAAAAAAACATGCATTCCCTCACAAGAATCAAAGGTCATATTTAAGTTTGCCTCATGTATTCACAAAATGATGAAAGACAAGTATCTGCACCCGATTTTATGTAACTGAAAATATAAAGCACAGCAGAAATGATTATTGACCTAGCTAGATATCATAACATAATAGGTGCTGTATCATTGGGTGATATTGCTTTAACCTAATGACCCACCTTCTTTCAAGAAAGCATCGAATGTCAGCTCAGACAGCTTGACATATTTCTGCTCTTCCCCGAATTGAACACGCAACAGCATTTTGCCCCTGTTAACAAAAAAATATATATATTCAAAATCATAATTTAGGGCTGGTTCAACTAAGAATTATCTATCCATTTCTCTCAGTAGTGGCAATGCACTATGCATTACTTAGATGTTACACTGCAATTACAAAGAGTGGCTGAAGAAGACAAAGTTATGCTGGTTGAATATAACGTTAGGCTATTTTCTGCAGCAAATGGGTTAACGTTAACTTAGGCTAGTTAAAGTTTAGAGGCACCGCGTCCCACTAGCTACCAAATAACTGTGCCAAAGTTAGCTAGCTCATTAGCTATTTTAGTTCAAACAGTAACCCGTTAAAATGGTTAAGCCATGTTAAACAAACACATCATGCAATCAGTGATCTAGAGCTAGACCAACATCAGAATCATGCTAACATTACCAGTATAAAAAACCCAGATTAACGTTGAATGGGAAGCTAAAAAAATAGATATTAAATATTTTGTTGTTATATCGACCGAGCTAACGTTATTTTACACATAAATCATTCTGACCAAATCCATTCGTGAAAATATTGCAAGTAAGAAACACAGTTACCGATACAGATTAGCTGGTTAGTTGTATTATGACCTCAACTAATATCAGCACAACTCTAAAATTATGTAAAGTTAAAAAATACCGTTTGTGTGTTGACAACACAGGGATTATTACTTACCTAGCAATATCAGTGGCCTAACGTTACTCCAGAGCGATCTTTCTCCACCGACAAACGTGCCAATCTTCAGCACAACAGAGTGGCGGGTATTCATCACTGCTGTAGAGTTGAAATTGTCATGCGTTTCTGCAGATTTTTACACTCACTTTTAACTCCACTGATAGAGCAACTTTACTCTCCCAAATGTTGAAAATACTCTATTTGGGTTAAAATAACTTTACTCTGAAATATTAACACCCCATTTTTTACTGTGTAGCCATAATATTGCTTTCTCCATTGAAGAAGTCATCTTGTCTGAATCAGGAGAGAAATATGTACTGTTTACATGTAAATAGTCCAAAACCATTCTAAATAAATATTTTGGTGGATTTTGATGCGAGATGACAACAAGGGATGGACTTTGAAAGTCTTATTATGGATTATGGACTCATACTTTAGCCAGAAGCAACAATTTGAAGTTAAAAATGGATTTGTCTCTTACAAACACATGGCTTTTCACTTCATGAGATGTTAATTGATGGACTGGAGTGGTGGGGATTACTTGTGGATCATTGTGAGGTTTATTTCAGCTGTTTGGACTCTCAATCTGACGGCACCCATTCACTGCAGTGGATCCATTGGTGAGCAAGTGATGTAGTGCAAAATTTCTCCAGATCTGTTCTAACGAAGGAACAAACTCACTACATCTTGAATGGCCCGAGGGTTTGTACATTTTCAGCAATTTTTTGTTTTTTCTTTAATGTAAGTTTGGCAAAAACGGTACTTTTGTCTCGGCTGTTGATTTATAATAAACATAACAGATTTCAGTGTTGTTGTTTATTAGGTCACATTTACTGTTTAAACACCATTTTTGTAAATAAATACATTGACAAAGCCATATCATAAGGCTGGATGGGAGAGAAAACTTCCTTATGGGTTGTTTAATTCCATTAAAGAAAGGATGTTTGCCTGACGAAGGTCTTTGACCAAAACGTTGCCATAACTTTTTTGGATAAAAGGAGAATAACAGTGTGCAGATCTTTTTTCTATTATTTGTTTAATTGCATTGCAAGATTCTCTGGATTTGATGTGCAATCTTTGCATTATTCTTGCAACATACTGTAGCCTAGCCAGTGCTCACAATCATATGGCGTTCACATCACATTTAATGTGATGTATTTCTGACTGAAACAGGATTTTCAGAGAAAAATATTGACTTGATTTTATCCATGGGGTTTTGATTGGATTGTGAAAACAGGGCTGTGATATTATTGGTCCTCTCCATCAGTGGCTGTCACAGTCTCTGTCCTCTCCATTGGACCGGCACTATCTAGAGGATTGCACAGACCTGGAAAACAATAAATGAGTGTCTATCATCTTGAGATGATAAGCATCTGGTGCTAGATGTAATAATGAGATGATCTGGGGCCTTCATGCACTTGGCAGAATTTCACCCTAAAAGTATGTGAACGCACAGACGGCAGATTCTGATTTTGCACAAAGGGCTTATAAAACTGTACGCATGCTGAATCCAATATCCAGCATTAGACTGTGTGAATATGAAGCCTTCTCCTTCCCAAAGTGACCATTTTTTATTGTGCATGACCTCATCTGCAATTCTTTGTTGCCTAAACAGTGATTTTTTTGTATTTTTACAGAGCAATCAACCCTGTCTCTGACTCATTTCAGTTGTTTATGTGCAGCAAAATGTGAAAGGTGATATTTTAATGTGTGAAATTATCTTTTCAGATGGAACATTGTGTGAATTACATCAAGCTCTTTTATTTCCAGGGTTTCTATGGGTCTTAAAAAGTCTTATTTTGCCTTTCCACAAATGAAGGCCTATAAAATGTCTTCAATCGGAACAGAAAGTCAAAAATTCATAAAGTCATGCATTAAACGTTGCATGTACTGAAAAATATAAATAAATAAATAAAAAAACCTCCACATAATTTGTCATTTACAAATATCTAAACTTCCTTAAATCAAGACATTTATTTGAGATGCAAAATGAAGATAGTTGAGCTTTTTTTCTGAGAAATTGAACAAAACTAAGTGAGTTTGTTTAACTGAGTTAATAACAATACAATTAATATGTGGAAAGCAAGGCAAAATACTGAGAAAGAAGAACTTCATTGTTTTTGCAGTGTGATCAGAAAGTATACAGTAAGTCATTTCCATATTCTAGTGACTTTTTTTTTTTTTTTTCCGTCATTCAGGCTGTTGATATAACAACTCTCCTACATTTACATTCAGAGAACATATTGACATATTGAGTTTCCTTAAATTATCTTTATTCGGGCTTAAAAATTTCTTAGATTGACCTTCATAACATTCTAAAACTCTAGATTTCTGAAGGATGAACATAGGAGCTTGATTCCTCCTTTCTACATCTTGGCAAACAGAGGACAGGGAATTCTGATACCGAACCTGGAAACTGAGATATTCTAATGAGTTTTGGCTGCTGATGTTTTTACTCGTCAGATTTTGCGCACTCAACAGTTAATTAGTTTCATATTTAATGAAGTTTTAATTAGTTTTACGAAGCCACAAAATTATTCAGCCACAGCTATCTGCTGATTTATAAAGACAGTTACAAATGAGTTAACGTGTACTATAAATATGAGATTACTGCTCCCCTGCTGTGGTCAGAGAGGCATCTAATATTTCCCTCTGCTTAATCACCGACTTCACTTCACTTAAGGGAAAAGTGCTCCAGTTCTGAAGTGGCCTTAAATCATGTACGTTTGATGAAAGCTGATGTGTGTAATTTTTTCAGTGCTAAAATATTTTCTATAATTCAAGTTTAATATGCAGGGACAACTATAATTAAGCCATTTGTAGGTTGATTTCCCTGAAAAGTGTAACACTGTGGGGTGCTATCAAAGCCTTGTTTGAGCAACACGGACTCAACCAATGATTATTTTGGAGGCGGGACTATCTTTTATCGTCACCAATGACAGACAGCGGAGCGTTTTTTTCTCTTTCTCTCTCTTAGCTCTATAACTTTGATGCGGTTTGCGTCACATATTTTTTATTTATTTATTTATTTATTTTAAGTTGGCTATATCCATGTCCATGATTTTAGCTTAAGTGGTAGTATTTTTTAGTATGATGATTGCACTGTAAGAAAAGTCTGTAAAAATTGGGCCCAATGTACCATACTGTCTTTATATGAAGAGACTTTACATATTCATTTTTCACACCCATATTTTGAATTAATCATTGCATCGTGTTGTGTTAAGGGTTAAAAGAAATGCAGTTAACTTGAAAGTGTCCACATAAACATGCATGTTTAAAAACATTTTATATACTAAGGAATAAAGAGTGGGTTTATTGTATTTTTTTCTGCAGAACATTGGGGAAATACAAAATGTGGTTTCTATGGGAAAAATGCATTTTGCATAATTCTAAAATTCTGATCTGTTCAGAAACTTAGTGAGCTGCATCTTTAGACAATATTATAAGGAATCCTAATTGTGTTCCCTAAGGCCTTTCCAAAAGGCAAGCAGCATTTATTCTATATGTAGAATGCAATCCCACAATGTACTGCATTCAGTTTTGTACAGAAAACGGCTTTTAAAAAGTTTTATGAAATTATATATGGAATGCATGTATACAATATGTTTATTAGAGTGTCACATTGTTACTTCAGCCAGGTGAGTCTTCTGTGTGCTTTGAGTGATGTGCCATTTAACGAAATCAGTCGTACATGCTTATTTCTTCTGAGCAAAACAACCTTATTCATGATCGCCGGCTGTTTATTGCTTGCTATAAGTTACATAATTCACTCGCACAGCATCATGGGAGGTAGGAATATTGTTTTAGCGCTTCAGCTACATGCAATATGTGTTGCCTTCATGTGAGGGCATGGAATTAAAGATAGCAAGTGTTATTCAACAACAGTATGACCTCAGTTTGTAAGAAGAGTCTGACCTCTCTTGATAGGCCTGTTTTGGGGAGCAATTTCACACATAGGGTAATAATATTTCCTTCAAGATTGTATTGGTCCTTATCTCATGTCCGGGCAGTACATCCCCCTTCTGCGCTGGCAGAGTCACTGTGTTGCCCTCTCCTCACTGGCTCATCAGACTACAATAGCTCGTTAGTGAAATAGCCCTTATCTTCCTCCCGGAGGGACTTCAGGATGCGTTTAGTGTATCGTGTCTGACTGTAATTATGAGAAAAGGCCTCTCTCTTTACATTTAAAACTGTTAATTACAGTGCAACAGTCACAAAGGCACCCGCCTCTTAGTAATCTTTTCTTTTTATAAGTCCCTTCTGCAGACAGCTTATTCCTTAATGATCACTTTTCAAAACCCAGATTGGAGTTTGTTGACTGCACAGAGAGAATAACATCAAACGCTTGATATTGAAGTGCATAATTAAACAGTCCTTTGACCCTGGAGTGGAGCAGAAAATACAGTCTTGGGTTTCTCAAAGCACTAGAGAAATACCAGTAATTGTATCCTCTTCCTTAATGTCGTCATGCTAGATGTTATTGTAGAAGCCTGAGACCAGGACACTTTCTGAATAACATGGACATTAACACACATTCAGGCTCTGCTTCGGCATCTACTGACAGTGTTGCACACCATTCAAAGTTGAACTGAGAATGCATCTAAAATTACAACTGAATTGGCTGAATTTCAATTGAGTTATCAAACAGGGTGCAGAACTGCAATCTGAATTTGGATACCATCATAGATTGATATGCCATCTAGAATTTAGAATTTAGTTTATATTTAATAAACTATATTTTTAATAATATTAAACACATAAATATTCCATATATATATATATATATATATATATATATATATATATATATATATATTCAGTTATTAATTATGCATTTTAGTATTATAATGGATCTTCTCATCTGGGTTATTACGGAGCATTCTGGGATTGCCTTCTCCTCATAGGATACTCCACATAGGATTGGATACTTGTTTATTTTTGGATACATTTCTTGGATGGTTTAAGTACCAATGTGCAAAGCCCAACTAAAATGACCAGCTGGCAGGTCAACTAAGACCAGCAAACCAGCTTAGACTGGTTTAAGGTGTTTCTTTTTTTATTTTAGAGAAATATCTGCATATTAATTTACCAAAAATACCAAAAAATGAGTCTTAAAGCAGTATGATCATGCTTTGACAGTCTTTGGGTTGACTTTAATAATGTGCGGCATATGTAAGCAGTTCACTAGGCAGTTCCTAGAACTCACCTGTTAGTAAACGTTAGAGTGTTGGAGTGTTGCTGGAGTGAGACAAAACAGAAATGTTAACGCTTTCGAAAAAAAACAAAAAAAACAACTCACAACAGCCTGAATTTCTACCTGTGAAACTCCAGGAATTGAGTCCTGCAGGTTGAGGAAAGGTTACAGAGGTGATGACATCATCAGAACAAGGTAAACACATTCTTCAGAGCTCTTATTAAAGTCGAGGGCTGAAAGCAGCCGTGGAACATTCAGGGTTCTTTGAGCTTGACTCCTGACACAAGTCCCCCCTTAAGCAAAACCTGACAGGAACTGCCAAAATAACCAGTGCAAACTAATTACTTAGAATGCCCGTATTCCCATGCATTTAGCTAGGTTAAATATGCAATCGCTCACTGACTGCAGAAGAGGAAGCTGAGAGGGGCTGTGGGGATGCACATACTATTTGCCTGAAGTGTGGTTATTTTGGACCAAATTATTTTCTTGGTGAAGTGCAAAGGTGGAGTTTAGCAGAGTACATAGTGCATTAATTACTGCTGACTCATGCAGGACATCCAGTTCAATATTTTCTTATAATACAGGTCATATGCACTTGTACAAATCCCTATTTGAATAGACTGATACCTAATTGCACACCATTGCCTCTGGTTAACAAACCCATTTTCTTCACTTTGCAAAAAAAGGCCATGTATATGACTTTGTTTCTTTAGCCAAAGAGAAATTCCAAGATTTTTCTCCATCTAATGCAAGTGAACAGGGTTGTATTTCATACAAGAGGTCATGAACTACACCAAGCTGGGCTTAAGCAAACATTAGTAGTTTAAAAAGTATATATATACATACATACATACATACATACATACATATGTACTTATTTTTAAAATACACTTTGAATAAATAAGAATAACGGCATAACAGTGTGCGTTTTCCGAATGAGTGTATATAATTTACATTGTAGATCAAAACATCCAAGTATTGTCAATTTATGTTTACCACAGTCCTTGTTTTACACATAACTTGAAAAACCTGATTATAAAAACTGAAAAATTTATTTGTATATGTATATATGTATATATATGTTATGTTCTCTCAAACGTGTTGTTTGATAAGACGTTGAGTTAGTGTTCAGTGATGCATCGAGTTCGATTGTGCTGAAAGCATTTTGTCATGCCTGACCAATGTAGGTGTTCGTTTACTGGGGTCTGGGACGGGGAGTGAGAAAAGTAAAGTGAGACAACAAGTTGATGCTACTTGCTGTGTCAGTGTGATTCTTGTCAAACACAACATTTGGCGACGAGGATGGGATATCGCACTACCACCCCCTGCTCCTTTCCTGGCCCTACCCGGCGAGCCTCCGATTCCCTGGACTCGCTGGTTACAGTCCTTTGAGACTTTCATCTTGGCAGTGGGGCTGACTGACGTGAGCGCAGCCCGCAAAAAAGCGCTGTTACTGCATTGCTTGGGAAGCGAGGGTCAGCGTGTGCTGGGAGCGCTCGAGCCAGACACCGCAAGTGACTATGACACAGCCGTGGAACTACTGACAGCGCATTTTGCAGCCCCACAGAGCGCTCTCTTGCGACGGTTTTTGTTCCGTCAACGACACCAGCTGCCCGGTGAGTCTGTACAACAGTACGTAGCCAACTTGCGGGGATTGGCCAGCTCATGCAAGTTTGGTGCGTTGCAGAACGAAATGATTCGAGACCAGTTAATTGAACATACCAACGATTCAAAAGTGCGTGAAACTCTGCTGTTAGAACCGGATGATTTATCACTGTCCCGGGCAATCACGATTGCATTAAGAATAGAGAGTGCAGCGGCATGTGCGTCGGCTCTGACCAAACAGCAATCAATCGCGGACTGCCCGGCCCCCTCCCCCATGCCACCACTGATGTCACAACCCAGCCAGAACTATACATTAGCGGCAGCAGATTCCCCGGCAGTTATGCTACTGAGGCGCCAGCAGCGGTCTCAGCCACGCCCACAAGCACAAACCTCACGGCCCTGCGATAACTGTGGATCTTCATCTCATCTGTCTAGAGCACAGAACTGCCCAGCCCGTGGCCAGACGTGCCGCAACTGTGGTAAACGCAATCATTTTGCCTCAGTCTGCCGCTCTGCTCCAGCTGTGTCAGCCCAAGCACCCACTATTATTCACAATGTCTACTCTGGACCAGTCTCATTTAAAACATGTTCAGTGCGCTTAAATGATGTGTGTATCCCACTGCTTTTGGACACTGGTGCCAGTGTGTCTCTCCTGAATATGCAAACATACAGCACTTTTTTCGGAGCACTGCCACTTTCGGCACCCTCTGCTTCACTCTGTGGCTATGGCGACTCAAAGATTGACTTAGTGGGTTCACTGCAATTAACCGTTGGGTATGGCAAAAAGATGGTGCCCAAATTTACCTTCCATGTTGTCCGTCGCAGGGCCAACCTGATGGGTCTGGATTTGTTTTCGGCCCCAGTGTTGGCTCACTTCGATATCTCCAGCCCCACCTGGGTGACCTGCGATGCATCGGCTACAGCCATAGGAGCAGTGCTGTCACAAACACAGCAGGGCATTGAGAAGCCCATTGCCTTTGCGTCACGGGCCCTCAATCAGACAGAGCAGCGTTACTCAGTGGGGGAACGTGAAGCATTAGCCTGCATCTGGGCCTGCGAGAGGTGGCATCTGTATCTCTATGGCCGCGCCTTCACCCTAAGGAGAGATCACCAGGCCCTGACAGCGCTACTTTCCACAGCTGGGACAGGCCACAGGCCACTGAGGCTACACCGCTGGTCCGACCGTCTTCGCTAGTATAACTTTGACCTGAAGTTCACCCCGGGCAGAGACAATGTTGTGGCCGATCTACTGTCCTGCTCCGCTCCGCCACACCCCACCACACACATACATACTGACACGGATCAGGTGGAAAGGGACATTGTCCAGATGTTACACACACCCCTGCAGGCCGTTGTATCGTTACAAGAATTGAAGGAGGCATCGGAACAGGACCCGGTCCTTTCTCAGCTCAGAGTCTATATTCTGAATGGCTGGCCTCAGGAGGTACCAGAGGGGCTGGCAGCATTTTCCAGAATAAAGCAAGAGCTGTCCTGCTGGAACGACACCTGTGTGGCACGCGGCCTCTGCACAGTCATCCCCAGCACCCTACGTGCACGTGTCTTGGCGATGGCTCACGAAGGCCACCTGGGTATTGTGAAGTTGAAGCAGCGCTGCAGAGACCGGGTTTGGTGGCCAGGGATAGATAAAGACATCGAGGCCCTGGTAAAAGATTGTGCGGCTTGTCTCTTAAGCGGTAAAACTGGTCACCAGGTTCCCCCACCCTTACAACCCCTTGCTTGGCCATCGCAGCCCTGGGACCACCTGCAGCTGGACATTTGTGGTGAGATACAGGGAGTTCCTCATCACCAGCGCTTCCTAGTGGTTGTCTATGACCTGCATTCGAAATGGCCTGAGCTCATTGCCACTGGCTCCGTGACTTCTCAGGTCATAATTAACTTCCTGGACTCTCTGTTTTCTCGTTGGGGCCTTCCAAACACGATCACTACTGACAATGGCCCACAGTTAATCTCAGCTGAGTTCACAACATACCTCAAAAACAAAGGTATTCATCACATCCGCACGGCCTACTATCACCCCCAAGCTAATGGTGGCGTTGAAAGCTTCCATCAGTCCCTGAAAAACAGCCTCAGAGCACACTTGTTCCAGGGGTGGACCTTCTCACGGGCCATTCATCACACTTTGCTGCACTACAGGGCCACCCAACACTCTACGACGGGTGTCTCTCCAGCTTTCCTCATGCTTGGCCGTGAGCTCCACCTTCCCCTCGACAGGCTCAGCCCCGCACTACCTAAGGGCCCACTACCGAGAGTCAAGGCCTCCGTCAGCCGCCAGCAGGGAAGGATGAAGCAGAAATTTGATCTCTCGGCACGTGTTAAGGTCCCTGACATAAAGGCCGCAGATTGGGTCAGGGTTCGCAGGCCCCACAGAGATAACAAACTCGCTTCATATTGGTCTGCCCCTCTCCAAGTTACTCATCAGCTGGGCCCAGTCACCTTCTTGCTCAGCAATGGCACACGGTGGCACGCAAGCCGCCTCCGCAAAGTGCCGCCCCCGGCACATACAACAGGCATCACGCCTCAAGCCACACCCCCAGCTTGGTAGGACACCCCAGCACTTCAGCTGACACCTCAGATAGCTCCAGCACAGGCTCCAGACATGCCTATCAACCTGCCAGCTGAGATTTCTGCCTGTCCATCACAGGCTGCCCAGCCTTATCCCCTTGTTTATCCACGGCCTGTCCGCATTCGTTCTCGCCCAGGGCACTTACAGGACTTTGTGTCAACATTTCATGTGTGAAACCCTGTAGGAGGGGGGGAAATGTTATGTTCTCTCAAACGTGTTGTTTGATAAGACGTTGAGTTAGTGTTCAGTGATGCATCGAGTTCGATTGTGCTGAAAGCATTTTGTCATGCCTGACCAATGTAGGTGTTCGTTTACTGGGGTCTGGGACAGGGAGTGAGAAAAGTAAAGTGAGACAACAAGTTGATGCTACTTGCTGTGTCAGTGTGATTCTTGTCAAACACAACAATATACACATACATACATATATATATATATATATATATGCCAAAGATACATTGTAAGGGTCAAAATGATCAATTTTTCATTTATGCCAAAAATCATTAGGATATTAAGTAAATATGATGTTCCATAACAATATTTAGTAAATTTCCTACTGTAAATATATCAAAACTTCATTTTTGTTTAGTAATATAACTCATGGCATTCACTGTTCTTGTGCAGATGGTTATCAAACAGCGTTGCATTGCTGCAGGCTCCACCTTCTAGATTGAGGATGAATTGCCTGTATTTGTTGTAAGGCCTTATGCACCGAACCGAGATGTCCGTACTGTGATGGTTCGGTACGAATACATGTACCATGCCACCCCTAATATATATATAATTTTCCTGAAAATGACTGGTTGTTTCATTAGAGAAGACTGTTATTTTTCCGCAGAAGCTGCCTAAATATGGATTTTATACTGACAAAAATGGTTTACGTTGCAACTCCTGAAATGTTTTCCTAAACCTTAATTTTTCTTTTTCTTTTATTTTCTTCCTTTTCTTCTTGTTCTATCATCATAAATAAGATTTGCATTTGTTAGCGAGTAAACTTCATTTTTTAAACACTTATATCGCATCACAACACCAGTCACATGAATTATTTGTATGTTATGAGAAATTGTCTAAATGTGTTTGTTGCCTAGAAGCAAGATTGTATGACAGCAGAATGCATATCCTGCGCAGCCACTATAGAGAAATGTGCAGTGTTCAGTGTTTATATTTTGATTTTATTTGTATTTTTACTCATGCATTATTGAAGTGCCTTACTTTTTATTTTTAATGATATTTAAGTTGAAAAAAAAGCTAGGGGGCATTTCTAGTAGCCAATATGTAATCTGATTATTCAATTTTTATGAAATTTCTTTGTGTATATTCCAAATATAAACTGCACAGTATATTCAGTATTTTTCCCCCATAATGTAAGCAATAAATGGCTCTATTCTTCTGGCACACCATAAATGTATAAATGACATGTGTGACTTGATTGTTCAGTATTCTGCGGATGATTAAAACTGTTACCTGTTGGCATGAATATTCTTTATTTTAATGGCTCTTTTTTTTGTTTTTAGACTTCAATGGTTGGTAACTAAGTAGTGAGAGAGTGTTCTAGTTTAGGGTCAAGGTTGGACTTTGGATCAAAGAACAGTATTAATAGCACAGTTTTTCATAAAATCTCTATACTAAAAATGTTGTTTCTATCTTTGCAGACTTTTAACAGTAAATAGGACAGAATGAAAGGAAACAGACTGTTCAGACGGTGATTAGGTGGTGTTTTAGCCCAATGTTATGATGACAAAAGTTCACTTATATCCCAGACAACCGAAAAATGCTTGCAGTAAAGCATATGTTTTTTACTGGCACACACTGTAGGTTGTGAAAACACTAAGGCAAAACCTAGGGAACTCATTTGTAATGACAACATGCTTGTGCAGACATCTGTAAGATAAATGACTCAGGAAATAAATAAAAAAAGAGGACTGCCATGCTTTGTTTGCTGTGACTGGACTACAAATTCACCATTTACAACATTAGACACCTATACCTGTGTTATGCAATGCTTTTTTACATTATTTATGTATTTATTTGGTAATGTAATGGAACAATTCTAGTGGAATATCCATATTGTTGACTATAAGAATAAAAATTACAATTTGTAAATGCTATCATTAGCTGATACAGTGTATTATTGTCTGCTGTGTTAGTATAGTTTCAAGAGTAGTTTATAGTCTTTTGGAAACTATTCTAAACTATTCTCTTTTTTTTTACTATGTTTTATTTACTTTTATTTGTGTTACAGAAATAAGTGACGCTTCAAATCATGCAAAGTGAGAAGTGGTGTTTTTACAGACTTTTACATGTCACTCCAGACTACAGTTCCCATGATCCATTGCACTGATTGCACACACACACAGCTGGATGCACAATTACAGATACACAGCTGAATCCACTCAGACACACTTTATAAGTCTTGGACTTCATCTTTCAGATCGCCGAGTATTGTCTAGCGCAGGGGTGCCCAAGCCTGCTCTTGGCAATCAACTGTCTTGCAAAGTTCAGCTCCAACTCTAGTCTAAGTCTAGTCATTTCGTGTTGCCTTGTTGTTTCCTGTTTCCTGATCTCCTGCCTGTGTATCTTGGATTAACCCTTTGCCTGCTCTTTCGGACTCTGTTTGCACCTCACTTGGACTGTTGCTTGTGTACCTGGATTAACTCGTTGCCTTGCCATATTGGATATTGTTCGCTGATCGAAGACCCACCCTTGTCCTAGGATTACTCTTTGTCTTGCCTGTGTTGTACCTTTTTGCCATTATTGAATCCATGCCTGTTTCATGATCACGTCTCTTAATAAAGCTTTGCACATGGATCTGTACATCTCGTCGGCTCCATAACAGTAAAAAAAAAATTCTTAGGAGCCATTCACACATTTTTGCATTCCACAGCCTTTTCATTATTTGTTCTGTGTAAACGTCCTACAGTAGGTGGACGCCTTTGACCATTGCATCGACATATTGGGTCTTTTGCAGCATCTCCAATTTTCTATATAAATATTTTTAAATGCAAATCTTTTTCATTTTTAAACACAATAAATAAATGAGTTTTTGGTTTCCAGTGGAATGCTTTTCTGTTGTTTTTCTGTGAATATGCACTAGTGGATCATTAAAACAACTGCAAATTTTAAAAACTCTAGATTCCATTCTATTGGCCTGTCTCGCATTTTAAAATTAAAGTTTTCAGATGAGTTTTTACATTCCACTGTGCTGCTTTTCCATTGCTTTTCTGTGGAAATCTGCACTTGGATTTGTGTCTTGCAGTGACCTAAAAATACAACAATCAAGTTAAAACAAGTTAAACTTTTTTTTTTTTTTAAATGTGTCTCTAGCCTTTGCATTTTTTCAGTCTACTGCCCTATGTCTCAGATTCCACTGAGCTGCTTTTCCATTGTATTTCTATGAAAACATGCATTAGATGTATATGTTTCACCACTGCATTTGTGCAGCAATTAAGTTAAAATAAATAAATGAATAACTTTTTGGCCTTTTTTCATTCAACTCTCCTGTCTTGCGTTTTTAAATAATAAAAAAAACATGTTCAAAAAAGTTTTTGCACTCACACTGTTCTTGCATTGCTTTGCCTTTGTTGTTATGGACCAGACAAACATTCAGGACCATTGCGTTTCCGACTTTTGCAGTGTCTCACAGTGTTGAGTAAAAACATGGCACTCATGTTAAAATAACTTCAACTTAAAAAATAAATAAATAAGTGTCTCTATAGGCATTGCATTTTTCTTGTGTTTTTAAATGCAAAATCATGTTGAATTTTTTTTTGTATTGCACTGCACTGCTTTTCTATGTAAACTTGCCTTAGACAAATGTCTTTGACCATTGTTCTCATCTTTCCAGTGTCTCACAATTTTGAATGAAAAAAACACATTCTTTTGAATGGCCCCTTTAGACTTACATATCAAGTCGTATGTAGAGACCATAAAATTTGCATAGACTAAAAAGCCGCAAATGCAGTTCTTCCATCTTTGCTAGTGCATGGCATTCACACAGTTACGTTATCTAAGTTAATTCCCATTTTATTAAATACAACAGGCTTGCAATTTTAACATTCAGCTGTGTTTTCTATGCAGTGCACATCCATATTACAATTTGGTGTATTAAAATCTGCTTTGGTGCAAGAACATGTCCATCACAGAGTATCTCTAGCGCTCCGCAACAAGCCACCACTCAAAGTGAGTGGTCCCATGGGAATCAGATACCGTCAGCTCAAATCCGGCTACACCAGGATGCCAATTACCTCTAGTGCACACAGCCGAACAAAGACACATATCGATCAGTTAACAGTTAACAACATTTAAGATGTCAGATGTAGCTGGAGCTTCCCCCGGGGCTTCCATTAATGACTGTGTTTTTTCTTGGACTGTTTATTCATTGGTTAGTGTCCCAGCATGAGGACATTGTGCATGTTCTTTGGTAAGTGGCGTAGGTTAGCAACACAATCAATAAGACGGAGGATTTGATCCTAAGAGCCTCTTCTGTTTCTCTCGAGAAAATCAAATTGGATTCAGAGAGTCGGGGTATTGAGATCTGATCAAATCTCTCGGCATGCTGCTCTTCTCATTGATCGGATTCTCGAGGTGCTCGGACCGGATGTCATCCCATTAGGAAGAGGAAAAACACAGATTCTTTGGTGGCGGAAACTGAGAAATATGAGCTCGAGACCTTTAGCGTGATAAAAGCGATGCGTGTCTTTCTTGTTGTCATTCTTCGAGTGCATTCTTTCATTTCTGCTGTTCTCATCTCCAGGAGACATAACAATGGGCTGTGTTTAATTAAGCCCTGTGCTACGATGTCAATGCACTGAGATCCAAGACAGCGAACTGCACAACAGTGGCGTTTATCCTGACATCCCCTGTAGAAACAAAACGAGGCGTTGTGCTAGAAACAAACTATGTACACTGAGATGCATAAGGTTTCATTAAACTTCTCAGTGATGTGCCCTCTCATGTATACTTGCAGGCTGCAGGCTAATCAACTGAACGCACGTCCAACAAATACATGGAGGGAGCTCACGTCTGATACAAGTGATGCCTTCATCTCTCAACACATCTTAGCTATGGAGACCTTCCTACATCGCGATAAAAGAAAAACATTTGGTCGACAATGAGACTAAAATAGTTTTGTTTGATGCAATAAACTGTACTACTACTAGTACTTTATATATATAGTGACTAGCTACCCATTTAAACATATTTTTGGATTCCACTGAGCTTCTAATTTCATTGCATTTCTTTGTAATCATGTGCTATATTATGTCTTTGGTCATTGCATCCACATCTCACTGTGTTCAAAGTAAACCACTCAAGTAAAAATACGTTCAACTAAAAAAAAAAAAAAAATGTCTCTAGACATTGCATTTCTTTCCATTCCACTGCCCTGTGTCCCATTTTGTAATAGTAAAATATAATTTATTTTGCTGGCCTATTCATTTAAATATTGTGAATGTGCATGCACTTAAATTGCTACCTAAATCAGTGTCGATAGCCTCGTGGGCAGCATGTCGACATGTAGCGCTGTTGCACTTTGGGCGTCCCGTGTTCGAGTCCTGGCTCGTGGACCTTTCCCGATCCCGTCCCCCCTCTCTCTCCCACTACTCTCCTATCAATAAAAGGCAAAAACACCAAAAAAGGCTAATTTGACATTAGCTCATTTTGAAGGATTCCATCACTTTACCCAAGATTAACTTTAAAATGTTGAAATGGAATAAAACTGTGATAATTTATTCAATTCTTTTTACTTTTCTTTTTATTTTGTCTGACAGCTGAAACTATAAAATGGGACAAAACACCATAAAATGATCACAAATGTAATTCAACTCTTCTATTTGTGCATTACATTCCAAGTTCCAAATGCCTCTTTCTTGTGCTCAGAAAGAAAGTCACTCGTGTTTGGAACAACATGAAATTGAGTAAAATTACATGCAGTCCTTTAGTAGTAACTGAATAGTAATGCCACAAATAAATACAGGCTTCTAATATTTCTGATACATTCTGTCCTTCAGTGCATTGATGCAGTTTTTTGCTGGTATGTTTTCATGTCATCTTCTCTGTCTCTCACAAACTCTTTATCTTCCTCCCTGCCTCTTTCTTTTTCTCCATGCATGACTCATCTACTCTCTTTTAACTTCTTCACTCTGCGTCTGAGGTTAGTAGGGGTGTGTAATTAGGGCTGTACCCGGGGGACGCCTGCATTCCAGCCTCTAATGAGAGAACTGGAGTCGGGCTTCATTAGGGCTCGCTGTCACGCCTCTGCCCACGGTCCGCCCACTTTCTCAGCCCGCGCTGCCTGTCCGAGACTTCACAATCAACCCGTGCCGGTCTATGTGTCCCTCGGGCCGTCAATACAGATGTGAACGCTCCACGTTAATGTTCATACGCTGAGCCTCGGGGTGATTGCGTGGCTGTGATTTGTAGGTTAAGAAAGAGCAAAATGCCTTTCAGAGGTAAGTGAGGTGGTAAAGCGGCAGTGTATCACAGCGGTTTTGTTTACACCATATGTTTAGGATCTCATGAGTGACTGAACTTCTAAATAAAACGCATCAGTTTATGAGCTGTTTTCGGGAGGGGAGTCTCAGTGGAGATAAGAGCGCTGTAATATTTTAGGGCAATGTGTGATTTTAGATTAAAATTATCCTCATTAAAATCTTCCCCCTGGTTAGAAAACCAAAGGAAAGAAATTTAGTGTCAAAATTTGTAGTAATATGTCACTTCACACTAGTGAGCGTCTACCTAACGCAGCCTGTGGCGGGAAATGTTTATTGCTTTCTTCAATTGAAGTTTGTCTGTGATCTTAACCGACGCTCAGAAAACTCTGCCATTGGGCTCCTCGCTTCAGATTACATAATACTTTACTGGCGGGAACTTTCTGTGAGAAGAGACTAGAAATCTATACTTCTAGACACAGAGTTTGTATCTATCCATTTATTTGAAAGAGTAGAGACACTTTACAAGGTCATGTTTCAAGTGATACTGAATTCAGAAGGAATAAGTTGAATACATCAGAATTATGGTAGAACAATATATGTTTTCAAATGGTTATTTCTTCAAATATCGCATGCTTTTTCATAGCTCAGGAGACTTGGGATAGTTCACCCCAAAATGAAAAACTGTTCATCATTTCCTCACCCTCATGGCACTCCAAACTTTTGACTTTCTTTGGGGGAGACTAAAGATATTTTGAGGAACAAAAGGGTATAAAGTAACATTGGACCCCATTGACTTTAACTGTATGGGAAAAAACACACACACACACAAAAGCTCTTAGACATTTTTAGCCATTTTTGTGTAAACTATCCCTTTACCTGAGTCCCAGTTTTCCATGCAAGTATCAATTTGAATGTTTACAGAACATTTTAAAAGGTTTCCCCAACACCAAAAAGATTTTCCTTTTATAAGAAAGTTATACTTCATCAAGGATGCCTTAAATTGATCAAACGTGACAGTAAAAGCAAGGCAAGTTAATTTATATAGCACATTTCATACACAATGGTAATTCAAAGTGCTTTACATAAAAGGAAGTAACATAATCATTAAAAAAATAAATAATAATAATCACAACAATAAAAACAGAAATTTAAAAACGTTTAAAAACGTTTAAAATGATTTTAAAATTTATTTTAATTTAATTTGAAAAAGTAAAGACATTTATGATGTTACATAATATTTGTCTTTCAAACAAATGCTGACATTTTCAACATTGATAATAAGAAATGTTTTTTGAGCACCAAATCAGCAATCATCTGAATGATTTCTGAAGGATCATGTGGCACTGAAGACTAGAGTAATGATGCTGAAAATACAACTTTGCATCACAGGAATAAATTACATTTTAAAATGTATTACAATAGAAAACGTCTCTAGGTTACGTATGTAACCCTTGTTCCCTGAAGGAGGGAATGGAGACGTCACGTCGGTGACCGACGAACTGGGATCTCGCTTAGAGAGACCAATCCACTTCGAGTGTAGCTAAACGAGCCAATGCACATTGGCATGCGATTATTGCATCCAGCTGCCGCTGATCACAGTGTGAGTATAAGTAGGCAGCAGGTGCAGCGCATATTCAGGTTTTCGCTGAGGAGCTGAGCCGGTGACCCGGCCGCTCAGTGGTGGTACAGCATTGGGATCCCTACCAAAGGGCCACGGATACTGCCCCTTCCAGTGTCCTGTGGAAGCCTCCTTCGCCCCTACTTTTAGGCGCAGGTCAGGGCTTACCACAAGAAGACCAGTTACTGTTGCTAGGGCGCTACCCACTCAGTAAGACTGAATAACACTGGGAAACGTACACGTTCACTTGGAACCGGAACAGGTTATTTTCACCTGTGAGGCCCAAAATGGGGGGCGAAGGTTAACAGGTTAACTAACCGCTCCACCGGGGGGACCCCCGTATACCCCCTAGCTGCACCACCCGGAGAGCGGGCCCTGGATCTGATGGGAAACGAAGAAGATATGGTCTCGCCCATCTTCATTCCGTCCACCTGATCCATCTGCGATTCCCATGAGCGCAGCCGCCACTCCACCTCATCGAGCTCCCTCTAGAGCTGACCCTGCGTGCTCTGCTCTCAAGCAGACCACACACGGACTGTGTGTATACCCAGCAGTGAAGAACATACAGCCTGTAATGCGATCTGCTCTCGCCCAAGTGCTAGGTTTTCTCTGCATTTTTAGACATTGTGGAGCTTATTTCAAGTGATTGTGTAGGGACAAACAACACTAAATAAGACTCACAACACAGATCGGCAGACACACACAGAGTAGCGGTTGCTGAATGACAAAAGCTGACGCCGGTTCCACCGCATGTGCTTTTATGCTTCCTGGTCATTATGTCACCCGCCCGTGACGTCTTGCCCATCCATTATGTCATTATGTCATTTATGCTTCCGTGACGTCTCGCCCATCCATTGGACAGATTACACTTGTATCAGAGCGCGGTCATGCTGGAGGCGTTCCCCTAGCGTTCTCGGACGCAGCTCGATTTTTATTTTAAATTGTAACAATATTTCACAATGTTACTGTTCTTACTGTATTTTTGATCACATTAATGCAACCTTGTTGAGAATAAGAGACTTCCTTCAAAAACATAAAAAATTGGGCAAATTCTAAACTTTTGAATGGTAGTGTACAGTAAGAGTTTACGGCAATAAAATGCATGTGCATGGTTTAGTGCTGATAATTGGGTTTTGGGAAATGTTTGAGTTCCTACTGATATTGTTGAGTTTCTGAAACTCTAAAGGTGACGTGAGATTACTGGCTTCTTTTTCTCTGGCGAAACATCTGAGAAGCAGGAGGTCTAATATTGAGGTTTTAATATTGTGGTTTAGCAACTGAGATATTAAAGGTTTACTTTGATTTTTCTTTCCTACAGTATATGTTACAACTAAAGCACAGGATCACAAATAATTGAAGATGTTTAGAGGGAAAACAAAATTTGACAGAAGCGAGGGTGTTGAATACTATTTCTTCAAAGTAGCATTGACAGCGAATGCTGAGGTTTAGATCTAACAGCTTTTATAAGCTGAAGAAGTGCAAACAACCCATTAGATGACTACAACAGAAAAACACAGACGGACTCACCCTGTCCACATCTCATTAAACTGTGAAAGAGACACAAAAACAAATTAATTGAAGAACAGACGGAAAGGGAACGCAAAGTGTGCGAACGGATGAGTGAGAGTGAGAGGGATATGTAAATGAAGGGAACTGAATTGTAATTCTAGTCAACCGCAAATTCGGTTCTCCGTTAGCCCCTGTCACCCTCCATTCTTTCTCACTACAGCTCTGTTCCAAAACTGCAGCGCTGTTTGCTCCCTACATAGACAGCCACCTTTTAAGGCAGCATCCTACCTGCTAATGGCACACAGATGGCTTGACTCAAAGTGGTTTCCAATACAGTTTAGCATTGGCATGTTGCTAAGCTAGATTCATAACACACACAACCATTGGGTGAAATTCTAAATGCTTTTCTAAATGCTACACATGTGACCTGCAACACAATTTTGAGTCACAAACCAAGCACTGAAGTAAACATAACAATATTTTTGTTTCTATACCAATCTTTTGCTAATCTAATTCTTTTTTATTTTAATTTTTTTATATACCAAAATCATTTCAATGTTGGCTGAGACATTTATTTTTATTGTAGTGGATCTTTTGGTTACACTTTATTTTAAGGTGTCCTTGTTACAGTGTAATTATCCATTCAAGTAATATTAATTAACTACATGTACTTACTATATGGTTAGGGTTAGGATTAGGGTTTGGCTTAGGGTTACTTGCATGTAATTATGCATCATTTATTGTTATTATAATAGTAAAAATATAAACTTTTTTTTTTTTAAGTTGGAAATAAAACAGATTATTGAAGTATGCTTTACAAGAAAACAACAACAACAAAAACTGTAAGTCTCTCTTAAAGACATTTTGTTGTAATTATTTATGAAATGTACTAGCAATTTATAAATGCAAAAAAAAAAAATCAGTGTAGCGACGTTGTTTTTCTAAACTAAAATTACAACTATTAAAACTGTTTTCAGTAGTTAAAATAAAGTTGAAATAAAATAAATTAAATATTAGATTAAAAAAATTTGAAAATTTGATTTTTTTTCTTGGCAGTTAACTGAAATAAAAATAAATGTAAGATGAAGTACTAAAATTACTAAAACTAAAATAAAATGACAAAACCACATTAAATTACTAAACTAAAATTAAAATTAAAACTAAAAATATAAAAATGAATGCTAACTGAAAAAAATAAAATATACTAAATGCTATATAAATTAATGAATGATTCATTCATTCGTATGTTATTCTTATTTTCTGAATATTTTCTATATGGATATTTATTTGGAAGTTATGCAATTTTATATTTACATCCATTTAAAACATTAATGCACATATTTAAATTAATTTAAATATAAAATTGCATCACTGCCAAATGTTAATGGTCAATTTTTGTATTATGTTTCTAATGAACAGATAGCAATTTCCAACTGGAGTTAAAAAACAACAACATTAAATTCTGAATGAAATGAATGATAATGAATTTTAATGTCGAGTCATTGTTATTTTTAGTTGGACAGAGGTGATTCTTTCTGAAACTTTACAAAGAACTCCATCAGAAAAGCAGGAAACAGATGGAGGAAGAACTGAGCGAGAGGTGTAGGATTGTTTGTCAGTATGGGTATGTTCACCTGCGGGTGTAACAATGGGTGGCACGGGCCGGGACACACGCAAACCGAAAGGTTTGAATATTTATGAGAGGTGTTGGGAGAAAGAGAAGATGCCGAGAGAAAGAAAGTGAGGTAGACAGCTGTCTTCTCTCCTTTCCTGAGACATTTGTGGACTTAACAGAGCAGGGGTGACAGTCTCTGGAACACGCGACAGGAGGCGACTACTGACCGCCGCGCTCTGGAACAGTGCCAAACCAATGCTGACAAGCAACTGCTTTAAACTTATTTTGATGTTTAGTGAAGTCAATCCCATGAGAATGTTTCTTTAATATCTTAATCGTTTCTCCTACACAGCAATGAGATGAACTGGAGAGCAAATGTAGGCTAATCAGGCACGATGCAACAAGTTTCCACTGACTGCTTCATGGTGTGACACAATCACAGCCAATCAGAACATATCTGATGTTTAATAGAGAGTTATGAGGAGCTTGATTTTCAACCAATGAGATTTCCTGGTGCGCGGGGCTACCCAGTGAGATTGACAGGATGTCCTGTCACTGCTGGTAAGGTCAACAGTTCTTTTCAATTTCTAACATTGTGGCTGTTGAGAACACACTTCTGCAGCCTTATTATAGTATCACTGAGATACTATTATAGCATTATAAAAATATCTTTCCAATTTTGTTTTTATGTTTTCCTTTTTCATTTAGGTTTTCAGATTTTTTTTGTATTGTCTATATGTAATTTTATATATAATGTAATTTTTTTATTTCAGTTTGAGTACAAGTTAAACTAAATAAATAAATAAATTACATTTTATTTTTTAAATGGTTAATTATGAATTTTTTTTATTTTATTTTATTTGTTTAGTTTTATTATTATTATTTTAGTTAACCTGGTTAAAAAAATTCAAATTGTGTTCTTACCGAGATAACAACATCTACAGTCAAAAATCTGAGATCTTGATATGATTTTTTTTTCCAAATGCTTTCAAGACCAAATTATTGTCATTACAGCTGTATATCAACAATAACTTTGTCTATTTTTACTTTTACCTAAATAATTTAAAAAGAAACATCTGACATGAAGTCAATATTTATATATTTAAGTTATATTTAATTTAAAATTGAGCAATCACTCATCAATAAAATGTTGATGGGGTAAATGCACCAAACTTAACTTTTGCACATTATATTATTATTATATTATTATATAATATTTTGAGATACTGATTTTTGATTTTCATGAGCTGTAAGCTCTAATCATCAAAATTAAAACAAAAAAACTTTTGAAATGTTTTACTTTACATGTAATGAATCTAAAATATATGAAAGTTTCACTTTTTGAAATAACTTACAAGAAAAACATGAACTTTTTCACAACATTCTAATTTATTGAGATGCACCTGTTTTTGAATCTTAACTGTAATTTTTTTAATCATGTTTCTAATGAACAGATACCAATTTTGTATTAAAATGTATTTAAATATTTAAAATCTGAACTGTCAATTTTTTTAAATCATGTTTTTAATGAACAGATACCATTTTTTTTTTAATGGAATTTAATCATTTAAAAATTGACCTTAACTGACCATAAAAACTAACATTGAAAAGTCAATGTAGATGTAGAATACACTGAATAGAAAACAGAGACTGAGTTTGCTTTGAAGAAACTGTATGTAACAGGGTTTTTTTTTTCCTGAATGAAATATAATTCAACATACAGAAAATGGCCCAAATAATATTGCCTCGCATATTTACAAAGTTTTAAACAAACTTTAGTCAAATTTGAACTTGTAAAAATCAGACCATCCTAGTTTCTGCAGTGCTGGAAGTTTGTCAGCGTTGTGTGCAAGCACGTGTGTGTCTATGCGCTCGCGTACGTGTGTGTGAGTGTTCCCTGCTGTTTTGAACACCCCAGATGCAGTAACACACTTCAGAAATGAGAGCGTTGTGTTCCTTCTGGTTGGAGAGGAGGCAGCCTGGGAAAGCCAGCAGCATCTGGACAATGCAGTCTCTGGGGTGCACTGCCTAGCAACACCCCCCCCCCAACCAGCACCACGGTAACGAGCATCCCAAATGCAGAGTGACCAGGAATAATGGTGCCCTGTGCAGATGGCCATAGAGACTGATATAAATAGGACGCGGGATAGGAAACAGCATCGACATTCCGTGAGTGTATATCGCGCAGCATATGTGTGAGAGCATAAAGATGTGCTGTGGACCATGGGAACTGTACAGCTGTCACATTCCCTTTTTACACAAAGACCACAGAACTGTTTCATCCTCAAGAGAGCCTTCTCCGATCCGACAGACACATCTTAAAACAAATGCACACAGCCGTGGAGTCATTAAAGAGGCTTTTTTGGTGAGATCCCCATTAGCACAAGCATCTGCATGCACACCTGTCCTCCATACGCTGGTGGAACATAAAAGCAAATTAAAAGCGTTTCACCATTTCATGTACAGTAACCCCAAAAAATGTATTCGGACACTTAAGCCACACTTAATGTCTCAGTTAAGTATCCACAGATATAGCTCATCACATCTAACTAACTATGAACATGATACAGTAACATTTGACAACCACAAACCATCATAATATCATCATTTCAAACAGTACACACAACTGTTTTTGATTTGGCATAAAAAGATTTATGTATTACCGTAATGATAAAGACATATTAGTATAATTAATACTGTTTATTTATTTAAGGTATTGTGTCTTACAGGTGTGGTTATAAATGTGTATGATATAAACATGAGTATAAGTTCATTTTCTTTGTGGAAATGCAAAATTATTTATTGATCTATGTATTGTTAATTTATTTATTGTTTATTTTTCTTGTTATGGTACTATTGATTTGTTTATTTATATATTTTGGGGAAAAATGAAATGTAAAGAAAACAGAAATACGGAAATATCACTTAAAACATAACTTTTTAAAATAAATGTTTATTGTATAGTGAAATATGAAATTAACTGAATGGGAACACATAATAAAATATAAAAAGATTTTGAAATAAGTCTCTCATATTCATTTATTTGATCAAAAATACAATAAAAACAGTAATATTGTGAAACATTATAATGTTTTCCATTGCAATATTATATTATTCCTGTGATCAAAGCTGAATTGTCAGCTTCATTAATCAAGTCTTCAGCACATGATCCTTCAGAAATCATTCTAATATGCTGATTTGCTGCTCAAAATTCATTTCTTATAATTACAGATGTTGAAAACAGTTGTGCTGCTTAATATTTTTGTGTAAACCATGATAATCCTCCCCCCCCCCATGATTATTTGATGAATAGAAAGTTAAACAGAACAGCAATTATTTCAAATCTTGTGAATCTTAACATTTTAATTATCTTCACTGTCACTTCTGATCAATTTAATGCATCTCTTGCTGAATAAAATTGTAAGCTGCTTTAAAAAAATAAGGGAAAAAAATCATACTAACCCCAAACCTTTGATCAAAACTATACATAAATGTTTATGTTTTAAATTTAAATGTTTTATAATTTTAACAAACTTCTTGTGTGTGTGTGTGTGTGTGTGTGTGTGTGTGTGTGTGTGAAATATTTCATTTGAAAAGTGTGTATTGGCTGACATTCTTTAAAATAAGTGCCATTTGGTCAGATATTTTGTCAATGCAATGACATTCAGACATTTTTAAGTGTGGCTTAATTGTCCGATTACCCTTATTTATAGCTTCCAATCTAATCAGACAGTCGTCATTAAAGTTAAAAAGGGACGGAAGCAGAGAGTTAAATTGGCCCCTAATGAGGCATTGCCTTAAATTTAGTGCACAGCAAAAACTGTGCTGTTAAAAAGTAATTGGTGTGATATAGTCCATATGGAGTTTTGCTTCCTTATGCCAACTAACGTATTATTAGTGAATGTTCATTTAACACTTTTAACCTGGTGTTGATTGTTTTCCTTAAAGAGCAGTTATTAAGTTGTTGTTTTAGGGTACAAGAGAGCTAAAGTTGCTATTTAAGGATTTTTAATGATTGCAAAGTGTATTATGATGGAAAAAAATGTATATCTTAGTTTTATTTGCAGGCAGCCAGAGAGGCCTCGCTATAGTGACTCTGCCGGACGTGTTCAGAGGTTGAATAGACCATCGCTGTGTGGAAACATCTCTTGTTTGCTGTCTAAATAGATCTGATGACTCAGTACTGTACAGATCCATGCAGGTGTGCTCTTTTGTCATGTACAGCACACTGTGCATAAAAATATGTTGCATGTCCCACTTAACCACGATCACAATGATAATCCATCTGTGGTTTTCCCAACATTATGAGGGGAAAAAAAAATAAAACACTGCAAAATGGAAAGCTTATACTTTGCAGTCTTTATTTTTAGTGACCTGCTGATATCAAAGTTTTTACACTGAAAAAGAAAATCTTTGTTTCCAGAAAATAAAAATGCAAAGTAATCACGTCATGCATCATATTTGCTAAATGATATCCAATGCTTCTTTCATGCTCATTTTGGGGTGCTGATTCCAAAATTAGTTGCTGTTTTGCCCTAGCATGTTACACTTTCTCACAAAATATGATTGTATAGCATTTTTGCCTTTGAAAACTATTTGTCAGGTGAATGTGTGTTGTATTATCCCTTAATTACCAAAAGAACTGTCATAAAGACATGATTCCTGTTTTCCTATGAAACAGGTTACAGCTACTGGTTTCATACTCAGCCCATTTTCATATGTATCATTCTGAACACATCACAACCTTGAAATCTGGATAACATTCTTCCTGATTTCATGTTTAGAATTATGGCCAATGACAGAAGAAAATGCAAACATGACCCAGATGCATCCCAATTAATGTATATAATTTGAAAAATCATTCTTATTTTGTGAAAGGACTGCACGTGATGGACTTCATATTTTTGAACTAAACAAGAATTAATTTTTCAGGGTAAAATTTTATGACTTTTACTCTGCATAATCTTCCTTTTCCTAGTTTCTAGTACTGCCAGTGTCACATTTCTGGATGGCAATATGCATATGTAAATTATATGCAGATAAGGTAATGCATAGTAAAAAAAAAAGTGTTGTAAGAACTGTGCATGATTATTTAATTACAAACCATGAAATAGTTTATAATTTTTTCAAATCTATATGAGATCCCAAGTCTTTCATTCTTAGACCAGTACTGCCTTTTACTTGTTTTTAGTCTATATTTATAAATGTTGTATAAATGTGTACATTGTATGTCATTCGTGTATCACTATTATTTAAGTGTGAGCCAGTGTATGATGCTTGTGTCTAGAAGTTGATATTTGAAGCTATTTTCTTCAGCCTCTAGTCATCTCATTTCTCATTATATGAGTATTTGGCCATTTGGACGCTGTGTTTAATTCTTCACTTGACGAGTGCAGCAGTAAAGACCCAATTGCATAGCTCTGGAAACATGATAATGTGACGGGCTATCCTAAGGCCAGCATACTAATACCACACGGCCTTAGGAGCATCACCATCTGTCATTGTGTCAGTAATTACAAATAAAAGAGCAGAATACAACACTTGCATTGCTTTACGATTTCCTTGAGGTTGTTGTCATATAATGCCGCTTTAATGGTAAACCATTATTTCCAGGTCTCATAACAAGACTACATCACTGTGTAGCAGCAACAGAAAGTCACAGCTAGGTCAACAGAGAATGTGATCTTTATAGCGTTTCATTGCATTTGTTGAGTTTTCAG